>NW_006399753.1:30272419-30305473 GCF_000299155.1 Elephantulus edwardii | reverse complement strand
ATTCCTGGGGCCTTATTTTTTGCTATTCAAAGCAGCTTGAACCTCTTCCTTCATCACCATAGGCTCTTGCTCAAAGGTTATTTCATTAAATTCTTCTGTATCTACCAATTCCTTTCGATACAATGACTCAGTATATTCCTTCCATCTTCTTTTAATACTTCCTGGATCATTTAACATTCTGCATAAAGTATCCTTGATTCTAGCAACTCGAGGTTTGAATTTGTTCTTCAGTTCCTTGAACTTAAGAAATGCTAAATGAGTTCAGCCCTTTTGATTTTCCGACTCTAGCTCCTCGCACATTTCATTGTAATATTTTGCTTTGTCATTCCGTGCTGCCTTTTGGAATCTTCTGTTCAGCTCTTTAGTGTCTTGAATCTTCCTTATGCTTTGGCTTCTCCACACTCCAGTGCAATCTTCAGAGTTTCTTCTGACATCCATTTTGATCTTTTCTTCCTCTTCTGTCTTTGTAAAGACTCTTTCTGGATGATACATTTGACATCCTTCCACAACTCATCTAGTCTTCGCTCATTAGTGTGTTCAAGGCCTCAAACCTGTTCCTGAGATGATTCTGAAATTCAGGTGGTAAGAAATCAAAGTCATATTTTGGCTCCTGTGGATTTGGTTTCATTTTCCTCAGCTTCAGCTTGAACTTGCATATGAGTAGTTGGTGGTCTGTTCCACAATCAGCTCATGGCCTGGTTTTCACAGCTGATGTTGAGCTTCTCCAGAGGTTTTTTCCACAGATGTAATTGATCTGATTGCTATGCATACCATCAGGTGAAATCCATGTGTATAACCTGCATTTATGTTTCTTATAAAACGTATTTGCAATGAATAAGTCATTGATTGTACAAAATTCATTCTACCTCCAGCTTCATTTCTGTCACCAACCCCATATTTTCCAACTATTGATTCTTCTTCTCTGTTCCCAACTTTTGCGTTCCAGTCACCCATTATTATGAATGCACCTTGATTGCATGTTCGATCAACCTCCGACTGTAAAAGTTGGTAGAAATCATCGATTTCTTCTTCTTTGGCTCTGGTTGTTGGTGTATATATCTGAATGATAGTGGTATTCACTGGACTTCCATGGAAGCGTATGGATATACTCCTATCACTCACAATGTTGTACTTCAATATGGATCTAGAAATTACTTTTTTAACTATGAAAGCAACCCCATTTTTCCTCACCTTTTCATCTCCGGTGTAATAAATTTGAACATGTTCTAGTGAAACTCTTTTATTAAGACAGTACAAGACAAAGACACACAGGTTTTTATATGGTCACATTGTTACTGATGGTATTTCTATCAATTCATGGCTACTGCTTTCATTATTAAGATTCTCAGCATTGCTGTAGGTGAGGTACATTAGTAGGTGAAAGAGCATGTTTTAAATAGTCACGCAATTTCAAAGCAAAACTTACCAGATTGTTTCTAGGGTTTCTGCCTGGCTATATGATGGTCAGAGCTATGATTTGCAGGAATCTTTAAGGACCCTAAACTGGCTTAGTGACTGTGCTTTCAAACTGCGTTTTCCTTAAGGAGCAAAGGCACTAGACTCATTTTGATACTTAGAAAGAAACTCAGATGACATCTCAGAGCATTTCCAGAAAAATAATTAAATTAGGGTTTTGGTATAAATACCATTATAAATTCCACAGGTCATGTGCTTTGATTTTAAGCTCTAATGCTATTATTTTACCATAATATAATAATCTTAATTATTTTCTTCTTTACAAATGAATATTGATTTGTTTTACATCCAAACAAACATAATATATATTAGGTATTTAAGTGTTTTCAGGTCACATTTGTAAAATCAAATTTCTAACGCTGAAGCAAATGTTTATATTTTTTAAAAAAATCTGATTTGATTGAACATGGCATTTACTAAAACAAAAATATTGTAAAGTATATTTTTGAATAGTATTATCAGCTTGAATTTTTAAATAAATGAAGTGTAAAATTTAGGCTCTTACTATGTACTAGCAAACAGAATTTTAACTTGCAGATTAAACTCCTCTTTTTAAATAACTGTGTAAATTTCTTTATCTTAGCAATTGTTCTAAATAACAATATAAATTGAAGGAGACCAAATTAGCTTTTCAGAGAAAGAATCTCAAAGTTTTTCTTGGAAAGGGGCCAGTGTTACTTAGGTAGGGGGTGTTTATGGCCTGGGGAGTTACTGTAGCAATAGAAAAAGATTAATAATTTGCACATGTGAGATTCTTGGCTACAGCTGTAAAGAATTAACCCCTCTTGAGAGATGTAAAAACAGAGCAGCTGAGATCTGCTGGGAGGGACTTATGTACTATTCAAGCTTCCCAAATCAAATACAATTCATTGCTGTCCAGTTGGTTTTCATTCACACCAACCCTGTAGAACAGAGAAGACCTGCCTTATAAGATTTCCAAGGATGTAAATCTTTATGGAAGGAGAATACTACATCTTATAGCAACTGGTGGGTTTAAACTGTGAATCTTTGCTTTAGCAACTAAGTGCTGTATCTACTACACCAGTGAGATGTCTATTCAGGTTGCAGGTGTCCTCAAAGAGCAGCTGAGAAAGTATATTTGGGAACTGACAAGTTTCTACAGTTAGCCATAAATGGGCAGATAATTCAAGTTTTAAAAGACAAAAGGATCCAAATGTGACAAATTAAAATGTACAACTGGAGTATTAGATAGGTATTATAATTAGCTGTTTAAAGTAATGAAGCACTATCATGCTTTTTGCACAGGATTACATAAATAAAGTACTTTGTTCAAGGAAAAACGCATGCACTTCCATGTAATACTTCACATTCCTAACAAGGGGTTAATCGGACAGGAGGAGATTGTCCAGCCTTCTGCAAAGTAGCCAGTGGATTTGAACTGCATACCTTTGGGATTGCAGTAGTTTCTTACCGCTATGCCACCAGAGTTCCCTGGGCATAACTGTAATAAAACTAAAAAGCAAATAATTTTTAAAAAATGTCTATATGGGCAGAGGAAGGGGGTCAAGTAAATTGGGAGGATCCAGCAGGGACCTGAAAAGATGGGATAATGATGGACAAGGTCCAATAGTGATTGATTTTATAAAACAATGCATGGGAATGATTATACGAATCACAATATGGGAATGATTATACAAATCACAATATGAATGAATAATAGTGTGAAGCACAATTTATACAAACCTTGTGAGCAAAATAATATAAAATGAATTGTTAAATGTCTGTATAGTTTGGTTTTTTCCAGAGGTATTTTCTTCAGGAGAGAAAGTGATGCCTTCTATGCTGGTAGACCAGGGTGCTTCTTAGAGGCAGGGATGATGAAAGTTTACTTCACATTCTTTGGGCATATTGTTAGGAGGGGCCAGTCCTGGGAAAACGCATCATGCATTTAAAGGTAAGGGTCAAAGAAGAAAAGGAAGGTACTCAACAAGATGGATTGACACAGTAACTATAACTATGGGCCGCAGTATATCAGAGATGATAAGAATGCCACAAGATAGGGCAGTGTACTGACGGGCAGGACAGGTACAGATTTGATGGCCAGAGGATCACTGCAGGTTTAACATCACCAGTTACCACCACCAACAACAACAATGCCGGCAGGGTAGTGGTAAGGAGTTGTGCTGCCAGCACAAAGACAGGCAGTTTAAATCCACTAGCTGCTCTGTGGTAGACCACTGAAAACCAGCTGCAGGGTCAGCTAGGAGTCTATTTCAATTTGACAGCAAAAAGAGATGTTTCAATGAAAGACTATTTCAAAACATAACATTTTACAAGTTTAAAAGTGAAGATATTATAAAAACTTTTATTTTATTAATTTTTTACTTTCATTGTTGCTACTTTATTATGTAAGTGAAAGTTTACAAATCATATTGGTTTTTCATTTATTCATGTATACATATTTTGTCTCATAACATTAACTACAATTGATTAATGTAATTAATTATTTACAATATCTGATCAATCCTTTATTGCATGTTGCCTTTTACTTCGCCCAACTTACCTATTTATTAATAGGTAATTTATTAATGCTTTTTCCTTCTCTTTACATCCCTGGGAACCCTTCAAGAATTATTCTATGTAGAAACCTTTCCTTAGCTTTTTACAATTGTGGTCTTATAATACTCCTTTTGTAACTCACTTTTTTAATTTATTAATTTCAATGAACATTTACAGAGATTTTGGATTTCCGTTCATTCATCGTTGCACTTTTCACCCTGCCCATCCCTCCCACCCAACCCAGTTTGCTCCTCTCTTTGAAAAGTAAAAGAAAAATTCTTTCATTGGTATACAATCCCCGCTGCACCCACCCCCTCCCCCACCCCGAGTACACTCCACTAGGCAAACTTAATTCTGGACTCTTGTGATAACCATAATACTCTATCAAATATCACTTTTAAACTGTTCTCTCCATCATCTGTTTCAATCCAGTATGCATAATTTATCCAGTTTTTCTCAGTCTTACCCCAACCCTGGTGTCAGTCCCATTCTACAACAATGGCACTATGCAGTATTTATCTTTTTGTGACTGAGATATTTCACTCAGCATAATGTCCTCCAAGGTCACCCATTTTGAGTAATATTGCATGAGTTCCTTGTTTTTCAATGCAGTATAGTTTTCCATTGTGTGAATATGCCACAGTTTCTCTATCCATTCATTAGTTGATGGGCACTTGGGTTGCTTCTAACTCCTTGCTATTGTGAACAAAGCCATGATAAACATGGGTGTGCATATATCTGCTTGGATGTCAGTTATGGTCTCTTTGGGGTATATTCCCAGTAGTGGAATTGCTTGGTCAAATGGTATCTCTATTTGCAACTTTTTGAGAAAGTGCCATACTGCCTTCCACAGTGGTTGTACCATTTTACACTTCCACCAATACTGAATAAGGGTTCCAATTTCTCCACAACCTCACCAGCATTTGTTGCTTGCTGTTCTGTTAAATTTTGCTATTTTGACTTGGGTGAGATGAAATATATTGTATGTGTCAAACTCTTTCTTCAGTAGTAGGACTTTTAAAATCAAGAGAAAGAATCTTTTGTATCAAAATTTGAGGTAAGGAGGAAGCACAAATCTGCCTGGTTTTTTTTTTCTAAGATGCCTTCAGAGCCCCTCTCCCCTCCCCTTGACTTCTATTAAGACATTATAAACTATACCATATCTTGTCATTTCATATTGTGGTGTTAAGACTTTTAAAAATTCTTTTTATATCTACCACCTTAGCCCCCTCTGGTAGCATGGTCTTCAGCAGTCTCAACTGCAGACACATGCTTCACTCAATGTGCCGCATCTTCTACATCATCAACAGCTAAGAGATCAACATAACAGAGAACTGACCAGACTGTGGAGAGCAGGCAGCAAGACGTGGCCTAACAGAGTCCTGGAGATGGAGCCAGAGTTAAAGGTTCTGCTTGTTAGCTGACTTGTTACGATAATGAGACAAAGCTTGCTGAATGCTTGAGAGAATGAGAGGCTTCTTAAATTTGTTTCTGGATTGAACTTGGGCTTTCACTTACTGACTGAGAAGCTTTCTGAACTGAGGGATTGTGTCTTATTCCAATATATTTTGGGTCTACTAAACTAAACCAAGACTTTCACACAGTGAATATCTTGCCTTTCTCATCCCCCAACCTACTTCCTTACTTAATCCCACAAGTGTGAGTAAGGTAATATCTGTGAATCAATTTGCAATGCATATCAAACAAAGTGATTAACCAATTCGGGTATAGGTGTTTCAAGTGAGCTATGACTGACCTTAAAACTGTTATCCTGATACTGTAGATGTTATTGATGGGGACAGTTCTCCTTTATGCAGTTAACAGAAATCAGACATAGCCATCACCACATTGTCCTTATTGCCAATGTTTCCATTATATATATATATATATGAATACTTATATGTGATCCATGTTATTGTTAGATGCTATTGAATTGAATAAAACTCATAGTGACCCTATGAACAAAAATCAGAACTGCCTCTGTCTATTCACTGGCAACTTAACAGTGACACCCTGATGGGGGTAAGCACAACAGAGATACACCACTCCAGGAGAGGATCAGAGTCAATCCAGCTGAATTTTATTGAGACTGCAGTGCACTTATATACAAGCATAAATAGGAAGACAGGATAGGGTAAGCTTACAGACGTGGGACATGCAGATTGGTTAGGAGAACCTCAGCCTTGTGCAGACCACTCCCAGCTCAACAGACATGGCAGCCATCTTCCCAGGTGGTGAGCTTTCTCAAGCCATTACAGCCGAACATAGGGGAGCTTTCACTACCCCGTATCAAAGGCCTTTGGGAGGGGGTGTATTTATCTGGAGCTTATGTAATCTGTCCTGGCCAGAGGCCCTTCTTTCCTTCCCAGCATTCCACAACACAGAATAATTTTCTATCCTGTTTTGTCCTCACACTTCCTAATATCCAAGAGCCCATTGCAGCAGTCACCATGTCAGTTCATCTGGTTGAGGGTCTTCTTCTCCTTTGCCAACCTTCACCTTCTCTAGAATCATGCCCCTCTCCAAGGAATAGTCTCTCCCAGCAACATACTGAAATTATGTTAGACAAAGCCTCATCATTCTTGCCTCCAAAGAACTCTCTGGTTGCACATTCTCCAAGGCATAGCTATTTGTTCCCTTGGCCATCCATGAGATGTTCAGTGCTCTTCTCCAACACCACAGCTCAAAGGCATCAATTCTTTTTCTGTCATCCTTATTCATTGTCCATCTCTCAGGTGCATAACAAGTCATCAGAAAGACTAAGGCCTGAATCAAATGCACATTAGTTCTCAAACTGACATCATTACTCCTCAATAATTTGGAGAGATCCCTAACTGTAGATTTTCCCAGTGCAATGCATCTCCTTATTTCCTATTTTTAACATATTGTCATATTTGTTAATTATTACTATAGATTATGTATCTATAGTACTAAATATGTGATCTATAGTATTAACAATCATCAAATATAATGTTTATGAACATGATTATTATTTTTAAAAAACTTTTTGAAGGATAACAAATGCCGCTTACTTTAAAAAAGCATTGGTGGTTCAGGGATAGAATTCTTGCCTTCCATGCAGAGAGCAGAGAACTCTTGTGGCCTCATGTTGACGAGCTGGTAGCCAACTTGAATACACGTGGTTCACATCTCAAATTCACCTGTAATTCAGCAGAAGAGAGATGGGAAATCTCATCTCATGTGATTTACTGTCTCTGAAAGCCCACTGGAGGTTCAGGAAAGGGCCACTTCTGACTCAATGGTATACAACAACGTGCTAGAGGGCAGTTAAATCCCAAATTAGCACATGCGCAATCTGCGTATTCCTATGATGCTGAGACTTCTATGATTCTACGATGCTGAATACATTCCAATAGAGTTTCCGGAGTAAGACAACGTAGGAAGAAAAGCTTGGTGATCCACTTTGGAAAATTAGCTAATGAAAACTTTACAGATCATAATGGCCCAAGCCCAACTGTCCTTCCTTAGAAAAGACAAAGACCAGGCAATGGTTTCATTCCATTGTTTGTGGAGTCATGTTGACTTCAGGGTTGACTCCTCAGCAGCTAACAGTAATTAAAGAAATTGAGAAAAAAAAAAAAGAAATTGAGAAACTTAGAGATAAGGTCACATATCTGTAAAATGCTGTTATTGTTATCAAATCTAATTTAAAAACTATGTTGTCAAACCTAATACCAATGTCAATTTCAACACATTCACAACATTGTACTTCAGGATAGAACTTGAAATTGTCTTTTTGACTATGAATGCAATACCATTCGTCTTCTGTTTTTCACTCCCAACATAGTAAATTATGTGATTTTCTGATTCAAAGTGGCCAAATAATGCTGAATACCATCCAAAAAAGGCTAGAACAGTATATAGATAGGGAACTGCTAGCAGTTCAAAATGAATTTAGAAGAGGCTAGGGAACCAGGTGTATCATTGCTGATGTCAGATGGATCCTAGCTGAAAGTAAAGAATACCAGAAGAATGTCTATTTATGCTTTATTTTCTATGAAAAGACATTTGACTGTGTGGATCATAACATATTTTGGCTAAGCCTGAGAAGAACAGTAGTCTCAGAACACTTAATTATGCTCATGCAAAATCTATATATAGACCAAGAGGTTGTGTAAACAGAGCAGAGAAATGTTACATGGTTTAAAATTTAGAAAAGTGTGCATCAGGATTGAATCCTTTTTCCATACCTATTCAATCTGTAGCTGAGCAAATTATTCTAGAACCTTGACTCTATGAAGAAGAGTGTGGCATCAGAATCAATAACCTGCGTTATGCAGATGATACAACCTGGATTGCTGAAAGTGAGGAAGACTTGAAGCACTTGTTGCAGAATATAAAAGAATACAGCTTTTGATACGGATTGCATCTCAATGTCAAGAAAACCAAAATTCTCACCACTGGAGTGATGGGCAACATCATGATATATGCAGAAAAAATTGAAACTATCAACAACTTCATCTTAATGGATCCACAATCAATACACTTGACCCCAGTAGTCAGGAGATCAGGAGACATATAGCACTGGCGAATTCTGTAGCCAAAGACCTCTCCAGATTATTTAGAAGCAATGATGTCAGCTTGAGGACTAAGATGTGCCTGACTTAGGCCATAGTCTTCCAATCACTTGGCTAGAGAGCTAGACTATGAATAAGGATGACAGAAGAAGAATTTATACAGTTGGACTCTGGTATTGGAGAAAAGTACTGAATATCCCAGAAATTGCAAAAATAAAAAATATGTCTTGGAGAAAGTGCAGTCAGAGTCCTCATTGGAGACAACAATGCAAAAGCTTCAGCTTGTATACTCTGAGCTTGTTGCTAGGAAAGGCTATTGAGGGACACCATGCTTGGAAAGGTGGAAGATCAAAAAATAGAGGAAGACTCTCAACCAGAGGAATTCACACAGTCACTACTACAGTGGACTTGAGTGTGTCAGAAATTGTGAGGATGGTAAAGTATAGGACAGGATTCAGATAGGTTGTTTACTGAGTTGCTAAGAGTCGTACTCAATTTGATGACACCTAACAAAAACAGCACAACATGCCAATGTCCCCTACTTCCAAGTGCAAAAGTCTTTTCTCTATATCACTCTGGCTTCCTTTATCATTTAGTCTGCTCATAAATTTAAGCAAAATAAATTTAAGTATTATTATATTCAGATTTCTTCCTTAGGAATGGTGAAAAGGGAGAAGGATCTCTTTTACTCATTCCCATTTATTCTCAAGGATTCTCTTCCAAAATCTTCCCCTGGCAAGTGCCTTGGGGAAAATTCATGGTGGTGGAGTTCATTAGGAGTTAGTTTGTGCTACTAATGCTGAAGTTTGAGGTTCAAAGCCACTAGTGGTTCCTTAGGAGAAAGATGAGTTATCTCCTTCTCTGCAATTTACAGCATAAAAACCTCAATGGAGGATCAGTTATGAATGGATTTTGGCTGGAAGACAAAGGTTTTCTGTTAACTTTCATTTGTTTCTTCCAAAGAAAAAGATGCATGCAGATGGATATGTATTAAAGTGAGAAAGTGAGAAAAATACAAGGTGGTAGTCAGGGAAGAATATGTGTCAAGATGACAGTGTTTTCTGCTTACTTTCCCCCCTCAAAACCCTAATAGGTTATTGCTTTGGAAAACCTATTATGAATAGGAAGAGAAAGGTACCAATAACTTGAATTTCTTGTCTGTTAAACATGGGAATTCTTACTCAACATTTTTAAGTAATTTAAAAAACAAACATGTAAGCACACACTTTTTTTTCAGATGAGTACATAAAGGCAACAGGACTGAATAGCTTTTTAGGTAAAAAAAAACCCAAACACAACTCATCTGAACAATGATAGCAAATAAGTACATGTGATTTAATTAACTCCAAATGTACTTAATCTTTTGTTAACAGACCATCTTCCCTTTCCAAAAATTAGTCCCTCATCCTCAACTTCCATATTGATCTCTCAAATTTTACTTGCTACTTAGTTACGTGGATTTGGTGTGAGAATATAATTTTGACTGCAGTACAATCTTTCCACAGAATAGGCCAGTCTTCCACTGGGTTGGAATTCACAACGTTCTTGGAGTTGCCCAGCCCAGATACTTTTATGCTATAGTAAAGCCTGAATATGATCATTATTTTCAGGGTTCAATGAAACATCAACCATAAAGTCTGATCTATCAAAGAGCTAATGTTAAATACTGCAACTTCAGCTCCTAAATACTATTTCTATCAACCTGTATATTTTGAATAATTTCTCTTCAGTGAAAACAGCACTGCACATAAATCAAATAATGGAAGCATTTGTTGAGCTGTGTTACTTACTAGTAACACTAAAAGAAGATTACAGAATATTTAGGGAGAAAAAATAACCTAATGGTTTAATACAATACTATGTCTAATTGACACAATAATGTTTTCCATTACCAACTTTTTTATATTGTTTTAAAAACAGCCGTCTATCACACAAAGTAGAATAACAAGAGTTATTCAAGAGTTGACAGTAATCTTAATATGCATAGTTTCATAACATTTCTGTTATGTACATAGAATTCAGGCAAGGTGGAAAAATTTCTTTTCTGATTTGCAAACAATATATCAATTGACATTGTAGTTAAGTAACATTCTTGGAATCATATCCAAATCAGTCATACAGCTAAAATGAAATAGCAGAGAATTTTTGTTTTCAATTAGGATCTTAAATTTCTTTGTCTTTTTAAGATTTATTTAGTATCAGAGATACTTCCATTCTCTCAAGACATTAGCTTAATATGTACTATTTGCCAGGGACTTTTACATGTTATTAAATCTTATAAACTACCCTATGAAAAAAATCATTATATATCTAGTTGCTTCTTGTTTGCCATTGAGTCAGAACTGACCCTCCAGTGGGTTTTCAGAGGCAGTTAATTGCAAGAGAGGAGATTGTCCATCCTTCTAGACAAAAGTAGTTTCCAGCCTAGAATATGACGTTAAGATTTTTACGTCAGACCTTCACTGAAAGCAGATATTATTTAAAAGGTATTTACTTTTCTTGTTGATTATGCAAAGGCATTTGACTATATAGATCATATTATGGCTACCATTAAGAAGAATAAGAATCCCAGAACTTAATTATGCTCACGTGAAACATACATATACATACATAGGCCAAGAAGCAGTTGTCCCAATGAAGCAAGGAAAAGCTACATGGTTTAAAATCAAGAAAGTTGTGCATCAGTGTTCTAGCCTTTCTCCATACATATTCAATCTGTTCATTAAGGAAATCATTCAGAAAATTGGACTAGGAAGAAGACTATGGCATCAGCATTGGTGGGAAAAATCATCCACAACTTGCATTATGCAGATGACACAATTTTGTTTGGAGGGAGTGAAGAGAATCTGGAGCATCTGCTACAGAATATCAAAAACTACAGCCTTCAATATGGATTGCATTTTAACATCAAAAGTTTACAGAAGATTCCTGGGCCTCCACAAGAAAAAGACTGATAACCCAATTACAAGATGGGCAAAAGACATGGAAATAATTTTCACAGAGGAAGACATTTGAAAGGCAAACAGACACATGAAGAAATGCTCCAAATCACTGGCAATAGGAGAAATGCAAATCAAACCCGCAATGAAATACTATCTCACTCCAGTAACAGGGCAGCAAGTGATAAATGTTGGAGAGATGTGGCGAGAAAGCAACTCTTATGCATTGTTGGTGAGATTGTAAAATGGTACAACCACTCTGGAAGGCAGTTTGGCACTTCTTCAAAAAACTGAACATAGAAATTCCATATAACCCAGCCATTTCACTACTTGGGATATACCCTGAGAAAATGAGAACTGAGGCACAAACTGAGAATTGTACACAAATGTTTATAGCAGTGTTATTCACCATCATAAGAACATAGAAACTGCCCAAACATCCAACCACAAAAGAATGGATTGAGATGTTATGGTACATTCATACGATGGAATACTAGATAGCACGCAGGAGCAATGATTTTGTAAATTATCATCTAACTTGGGAGGGACTGTAGAGCATTATGCTGAGTGAACTAACTCAGTCCCACAAGGATAAATATTGTATAAGACCGTTATTGTAGAATGAGTATAAGGATCCAGGAGGAGTGGGAGAGTTTGGAAGCAGAGAGATGAGGATGTGCAGGGGGAGGAGTGGATTAATCATGGGGTTATACAATTTGATTGGTGGAAAGGTGAGGAAAATTGAAAGAATTTGTTCTTGAAAACAATCTATTCAAATTTTATAAATAAACTAGTAGAAAATTAAAAAAAAACCCAAAAATCCTCACCACTGGACTAATAGGCAACATTATGATAGAGAAAAGATTAAAATTGTAAATTGTTTTTAGTTGGATCTAAAATCAATACCCATGCTGGCAGCAGTCAAGAAATCAAAAGATGTATTGCATTACGAAAATCAGCTCCCAAGGACGTCTTCAAAATGATAGAGAACATGGATAACAATTTATCCATGCCTGATCCAAACCATAGAATTTTCATTTTTTTTCTTATGGATTTGAAAGTTGGATAATGAATCAGGAAGACCCAAGAATTGATGTCTTTGAATTGTGGCTTTATTGAAGATTAATGTATATATACCATGGAACGCCAAAAGAACAAACAGATATATCTTTCGAGAAGTGTAACCGAAGTGCTCCATAGTCAAGAGGAAACATTCCTTGGAAAAACCAAGCTAGGAAAGGTGAAGAGTCAGAAAAAGAGAGAATAACTTTCAACCAATGCAGTGACACAACTAACAGTGGGCTGAGCGTCTCGGACGTCATGAGGATGGATGGCTCAGGAGAGGGAAAAGTTCAGAAGTCTTGCTTATTTTT
The DNA here is from genome assembly GCF_000299155.1 of Elephantulus edwardii. Taxonomy (NCBI): domain Eukaryota; kingdom Metazoa; phylum Chordata; class Mammalia; order Macroscelidea; family Macroscelididae; genus Elephantulus; species Elephantulus edwardii. The sequence goes on along the minus strand of NW_006399753.1, from coordinate 30,292,627 downwards.
ACTAATATAGAGATATTTTCAGATATGGGTTTTAAAATCTGTGTCATCAAAGTAAAACATTATTAAATAAACAGAACAGCCCTAGAGCTCATTCCCTAAAATATCACCCATGGTTTTCTCTCTCTTTGCTGAAGGGTTCTAGATAGGAAGTTCAACTCCTTGGTGCTGATGTATGGTTTTGATTAAAAGTTAATTCTTGTGGTTGTAAAAACCTTTTTAAACTATCTTTTAAAAATATGCTGAATAAACATGGAGTCTTTGGATGATCAAAATTGGTTAAGAGCTGAGCAAAAAAAAAAAAAGGAAAATAGAAGGATTGTCCACTGAAATCTATACAGTGGCCTTCAAGAAACTCAGCCAGGCATTTGTTTGGAAAGGTCACAGCCTTGAAAACCACATGGAAGTTATACTCAGCACCCACAGGGTTACCAAGTGCTGATATGAATTTGGGAAAGTAACAGCAGCAATCTGGTTATGGTGACACATTTACTACCCTGAGGTGAGATGTGGAGTGGTTCGGGCAATTTAGAAGGCAAAAAATCACATTCTAGGCCCATCTAGTAGATTCCTGAAAAGTGACAGGATCAGAGTCTGGGGCTGAAGAGTGTTGTGACTACTTCTTAATGCTACTAATACTTTATGCTGTGTTAAGTTATCCGTGTGACAGTACAGTTAGGAAGGGATTTATTTAATATTGCATTAAAGCAATATGCCTAGATTTTAGATGTCTCTTAGCAAATAGACTTGGCTGAAGTAGTCCCAGAGTAAACACATTAACTTTACAAACGAATGACTCCGAAGCATTTACCTACAATATCCTCTTCAGTTAAGCACTTCCTGAGGAGAACCCTGTGGTCTGTTTATTTTCTGACTAACAAAGGTTGAAGGGTCTCTCTAACTTTTTACTTGGGGGGGGGGGAGAAAATCTTTGAATGCTTGAATATGCTTTTGTTTTGTTTTTTAATTAGGGATTGCCTTATTGCTGCAATTAATGCTAAAGAGAGAGACTGAGTTGCTTACTTTTGGCTCCTAGGCTGCTTGGAGGTGGCTGATTTTAGAATCCCCCTGAGATCATTCTGCTGGGTCAGTCTGAAGAAACAGTTCTGCAACAATGACAATCCCCAGGGTGATACTCCCCAGGGGGTCTAGATTCAGCTGTCAGTCACCTTCAGCCCACAGCCATCAAATCCATTTACACAAAAGCTGGTTATCACAAGCCTTTTGAAAAGCTAAGTAAAGAGAAGATTTACCCATCCTTGAGTCTTCATCCTTTCTTCTTTTATTCTGTCTTCTCTATCTTTCCTTTTCCTTCTAACTACCTCTTAGAATTCCTGTTTGGGCTTCCCCCACCCTTTGTTCCAATAAATAGTCTCTGCTATTATTACCTTAAAACTTGAGCATAAGCTTGAGCATAACTTGAGACATACAGAAATAAATAATTTCTATTTTGCGAACAATTTTTAATACAATAAACATTTAAAAGGACAGAATTGGAAAGGAATTTTATATGCTGTCACATAGAGAAACTGAATGTTTTCATGAAGGCATTTGTCTGCATACATGATAAAATATCTCTTCCTCTCATATAGCGCCTTTTTAAGTTAATTTAAATACAATTTTTAATTCTAAAGTAGAATTTTAAAACCTGGGACAGTTTGCAACTGAAATGATCTTCAACAACTCAAACAATGGGAAAAGTTTGTTTGTTGTGCATTACTGGATTTCAAATATAGCAAACTGATTTAAGAAGCTAATTTTCTTTTAGAGAAAAAAAGGAGGAATTCTGATCGTACTCTGACATTCTGATTTTCTTCATGTAATGTCATTATTTTGAGATATAAGTGAATTTAAGAAATTGAAAGGTAGTTATAATTTATGAAAAATCTAAAAAACCATTAAAATGTGTTTATGTTTGTCTAATCCTAGATTTATAACACTAAATCTTTATTATATTTTTAAATAAATTAATATTTACTATATATTTTTATTGTAAATATGCCTTGACATATTTACAATACACACACTTCTCATTTATTGACTCTCTCAGTGTCCAATATTTCACATTTATAACAGTAGCGAAAAACTTCTACTAGCCAGATATTTTGTGCATTAAGTACCTATATGCAGTAGTATTCAATACCAAGATGCAAAGCAAAAGTAACACTGGCTGCAATGACAAACATTCGGTGTCACTTTGGGCTATGATTCTCTGTGGTTTGAAAGTTATGTAATAACTCATTATTAAGTAATTATATTATGATGTAGTCATCAGCAATCTGTATTATTCAGATGACACAACTCTGCTTGCTGGGACTGAGGAGGACCTGAGGCTCTTACTGCAGAAGGTCAAGGAACTGCAGCCTTCAATATGAATTGAAGCTCAACATCAAGAAAACAAAGATTCTCCCTACTGGGCCGATTGGCAACATCACAATAGATGGTGAAGAGACTGTGATTGTTAACAGCTTCAGTTGCTTGGGTCCACAGTCAACATTCTTGGTACAAGCAGCCAGGAAAATCAAAAGACAGATTGCATCCTGAAAGGCTGCTGCCAGAGATCTTGTCAAAGTACTGAAGAGCAACTATACCACTATGGAGACCAAGATGTGCCTGATCCAGGCCATAGTCTTCACAGTTGCTTCCTATGCATCAGAAAGCTGGAAATAGGGATGACAGAGGATAATTGATGCCTTTGAGCTGTGGTGCTGGAGGAGAGTATTGAATATACTATGGGCTGCTAAGAGAGCAGATAGGTTCATCCTGGAGAGGGTGAGACCAGGCTACTCTCAGAAGTAAGGATTGTGAAGTTTTGTCTGACATACTTTGGACATGCTGCAAGGCAGGATCAGTCCTTGGAGAGAGACATCATGCTTGGGAGGGTGGAGGGACAGCACAGGAGAGGAAGACCCTCAATAAGATGGGTTGATTCAGTCACTGGGATAATGGGGATAGGTGTGTTGGAGACAATAAGATTGAAAAGGGATAGAGCAGGGTTTAGGGCTGTTGTACATAGGGTTGCTATGAGTCGCAGGCGACTCTATGGCACATAACAACAACAGCAGTCATCTCCTATTTTGTGGTCTTATATGGTCATCCTCTTTGCATAAGATAGATATTCACATACCAATCTGGTCTTTGAAACCTAAACCGTATTGATAATGTAGATTTCAGTACAGCTATTAAATTTTCAGTTATAAGAACTTTTAGCCTGATAACTAGTTATTGAGGCAGCAGATACTCTACTCTAGGTAGGAATATACCACAAGGGCTGTTGAATGAGCATAACTGTGGGAAAACATCTGCACTTAAAGCCAATGGACACTAAAGAACATGTTCTAGTTCAAAGCACGCCTTGTCTCTAACACCTGTACTTGCTATACAGTTGCATGTAATAGAACATAAATTAATTAAAGCATTTTAGATGCTTCCCTCATTAGGTCAAGATCCTTAGTTACTATCAAAGATGCACCCACTGTTCCATTGAAAAGAATTGAGTGTTTTATTTGTTAAATTTCTTTGCTGGGCATTTACTGCTTACTAAGATGTGATAGTCAAAGAACACCAAGTAATTTGTTATTCAAGAAAAGAGCTAACATCAATATAAAAAAATAGACTGTGTTCCAAGGCAATTTCACAATCTACAGCATTACCTTAATATTTAAAAAGAAGCCAAACTGAATCTGCTGCTGTCAGGTTAATTCCACCTCATGATGGTCCCACACTTTATAAAATAGAATCATATGTGTCTATATGGGTTTATATATGTGTGTGTGTATATATATATATATATATATATAGAGAGAGAGAGAGAGAGAGAGAGAGAGAATGTGCCCCATAGAGTTTTCTTGGCTAAAATCTTTGTGGAAACTTATCACCAGACCTTTCTTCCACAGTGCCACTGTAAGAAACAATTTTTTCATTTTCTTTACTCTAGATTTCTGGAATTTATAGAGTAACTGACCTAGGCCACTTGCCTAAGATATTTTGAACCTTCAGGTTTGCAAAACATGGTTTCCTAAAGTCACCTTTAAGTTAAATAGCCAAGTAACTAACTCAGTGAAGACTGTTTTGCCTTAGGCATTGAGATCTTTTGAAGAAATATCTATGTGCAGTCAGTTTAAAGAAATAGAAACTCCAAGGTCAGACTATGTTTTAGGATAAATTGTTGCTATACGAATGTTCTCCCAGCCTTTTTTCCCTTATAATGTTGATAAGGTGGGACATAAAAAATTTTGGATGCCCTTTAATCTTCAGAAAAGTTTTGAAAGTAAAATAAATGTATTACACTGATTTATAAATCATATATTAGTAAATGTTAGTCAGATTCTATTATTGATTGGCTTCATATGATTTTTGTTTTAACAGCACTAAATCACAAACTGCCATCTACAGTTATTTTCTCAGGATTATTACATCACTCTCTACTTTTATTCCTTTGAAATAGATTCTCAACAAAATAATGATAGCCATCATTTTACAATGTGCATCCTTTAATACACTTTGTACTAAAAATAAATTTTATGCATTTCATCTTGACAAATCTAGATTTTCATGTTTTGGTTCCTACTTATCTCTTAAATTTCTTTTCTAGCCCTTCTATTCCCTTCACACTATACTCCAAAACAAAATAATGTTTTATTTTCTGTTGGTTGATTCCAAGTGTTAGAATATGTCAGTTCTTCATCACCTCAACTCCTTTAGAATAGTGGTTAAAAGTAATTAAAAACCAAGCAAAAATTAATTCCATTTCATTACATGATTTACCCCTGTACATTGAGAAAATTAGAAGTGACTCATTTGTATGATTAAATACAGTCTCTAGTGGGATGACAAAAGAATAATTGATGTCTTTAAGCTGTGGTGTTGGAGAAGAGTACTTGATATACCATGGACTGCCAAAAGAACAAAAAGATAGGTCTTAGTACATTGGAGAGTGCTCCTTGGAGGCAAAGATGATAAAGCTTCACTTTGGGGATGTTGCTAGGAGAGGATCTTCCTTCGAGAGTTTGGAAAAGTGGAGGGTCAGCAAAAGAGAGGAAGGCCTTCAACCAAATGGATTAACACTGTGACTGTGGCAATAAGGGCATGTGTATCAGAGATTATGAGAATGGCATGATCAGATATATTGTTCAGAGGGTTACTTTGGATTGTACGAGATTTGATAGTAATACCAACAGCAGTGAGAGGTTTAAATCACTTAATCCATTGGTTACTAGTAACATTGCAAAATGCATAAAATAAACTTTTCATTACTTTACTCTTGTTTAATAATTGTACTTGTGGATTTGTTGAATTGTTTTCCTGTGTTACCATCATTACCATACAATTTTTCTAATCTACACATTGTATAGTGTTTTAAGGCTTTGTCCTTGGTGTTTGTTGTTTTTGTTGTTAAGTGCCTTCAAGTCATAGACGACTCATAGTGACCCTATGAACAAAAGACCTGAGCACTATACATAGAGTATGCGGAGGCAAGCCATTTCGAAGTGGATGCCACTCCTTCTTCCAAGCTTGTTTTAATTGGGAAGCTCCACCAAACACTGTCCATCACGTCAGTGTCACAGTGTTTAGCATCACAGAAACCACGAGTTACCTCTATACAGCAAGTGGACAGACCAGTGCTATACCACGTAGAAGAATGTTTGACAAAAAACAATTTAAAAACAATTTCAATTAAAACACTAGATTGTTTATTTGTTTGATATTTTATACTTTCATATATTTGTGTGATATTTTCCTTTTCATTTCAAAAAGAGATCATTTCTTTTTTCCTTAACGCAGTTTAGAAAATTATTATGTAATAAACATTTAGCTTTAAAAGTATATTTTGTCTCTTTAGGTTGTCTTTACAAATTAGTTTAAACTGCATGGCTTAAAATAGATATTTATTCTGTAGATGGAGTCTGTAGTCCAGATCTTGGCCACTCTCTTCTAGAGATGTGGGGGTCAATATATATTGCTTTTCTCATTTAGCTCGAAGACACATCACTCTAGTCTCTCTCTCAATCTTTACATTGTCTCTTCCTCTGTCTTTCTCCTCAGCACTACCCCTACAAGGATACTTGATGTTGGATCTTGAACCAAAAGAGATCATACAAGAAGATCTCCTTTTTTCAAGATCCTTATTAATGATATGTATAAAGTTCCTTTATAGAGCCATGATTTACCCCAATATGTAAAACTGTCTCTTCATTAGGTATTTTGATTTTTATGTTTTTCATTTTGCTTTGTTTTTTACTTGAAAAAGAATTTCTTTCTTATGCCTTTATTGCAGGTTAGAAAATAATTATTTTTGTTTTGTCCCTCTGAGCTCTACCCTGTCTTGAGCCAATCTCATTGTCTTTGACATACTTAACCCCAATACCATAGTTACTGTGTCAATCCATCTTATCTGAGGTCTTACTCTCCTTCATTGTTCCTCCATCTTCCCAAGCATGATTTCCTTCTCCAGGGACTGGTCCCTCTTGGCCACAAACTCAAAGTATTTGAGATGTAGCTTCAAATCCTTGTCTCCAAGAAGCAGCCTGGTTTGGTCCTCATTGGGATAAACCTGCTCGTTCTCTTGGCAGTCAATGGTATGTTCAATACTCTTCTCTAGCACCACAATTCAAAGGCCTTAATTCTTCTGTTATCTTTGGTCATTGTCTAGATCTCTGATGGATAGCAAGTAATTGAGAAGACCATGGCCTGAATCAAACATACCTTAGTCTCCAGACCGATATCGTTGCTCTTCAGCAATTTTTTTTTTCATTTTTATTATTTTTGTGTGAGTGTACCGTCAAATCAGATCTGACTGGTACAGGAGGAGATTGTCCCTCCTTTCCCGGCAGAGCATCTGGTGGATTCAACTCTTCAGCACTTTTGAGACTCCCTGAATTTGTATTTTGATTTCTTGACTGGAGGTGCCAAGAGTGTTGATTGTGGAGCCAAGCAAGATGAAAAATTGTTAACAATTTCAATCTCTTCTCCATCCTCATAGTGCTTCCAATTGGCCCAGAAGTGAGAAACTTTGCCTTCTAGATGTTGAACTTAAATTTATATTGAAGAAAATAGTCCTTGAACTTCTGAAGCAAATACTTCAAGTCCTCCTCCATTTCAGTGAACAAGGTTTTGCTGTCGCATAACGTAGATTGTTGATGAGTCTTCCTCCAAACCTGATGACACATTCCTCCTCATAAAGTCCAGCCTCCTGAATAATCTGTTCCTCAAATAGATTGAAAAGGTATGGAGACATGATGCATTCCTGATGCACTACTTTCCTGATTTTGAACTATGCAGTGCTTACTTATCTGTTCTGACAACTGCTTTCTGCTCCAAGTATAGGTGGTGGTGTTGTTTTTGTTAAGTGCCGTCGAGTCGCAGGCGACTCATAGCAACCCTATGAAGAAGAGTCCTCGACGGTTGGGTGCCTTTCATCCTCTCTCCAGGTTCATAGGGTTTCCGGAGGCAAGCTATTATGGAAGTGGATGCCACTCCTCCTTCCACGCTTGTTTAATTGGGGAGCTACACCCCACTCTCAGTCCGCACTGGGTAGCCAACCATTAACGCATTTGACACATCCATGTCACAGTGTTCAGCCTCACAGCAACCACAAGTGATCGCAGGACGACAACTTGTAGACCAGGGCTATACGACCTAGAGGAATGTCTGAACAAAAACAATGAAAGACTGGCCGGAGGGCCACAAACTAAAAGTCACCCACCTTTGTCTTGGTCACACCGTTTTCTCTTCACTGGGCCAGCTGATCTCTCTCTCTTTCTATTCGCATGTATAGGTTGTACATGAGCAAAATCAAGTGTCCTGGGATTATCATTCCTCTCCATTTTAGCCACAATTTTTTGTGATCCACACAGTCAAATACCTTTGTTTAGTCAAGAAAACACATATACATTCCTCTGGTATTCTTTTCTTTCAGCCAAGATCCATCTGACATCTCTGGTGCTACGTCCTCTTCTAAACCCGGCCTGTATTTCTGGTAGTTCTCTGTCTCTATATCCCATATTTACCTATAAAAGTATATTTAATTTTTTTAGGCCTTATGATTCGGAATTGCCATTAAATTCTGATGAAATGGTTCCAGGATTAGCAGATATTTTTCATGATGGAAATACTGATTCATATTAGATGTAGGAAAATATGGGTATTTGGGGTTTTTTTTACTATATATCAAAGGCTCATTTCCATCTGTAAGAAGAAGCTGAGGTGATAACTATCAAAACCAATCATATCCTGTTACAAAAATGTGTTTTAAGTTCATGAACAAAGAATAAATGCTTTAAAAAGGAAAGATACACTGGGGAATGTGCTAATTCCCAGTAACAAAAATTGGCAAAACATAGCAAATTGAGCTTCCAAGGTTTTCTTTCATGTTTTTGTTATTTTCCTTTTCCCTATACCTAAGAAGTTTCCCTATGTTTTGTGTGTGTGTTGTGTGCCACAGAGTTGGAACTGACCCATAGCTGACCCTCCAGTGGGTTTTCAGGGGCAGTTAATTGCACTGGAGAAGATTGTCCATTCTTTTCCCATGAAACAGCTCATGGCCTCCAACTGTGTGCAAAATTGTTGTTGTTGTTGCTATGTGCTTATGTGTTAGCTGTGACTCAGATCAACCCTACGAACAACAGGCCTGAATTTTGCCCTATCGGGCTTTCTCACAGTCTCTGCTATGCTCGAGCCCACTGTTGGTAATCGGGCCAGTCCATCTTGCTGAGGGTATTTCTTTCTTGCTCTGATGTCCACTTTTCCCAGCATGATGTCTTTTTCCAAGGACTAGCTTCTCCTAATGGCACGTCCAAAGTATGTGAGACACAGTGTCACCATCCTTGCCTCTAAGAAGCAAGCACCCTGTTTGCAAATCTCCAAGACAAATGTATTTGTTCTTTCTGCGGTTCATGAGGCATTAAGTACTCTTTTGCAACCTCACATTTCAAAGGCATCAATTCTTCTTTCGTCTTCATTCATTGTCCAACTTCCAGATGCATAAGAAGTAACTGAAAAGAATATAGCTTGGATCCAGTGCATCTTGGTCTTTTAACTGACATCATTGCTCTTTAGCATTTTGGAGAGATTCTTGACAGCAGATTTTCCTAATGCAACTCATCTTTTGAGTTCTTGAATGTTGTTACCATAGGTATTGATTGTGTATCTAAGTAAAAGTAAATAGTTGGTTATGTCATTCTCCTCTGTATCTATAATGCTGTTGCCTGTTGCTCCAGTGGTGAGGATTTGTGTCTTCTTGATGTTGAGATGCAATTCATATTGAAAGCTGTAGTCTTTGATCTTCAGAAAGTACTTCAAGTTATCTTCACTTTCTACAAGCAAAGTAGTGTCATCTTCATAAAACAAGTTGTTGAAGAGTCTTCTCCCAATCTAATGCCACATCCTTCATATACTAACTACAACCTTTTGAATAATTTTGCTCAGTATACAGATTAAATAGGTATGCAGAAAGGAAACAACTTTGGTATACACCTTCCCTAATTTTAAATGATCCCTTGATACATGTAGTCTTTAATTTACAAATATCTCAGTTATAAATAGCTCCCACATGGCCTGAACACTTTTAAGACCAACATAAGACTGTTTTAGGGTTTTTTTAATTGTTGAAACTATGTCTGTTTTTACTCCAGTAATGAAGATATTTTTAATAAATAGAAAAATTGCTTTTTGAGGTAATATGGATTTTGCTATAACTAGTAAGAACCATAGGGAGCTCTGGCGGCCTAGTGGTAAGAAGCTTTGCTGCATCTTGAAGGCAAACAGTTTGAACCCACAGCTGCTCTGAGGGAGAAGGATGGGCAATCTCCTTCCATGTGATTAACTGCCTCTGAAAAACCACTAAAGGGTCAGCTGTGGGTCATCTCCAACTCAACAGCACACAATAACAACAACAGGGAACATACAACCCAGGTAATCTCTAATGGTGGGTTGGTAGGATGAGATTTTGCACAGCTAAACAGACCCCTGCCACATGACAGTGTGCACTCCAAGTGGGATGGCTGTTATTGTTGTTAGGTGCCATAGAGTCTAACACAACTCATGTTGTTATTGTGTACCGTCAAGGCAGAACTGACCCAAAGCTGACCCGCCAATGAGTTTTCAGAGGCAGTGTAATCACATGGGAGTGTATCGCCTATCTTGATCCTGCAGAATGGCATGTGGGTAGTGATGCTATAACCAACAGATCAGAACCCTGTTCTGTCCTATGCCACTCTCACAATCTCTGACATACCTGATCCCATTGCTACAGTCACTATGTTGATCCATCTCGCTGAGAGTCTTTCTCTCTTTTGCTGACACTCCACCTTTCCAAGCATGATGCCCCTCTCCAAGGAATAGCTTATCCTAGCAATATGCCCAAACCTATGTGAGATGAAATTTTGTTAGTTTTTTCCTCCAAGGATTATTCTGGCTGCACATTCTCTAAGACATATTTGTTCTTTGAGCCAATGAAATATTTAGTAATCTTCTCTAACACCACAGATCAAAAACATCAATTCTTCTGTCATCTTTATTCATTGTTCAGTTCTGAAGATGTATAGCAAGTGATTGAAAAGACTGTCAGCTGAATCAGGTACACATTCATCTTTAAACTGACATCACTTCTCAATAATTTGGAGAGGTCCTTGACTGCACACATTCCCAGTGTAATATATCTCCTGACTACTGGTATCAAGTGTGTTGGTCGTGTATACACATAAGATACAGTGGTTGACAAATTCAATCTTCCCTCCATCTATCATGATATTGCTTATCGATCCAGTGCTAAGAATTTTTGTTTTCTTGACCTTGAGATGCAATGCATTTTGAAGGCTTTAGTCTTTGATCTTGTGCAACAAGTACTTCAAGTCTTTTTCACTTTCATCAGGCAATGTTGTCTCATCTGCATAACATAAGCTATTGATAAGTCTTCCTCCTGTCCTGATGCCATGTTCTTTTTCACAGAGTCCAGTTTCTTGAATAATTTGCCCAGCATACATTGTACTTTAAGATTATGCAAAGGCATTTGACTGTATGGGACATACTAAATTATGGCTAACATAGTAAAGAATGGAAATGAGAACTCAATTGTGCTCTTATGAAACTAATACCTAGACCAAGATGCTATTGTGCTAACAAAACAATGGAACACTACATGGTTTAAAAGGAAGAAAAATGTGTGTCAGAGTTGTATCCTTTCTTTTAGTAAGACAATAGATTTCCATGTTCTGCAAGTAATGAAGGGATAAACTTGCTATGTCACAGTCAACAGAGCAAAACAGGAACAGCTCCCAAATTTTAGAACTTGTCAGATTTGATACAGTAGCCAGAGTGAGAAAAATTGCAGGTCAAATCTCTGGAATGGAAAACTTGGAAGAGCTATGGTGAACCTGTAAGGAGCCTGCTGCATAAGCCTGAATTGCTGGCAGGACCATAGAGCAGGGATGCACACTCAAAGCAGTGTGGTCCAACATCATGTTTGAACAGGACTCTGCCCAGTTTGAGTGAGATGCCAACATTTGTGAGTAGAGTAGCATTGATTTGAATTGTGATCATAATCTGAGGCAGGAAGTCCAGCTGCTGTGCAAGCTGTACAATATTTTTGTTGCCATTATTCCATATGAGGGAGATTAGAATTACAGCAAGGCTTCGATCTTTAATTTTTCCCTTTCTCATTGTCTTTCCAGTTCACTATATAACTTTAAAAATTTGGGTCTGTTTCAGTGCTGCTTCTTGGTCCATGATTAAACTGAGCTGAGAATTGACTGTACTGTATTTTTACTTAAATAACACGTGCCTTCTATACTTGTTTGGCAACTGTTTCCTAACCCAGGAGGTAATTTCATAAGCTATGACAGATTTTTTAAAAGCATTTTGCTGTTGGGGGAAAAAAAAAAACACACCACAGTGAATTTACAAAATGTTAAGGGGAGGCAGCAGAACAGTTGGTGAACAAACATAGAAGATACATGTTATTTGAATAACAATAAGGATAACCTTGTATATTGTTATAGTTGTTGTGGAGTGTCATTGAGTCATAGACGACTCATAGCAACCCTATGAAAGAAAGACCTGAATACTTATATAACTTTCATCATTTCTCCATGATCATAGGGTTTGCAGAAGGAAGCTACTTCCTTGTATATTACATCCACTAATATTAATAGAGAGTATTATCTGTTAGCTGAAATTTGGGTAGATTAAAACTGAGACATTTGCTTCTAAGGATGATTACATTTCTCTCTTTATGATCATATTTAGCCAAAGGATCTTCTTTAAGAAAAAAAAAATTGAAATCTGAGAATTAGAATAAGGGGGTAGGAGAAATCTATAAATATTAGGAGGGGAAAAGTAGTTTAAAGAATGATGAAGGGAGAAAACAGAAAAAAGGATTCTAAAATTAGGAAAAAGTAACAGAATTCAAAACAGTCAAAATTAGCTAATTTTTAAAATTTTACTTAAACAATTATTTAAGTGGCAAAAAATAACATTTTTCATTTTATTAGAAAATAAGACTTTTTTTTTTAATCTGGCTAACTCAACTCTGAAAAAGTTATGATTGTGCCATTATTAAACATTCTTTCAAAGGCATTGCAGTCCACAGTTTATACAGATCTTTTCCTAGATTGTTGTTGTGTACAATAGAGTTGGAACTAATCCATTGCTGACCCTCCAGTGGGTTTTCAGAGGCACTTAATTCCATAGCAGTGGATTGTCTGTCCTTTTCCTATAGAGCAGCTGGTGGCCTAGAACCTTGTGCCATTGGAATTTTAGTGCAGATTATTGCCACTAGCCCACCAGAGCTTCCTATCTTAGATTAGGTAGAAGCTTCTGTGTCAGTTTATCAGTTTCAACAATGGACAAATCCTGTCATTTTTGGCCTCCAGGGAGATAATGAAACTGAATGGCTGGCTTCTCACGTTAGTAAACCAGGCACTTAGGGAGGCAAATTTATCACAGCAATAGCAATTCACTAAATTAGAATAAAGCTGTCTAGAATATTTTCTCCTTTGATCTTCAACCCTCAATATTTGAATTATTTATATATAAGAAGAAATTATGAAGTCACAACAGAAAACAAGGAGATTCTGGGAAATAGATTGAGTTGAGAGGGATATTCATTAGAAAGGATTGAACATTACAGATTTTTACTAAAAGAAAAAACAAATAGAGTAAGTTAGATACTGATGGGTTAGAAGAAAAAATTTAAAAAGTATATGTATAAATATGTGTGTGTGAGAGAGAGAGAGAGAAAGAGAGAGAGAGAGAGAGAGAGAGAGAGAGAGAGAGAGAGAGAGAGAGAGAGAATGTGTGTAAGTTAATTTGACAATGTTTTAAGGCACATGAAAGCCCAGGGACATACTGGGATCTACTTTACAGGCTTAGGTATGCTGGCTCAATCTATTGTTTTTAACCATTCTCTATTCTTTCTCTCTCACACATCAGCAAGAGGATTTACTCAATGTAATTTCCAGAAGTAACACGTCAAGAAGACAACACTGAAAAAAAAGTTTTACCATTTCAGAATCTTGCTGCTACTGTTTGTAGTACAAAAATAATTTCAAACATCATGATTTCTGAAATCCATGAGCCCATTTAAAAATATAAACGTATATCATGAAGACATTTTAACATGCAAAAGAAAACATTGATAAAATGAAGCATCAATGATTCAATGCGACCATTTTACTTTTCAATACACTTGCATTTTGATTACAAAACTTGGTCCTTTTTTCATTGTTTTTGAGACAAACAGATTTGAACTTATTTTTGTAGGTAGCAAGGTGCTTCTAGGAATGTTGGGGTAAAGGTTTTCTTTGAGGGGAAAATAATTTTATTTATATGGCAGATAAAGTCTATCCCTTCTGTAGTCTGCATTTGATTTTTAAAGTGTTTTTGTTCCTATGTTCTTGAAAACTGGAATATAAAAATATACTCTTCACGGAATATATTTAGTGTGCATTTATGGGAGTGGAAGGGTGCTACTTTTTCTGTTTTAAAAGAATGAAATATATTGCAAGCAAGGAATGTACATTTCGTTATGCATATGTATTTGTGTAACTATGTGTGTTATTGTCTGTATCCCCTTATTTCCAAGGAGAGATGTGTATACTGTAGAAGCTAATCATCAGTATCATCATCATAAACCAAAAGCATGGAAAAATTCTAAAAAAATGCATGTGTTAAAATTGGAACTAAAAGTCAAGTCTCAATCTTAACCATTTAAAGCCTTGAAACCTCATAAATTAAGCTTCATTGAATCTGGTCCCATATTTCATAACAACTCTCTAGAGGAAATCTAAAAGCCAAGGCACTCTAGGATGAGCTGTGGATGATTCAGTAGGTGGCATAGTTTTCACTGAGTCAGTGCTGAACTGATGCCCCAGCATGGTATGAGGGGGCACTGCACTGCTGGAGGTGTCGTCTAATGGATGAGGGTAAAACCAAGGTCTTGACCACCAACAGTTATTAAAAATCCCATGGCACTTTTCAAAAGAGTAAAGATGATGTTAAACCCTGTGTCCTGGCTAATTTCCAAATTGGGCAATTATATTCTGCCTACTTAAAATTTCCCTGTAATTTTAGTTGGATAATATATTCTTCATCTTCTGCCCTATGCTTTTGCTGTTTCTAACTTAAAGGTAGATGTATTTCTATGGTGAGAAAAGTGATCCTTCTTTGAAAAATGTCTTGCAAGGTCTGGGATCAGGGGATGAAAGGTGCCATATTAGTTTGTTTCTCCTGTGATTAGGCTGACTATGAGAAAATTACCAAATAAGTGTCCTTAAAAATAGCTTCGTCAGGTACTCAGAGGTGCTAGGCTTGCAAAGGTTTTGAAGATGTATATTTTAATTCTATTAAGTTGTGACTAAGAAATGAGGCTTCTCTTGAAGTGAATATATTATGTAAATATTAACAATTTAAGCATGAAATTATAGACATTTAATAAGAATAATTAAATTTTCCAACATTTGACTAGCAAGGCTTATCATATTCACTCCAAAACATTAATCACCATATCAATTTTACTTACATTGGATTTTTTTTTTAGATAAAATAGAAGATCATTCTTGGTGACCACAGGAAAACATGTCAAACAAATAGGCAAATAGAGTTACAATAATTCTTGGTTAGCATGCTCTCAACTTAGAGAAAGCCTCGAGACAAGATTCCTAAATATGTTTCTAGGCTCACACAATACAGTAGACTCAATCCTATGGGGGGGAGGGGGGAGAAACCTAAGTAAAGATTTATAATATTAACATTTATGTTGTCTGTTTAATTGCTAAAGATTTGTAGCTAGAAAATTATGGAAAGAATCTATCAAAAATTCTGTTGCTCTGAAAATTATGGAAAGCATCTAGGAAAAACTCTAGTGTTAAAAATTTTCCTAAAAAACAAAGTATCAATCTAATCTTCTCTCAGAGAATTTTCCAGCGATTTTCATGTATTACCTTCTCTGTACAGTATACTTGCACTAGTCAAAAGCCATCACCTCAAAGGTGATATATATTTCTTAGAATTGATTCATCTTAATTTTGTTACAAAGACTTCATGTGAAGTTCTTTGAGTCATTCTGCTATACAGATATAGTAAAAATTTATCTTATGTTTATTATGAACATTTAATATTAACACTCTTGCTTTAAAGGAAGAAAAAATCTGGACTCAGAGACTGTACTAAATACCGTGGCGAATGAACAGTTATTCTATTTGTGTAAACCATATAGCTACTGAATAAAGAAACCAATTGAAAAGAAAATACTATCTTTGAATTTGGTCTTGCCTTAAGCAGAAAATAGTATAATGCTTTCGGCCCAGCTTTGACAACTAAATCGGACTTTACTGAACAACAGTAAGAGTTCACTTTGTAATAGAAAAAGTAGGCATTATGATCACTACGTCTTTTTAGTATGCAGCCCAGAGGATTCAGAAAAAGATTACATTTACCATAATTAACATATATGTAAATGGAGATCATGGCTATGAATGATAAATTTTCATAGCAATTTAAACCTTGTACAAATTAATCAACCATACAGACACTTGATTAATGAAAGGCAGTGTCATTTTAAAATGCAACATGTTAATATACATAACTGTTATCACAGATCAAAGAATCTTTAAATGTAAACCAATTAGCACAAAGTTCAATCTACTTTTAAAAAATTAATTTTTGTGTAACTATGATGAGAATTTGGAGGGAAATACGTTTTCTTTTTCTTGATATTTATTTACTAATTTTAGGGCACAGTTAAGGTAAATTTTTTTTTCAGTTAAGGTAGATTAATTTTGGTTGTTCATGATTGTGATTGGATTTTTAAAATATTGTGGAAGAGTAGGATGAATGCTCAGAAAAAATGACAAGTTTAATATAAGATATTTACTCATATGCCATACTAAATAGAGAAATTTCTAGTTCTACATTGTTTTTGTCTTCAATAGCTTACTCTGTTAAAAAGATTAAGTTTAAATACTAACTGACTGATACTTACCAATGTTTTATAGGAGATTTATGATGCTACTTTCTTAAGGGCTGCTCATTTTGCTCTTAGAGGAGTAAGACAATATTCTCTGGCAGAAAAATTTCATTGTGAAAATAAATGTGTCATTAAAAAATATTTAGAAAAAGTTGGAAAAATAAATTTTCATTTGGTATATTAGTATGCTTTCAAAATTTAAAATCTGAATATTTTTATTTCCAATTTCCTTGTCTGTGTAAACAGAAGTTACCCATAAAACACAAACTGTACTTCACCACTTCAATGTAGATTTGTGTTAAAGTGGAATCTCTACAATCTGTCATTGATTTCTGTCAGTAATTTAGAAGTCTAAGGAGGGACAGGTCCTTGGAGAGGGACATCATGCTTGGGAGGTTGGAGGGACAGCACAGGAGGGGAAGACCCTCTATGAGGTGGATTGATTCAGTGACTGGCGTAATTGGGATGGGTGTGTCAGAGGCAGTGCGATTGGCACAGGACAGAGCAGAGTTTAGGGCTGTTGACATAGGGTCGCTATGAGTTACAAGTGACTCGACGGCACATAACAACAACAACAACAACAAAAAGTTATCAACAAATTTTATCACTTACATATATGTGTATGTATGTAAAGGAACTGATCAAGAAAGCTAACAGGTTTATTAGATAAGAAGATAAAGTAACACTAAGCTGCATGCCAAACTTCTAGTAATAAACCATGGCTAGATCCTCAGTTACCAATATCCAATTTAAGGGACAATTCATACTTGCCTTTTTATGTTATGTAAATGTGCCCTCACTTAGAAACCACTGAACCAACCCATATGCCCAATACGTTCTTCATTACAGTCACCTTCATTTGCACTACGCAAATTTTAAATCACTGAGAAAGCTTGAAAACTTTTCTTCTGGTGAGCTAAAGGTAAATAAGAACCATAGCATTTCTTTTGATTTACCTGCAAATTTGGCTTAAGCACAGCAAAGTATCTCATTTATAAACCACTGTACAGAGGACTGCCTGTACACTTATTACTGCCAATAATTCTTGAGCACTTATTATGTGCCATATGCTATGTTAGGAAGTTCACAATCTTAAAATATTTATTTCTGATTTAATTATAAAATCACTTAATCCCGATAGCACTTCTATCAAGAATTACTAGCTCACATAATTAGTAAGTGGTAAAACTAAGATTTCATCTCAGGTCTTTCTTCTTCCAAAGCTGCATTCTTAAATAGCGTGCCATCCTACCTGTTCACAACTATGCATTATTTGTCATTATCATTTTATCTATACTTTAGCAGTCCCCATAAAGCTATGATGCTAGCGATATTAATATTGAACCACACTTCGAGAACTACTGTTAGTGTACTGCACATTCAGTGTAAAAGGATTATATTACTTAATGCTGCACTATAACAAGGTCTAGCTCAATTAATCTATCAGACTTGTAATAAGCTTTGAATCCTCCTCCTCTGGCTAAATATGTAAGCAAAAATCAATGGATTAAAAAAAATCACCAAGCTTATTTAGTCTTTGAGTAAGCACCTATTACTTGGCCATGAAGTGTTAGAAACAACAGTGACTAAGACTCAAGTCCTCCAGTATATGGTATAGTGAAGAAGGCAGCACAATAAACAGCCAATTATTCTATACTGTTAAAAATAATACTTTCAGGGTTAATTCATGATGTGATGGGATTTTATAAGTAGGCACCTAAGGATGAAGAAAAATCAAATCCTTTAGGAACACCCTAGGGCAGTTTAATACCTTGTGATATATACCTAGGAAGTCTACAGTGCAAAGCTGCAGTCATTAAAGGAGCAATCATAAGAAAAATATCTTCAGGCAAACCAAGGATTACAAGGACTCCAGACACTACTCCGCTGCAAACTATACGATCTTTTCATGAATATTACAGAAAGGCAGCTGATTATTGTATTATTGAAAATAATAGCAAAGTATTAAATAGCAGTGGTTGAAGCAACTTTATTTCTCTCATTTATTAATTCAAGATTAAGACAGTTTAGCACTGTTACCTGAAGTTATTAAGGGTACACGTGTCTTTATTTCAACAAAATTTCATTATCCCTAAAATGTGATCCTTAGCCTAAGATCCAAAATAACTGTTAGAATCTACCTTTCACATACATCCTCCAGAAGAGAGAATGAAGGGGGGAAAAAAAAATAAAGAACTTCATTTCAACTGATATGCTTTCTTAAGGACATCTTCCTGCTCTATTGCTAAACATTTCCTCGTGTGTTTCACCGGCCAGAGTGAAGACAAATGATTGTACGGCTACAATGAGGCTAGAAAATAACATTTAGGTTTCCAAGCTATGTACTCATTTAAAATATATTGTTGTTGTTGTTGTTACATGCCATGAGTTAGAACAGACTCAAAGCTGTCCCTTC
Organism: Elephantulus edwardii; assembly: GCF_000299155.1. Classification (NCBI taxonomy): domain Eukaryota; kingdom Metazoa; phylum Chordata; class Mammalia; order Macroscelidea; family Macroscelididae; genus Elephantulus; species Elephantulus edwardii. The sequence goes on along the minus strand of NW_006399753.1, from coordinate 30,273,752 downwards.
AACGGTTTCTCAGAGGCTATAAATTGTGTGGGAGAAGATTACGCTCTTTCTACTCTGGTGGATTTGGACTGCCTAACTTTGAGTTGACCGTGAAATTCTTTACCAACTGGGCCAACAGAGCTCCCTATCTAAAACATGTTATTTTTGTTATACTGCCAAGTCAGAAACATAGTTTACTCTCCAGCAAGTTTTCAGAGACAGTAAATTGCACAGATTGCCATCTTTCTCCTATGGAGCAGCTGGTGGATTCAAACCATATGCCTTTAGGTTGTCAGCACAGTTCCTTACCATTAGGCCACCAAAGTTCCATCTAAAACATAAAATCCTATTGAGAGAAAGAGAGAGAGAGTGAGAGGAGAGAGAAAGAGAGAGAGAGAATAGATTTGAGATTTCAAAAATGTATTTCTTAATCCACAGAAAGAGTAATCTATTTTTTTTTAAAAAAGCTCACTTTCCCTCATCTTTCTAGAACTACCTTTGAGCAGCTTGAAATTCTCACCACATTATCTTTCTGAAAGGTCATTATTGTTGTTAGGTGTTGTTGAGTCAACTATGATTTACAGCGAGTTACCTTACGAAGAGCATATTCAAACTTTCCTTAAATAGACTCCTCACAATTTCCACAATGCTCAAGCTCACTGTTGCAGTCACTGGGTGTATAAAGGTAGACAGACTCTACTTTGAGGAGGTACTCTTCCCCAGTTCTGTTTTGAGCACCTTCCATTCTGAAGGGCTAATCTTCTGATACTATATCAACAATATTCTGTTAGTTATATGGTTTTCAAGGGTCTTTTTATTGTTGTTTTTCCAAGAGTGAGTATCCAGTCCTGCGTCTTTGTCAACTTAAAGGTTGTTATTGTTGTTGTATCCAACAGAGTCAGAACCAACCTATAAGTGATCCTCCAATAGGTTTTCAGAGGCATTAATCACATACGAGGAGATTGCTCACCCGTCTCCCTCTGAGCTGCTGGTGGATTCAACCTGAGTTATTTTGGGAATGCAGTGCCATTTCTAACCACTAGGACACCTAAGGTAGAATAGAAATTCTTACTGGTTTCTAAATTTTAGATAAGGTGGGTAAACATGGGATATGTTTTCATTAAAAATTAAGCCATAGTTATGTTTAGAACACGCTATGTGTTGGGCTGCCAACCAAAAGGTCAGACCCACTATCTACTCTGTGGGAGAAGGATGGGGCAATATTGTCTCATAACCTTCACCTGTTCAGGAACCCAGGCAGAGTGTTACTGTTTGTCAGACTTGGCTCAAAGCAATGAGTTAGGTTTTGGGGTTTCAGTTTTCATAAAAGCAAAAAACCAATCACAATGTTTCT
>NW_006399753.1:30257575-30272312 GCF_000299155.1 Elephantulus edwardii | reverse complement strand
AGATAGATAGATAGATAAATATATAAAATGCTTTTATCATTCACTCATCTGCCTATTCATTTAACAAACAAACTGAGTATCTACCATGTGATAGACTATAGGGGTCGGGAACATGGGACTGAACAATATAGTTGAGATCTTTCATTGAGCTAAATATTCTAATGCAAAAAGAAAATATTGTAAACAAGTAGATAAATACAAGAAGATAATTTGATGTGTTTCAAGATGGTAAGATAAAACGAAAGAGCAGCTTAGGTTGGTGGTCTAGGAAAACAATTTTGAACTCTAACCTGAATGTTGCAAAAGAGTCATCCAGGTAAATTTATTCAGATGTAGTGTTCCTAAAAGAAGATACTTCTAATGCAAGGTCAATTCTATTACATAAGAAATGAGTAAAAAGCCAGTCTGGCAAATGATCATTATCAGCATCAAATAATCATTCCTTTAAAAACTTTTCATTCATGGCGCTAGAGAATGTATTGTAGGGTATAAATAAAGTTATATAACACATCATTAGTAAATAATTGTTTTGTTCTGAATCATTTGGTGAATATATTTTCAACTGACCATCTAGTATCACAATTTCTTTTATTTAAAGGATCATATTACCCATAAGCCAAATACTCATTTCATTCTTCAATTATGTTGTTGTTGTTGTTATGTGCCGTCGAGTCGTTTGCGACTCATAGCGACCCTATGCACAACAGCCCTAAACCCTGCTCTATCCTGCGCCAACCGCACTGCCTCTGACACACCCATCCCAATTACCCCAGTCACCGAATCAATCCATCTCATAGAGGGTCTTCCCCTCCTGCGCTGTCCCTCCACCCTCCCAAGCATGATGTCCCTCTCCAAGGACCCGTCCCTCCTGGCAACATGTCCAAAGTATGTCAGACGAAGCCCCAGAATCCTTGCCTCCAAGGAGTAGCTTGGTTTAATCCTCTCTAAGATGAATCTGTTTGCTTTCCTGGCAGTCCATGGTACATTCAGTACTCTTCTCCAGCAGTACAGCTCAAAAGCATCCACTCTCCTTCTGTCCTCCCTAGTCATTGTCCAACTCTCTGATGCATAACAAGCGATTGCAAAGACCATGGCCTGTATCAGGCGCACCTTAGTCTCCAGAGAGACACCGTTGCTCCTGAGTACTTTAGAGAGGTCCCTAACAGCAGACTTTCCCATCGCGATATGCTTTTTGATTTCCTGACTGCTGGTGCCAAGAGTGTTGACTGTGGAGCCGAGCAAACTGAAGCTGTGAACACTCTCAATCTCTTCGCCATCCATCCTGACGCTGCCAATTGGTCCAGTGGTGAGAATCTTTGTCTTCTTGACATTGAGCCTCAGTCCATACTGAAGGCTGCAGTCCTTGACCCTTCGCAGCAAGTGCATGAGGTCCTCCTCAGTTTCAGCAAGCAGGATTGTGTCATCTGCATAACGCAGATTGTTAATAGATTGTCCACCAATCCTGATAACACAATTCTCCTCATAGAGCCCAGCCTCTCGGATAATCTGCTCTGCATACATGTTGAAAAGGTATGGAGACAGGATGCATCCCTGGCGTACACCCTTCCCAATTTTGAACCATGCAGTGTTAGCCTGCTCTGTTCTGACTACTACTGCCTCTTGGTCCAAGTATAGGTTTCGCATTAGCACAATTAAATGTTCTGGAATTCCCATTCTTCTCAGAGTCAGCCACAGTTTGTTATGATCCACCCAGTCAAATGCCTTTGGATATACTTTTTAACTATAGATACCTTTTAACCATTGAAACACCTTTTGACTATAGAAACAAGCTCTTTTGAATAGGATAGAAATACAAAATGGCTTTCATCCAGACTGTCTTGTTAAAGGAGACTTTGGTAGAATAGGTATTTGATAACAAAGAATATAAAATTAAAAGGCTGTATTTTCTCAAATGTAAGTGACAATGACTAACATCATGCTGTTTACCAAATGTTTTCAACTTAAACTTTATATGATAATTTTTCTTAAAAAATCTGTTAATGCAAAGTTATCTCTCTTGGAGTTTTTAAAAAAAGGTTATTTTTTAAACAATATATTCCATTTATATCTTAGAAATCATTACAGAGTATAATATAAAACAATACCTTACCTATCATTTGAATGGACAAATCTCTTGAACTGTGACAAACTTGAGCAACAACAACACAATATGCAATTTAGTGGCCTGAAGTTCAACATCAAGAAAACAAAGATTCTCACCACTGGGCCAATTGGCCACATTAGTATGGATGGTGAAGAGATTGCGATAGTTAACAGATTTAGTTTACTTGGTTCCACAGTCAACACTCTTGGTAACAGTAGCCAGGAAATCAGGAGACGAATTGCATTGGGAAAGTCAGCTGTGCGGGACCTCTCAAGAGTACTGAAGAGCAACTACATCAGGTGGGAGACTAAGGTGCACTTGATCTAGGCTATAGTCTTCACAATTACATGCTATGCATTGGAGATTTGGACACTGAATAGGGATGATAGAAAGAGAATTGATGCCTTTGAGCTGTGGTGCTAGAGAAGAGTGTTGAATATACCATGGACTGCTAGGAGAACAAACAGGTTTGTCCTGGAGAGGGTGAAGCCGGAATGCTCCTTGGAGTCAAGGATTCTGAAGCTTCGTCTGACATAGTTTGGGCAAATTGCAAGGAGGGACTGGTCCTTGGAGAGGGACATCATGTTTGGGAGAGGGGAGGGACAGAGCAGGATAGGAAGACCTTCGAAGAGATGGATTGATTCTGTGAGTGGAGTGGTAGGAATGAGTGTGTTTGAGACGGCGAAGTTGGCACAGGATAGAATGGTGTTTAGGGCTCTTGTACATAGGGTCACTATGCATAGCAAGTGACTTGATGACACATAACAACAACAACAACAACAACTGGTAAGAAGCTGTGCTACAATCCCAAAGGCATGTGGTTCAAATCCACCAACTGCTTTGCAAAAGAAAGATGAGTATTTTCCTCCCTTGCAATTTACTGACCCTAAAAGCCCACTGAAGGGCCAGCTAATGGTCAGTTCTGACTGCAGGAGATACAACAATAAAAACAAATATTTTGTTTACAAAGGAATAAATAAAAGTAGATTGAAATGTATTTGTTTTCATGAAGTTGCAGAGCTAAATTCCGAGGATGAGGGTTGGAGAAGACATATTTCAGATTACTCGATTCTAGTTCTGATGACCTACTGGATAAAGAGTTGTGCTGTATCCAGTTTGAATCCACCCAGAACTGAACAGGAGAAGATGGGCAATATCCTTTGATATTTACATTCTCTGAAACCTGGGGTTCAGTCAGTTCCCATTTGATGGCAATTAGCCAACTGAGTCTTTAAATGGTTAAGAACAAAATTGTTACTGTAGAATTTACATTCTAGAAATACACCCAAACTCAAACTCATTGCCATCAAATCAGTTCAACTCATAGGAACTCCCCTATGAGTTTCTGCTTAACGGGAAAAGACTGCCCCCCTTTCTCCTGTAGATTCAGACCCATAGCCTTTTGGTTAGCAGTGCAACAGGCTACAGATTATGCCATTGAAGCGTCTTTGAAATATATAGTATTCATATTTTTAAAATAAATTTTACATATTTTTATTCATTTTTCTCATGTCAAAGGGAACATTTTCAACTTATACCTCACATCTTAAGGGGGGGAAAAAGAAAAGATAGTAAGATCTCTAAGCAGCGCTGGTTCAATTTAAATCCCATTTGGTGGTCCCACTATAGTTTTTATATCACAAAAAAGCCATCATAATTTGCATCCCATCAACTATTCCCTTAACTCTAAAGAGCTATCATGCCACTTCTAGAGTAGGTCTCTAGGGTTGAAGCCTGTTCTATCACTCCAATGCTAGATCTATTTGGTAGTAAAATCAGGGTTACTAGCCTGGTGCCCTTTCCCTGAGAAAAAACTCTGAATTAACCCTGTCTTCACTCTCTTCAGAAAACTGGTAATAAATTTTGTCCTTTACTTTCTGCTCTTTTCAATTTCTGGCACTCTACGATCTTCCTGGCAACATTAGGGGTGGCAAGCTGTACTAATATTCTAAATTTCCTGCACATTTTCTGCTTTGTGAAGTCTTTTTTTCCTTCTCTTAGTACCTGTACATTATCTAATATTTCAGTCTCTTAATAGCAATATCTCAATCCATTCCTATGGAGTTTCTTTTTTCTCCTGTGCTGTTTCTCAGTGTTCTCTATTCTTTCTAGTTACAGGTGGACTTTCTGATTCTGAATGTTCTTTTTTAGGTGATATCTACACCTAGAGCTTGTATGAAAGTAGCATTGCTGACATGACTGAAATTATGTTGGAAATTATTATCCTTGCATATCATTGAATTAGAACAGCTTTACAGAATCAATAATGGCTCCTAGTAACCTTAACATAGACTGTTGTTTCCAGAGCCCTCCCTCTCTCTCAATATTGGATCATAAGCATTAAACTCACTTCAAAAGTGATGAAAAGTATTGAGATGAAGAATAGAAGCATCATTGACTTAGAATTATCTCCACACTATACTACCCAAGCAGATATAATTAATTACAGGTTCAAAGAGACTTTACTTGTTAGCTGTTATGTCCTCTCAAAACATGACTGGTGTATTGATATAAGCCAATAGCATACTTAGAGTTGTGTTGTCACTTAACTACCTATCAACTAGTGTTACTGTATTTTCTCTCTATTTTATGAATTCTTCCCTAGTGATATCAAGTTTTATTAAAGGAAATTTCACAGCCAAAATCTTGATGCTTTCTATGGAAGAGAATGTCTTCAGTCATTGGCAACTATCTGTGACAGTTATGCCAATTTGGTGTGGCCAAGATTTTCTAGATTGGCAATTATAATGTAGTTTCAAAGGTTTGTAATAATATTGTTATCCCCCTGATGAGATTGGATATAATGTAATCATATATATAATGAGATTTACTATAATGAGTGGGTCAGTTGAAAGATTGTTTCCTCATGGGTGTAGACTACAATGAAAAAAAATGTGTGTTTATAAAAAGAATGAATATTCAAGCAAAGCTCTGTATTTATTTCCATTTCAGAAAAGGAGATTTAACAGAGTGCAGAAATTATTGAATAATATCATTAATATAACATGCAAGTAAAATATTTTCAAAGAGTATTAGAAAACATCAACAAGAAGTGGCTAGAAATTCAAGCTAGATTCAAAAGCTGTGGTGTGATGGATATAATTGCTAATGCTAGATAGACCATGGCTGAAAGCATAGAACACCATACTTTTATTTTATTGACTTTTATAAGGTCAATACTGACTTTGTAGATCATAATATATTATGGCTAATATTGAGAATAATGATAATTCATAATACTTAACTGTGCTCACACAAATTCTTACATAGATAAAGAAAGAGTTGAACAGGACAAAGTGATATTGCATGGTTTAAAATCAGAAAAGGTATGCCTCAGAGTTGTATTCCTTCTCCATATCTATTAAATCTTTATAGTAAGTAAATAATTCAAGAAGCAATATGAAGAAGAATATGGTAAGATTAGAGGAAAACTGAACAATTCATGTTATACATATGATGCAGTTTTATTTGCAGAAAGTAGAGAAGATGTAAAGAAAGCACTAACTGAAGAACAGCAAATACTACATCCTTCAATATAATCTATATTTTAACACTGAAAAACCACAAATCCACACCACTGTACTATTGGGAAATATCTTTACAGAAGGAGGAAAGACTAAAGTTGTCAACAATTTCATTTTACTTGGATCCACAATCAACACTCATCTCATGCGAGCATCAGTCAAGAAATCAAGACTGTTGCTTTGGGAAAATCTGAAGTGGATGACCTCTCCAACATGCTAAATAGCAAGGATGTCAGTTTAAAGACTAAGGTCTATATGTTCCAAGCCATGATCATTTGAGTGGCTTCATATGCATGCAAAAGTCAGAAAGTGAATATGAAAGCCTATAGAAGAATCAATGTCTTTGAGTTGTTTGTGAAGAGTACCAAATATCCCATGAGCTGACAAAAGAATATAAACAAATATATTTTGAAAGAAGTATAACCAAGGTGCTCCTTAGAGACAAGGATGGTGAAACTTCATCTCACAGATAATATTTTGGATATGTGCCCAGGACAGACCAGTCCTTGAGAAAAGACACCATGCATGGAAAACAGAAGGACAGTGAAAGAGTAAGACCTTCAAGGAGATGGACTGACATACTGATTGCAGCAATGGGCTTGAGCATGGTCAAGTGAGGATGCTGCAGAATTAGACAACGTTCACACTTGTTCACAGGCTAGCTCTGAGGTGTAGTCAACTTGAAGGCACTTAACAACAGCAACAAAGCTCTAGGAGTTTTTGCTTACTCTCTCTCTCTTGAATCTGGGTCTTATCCTCTGGCTTTCAGTCTTGAGATTTGAGCCAGGAGCCTTTCCTATGGTCTACTGATCTTGAGATTCATTCATCTCCACAGCTCATGAACTGTTGATCCTGGATTTGTCAACCCTTACAGCAACATGAGTCAAGAGAAGTCTCCAGTTTGACATGTAACTCAAGGACTTTGAACTTACTTCTTATATGTATTATCATATGAGCCATTTTCTTAGAGATAACTCTCTCTATATATACCTCTATGTGTATAGATATATAGATAGAGATATATAATATTTATACTCCTATAAAATGCTCCACTGGTTTGCTTCTGTATAGAATGCAGCCTAAAACAGTAAGGACTCAAGACAATTTCTTTTAAAAATATATTTAAATGTAACCTTATATATGGAACACAATCACTGGGAATTATGATTATCAAAACTTGGAATATGTGTATATTTTCTTTCCCGACTTCTTAATATAGAAGAGTTACGGTAACCTAAGGTCTATATTTTATTTCCCTCACTAGTGCTAAGAAGCTGCACTGCAATCCCAAAGGCACATGGTTCGAGTTCACCAGATGCTCCTTGGGAGAAAGATGGGTGATCTCCTCCTCTGTGTATAACTGCCTCTGAAAACCCACCACAAGGCCAGCTATATGTAAGTCCTTACTCTACCTTATACAGCAACAATAACATGCTTATATTTATACACCTAACAGGAAAGAATCTAAAAGGCTATACAACAACCTGTATTCTCAACAAAGTATTCTAGAAGCCTGTGTTAGTGCTACTAGATTTAATATACCTAAACTAAAACAAATTCTGGCAATGGCATCCATGGGATTCCCTGGCTAGTGTTCCCTGTAGTACCTGGGATGGAGTGTGGAGATCAGGAAAGCTCTGACTCTCTCCTCCCCAAATCCCAAAAAACAATGTGAGGGGCCTCTCAAGAGTACTGAAGAGCAAAGACGTGAGGCTGGAGACTAAGGTGCGCCTGATCCAGGCTATAGTCTTTGCAATTATGGGCTATGCATCTGAGAGTTGGGCAGTGAATAGGGATGATAGAAAGAGAATTGATGCCTTTGAGCTGTGGTGCTAGAGAAGAGTTTTGAATATACCATGGACTGCTAGGAAAACAAAGAGGTCTGTCCTGGAGAGGGTGAAGCCAGAGTGCTTCTTGGAGTCAAGGATTCTGAAGCTTCTTCTGACGTACTTTGGGCATGCTGCAAGGAGGGACTGGTCCTTGGAGAGGGACATCATGTTTGGGAGAGTGGAGGGACAGCACAGGAGAGGAAAACCCTCTATGAGATGGATCGATTCTGTGAGTGGAGTGGTGGGAATAAGTCTGTTTGAGACAGCGAGGTTGGCACAGGATAGAGCGATGTTTAGGGCTCTTGTACACAGGGTCGCTATGAGTCGCAAGTGACTCTATGGCACATACAACAACAACAATAAACAAACTAAAACACCTCAAATTCATTGCCATTGAGTTGAAAGTGAGTAACAGCTAATTTTCCATTGCATTTTTGGAAGCTGCAAATAAAAAAGGAGCAGACTGCCTAGACTGCTGGTGAATTTTAACCACCAGGGAGGTAACACTTTTGGGTAAGCAGTACAACTGTCTTGGACTATATACTACTAGGCTGCAATGTAGCTAGACATACAGGGCTATTTTTTTATCAACTTATCCTAAGTCATTTAATACCATATATTTGCAGGTATAAACACTGATTGTCCTACAAATAGAGATGTTGTCTAATAAATATTTATTATAATAAAAATAATATTATTTAACCTGGCATCTTTCTTCTAAGATTCTACTATCAGAAAACTCTTTTAATACCATCACAGAAGATAAAGTTATGACAGTTTGATGCACCTAAATTTCTATTTCTTCAGAATTCTTAAAGATTTACATATAGATTCTTTACTTGTATTATCATTTAATTTGAGAAATAAATTTTTATTCTTTGAAATTACTGAAGTTTATTAACATTACAAAAGAGAGGAATCTGTCTCTAAATTATACTTAATACCTTAGACTTATATATTATAGTTCCTAATAATATTTACAAGACTGATTTGTCTACATATCCATACATTAGCGTGTAGAAACAAACTGTAAGTAGCCATGAATGATTATATAACTTTCTTTTTTAAATTGAGAGAAATGTCAATACATTTGAGAGTTATAGAGATCTTTAGCCAAAGCAAGTTAAAAGGTAAGAATCTGTTTTGGAAGTTTGGTGTTATTATTGGTTATTAGTGTAACTTGCTATGAAACCCACCACCAGAGCTCCATGAGGTTATTACTTAATCTTGGGGGAAAGACACCAAAACATTGTGAAATCACTCTAAATTTCTGAGTAGAAATCCACCCTATTAAATTAAAACAGAATTACCAATCTTTATTTGACATTTCATTTAAACAAATATATGCCACACACACCTATTATGTATAATACTTAGTATTATAAAAAATTCTGGAGAAATCAAGAGATGAATAATATATATTTTTGGATTTCAAGATTATTTTGTATTAGCAAAGACAGAAAAATGGATAGCTATCATTTAATGATTGACTACATCTCTGGGAGAAATCATTGGAGAAGCTCAATATCAATGGTAAAAGCCAGACGATGTGCTGAATGTGGAAGAGACCATCAATTACACCTGTGCAAGTTCAAATTGAGGCCAAAGAAAAGTAAAAGAACCAAAATATGTTCTTGAAACTATCCTATCTAAGTTAAAAAACCACCTTAAGAATAGTTTTGAAGCATTAGAACACCAAGGCTTGAAGACAAGATGAGTTGTGGGAGGGTATCGGATATCATCCATGAAAAGATAACAATGTCATTATAAATATAGAGGAGAAAGAAAAAAAAATGAATGTCAGCACAGACTATGAAGCTTTCAATATAATGCAGACAAGCCAAAACAAAGGGAAGAGATGTTGAAATAAAAGAGCTGAAAAGAAGATTTCAAAAGGCAGCTGGAAAAGATAAAGCAAAGCATTAAAATGGTATGTGATGAGAGCTAGAAATAGAAAATAAAAAAGGAAGAACTCATTTATCAAGTTGAAAGAACTAAAAAATAAATTCAAGCATCAAGTTCTAATACTGAAGGATGCTATGGATAAAATGTTGAACAATCCAGGAGGCATTAAAAGAAGATGGAGGGAATATACAGAATCACGCTACCAAAAAGAACTGGCTGACATAAATATTTCAGGAAATACCATCTGATCAGGAACCAATGATAAAGAAGGAAAAAGTTCAAACTGTGCTGAAGACACTCAAAAAACTAAGGCCCCAGGTACCAACAAGATATCAATTGATGTATTTCAACTAACATATGCAGGTCTGGATGTGTTCACAAGTCTATGCCAGGAAATTTTGAGCACAGCTACATGGCAAATGACTGAAAGAGATTCTTATTTGTTCCCATTTCCAAAAAAGGTGAGCCAACAGAATGTTGAAATTATCTAACAGCATTAACGACATGCAAGAAAAACACTGCTGAAGATTATTCTAAAATGGCTGGAACAGTACATAGAGAACTGCCAGAAGTTCAAGGTGGATTTAGAAGGGTTCATGGCACCAAGGATATCATTGCTGATGACAGATGAGTCCTGGTTGAAAGCACAGAATACTAGAATGCCTATTTGTGCTTTCTTGACTATGCAAAGTGGATAGTGTGGATCTACTGTGTGGATCATAACAAATTATGGCTAACACTGAGAAAAAGGAATTCGAGAACATTTGATTGTGCTTCTGTGAAACTTATATCTAGATCAAGAAGCTAGTGTACCAATAGAGAAAGGGAACAATGTTGTTGCGTACCATTGAGTTGGAACAGATCCATAGGTGACCCTTCGGTGAGTTTTCAGAGGCAGTTAATCCCACGAGAGGAGATTGTCCATTGTTCGAGTAAGTGGTAGATTCAAACCACATGCCTTTTGGCTTGTACCAGAGCTTCTTACCTCTAGGTCACCAGAGCTCCCCTGAAAAATTGTAGAAGTACTAAATTCTGTAAGATCCTCCTTAAAAATTCAGCCTATGCATTGAAAAACAAGGAACTCATGCAATATTATTCAAAATGGGTGACCCTGGAGGACATTATGCTGAGTGAGGTATCTCAGTCACAGAGGGACAAATGCTATATGGCGCCACTGTTGTAGAATGAGGCTGACATCAGGATGGGGGTAAGACTGAGAAAAACTGGATGAAATATGTTTACGGCATTGAAGTCTTTGGGGGAGAGAATATTTTATATTTTAGGGCATTATGTTTATCTTAAGAGTACGGAATGAGGGTTGCAGAGTGGATTATATTTGGGGGTTGGGGGATGTGTGTGGGGGATTGCGTACCAATGAGGGAGTTTTTCTTTTGCGTTTGAAGGAGAGGAGCAAAGGGGGGGGGGGGGGGGGGGAGAGGGGTGCAACAATGAATGAATGGAATTCCAAAATCTCTGTAGATGTTCATTGAAATAAAAAAGAAAGAAATTTTAAAAAATCAAAAGTTAAAAAAAATTAGCCTATGAAAAATTTGGATAAGTCTCTGAGAATGAAAATTATCGGCATCTTAATCAAATAATGGTGCTAATCATATCTGAAGTTTATAATGAGTATCTTTGCTGGAACATATCAATATAGCCCCCAACACCTTTGATTTTAAAGGTGTATATTTTTTTTCTCACCTCAATATTAGTAAAGCAATATAAGCAAAACAGCTTCCTTCTTATAGGAGAAATATCAGTATGTCTTTATGCTTCTTGCCAAATCTGCATCCACTAACATAATTCCCTGTCATAGAAAAATTTAGAGAGAACTCTTGATGATTTTTAGAATTACATGATTATTAAGCCGGTTAAGTGAGGAAAAAATACCTTAAATACTTAAGAAACATATGTACCAAAAAATGAGAGATAAACTCATGGATATTTAAGATCCTATCACCTTGTTGAAATTGCTCAGAATCAGGGTAATGAAATAAACACAAGGATTTGGCAGACATGCTTGGATAAGAAGGGAAAACTATCCTACTCTCAAACTTTTATCTTAAGGTTGTCCAATTTGTGTGGTCCTGGAGCAAGAAAAACACCTTATGCAACTTAGATATTTATCCTACAAGATCCTATATAGTATAGAAAGTGTCTATAGCAAAATGGCACATAAACTTTGTTCTCATTTTATTTTGTGCTGTTGTAGGTCAGATTACATGGGTTAAGTAGCAATCATTTTGCTACTAAATGGTTATTGTTGCTGTTAGGAGCTATCTCATTGGCTCCTAGTCCTACATACACCAGAACAAAATCTGTACCATCCTCACTATGGGCTGTGCTTTCAAGTCAATTATTGCTATCAGGATATCAATCTATCTTGTAAAAGGTCTTCTTTTTTCCAAGTATTAGGTCCTCCTCTAGTGATTAATCCTTCCTGGTAATATAATCAAAGTATGTGAGACAAAAATCTAATGATTCTTGTCTTCTAGGAACACCCTAACGGCTGCACTTCCAAAACAGATTTGCTTATTCTTTTGGCAGTTCGTGATACAATCCATACTCTTCGCCAACACCACAGTTCAAAGGCATCATTCTTCTTTGATCTTTCTTATTGATTGTTAACTTTTAAATATATATGAACCAATTGAAAATACCATGGCATGGATCAGGAATATCTTAGTCTTTAAACTGATATCATTGTTCTATAGCTATTAAAGAGATCCATGACAGTGAATTTCCCAATGCAATATGTCATTTTTCCCCCTTGTCTGCTGTTATAATGGGTGTTGACTGTAATGTAATCCTGCCCATTTAAACACAGGCAGATTAGGGTTTATAACACATAGGATAATTACATTATATCATAAGGTGGAGAACAATCATAGTACTGGAAATCATGGCATATTCAAGTTGACACATATTTTGGGAAACAAAACTCAGTCCATGGGGAGCTCTGGTGGCCTAGTGGCAAGAAGCTGCAACTACAATCCCGGAGGTGCATGGTTCAAATCCACCAGATGCTCTGCCGGGGAAGGAGGGGCAATCTCCTCCTGTACCAGTCAGATCTGATTTGACGGTACACGCACACAAAAATAATAAAAATTAAAAAAAAACACCTCAGTCCATGACATTTCAGCCTTCACTTCGCACCCCCAAATGCATGGCTACTTTTTTTCTATGTAAGACATTTTTATCTTTATTAATAAAATAAGAGGAAATAAGAGGAATAAGGAGTGCTGAACACCTAGTAGGTGCGAAATCCATGAGAAGAGTATGTATTAGCTATAAAAGTTTGAAAATAACTCTCTATTCTTTGAAACTACCTTAGTGAATTCAATAGAGAAAAAACAACTTGGAAAATAAAGGTGAGAATGTAAGAACTCAAAGAATATAAGCCATCATACAACTTTGAGTTGAGTTATATTCTTTGAGAATATAAACATTTATACTGAATTGTATATACAGAAATTATTAAATTGATGTATGTTTTTCTGTGTATATTCTCAACAATAACAACAAAAGTATATTAAGTTATAAGACTAATAATAACATTTTATCAAAATCTAAGTGATCAGCTTTTACTTGAAAGTTTGATAGTTCAAACTCACTTAGAAGGAATGAAACAGGCAGCCATTGGTGCAAATTGTAAATTATTACCTAACTTGGGAGGGACTGGGGAGAATTATGCTGAGTGAACTAGCTCAGTTCCACAAGGATAAATATTGTACAAAATCATTATTGTAGAATGAGTATAAGGATCCAAGAGGTGTGGGAGGGATAAATAAACATGTATATTTATGATGTAGAGAGTAAACACTTGACTATAAAAACCCAAGGAACTTTGTAACCCAGTCTCCAACCATTAACTGCTTGCCATACAACTTATAGTGATCCAATGAACAACTGATCTGAGCACTGTCCTACCAATTTCTGAATTGATATTTCTGAACACTTGTGTCTTTTGCTACAGTCATTGTGTCAATCCACTTGGCTGAATGTCTTCCTCTCTTACACTATCTCTCCACCTTTCCAAGCATAATATCCCTCTACAAGGAATAACCTCTCCTAGCAACATGCTCAAAGTTTGTGAGACAAAGACTTATCATCTTTGTCTCCAGGGATCACTCTTGCTTCACATCCTCCAAGATATATCTGTTTATTTCTTTGGCAGTGCATGAGATCTTCAGCATTATTCTCCAACACTACAGTTCAAAGACATCAATTCTTCTTCTGTCATCCTTAGTCATTGTCCAACTCACAGGTGCATAGCAAGTGACTGAAAAGACCATGGCTTGAATAAGTTGCACCTTAGTCCTTGAAGTGACATCATTGCTCCTCAAAAATTTGAAGAGGTCCCTGACTACAGATTTTCCCAATACAATACATCTTCTAATCTCCTGACTGTAAGTGTATTGATTGTAGATAATCTAAGTAAGATGAGTCATTGACACTCAATCTTTTCTTCATCCATCATGATGTTGCCTAAGGGTCCAGTGGCAAAGATTTTGATTTCTATCTTGAGACGCAATCTATACTGAAGGCTGCAGTGTTTAACCTTCTGCACCAAATGCTTCAAGTCCTCCTCACATTTAGCAAGCAAGATTGTGTCATCTCTACACAATCCTGATGGCAAAAATTAGAGTGTACAAAATCTTTTTATTATAGAATGGGCGTAGTATAAATGAATTGAAACATCTGTGTTATAAAGGGTGGCTCAAAACAACGGAAATTTATTCCTCCAGTTTTCAGGTGGACAGAAACTGGAATTACTAAGCCAGAATACGATTTCAAGAGAGCCACAATGTTACGGGAAAATATTTGTCTCTCTCCTATCAGTGTCTTGTGGCTGCCTACATTCTTTCGTTTATGGCCATATCACTCTAATCTCAGTCTCTGTCTTAAGATGGCTTTCTGCATCATGTTCTTGCCAAATATACCACTTTCTCTTTAAAAAAAAAAGATGCATATTTTCCTCTCTCCCCTAGAACACCTCACAATGCATCCTTTGTTTCAATTTGTTGTTGTTTTTATGTGCCATTGAGTCACTTGCGACCCTATGTACAAAAGCCATAAATCCTGTTCTATCCTGTGCCAACCTCAATGTCTCTCACACACCTACTCCCAATATCCCAATCATTGAATCAACTCATTTCATTGAAGGTCTTCTTCTCTTGTGCTGTCCCTCCCCCCTCCCAAATATGATGGACCTCACCAAGGACTGATCCCTCCTTGCAACATGCCCAGAGTACACTAGTAGAAGCTTCAGAATCCTTGCCTCCAAGGATCAGCCTGGTTTCACCCTCTCCAGAACAAACCTGTTTTTTGTCCTAGCAGTCCATGGTATATTCAATACTCTTCTCCAGTACCAC
>NW_006399753.1:30239565-30256084 GCF_000299155.1 Elephantulus edwardii | reverse complement strand
ATTGTTCTGTAGTTTCCGCACTCCATTGGGTCACCCTTCTTTGGAATGGGAACAAATATAGATCTCTTCCAGACAGTTGGCCAAGTGGTTGTTCTCCAGATTTCTTGGCACAACTTGGTGAGCACATCCAGGGCAGCATCTTATAATTACTTTTTAAAGAATATTTTACTAGTTTATTTACAAAATTCGAAAACATTTTTTTTAAGAACAAATTCTTTCACTTTCCCTCACCCTGCCCTCATCAAATTGTACAACCCCATGATCAATATCCCCCTCCCTCCCTACACATCCTCATTTCTCTGCTTCCACCCTCTCACACCCCTCTTGGATCCTTACACTTATTCTACAATTATGGTTTTATACAATATTTATCCTTGTGGGACTGAACTAGTTCACTCAGCATAATGTTCTCTGCGAGTTCACTCAGCATAGTGTTCTCCGATCCCTCCCATGTTAGGTAATAGTTTACAAAATCATTGCTCCTGCGTGCTGCATAGTAATCCATCGTGTGAAAGTACCATAATTTCTCAATCCATTCACTTGTGGTTAGACATTCAGGCTCTTTCCATGTTCTTATGATGGTGAATAATTCTGCTATGAACACTGGTGTACAAATCTCCATTTGTGCCTCAGTTCTCATCCAGGAAAGGGTTAAACCGGGCAGCTCCCTGGAGGCAAGGATTCTGAGGCTCCATCTTAGTCATGTTGTAAGGAGGGACAGGTCCTTGGAGAGGGACATCATGCTTGGTAGGGTGGAAGGACAGCACAAGAGGTTAAGGCCCTCTATGAGATGGATTGATTCAGTGACTGGTGTAATCAGATGGCTGTATTGGAGATAGTGCGATTGGCACAGGACAGAGCAGAGTTTAGGGCCGTTGTTCATAGGGTCACTATGAGTCACAAGCGACTTGACAGCACATAACAACAACAACATATTCCATGTAGTAGAATAGCTGGGTCATACGAAATTTCTATGTTGTTTTTTGATGAAGCAGCAAACTGCCTGGTGGGATTGTAAAAATGGTATATGTACATTTTTAATGACATTTATGGTCTACTCAGATGTTACCGAATAAGATCTCAGTCCTATCACCAAGAATTTTGTTTCTAAATAGCTGTTTATGTTAGGTGCCATGCAGTATGACTCAGCCACCCTGTGAATGACAGATCTGAACACTGCTTTTACCTTGTTCCATCCTCGTCATTTCTGGTACACTTGAGTCTATTTCTGCAGTGACTGTGTCTATCCTTCTCATTGAGGGTCTTCTTGTCTTTCATTGGCTCTTTACTTTTCCAATCATGATTTCCCTTTATAAAAGACAAAGCTTTATCATCTTTGCCTCTGAGAAGCACTCTTGCTGAACTTTTTCCAAAACACATCTGATTGTTCTTTTAGCAATCTATGATGTATTCAGTATTCTTCACCCACACCACAACTCAAAGGCATCAATTCTATTTTTTTATTAATTTTAATGGAAGTTCAGAACAGATCATCCGGGAGGCTGGGCTCTACGAGGAGAATTGTGGCGTCAGGACTGCTGGAAGATCTATCAACAATCTGTGTTATGCAGATGACACAACCCTGCTTGCTGAAACTGAGGAGGACCTGAAGCGTTTGCTGCTGTGGATCACGGACTGCAGCCTTCAATATGGATTGAGGCTCAATGTCAAGAAGACAACGATTCTCACCACTGGGCCAACTGGCAGTATCAGGGTGGATGGTGAAGAGATTGAGATTGTTCACAGCTTTAGTCTGTCTGCTTGTCTCCACAATTAACACTCTTGGCACCAGCAGCCAAGAAATTAAAAGATGTATTGTGATGGGAAAGTCTGTTGTTCGGGACCTCTCTAAAGTCCTGAAGAGCAACAGTGTCTCTCTGGAGACTAAGGCGTGTCTGGTACAGGCCATGGTCTTTGCAATCACTTGTTATGCGTCAGAGAGCTGGACAATGACGAGGGAAGATAGAAGAATTGATGCTTTTGAGCTTTGGTGTTGGAGAAGAGTGCTGAGGGTACCATGGACTGCTAAGAAAACAAACAGATTCATCCATGAGAGGGTTAAACCGGGCTGCTCCTTGAAGGCAAGGATTCTGAAACTTTGTCGGACATCCATTGGTCATGTTGTAAGGAGAGACCAGTCCTTGGAGAGGGACATCATGCTCAGGAGGGTGGAGGGCAGGCACAGGAGGGGAAGGCCCACCAACGTGAATAAGGGTTCTAGTTTCTCCACAACCTCGCCAGCATTTGTTGTTTGCTGCTCTGTTAAGTTTTACTATTCTTACTGAGGTGAGATGATATCTCATAGTTGTTTTGATGGCATCAATTCTTCTTATTTTTCTATCATTCTTATTGAATGCTCAGCTCTAAGATGTGTAGCAAGTGACTGACAACACTATGGCCTGAATTAGGTGAACTTTAGTCTTCAAACTGACATCATTGCTTTTTAGTATTTTGGAGAGATCCCAAATAGAAGATGTATCTAGTGCAAGGTATCTCCTTATCTTCCATCTTGATACCAAGGATATTAATTGTTGATCCAAGTAAGATGAAATCATTGACAATGTCAATCCTTTCTCCATCTATCCTGATGTTGCTTATTGGCTCAATGGTGAATATATTTTTTTTAAAATGGTAAGTATTTTTGTCTTCTTGATGTTGAGATGTAATTCACATTGAATGCTTTAGTCCTTGATTTTCTATAGCAAGCTTTTCAAGACCTCCTCACAATGAGAATCAATGGTATTCAGAAAGTACAGTCTTAGTGACAGAAATGGGGCTGGAGATCAAATGATTGAATTTTGTGTGTTCAGTGATTTAGTCATAGTAAATACCTTTTTTAAAAAATAAAACACAAAAGGTGACTTTACACATGGGTCTCACCTGTTCGATTTCACAGGAATCAGATTGATTATATTTGCGGAAAGAATTGAAGAAGCTCAATATCAGCAATCAAAACCAGGCCAAGGTACTGACTGTGGAACAGACTCATGTGCAAGTTCACACTGAAGTTAAAATCTCAGATCATTAATTGTACGCATATGAAATCTATGCCAAGATCAAGAAGCTGTTATCTGAATGGAGCAAGAGAACACTGCATGGTTTAAAATCAGTAAATGTGTGCACCAGGGATGTATCCTTCCTCCATTCCTATTCAATCTGTAGGCTGAGCAAATAATTCATGAAGTTAGACTATGTGAAGAGGAATGTGGCATCAGGATCAGAGGAAGTATCATGGACAACCTATGTTATGCAAATTACACAACCTTGTTTGCTCAAAGTGGGGACTCCAAGCAGTAGCTTTCTCAGTTTCCAGGAATTTATATCTGTTTTGTTTGGGGCCATTATCTAGCTTAACTACATGTACCCTCTGTCTTGGGGACACAAAGTTTTCACTTGGTGAGCAAAGCAAAGCATACTCACTGCTGTAGAGTCAATTCTTACCCAGCAACAATTTATTGGATTTCTGAGGCAATGAATGTTTTTTGGAAGAGATTGCCCATCTTTATTCTAAAGACTACTTGGTGGATTCACACTGATAACTTTTTTTAATTAATAGTCCAACAAATTACATTGGAGTGCACTGAAGAAAGCATGATGAACTGCAAAATGGGTGGATCATTTTTTCTACTTTTTTTATTTCCTTTGCCTCAACTTCCACAATTCTCTGTTTATTTTCTGCTCAAGAAATTGAGCTGTATGGAATTCATAAAAAGTGCTTCTGGATGTTAGTTTATGCTTGGTTTCAGCCAATGAGGAACCCTCAGGAGAGCTGGAAGGAAGAGAAGTCACAGTACTTATTATTTCTCTCCTATCATCAAAGAGATTTTGAAGCCCTCTAAAAAAAATTTATGATTCCTGTTTCATGGCTCTCACCACACAGTTTTCTCTTCTTGAACATCCTTTCTGTGCTTATTCTTCTGACTCCTCCTTGCCTCAGGGAAGTACCAGGACCATAGTGTACTGGTGAATATTTAACAATGACTAGGGGGGACAAAAAGAAAAAACATGTTACACATAGGCAAACTTGTTATATATTTTGCTGATTTAAATATTGTGTAGAATACAATCGACAAATGTTTTTGTTATTATGTGCCGTCGAGTCACCCGCAACTCAAAGCGACCCTATGTACAACAGCTCTGAGCCCTGCTCTATCCTGTCTACAACTCGACGGCACTTAACAATAATAACAACGACAACACAGAAAGAGCTATTTTGGCCTAGTGGATAGAAAGTTATGCTACCAAGCCCAAGGTAGATGATTTTAATCTGTGGCCCTCAGGCCTGATTTAAATTGTTTTTTGTCAAACATTCTTCTAAGTGGTATAGCATTGATCCATGCATTGCTGGACAGAGGTTAACTTGTGGTTACTGTGATGCTAAACACTGTGACACTGATGTGCCAAATGTGATAATGGTTACCCATGGTGGACAGTGTTTGGTGGAGCTCCCCGATTAAAACAAGCTTGAAAGAAGGAGTGGCATCCACTTCCAAAATGGCTTGCCTCTAGAAACTCTATGAACAGTCTTTCATTCATAGGGATGCTATGAGTTTTCTACAACTCGACGGCACGTAACAACAACAAAAAACTGGTTTACTTACAAAGTTCATATACATTGTTTTCCACACCTGATCTCTTCCATTTCCTTTACCCACCCCTCCCACCACTCAACAAATTATGCGACCCTACGAATAACCATCCCTTGACTCCACCCCACCCCAACCCTGCCCATCCTCACCCCTCTACTCCCACCCTCCCCACCTTGTATCCTCATATATATTCTACTATAATGGTCTTATTCAGCATATGTCCTTATAGGACTGAGTTAGTTCACTTAGCACAATGTTCTCTGGTCCCGCCCAAGTTAGGTAGTAATTTACAAAATCATTGCTTCTGTGTGCTGTGTAGTGTTCCATTATGTGAATGTACCATAACTTCTCAATCCATTCCATTGCAGTTGGATATCTGGGCTTTTCCCATGTTCTAGCAATGGTGACTAAGACTGCTATGAACAGTGGTGTACAAGGTTCCATTAATGCCCCAGGTAGAGCATTATTTTGTTATACAGAGTCAATATATACCCAAACTGGCTCAACGGCCTCTGATAGCAACAGCAACAATTCACATATCATTTACCTTTTCTAAGAAATATCTTACATTGTTGTTGTGTGCCATTGAGTCAGAACCAACCCATAGCTGACCCTACAGGGGGTTTACAGAGGCACTAAATCACACAGAGGGAGAGTGCCCATCCTCCTTCCATGCTGCATGCAGCTGGTAGTTTCGAATTGCTTGCCTTTGAGATTGCAGTGCAGCCTGTTACCCCTAGACCACCAGAGCTCCTTATATTACTTAGAAATATGCATATATGAATTTCATTGCTATCCTAACAGCTGAGCCTCCAGCAAGATTTCAGAAGCTGTAAAACACAGGAGAGGAGATTGCTTGTTTCTTTCAGAGCAGCTGGTAGATTCGAACTGCCCGACTTTGGACTGGCAGTGTAATTCATTACTCGTTAGACCACGAGAGCTCCCTAACTTTTTAATGAGCACAAAAATGGTTTAATTTTCTTTGACTTCAAGTCAATTTGAAGTGCTCTGTTTATTATCTAAGGGGAGGTTGACCTACATGACCTTCTACCATAATTTACTTAGAATTTTTAAAGTCAATGTTTCCAGGCGTTCTTTGTAATGTTATTGTTCTTTGGAATACACATTTAAATATTTGAACACTAGTCTTGGATAAACTCTGGAATGACTTTGAGCTCTAGATGCTGAGCTTATAACCTTGAACCTCACATAAATTGGGGGAAACCTTTAAAGAGCCAAAAACAAAGCTCTTGACTTTCTAAATATAACGTTTGCTTGACTCTTTGACATAATTGTGAACTCTGTTGTTTTTCCTTGACTGGTTTGCCATTATCATTTGAAGTTAACCTTTTCTCTACTTGAGATTTTCTCTACTTAGTTGAAAATTGTGCTTCAATGGATTAGAAGACAAAATTGCATACTTTCTAGTATCAGAAAGTTGCTAAGGTGTGTCTTAAAGAATAAAAACATGTGTATGCTCATTTTCTTAAATTATAATAAATATAATAAATCCTCCCTTGAACTATTTGGTTTTCCTTTCCTCTTTGTTGGGCAATAAATTCAGCACATTGCTTACATTATAACGTTTTTAAAAATTCCTTTAGAGAGCTCTCATGGTGAGTTGTGCTGTTATGCCAGAGGTGGGCATCTTTGTGAGATCACACCACAAAAGGTTGCTCCCATTCTGACTCTCAGACTCAACAGAGGGTGACCAGGAATCTGAACTGATTTGTTGAAAGTGAGTTTTAATTTTATGAGTTATTTTAGGTTTATCTAATAAATCTTCATTTCTGTTTTCAGGATTTCAAATGTTAAAAATATGTCTCACAACTAAAAATATTACTAGTTTAATTAAAATCTGCTTATAATAACTGTTCTAGGGGTTCGATAGTATAGTCCATAGGGAATTTTCCTGCTAACCCTAACTGGGTGCTCCTCTGGCAGTTTAAAACCATCAATAGCTCTACAGAAGAAAGATGGGCAATCTCTTGTAGTGCAAATCGCAGCCTCTACAAATCCACCGGCGAATAAACTATGAGTCAGTTCCAGCTAGATGGTGATGATTAACAAGTAGTAACATAATTTTCATTGTGGGAGTATAACTTTAAAAAATGAAAACATTACCCTCACAATATTAAGCAATGCAGAATTGGTACATTAAAAATGAAAGCTCTTCTTCACTTCTCCTAATCCCAAACCACTTCCTAGACATACTTGTGATGAATGTTGGTGGTGGAATGGTGCACTTAACTGTGAAATATTTTCTTTACATAGAAAAACACACCTTCACATGTGTTCAACACCTCATATTTTAAAAATTTTATTATATGGTACATCACAAAGCAAACACTATTTTTAGTGATGGAATAAATGAATGAATGGATTAAATAAGTCATATGTCTCATGGGGTACTTGAATATTTAAAAATTGCATCTAGAATATTAGAAAATCTATTTTCTTCTCCTTTTTGTATTATAATGAGTTAGGGAAATGGCTTTTTAAGCTCTTAGAAAAATATTTAATATCTACATAAAAATTAGTTCAAACAGTGACAACTGATAATTTGTATTTTTTTATGTTTTCAGAAAGATTGCTGTTAGGTATTTTGTCTTGAATATTTATAAACTATTCAAGTGGATTCAAAATGTAAATGAAAAACTACAGCAGTGACAAAAGAGAGGTACAGATAATGATTTCATTAAATCATGTTAGCATTTTTAATATGCCATTTGCTGCCTCTTCCTAAATAGACCATTTTGACATTATATAATTTTGAGCATGGATCCAGTGTACTCTACTGCAGTACTTTCTATAAAGACACATGGAAATAATCACTGTGCCTTTGCCAGTTACGAACAAATTACACCCATTTGGCTTACAACATACATGTAGTATCTCTTTAGGATTTATTCTATATATATCAAAACATTAATTTTGAAATGGTAAGCCTCTGTAAGTGCCCAGTGAATTTATAATGTACAAAGTGCCTTACAACCATATATATATTCAGTTCCCAGCATTATTGGTGTTTCCAATTTCAATAACTATAATATCACCTTTGGACTTTTATGGCATCTTTCATCCGTGGATCTTAAAGGACTTTACAAACATTAATTCACACAACATTCTTGTGAGGTACAGAAATATCATTAACCCCATATTACAGATGAGGAAACAAGCGCAGAAAGGTTAATAATACGTGCACCACTTCCTACTTGTACAGTGTCTTTGATTCAGGAATCTCAAAGTGTACTGTTGCTTTTATGAGGCTGGTATAGAAGAGAACTAATACAATCTTATAAATTAACTCATGACATATTTTAGCACATAGCATGCAACTTCTAGACATTTTCCCTATAATAAAGATTAATACTACAATGTTGATTTATATGAAAATAATTTTCAATTGTAGTTGCCAATTTTTAATTCAAATTTACTCTCCTTTCCTCTTTAATTTGAAGACCTGAGTACTGGTAATGCTGCATAGATTATATTAAATTGTGCATTATATTAAAAACAAAAAAAAATAGGTAAAATAACATCTCAAGGATGCAGGTTTTTGCTGTATGCAAAAAAAAAAGTCATTTACACTTTTTAAAAGAGTAAGTAGCTACGGAAGTCCAGAACGAAGGATGCCTAGTGGGGTGGACCTTGGGGGAGGGATTGTAAAACAATGGGGGAACTTTACTTTTACTTTTCCAAGAGAAGAGTGTACTGGGGGGAGGGGTTGGCAGGGAGAAAAGTGCAACAATGAATGAATGGGAATCCAAAGTGTCTGTAAATTTTCATTAAAATTAATTTAAAAAAATGATTTAAAACAGAGCAAGTAGCAATAATATTATCACAACTTATTTTACAGCTGTTATCTTCTTTATATTTTTTGTATCTAAATCAGTTGCAATATCTAAGCCAGTTTCTACTATGTGAAGGGCTGTCCTCAATACTCACAGAGTCACACTAGGATTCTCAATGATTAAAAGGATAAGGAGCCTTGATTTCCGACCCTTACAGTCAGAGATTTATTTCTATATGTCTCACCTCTTTTCCAATGAGTCCTGGTGGTGTAGTGGGTAACTTGAGTTAAGTCACCCACAGCCAGAGATCTCTTCCAAATCCTGGTGATGCTAGACTACTAATGAAAGGTTTGAACCTGAACCCACCAGACACTGCAGGAGAAACATGTGACAGTCTACTTCCATGAACAGTACAACTTTGGACACCCTACTGGACACAGTGTCACTACGAGTTGGAATTGGCAGTAGTTTTTGTGGTTTTCAACATTCTTCCTATAAATATTAGAGCTCAGGATTCTAGGGTATCTTCATATACATTTCACTTGTCATTCATTCTTTCCACCTTGGGGTTATTAAAGTCCAAACAGATCCAAGGTATTGTGGCCAATAAGATGGACTAAGTAAAAGATGCTAGTGATGGAGATAGACGTTGATGAAGAAAGTGTAATTGTGTTAATTATATGACTATGCAAAATCTTTTAAAATGAATATATGAATAGTTATCCCTGAAGTCAGCAGGCCAATTGACGTGTACCAGGGAAGAACTTAAACAGTCGGTCTATGTGGTAACGGTTCAAGAACAAAGAAAATACATTGAATGCATGGTTACTTTTGTCACATCCTGAAACTTACAATCCTTAAGTAGAGAACTAGCTGGATTGAGGACTTGTATTTATTCATGCAGGGCAGGTTCTGAGGCTGGGACTATCTCAGAAGTACTCTAAAAAGGCATGTAGTGAAAGAAGTTGGAATATTTGCATTAAAACTAACCTAACTCTAAACAACGGATATGAGCGGTTCACACATGTTATCTCTCCTGTCAGTAGAGTGTCTTCTTAAAGTTGTCCATTCACTTTTGGACTTCTCCTCTCTAAATCTTGGCTCATTTTTCTCTTCTTTAGCCTGCTCTAACAACGAGGAAATGTTCTAAAAATGCTTGGGCTTGTTGTTGTTGTTTGTTTTGGATTGGATTACCTTCATCACTTCAAAGGAAAAGAGATTGTTATTGAAGGAGAAGAGAAACTTATTAAAGAAGAAGCATAAAAATAAAATAAAATAAAGGAGCTGTTTCTAAAGAGGAAGCTATGAACATCAATACCATTTTGAGTCCTGCCAGCACAGTCAACTTCAGCTTGGCTGAAATCTTTATGGAAGATTATCACTAGACTTCTTTGGTGCTGTGTGATGGGTTCAAAATTCCAGCCTATGTGCTAGACACTCACTCACATATTGCTGTTAAGTTGAAACTGACTCATAGCGGACCCTCCATTGGATTTTTAAGGCTTTAAATTACATCAAAAGAGATTGCCCATCTCTATCCTGAGAAGTCACTGGTAGATGTGAACTTTTAGAGTATGACCATTGGGTTACAGAGCAACTCCCTATGAACTCTAATGCCAGAATGGAAAACAAAACTTTGAGCCACTTAAATAGTTAGGAAATTGCATGGATTTAATTCAGTCTTACTTGTGATAAGTATTACATAACAGAAGTATTCCATTGGATTTTCTTGGCTGTGATCTTGATTGATGTACATGCTCTTGTCTTTCTTTTGCGGTGCCACAGGGTGTATTTGAACTATCAACCTTTAAGCTAGTAGCCAGAAGCACATGTTAGCACCACTCAGGGACCTTTAGAATTATTATTAAACCACTGGCATGGAATAGAGTCTAATTCATATCAACTTTCATTGGACTTCCAAGACTGTAAATCTCTATGGAAAGAAACTGCCCATCTTTCTCCTGCAGAGAAGCTGGTAGATTTGAACTGTCTACTTGACAGCAGCAACCTTAGCCAGTACTTTATTAAGAGGCTTTAATTTAGGCATGTGAGATAAAAGAGCCTCCAAGGAAGTGATCTTTCTTATTGGTATTATTTATATGAAACTTATATAGTAGGAATATAACAATAACTATTTCATTCCTATAGTCATACAAACTGGACAATGACTAGGGATGATAGAAGGAGATTTGGTGCCTTTGAGCTGTAGTGCTGGGGAAGAGTATTGAATATACCATCGACTGCTAAGAAAACAAACAGATTCATCCTTGATAGGGTTAAACCAGGCTGCTCCTTGGAGGCAAGAATTCTGAAGCTTTGTCTGACATACTTCGGACATGTTGCAAGGAGGGACCAGTTCTCGGAGAGGGACATCATGCTTGGGAGGGTGGAGGGACAGCACAGGAGGGGAAGAACCTCTATGAAGTGGATTGATTCAGTGACTGGGGTAATTGGGGTAGGTGTGTTGGAGACAGTGAGATTGGCACAGGATAGAGCAGGGTTTAGGGCTGTTGTACATAAGGTTGCGTGAGTCGCAGGTGACTCGATGGCACATTACAAGTCATACAAGGACTCTAAGAATAAGTGAGACTATTTTAATTTTAATTCTTAATTCAACTCAAAACGTAGAATAAAAGGCTATGTATAATCATCTCTCTCTCCACTATATTTATTTTCAGTATATTTATTTTAGTGCGTGAGATTTACAACTTATTCAGATTATTCCGACACAATCTAATGAATCTTTTTAAATCATCTTCTAATATATCTCGGTTATTATCAAATGTAACCTGTACGTTACTTACCCAAGGTCATACAGCCAGCCAGTGGTAATATTGAGAACAGAACATAGGTCTCATGACTTCTAATCTTGGGCCTTACCTAGCAGATCACAGAGTTTTTGAATCCATGTAACAGGCTTATCATTCCCTAAGCTTGAAGAAAACCTCACTAATATCATTAGAACCTACCAGGTCTCCTTTTCCATATTCATTTATGTACACCGATCAGCTCGTTCTTTTTCAAATGCCAGGGATGTATTGCTCACTAGAGGAACTTCAGTACCCAGCAGTCTTTAATGTAAAAGGCAAACCTTTCCACTAATGAGCAGTTTGTCTAGTGTTCTTAACCTTATCAGCAGCTCCTCAAGTGATAAAGGCTTAACTATTATGCACCGAAAGGTGTTGATAATTCTCAATCTTCATGCAGAAAATGGCTCTTTGTCACTTCTTAGAGTCTACTGTTAAACTTAGCAGACTGCTTACAAATTACCTTTCCTGTTCTGCAAAGCAGTCAGCTGGAAGTATTGGTGGGCCGGCGGCAGGTGGAGCCTCCTTCTGTCAGAACAAGAAAGATACCTGCTGCTTAATAGAAAAAGAACCATCTGCAGTTTAATGATGTAGACCTGTCTCAGGAAACGGACGAGGTTTAAAGATCAGGTAGAGGAAAAGGAAAAAAAAAATATTAAAAATGGGACTGAGTATCAAACGCTGTACAAATAAATAGAATGGAAGTCCAGAGGAGGTTTCACCAACTTACACATTAGTGCTCAATGCCTAGAAATTATTTTACTCCTTCACTAGTAAGATTCCCCTGACCACAGTGAGTCCTAAAAAAAGCATGCTCACAGCTCATGGGATCTTTCCTCCACCAGCTTCTCGAATGAAGAACGCAGGACAACATAGTCTCCATGTTGCTGCAAGGGAAACAATAAAAGCTTGATCAGCTGAATGCTTAAATATGGCTGAATGTTTGATGAGATGAAGATGTAATTTTGTCTATGCTCCCAAAGGATCTGGATTAAATATGACTACAGGGCCTAATCAAATAGCTAGTCACTGAACAACGGTCCCAACTGCATTTTTCATTCCAGGCATGCTTTCTTTCCCCCCCTCTCCTCCAAGTACATTACTTATTCACTGGTTTGTCAGCAGTGTGCATTATTAGCGCTTGAGAGATAAAACTTTAAGTGTTGCTCCCAATTAGCACAACAGTGACCACGCACCATGCTCTGTGCTTAATGCCTGCTCTCAGAGAGGAGCTGGTTTTGAAGGTCTGAGGTGGAGGAGAAAAAAAATGAAACAGCTTAAGCATTCATTTTGAGTGGAGAGACAGCTCCTATTAACATTTAACAGCATTTGTGCAACTTGGTGCGGAGGTTATGATGCAAATGAGGAGGAATTAAAAGTGGCCAGGGGTTTGTCATTGATGGATTGCAGTCTGGCGGTGTTCACACTTCTGCCGTGTCCATCAGAAGCGATTACTGTGTAATTAAACCTTATTTCTCTACTCTTCAGTGCATAATTACTTTGTGAATGTAACCATCATCTAAAAAAGCTACCAAAATGCTTTAGCATTTAGTCTAGCAGTCATTTCCCTAGCTTGTGTCAGATATAACCATCAGACAGTGCAAAAGAACTGTCACTTTTAATAAGAGGCAAAAAATTAAATGAAACAGTATGCTTATTACAGGAAAATTAGGCGTTCAAGTGGTAGAGTCCTTTTCTGCTATTTGCATAATTTATTCTTTTTTGTCCCTCACACCAGAAGCTTCAGGCAATTTTCTTCACATTTAAATAGATCGCACATTTAAGGCTACTTAAGGAAAATTATCACTTTGCATATTTTAATTGTTGTAAAGAAAGTGAATAGAAGAGGTCTGCAGCGTGGACTCTTGAGTCGGTCAGATGCTCAACTGTCTGATTCTGGAGCTCCCCACTGCTGCACTAGAGATAACCCTACAGTTCACAGCCATCCACTCGCATGTCATCAGCATGCAAATGCAGCTCCAAGCACTACAGTAAGTGGATCTTTGATATTTACAAACTAGCCACTAATAACTAAAACGTAATTTGTTTGACATAACTTTAGATTCTCTTATCACTCTGCCTTTCTTTTTTTTTTTTAAGAGCAAACCCTAGTACATCCTTTAAGTTAAAACAACAACAACAAAAAATCCCCCAAAACCCACCCAAAAAATGATAAGGTGCTCTGCTCAAACTAGAATATGTCCCACAGGTTCTAGGAATATGACTTGTCACAAAAATCATGCCAGTACCTATGTGTTAACAAGGCGACCAACATTTCATTTTTAGTTCTGTTTAATCTGGACCCATTTTTAATCAAATGAAAAACACAAATAAGAGCTACAGTATGGAAAAAAAGAAAAAGAGAAAAAATCCACCTTACAACAAAATCCTTGTTATTTTCCCCAGAAGCCTAACATCAAACTAATGGTGTTTCAAATGAATGATTTCATTACCAAGGGAAGGGTTGTAATGTTTCAATATGCTTGTATTGAAATGAAAAGAGATGAGAGCACCAGTATTGGGCATTGTAGTGCCAAAGTTTTAAATAAACTAATGCCCGCATAAACTGTTAATTATGAAACTAGTGAACAGTTAAAAGGCAATTCCAGTGAAAACTTTGATCAAAACACACTTGACTTATTTCTTATACTTAAGTGGGTTGAAAAAAATTCTCAGTGGTATAATTTGCTTAGTTTTCATTACCAATTAAAAAAAATTCTAAAGAGGGAAAACTGAAGTCTTCATTTTGACAAGACAGCAATGCTTTAAAGTATATTAAGATGTGGATTTGATTAACTCAGCAACACTTTTGTTTAATTACAAACAATTATATGTTCCCTTTGGCTACTGGTCATTTTCATTTACAATGCCATTGTCCTCTTTAAGTGCAAACTCTAAACACTAATGAATGTCTGAGGGACTGCAGTTAGCACACATTTACAGACACTAAGCAAACATTTGTCTTTAAATGTAAGTGAAGGAGGTCTTAGTTTACAAAAACTATCAGTCTATAGTAAAGTAATATTAAACAGTACATTATAGAGACATACAACAGGTCAGAGCAAGATATGTACTTATAGTTCAGAAAGAAATGCATCTTTTTTAAACTGATGTGACTTTTAGTACAGTTGTTTTTCTTTGGATTTGAATTCTATTATAACATTACTTTAAATGGCGATAAAGAATTTTCTTTCCTTTTTACCTTCAGAACAATGTTACTATACCCTGTGTTTTTTTAAAGGTATTACTTATAAATACATTATTATTTTCACTTAAACTACTTACTGGAAAAACTTCAATAAATTTTTAAAACACTAGAGAATTTATAAAAGGTTTTTACAATTTTCAAAAGGAAGTTATTTCTGGAAACCCTCTCTGTGTCACTGAGCTCTTTCCTGGTTAAATCTTTTGAGTGAAAATTTCTCATTTTGATTTCCTGCTTTTCCTCACTTTAAGAAGGGAGCCACTGTCCAAGGAAAATACATCTAAAAGAAGAATTGCAAATATTCTCTGACTCTCTTAATCATTCATACTCCCGTAGAAAAGGAAAACAATACCGCTTAAATGTTGACTTTAAATCTATATGTGAAATCAACACAATGATACAAATTTCTGTTCTGTTTACCTTCTAATAGAGAATTGCTTTCAAGATTAGAAACAGCATCAGATCTCTATTTCAGATGAATGGTTCTTTAGAGAGAACTTTCCTTGAAGGCAGAAATAAAGTGTTATCTCCTTCTAATGCAATCTATCCTTGCAACAGCACTTTATAAGGAAGAACAGGACAATGAGAATTAAAGATGAGGGGCGACTGAAACGTCTATTTCTTCACCGCATTTGTCAAAAATTCATTATCTTTCTAATTTTCTCTTTAAAAGTTTGCTTCATTTTGAGTAATGGGGATAAAAATGATGTACCTAGCCACTGTCTCTGAAAACCTCCGGATGATCAGCTAAATTGGTTCTAACCCCAAACCAGCAACAACACCTACTATTATTACTACTAATGGGTTAAATGTTTGTCCTGTTAAGGAAGTCCCAGCTCACAGCAAATCCCTGTAAAGAGAATGAAACACTGTCCAGTGTAAGCCATCCTCACAATTGCTCTGCTTCAGTCCATTATTACAGCCACTGTATCAGCCCATCTACTTGAGGGTCTCCCTGCATTTTGTTGACCCTCAACTTCACCAAGCACGATGTTCTCCTCCATTTACTTTACCAAGCAAAAGTCCTGCCTCATAACACGACCAAAGTACGGGAAACACAGTCTTGTCATCTTTGCTTCTAAGAGCAATCTAACTGCACTATCTCCCAAGCATATTAGTTCATTCTACTCTACGTCTAAGGTATTGTAATGTTTCCCAACACTATAATTAAAATTCAAATGGGTTCTATAAGTAAGGGTTAATGGCAAGTAAAGTCAATATTCTATCCTGCATGGTATACCCAATACATGCAGACTGTCATTATTAAAGCAAAATGAAAACAGAAACTAATATGGAAAAAGTAGGCTAAGAGTATCAGACTGTTAGGACAAAAGTTAAATCCAGAGAGCCAAACATTAATTTTGTGTCTTTTTGGGTCACTTTTAGCTATTAAGGACTATTACGATGTCACTCTGGAGATTAAGGTGCACCTGATACAGGCCATGGCCTTTGCAATCACTTGCCATGCATCAGAGAACTGGACAATGACTAGGGATGATAGAAGGAGAATTGATGACTTTGAGCTATGGTGTTGAAGAAGAGTACTGAATGTACCATCGACAAACAGGTTCATCTTGATGAGGATGAAACCAGGCTGCTCCTTGGAGGCAAGGATTCTGAAGCTTTGTCTGACATACTTTGGACATGCTGCAAGAAGGGACCAGTCCTTATAGAGGGACGTCATGTTTAGGAGGGTGGAGGGACAGCGCAGGAGAGGAAGATCCTAAAGATGGGTTGATTCAGTGACTGGGTAATGGGGGTAGGTGTGTAGGAAACAGTGAGATTGGCACAGGATAGAGCAGGGTTTAGTGCCGTTGTACATAGGGTCGCTATGAGTCACACGTAACTTGATGGCACATAACAATAACAACGACAATTATGGCATCTGAACAAGGTCTAACTCTAACCCATAGGTCATTTGGGACTCTTCACTTGCTATTCGGTTGTTATGTACCATAGAGTTGGAACTGGCCCATAGAGGACTCTCTAGTTACCTCACTATGTAGCCCACTACACTAAGTACTTCACTTTACAAAAACTGAAAATGACTTAAAGTCTAATAAAATGACAGAACTCATACTTGATAATATGTAGCATAATATATAAATATATTAAATATGTATG
>NW_006399753.1:30231106-30239415 GCF_000299155.1 Elephantulus edwardii | reverse complement strand
TATACTATATATAAATATATCTCAAGAAGGCATGAATTTGAGTTTGCATTATTAAAGTAAATGTATGATTTTCTTTCACAATTTTGAATATTGCTACTAAAGAAGATACTAAAAATTTGTGTTCTAATTAATTATAGAGAACTATATAAAAAGGTGAATATTGTTGTATACCATTGAGTTGGAACAGACCCATAGCTGACACTCTGGTGGGTTTTCAGAGGCAGTTAATCACACTAAAGGAGACTGCCCATCTTTCTCTCAAGGAGCAGCTGGTGGGTGGTGGAGCCAGAATTTTAACTCATCTTTACTGACTCCAATTGGCATGCTCTCCATCAAATACCATTGAGGGAGCTCTGGTGGTTTAAAGGTAAGGAATTGCCTTGTCAATCTGAAAGTACACACTTTGAATCTAACAGTTGTTTTGTGTGTGAAAGGCCTTATTCTCCTCTGTGTTTTCTGTTGTTGTTATTATGTGCCACCATGTCACTTGCTTCACATAGCCACCCTATGTACAAGAGCTTTGAACCCTGCCCTATCTTAAGCCAATCTCCTTGTCTCTGACACACCTACCCCCATTATCCCAGTCGCTGAATCAATCCATCTCATCCAGGGTTTTTCTTTCCTGTACTCCTACAAGTATAATGTCCTTCTCCCAGGATTGGTCCCTTATGGAAACATGCACTGTGGTCTGTGGTATATTCAATACACTTCTCAGCACCACAACTCAAAGGCATTAATTCTTCTATCATCCTTCATCATTGTCCAGCTCTCTGACGCATAGAAAGCAATTGTGAGACTTGACACACCTTAGTCTCTAGACTGACATCATTGCTCCTCAGTATTCTGGCAAGAATTTCAAAGTACTCTGACAGCAGATTTTCCCCAATGCAACTTAATTTTCGACTGCTTTGTGCTAAGAGTGTTGATTGTGTAGATGAGCAAGTTGCAATTGTTAACAATCTATCCATCTATCATGGTGCTGCTAATTGGCCCAGTGGTGAGAATCTTTGTTTTCTTGATCTTGAGCTTCAATACATACTTAATGCTGTAGTCTTTGACCTTCTATGGCAAATGCCTTCAGGTACTCCTCAGTTTTGGCAAGCAAGGTTGTATCATCTGCATAACACAGGTTGTTGATTTACTGCCGCTGAAACTTCACTTGAGGGTTATCAGATATGGGTGAACAAAGGGTTAGTTTGACTAGACACTGCACAACAACAAAGCAATGGCACAAACATGGGTTTTTATTTGCACTACTTTGCTAATTTTGTCTTTTGCCTTAAAACTGAAAGAACATTGATTGTACTATGTTGGAACCAACTCATAGGTTATCCTCTCTTGGAAGGTGTAAATGGCATGGGAGGGTATTTCCTATTTTTCCTTCTCAGAGTGGCTAATGGATCCAACCCACTAGGGACACATTGCATTTTGGTTGGCAATGTCTTTAGTTATTGAGGCTGAATATTTGTGGCAATAATATTTCACCTTAACATTTCGGATCCTTGGTTGAAGACATTTTCTTATTAGACTTACCATCTTAAAGAACAAAAATGCCACTTAAATGTCACTGACACATGACTAAATTCTTTTGTATCTTCCAAATTAAAAAGAATAACTTGAAAAATCTCAATCCCAGTTATACTTCGACAAGTATTTAAATGGATATTAATTTTAGCCAAACCAAACCAAATTCACTGCCATGGAGTTGATTTTGACTCAATGCAAACTTCCACCAGTTTTCTGAGGCTGTAAATCTTTACAGGCTAAGACTGTCCATCTTTCTTCTATGGTCGATTCAAACAACTGACCTTTTGGTTAACAGTCAGATATGTTATGCAATGCCCTCTCATTTACTCTCAAAACAACCCAAGTGTCTCTCAGCAAATGAATGGATAGAAAAACTATGGTATGTTCACAAAATGGAATACTACACAGCACTGAAAAACAATGAACTCATAAACATTACACAACCTGGGTGACTATGGAGGACATTATGCTGATTGCAATATCTCAGTCACAGAAGGACTAATATTATATAGCATCACTGTTATAAAGCAGAACTGACATGGGGGATTAAGAGGAAACTAGAAAAGAGTGGATAGGTAATCAACACTGAATTGGAACAGATGAAGGAAAGAACTGTTTAAAAGGAATATATGATTAGGAATTATATGTATGACAACAGTCCAGAATGAGAGGTGAATTGCAAAGAGGAGTGGAGGAGGGGAAGGGAGCAGGAGCGAGGAATAGTGTGCAACAAGAAATGAATATTAAAAACAAAAAAGGAGTAGAAAGCGAACTGGGGGAGGGGAAAAGGATGGAGAGGGAGGAAAATGTGCAACCATGAATGAATGAAAATTCAACTTGTCTGTAAATGTTTGTTAAAATCACTTTTTAAAATTTTTTTTTAAATTTTATTATTTGTGCGTGTGCATGTACCGTCAAATCAGATCTGACTGGTACAGGAGGGGATTGTCCCTCCTTTCCCGGCAGAGCATCTGGTGGATTTGAACCGTGCTCCTCTGGGATTGCGGTGTAGCTTCTTGCCACTAGGCCACCAGAGCTTCCCCTAAAATCACATTTTTTTAAAAAACCAAAAATTTTAAAAAGAAATAGAAAAGATGAATTGACACAGTGACTGTAAAAATGAGCATGAGCATATCAGAGATGGTGAGGACGATGGAAAACTCAGAACAGGGCAAGGTTCAGATCTGGTGTTCAGAGTCACGGTGAGTGGCAATCAGCTCAACACATAAGCACAAAACACACAACTGGTGGCCTAGCAATAATGCTGCTAATTCAAAGGCCCAGCCTTCCTTTCAGTTTAACTCCACCCACAGCACTAAGGAAGAAAAATGGGCAATCTTCTCCATATATAGCCTCCAAAACTCAATGGCCCTTCAGCTATGAGTCAATTCTGACCCAAAAGCACTGAAGAATCAAATCTATACATTAATTATATTGTAAATATATCTCCTCATATTATTATTAGAATAATTTGGGCAAGCAAGAGGTAATATGCTCATATAATTATGACTTTTTATAAAATAGGCATGTTTTGGCACTTTTTTAATTACTCATGCTATATTTCAGTCATTTATTTCTATTTTAAATTTCCACTGAAATGGATTAAAACAGAAAGAAATCTGGGGATGGGGTGGGAGAAAAAGATTTAAATTATGGATGTGAGGGGGAAGAGAGATACCAAGCCACAAGGACTCACCAAGAAAACAGGAAACACGCTGAAGCGACAAGGACTGAGAACCACCAGAGGAAGAAAGTCTTCAGAGACAGAAAGAATTCTAGCATCAGCACCAGAATTATGACTGCCATCCCCCTAAACTGTGAAGAAATAAACTTCTGCATGGTCAAGTTATCTATGAAGGATATTTTTAATATAGCAGTGCTAGATAACTAAGTCATTCAGTCTGTCACACTGTGTTGGCTTGTGTGTTGTAATGATAGTAGAGCTGTGTTATGTGTATTTCAACTAGCAGACTCAATCATGATTTCAGTAGAGCTTCTAGGGTAAGACAGACTTGGAGGAAGCATGTGGTGATTTACTTCTGAAAGAAATGGTGACTGAAAACCTTAGGAACATCAGCAAAACCTTGTCTACTATGAGGACAGAAGATGAACCCCCAAAACTGGAAGGTACCCAGAATAGGACTAAGGAAGAGCTGCTTCCTCAAAGAAGAGTTGATCCTGTCAATGTGAATGGAGCACATGTTGCTGGTACTGTGGCATGACTCAAAATGAGAAATCAGAATAATCAAAATGTGGAATGCATGAAGTATGAATTGAAGAAATTAGGGATTTCTCCAAAAATGATCTGGAGCACATAAAGATAGTTATCTTAAGCATTAATACACTAACATGAACTGGTATTGATATTTAGAGAATAATACATTTAAGAAGAATGGAGTTACATTCATCATAAAAAAGAACATTTCAAGAACATCTCAAGAGCAAAACTGTCAATCACAGGATATTATCCATACACACACAAGAAAGACTTGTGAATACAACTATTTTTCAAATATATGCACCAACCACTAAAGCCATAGATGAAGAAATTAAGTATTTCTTCTGCATCTGGAAATTGATTGAGCATGTAATCAGGATACACTCATAATAACTGGCAACTAGAAGGCAAAAGCTGGAACCAAAGAAGGACTGGTAGTTGAACAATATGGTCATGGTGACTGAAATGAGGTTGGTGACTGCATGATACAGCCAATGACATATTCACTGCAACTACCTTTAAATAAATAAAAATAAATAAACAGAAACTACTATGCACATGGATCTCAATGGATGGAACACATAGGAATCAGATTAACTGTATCTGTAGAGAAGTCAAAACAAGGCTAAGTACCAACTGTGGAAAAAACCATTAATTACACACAGGCAAGTGCACATCGAAACAAACAAAACAAAACAAAAAAGCCTCATGTCAATAAGAGCAAAAATATGACCTTGAGTTCATCTCACCCAAGTTTAAAAAATAATCTCAAGCATACATTTAATGAATTGAATACTAATGATTAAAGATCAGATAAGTTGTGGGATAATATTAAGGACATCATCCATGAAGAAAGGCATTACAAAGATAGAAAAGAAAATATCAAAATTGATGTCAGAAGACACTGACAATGTAAATCTTGGTCTTAAACTTAACGATGTTAAAGCAGAAGGAAGAAGTGATGAAGAAGAAAAAAAAACCCCAAAATAAAAACCAGCTGCCCCTAAGTTTGAGACGTAAACAGTGGCTTGAGAAGATAAAGTATTATAATGTCCAGTGACTTGGAGCTATAAAGCGAAAAGGAAGCACACATTCAGCATTTCTCAGTCTTCAAAAATTAATGAAAAATTCAAGCACTGAATGGTAATAAAGGACTTTACGGACAGGAAAAAAAAGGACCAACACAGAAAATGTCACAAAGAAGATGGAAGACAGGTACAGAATTACTCTGCGAAAACCAACTGGTCAACATTCACCTATTTCAGGAGATAGCATATAATAAAGAAATATGATAAAGGAAGAAGTACACACTGCCCTGATGATGGCAATGGTGACAAAGAAGACTGTAGGAATTGATGGAGTACTAATGACAACTTGTCAACAAATAGATGTAACTTGGAAGTGATCACTTGTCCACGCTAAGAAATCTGGAAGACAGCTGACTGACAAACCGACTTGAACAGATCTATATTCATTTCTATTTCAAAGAAAATTAATTTAGTATAATGTGGAAATTACTTAAACACTACCATTAATATAATATACCAGTAAAACTTTGTTGAAGATAATAAGTTAAAAAGTTGTAGCAGTAAACTAACAGAGAACGGCCAGAAGTTCAAGCTGGATTCAGAAGGGGATTTGGAATGAAGAATATCATATCATTATCGATGGATCTGGTTTAAAGCAGAGAATAGCTGAAGAGTAGTTTCCTGTGTTGAAAGGCATTCAATGGTATGGATCATAACTAATTGTGTGTAATTTTGTGCAGAATTTCAGGACATTTAATTGTGCCCATGTAAAACCTGTTCACAGAACAAGAGGCAGTTGTTTGAACAGAGCAAGAGGCTGCTGCATAGTTTAAAATCGGGAAAGGTAGATACCTGGTTTGTATTTTTTCATGTATTTACAATCTGTATGTTAACCGGATAATCAGAGATAGGTAATTGTATGAAGAACTCAGCCTCAGGATTGGAGGAAGACTCATTAACAACCCATAATATATAGATGACACATCTTTACTTGCAGAAAGTTAAGAGGACTTGAAGCACTTGCTGGTGTAGATCAAAGACTATATAGCCTTCATTATAGATTACAACTCAATAGAAAGAGAAAAAAATCTCATACTGGATCAATAGCCATTATTATTGAAATGGAGAAAAGATTGAAGTTTGTTAAGGATTTCCTTTTTCTTGGATCTGAAATTGAAACATCAAAGGCTGTATTACATTGGGAAACTCTGCCACAAAAGGTATCAGAAGTATTTTAAAGTGTTATAAGTAAAAAAAAAAAAAAAATCACCCAGGAGACTAAAGTCAGCTGAACCAAAGTTATGACACTGTCACTTGTATCAAATGCTTGTGAAAGCTGGACAATGGATAAGGAAGACTGAAGAAAGATTGGTCACTCTGTATTATGGCACTGGTAAAAAGAATACTGAATATACATTGAGGTGAAAGAAGTATGAACAAATCTTTCTTGGAAGAAAGCCTTGGAGGAAAGGATGGCTGGACTTGATCTTAC
Source organism: Elephantulus edwardii (assembly GCF_000299155.1). Taxonomy (NCBI): domain Eukaryota; kingdom Metazoa; phylum Chordata; class Mammalia; order Macroscelidea; family Macroscelididae; genus Elephantulus; species Elephantulus edwardii. The sequence continues at coordinate 30,233,150 of NW_006399753.1, read as the reverse complement.
TTTGGGCATTTCGTTAGGATGCCCTGTTCTTGGAAAAGGACATTATACTTGGTAGAGTGGTTGTTGTTATTGTTTTGTGCCGTCAAGTTGGAATTAACCCATAGCTGAACATGCAGTGGATTTTCACATGCAGTAAATCACACAAGAGGAGATAGGCCATCTTTCTCCAGCAGAGGAACTGGTGGGTTCAACTGAATCCCTTTGGGATTGCAGTGCAGCTTCTTACCAGTAGGCTACCAGAGCTCCCTTAGTAGAATGGAGGACTGTCAAAATTAAGGAAGCCCATCACCAAGACGTGCTGACACAGTGACTGCAAACATGGCTTGAAGCATATCAATGATTTTGAAGACAGTACAGCACTAGGTAATGTTTCATTCTATTGTGTACAAGTTGAGATCTGTGAGACCACCTAGCAACAAACTATGTATGCATTGTGCCACTTTATCACATCAGTTACTTTTATGTTTATGAAATCCTACAATATTTATGAAATATAATTGTATCAAATTATATCAAGTTCATAGTCCATAGGAATCCAAAGCTTTTTGGTTACGACATTATTTTGGGGTTAAATAGATATTCCTAGTAATGATTTTAAATTACATTTACAGTACTACTTCTCTTTTCTTTAATTTCTCCATGGTTGTTTGAGCACCTTTTACTTACTTGAGCCAGGGATGAAGACAACTCAGTCCCAGATGTTTTCTTGAATTTCACAGGGTACTGGAGATCAGTTGTGGAATAATAACATTTCTGCCTCTAGGCCAGTGGTTTTCAAACCAGCACCTTCAGACTCATCTGTGAGCTTATCAGAAATGTAAATACATTAGCCCCACTCCATTTGCTTAATCAGAACGTTTGGGAATGGGGCCTATAGAACTTTGCAAAAAAGTTTTCCAGGTAATTCTCATGCAATGTTTGAGAGTCTCTGTCATAAGGACTGAGGTGAAAAACCAGACAGGTATAAAGTAGGGGGTGGGGGAAGTAGGGAGTTCTGGTGGCTTAGTGGTAAGTTGTGCTGCCAGTCCGAAGGCACCTAATTCTGATCCTCCAGCAGCTCGGTAGGAAGCAGATGGGCATTCTCCTCCCTGTGTGATTTACTGTCTCTGAAAACCCAGGGGAGAGTTATTTTGACTAAATGGTGCACAATAACAACAAAAGAAATAGAAAGTGGAAGAAATGGAAGGGAGAGTACAGATGAGGCTGAAATAGGGAGGATTAGTTATGTAATTATCTTTATCGCTGTTGTCATGTGCCTTTGATTTGGAACTGACTCTTCGCTGACCCTCAAGCAGGCTTTCAGAAGCTGTAAACTGCAGGGAGGAGACTGCCTGTCTTTCTCTCAAAGTGCAGCTTGTGGATTTGAATGGGGTCCTTTAGGTTCGCATAGCAACTCTCTGTCATCAAGCCTGTGGCAAACACGCATTTGCTCTCCATCCTGTAGCATTTTTAGTAAGTACCCTAGACTCACAGCAATAATTGAAAAGAAGAAAATATATTAGGCACATGTGGAAGGGACAAGAAGGACATGGAAAGGGAAAAAGATGGCTTATAAATATTCAGAGGGGACATATACAGTACAAAGTAGAATTTAATTTTCAGATAATTTCTAAGCATTCCAATTTAACAGCATTATCCTGAAAATAATTTAGCACCTTGATCACTTAAAAACTGTATTTGTACTAGCTTATTAAAACATTAAGACAAAAATTCTGAGATTATATGCCATTTACTTTAGAGATTATTTGACAAGATAGTAAATATTTAATATATTTTCCATTTTCCAGTGTTTAAATGATACAGAATATATTTAGCTCTCTTTGTGGAGAAGCTAATCTCAGACATTTTGTAGCACAAGGCAGCATCTTACTGTTCATGAATTAGACAAGGCAAAGCATACAATAAATACACAGAAAGCTGAAATGGAAATTGTACTACCTTTAAAATCTTGCCGTTTTAATAAACTGTAAACCACCACTGCTTAATCCTTATTCTTTTTGTCTGCTTCCTAAATTCCAAAGCACTCATAATCTGAAATCAAGTT
>NW_006399753.1:30207429-30226003 GCF_000299155.1 Elephantulus edwardii | reverse complement strand
GTAAAATACAGATTCAATAATCATGAGACCCAAATTGCTAAAATACATGAGAATGGGATTATAGAAGTAGCTGTCAATTTGGAATTGGATACATTTTCCAAGTGAAAGAAAACAAAACCCTTCTGAAACATATTTTCCAGCCCACAAATATATTTAAATTTACCAAGCCCTATTATAGGAATTAATTTGGATTTTTTTTAATGTATTCTTTTGAAAACTGCATAGCCAAGTACTATGCAACCCATGTAAATTGACCTTGCTATTTTACACAGCATAGCCTCTGGATAGCTTCTATCACTCACCCAGATGGTGTTTAGCCTATGTATTTTAGTAGAATGGTTTATTTTCTCCTTGATAGGTTTCAAATGCACAAGAAAACATTATACCCGTCTATCTGCATTTGAGTAGAATACAAACTGACTAATAGATAAACATTCTGTGTGAAAGTAAATAGCCTTAAAGTATACTGCCTTCACATTCCATTGATCAGCTCAGTCAGCAAAGTTTTCCATATTGTCACTAATGCTCTAAATATTTTGGAGAGAAGCATACCAGAAGTGTAGATTATTTCCATTCATGTCACATATAGGGCCATTATGAACTACCCTCTTGAATTCCTATTGATCCTTCTACTGAAGCAGTGTTCCTTCACTTCCTTTTTGTCCCTGTTGAAAATGTTATTGCAGTTGTGAAGAAGAGAATTAGGGGTTGTTAAGTGGACTGACTCAATCCTTTGGTCAGACAGCATGGGATTTAGACTGGCTCATTACCTTACGTTCATTAGCTGCCTTCTCAAAATTTTTAGCAGTCAGAAAGAGGCTAAGAGTAGGAAGCCAGATTATACCAATGACTGTACACACTCACTTCTGAGGATGTTGTATCCTACCCTCACCCCAAGCTCCAGAAGGGATGGTCAGAAAAGAGCTCATTATTAAGCTGGTCCATAGGGGAGCTCGTAATGCTGCCATGCAGAATCAAAGAATCATAGGACAGCTCTATCTGCTCAGAGGTCAGCCCTATCTCCCCCAACAGATCTTCATTTCTTCAACATGCTCAGTTTCCTAAGAGATCAAATCCTAGAATTCGTGAAGCTAGATGATATTCACACACGACCTCGGCTTCTGCCTAAGTAGATGGATTTGGGACCACTCATATTTCAAAGTAATTTTTAAGTCATTTAAAGCTAAAAGCCAGTATGTATAACTTTCTCTTCCATTTTATAAATGAGTGTGAAAAGCAATAGTGCAGGCATATATTTGGCATTAACTCTTATTAGCCACAAAAATGTGGGTCAATATTGGATTTTCCAAAGTTGTCTAAATAAGACTGGGTTTGTCAAAACTTGCCAGATGCTTTCAAGTGAACATAGTACGTTGGCGGAAACAAAATGTAATGTCTAAAAGACACAAAATAGGTCAGCACTCTGCAAAAGTAAACTTGTCAGTGAGATCAATATGAACCTACAAGTTAATGGGGATATCAGACTTTCTTTACAATAAGGGATATGCAGGGTAAAGCCAGAATATAACACTTGTGAAAAGCAGAGGATATATGTAAATAAATTTTTTGTATCCTTAATAAAGGCACTGCTTTTTAATGTTCTCTAGCTAAGCACAGTCTAAATTAATAGAACATCATAGTAAATGAAATTATGGTTCATTTGCTTGGTTTTCAGCAATATTAAAAAAAGTGGGGAGATGATGATCAAATATCCCAAAAATTTTAGAAATATTATGAAATCCTTCATTAGCTGCCTCTAGGTTACACATTTCAGAAATTTTGACATAAGAGTGACATCAATAAAAAAAAATTTGAAGGGAAAAAAAAAACACACCCAACCCCAAAAAACAACCCAGTAACAGAAAGACCTTTCATGGGGCATCTCATTGTATTTATTTCATTTTAAAAAAATATACATCATTTATTGAATACATAAAATGCCAGTGCTTTGCAATAGTTTTCTTACTGCATCTTTAAATGTAAAAATTTTAAAAAAGAAGAAAGGGGAGAAACCAAAAAAAAAAAATACATTCAAAATGTGAGGCTGTTCTGCTTACGGAGGGGCAGCGGCTTTGGAAAGCTACAGCCTACACTGTGACTGTTCAGAGACAAGGCTGAACATCAGTCAGCTACCCATGAAAAGTTACACAGAAAGCATTAAAGGATACAAAGAACAACTTCATAGGGAGCAAGAGGAGTGGGGAATTAAGCAAAATGCCACATATGTCATTGGGAGGGAGTGGACTGAGCCAGAATCAGGCATAGGGATTGATGATATTGAAAACAGTATTTATGGGAAGATATAGAAGAAACAGTAACATGTTTGGCAAGCTAGAGAGAGAGAGTGTGTGTGTGTGTGTGTCTGTGTGTGTGTGTGCACACTTCTAATTTTCTACTTGACTCTCCAATAGAAATGTAACAAAACTGAGGTAGAAATGAATGTGGGAGCACTACTGCCCAGGGGATTTCAAAATGAGAAGCAAAATTGCACTGACAAGAGAGGAGTGAAAAAAGAAAGGAAGGAGATGGAGAGAAGATACATACCTACACATATCTTCAAACACTTCAATATGAAAGTAACAATGATGCCTATGGTTTTTGTCGTTATTTGTGTGTTTGGTTGAGATACTCTGCATTCTAATAAGCAGTATGGCAAGCCTATGAACTAGATTAGTGGACTAGAATGACACCATTCCCAGCAGTTTTAAGTGATAACTTGCAAACTACCACCACCACCACCACCACACTCCAGTAAAAGACAGTTGGGGAGTTTTCAGGTACTGTGACTTCCAGGGTCCTAAACAGGCTGACTGTTCTACACACTAACACAAACTGAGTTAAGTAGCTTTCCATTATAACCAGTGTACCTTTTAAGAACATTTTCACTTAATTATCAAGGAGCAGTGTAGTCAGATCTGTTGCAGTTATTGACATAAAGAATTATTCTGCTCTGGTTAATTCCCCATAATTAGTAAAGAACCTTTTTCTTTTATAAAAAATCCTTCCATTTTTACTTTAGATTGCAAATATTCAGTTGTATCACATGTCAGTATTTTTCTGGATACATTCAGGGTAATTTTCCTTGCTATTTTCCAATTGTTGAGGTAAACATACATTTCAATATAAAGTAACAATGACACCTATCCTATTACTCTCAGCAGTACATAGTGCTTTCAACACATTCCTTTGAGGTACTGTACAAATCACAATCGCTTTCCTGAGTTTTTGCAGACAAGAACATTAAAAGAAATGAACTGCAGAAATTAAGGTCCAGATTACCGTTACCCTGTTTTACCTGTTCTCAGCTTAATACCACAGAACAGACAGGATTGAGGAATACTGTTGCTCTTAAAATGGCAAAAATCTGGTTTTTCTGTCGTAACACAAACTGTTCATCTCTTTTGTCCAATAATGTTTGAAGTTAAAGCTCTTTATATTAGCACATGCCACCAATGTAATTGTGAGGCAAACAAAAAATAAAGCACCACTCCAGGCACTTGACAGCAACTAAATCTCGAGAACAGCAGAATGGAATCAACACACGAGGTTCATGTCCTTCTGAAATCAACACACTTGCACCTTGCTCCTTGGCGAGCGTTGTCTAGCTTGAACTTACTGAGCATCAACATATGCTTTCTTTTTTTTTGTCATCTGGGGCTTTTAAAATCAGCTCTCATTTGATGCACTTTTCCTCCAAACACTACCCTGACGCGAAAGATGCAACTTAATTGTTGTCTTCCCCAGTACCCATTGCAATTTAAACACTACTGGAAAGGGGCTCTAGACCCTATATAGCAGGTTTTATGTGTGTGTGCCAACATTCATTACATTTTTTTTAAAAGAACTTATCACTGACTGCAACCAAACATTTTGTTCCATTCAACATACATATCGAGCTCTTTTTGAGATATGCTAGGCTGAATCTTGCAGAAAGCGTTCTCAAAGTCTTGATATGTAACTGGCCTCAGCTGGCTGGGCATAATGGCTGAAAGGTCTGTGGCTGGCATGGCGTGGAGGGGGCCCACCGCTGCTTCCTGACACAAATGAGCCACGTCTAGTCCAGAAAAGCCTTCTGTGCGCTGGACGAGCAGTGCAAACTCCTTGTCATTGAGACAGTAATTGTGCTGTGAGAGCAGCTGTACTATTATCTGGTGCCTCGCTGTGCTGTCAGGAAGTGGGATGAAAAGTCGTTTCATGAAGTACCTCCGAAGAGATTCGTCTATTTCTTCTGGTTTACTGGTGGCACAAATGACGACGATTTGGTCCTCAGCCGAAGTGAGTACACTGTCCAGTTGCATCAGAAACTCGGTTCTCATCCGACTGACTGGACTGTGCTCCTCACTCACTTGAGAGGAGAGAAGCATGTCAATGTCACTGACGAAAATCACCGAGGGCTGGCGACACCTGGCTACGAGAAACGAGGCGTGGATGATTTTCTCGGCTTCTCCTAACCACTTGGCGACTAGTCCAGAACCAGCAATTTTGAAAAAGGTGGCCCCCAACTGACTAGCTATGCATCTGCCCAATAATGTTTTGCCTGTCCCCCGAGGTCCAAATAAGAGGATGCTTCGAGGTAAGGCTGTCAGTCCACTGAATGCGTCTGACCTCAACACTGGCCACAAAACCTCCTCTTTAATGACGGCTTTTATCAGGTCGAGACCAGCAATGTCGCTCCAGTCCACTGGAGGTCCTTGGGTGATAATCTCATTGGTTACCAGGTCGATGAGGTGTGTGTCCGTATTCTTCAGTTGCTCGTCCACAGAGTGATTGGATGAGGTAGCTGCACGGAGCCCGGGGCCTTGCATTGGGTGGGAGAGGAGTTGCCTGTGCTCGTCCCCGTGCTCACCCATTACTGGCGACGTGTACTTCCCAAACGATTCACTGGATCTTGAGCCCAGCGAATTTTTAGCGGTGCTGTAGGACGGGGGGGTCAGAGCCCTACTGGACTGGCTGCTGAATTTCCTTTGCTGTTCAGAGGACATTAGCTGCTTCGTTGGCTTAAATGCTAAGGATGATGTTTCAGCACTTCTGTCAAAGCCATTCCCCCGGTTTGTGTTTGAAATGCTGTTGTCGGGCATTCTGTACATAGGACTCTGTGTAGATCTCTGTTGGCCATAGCTGTAATTTCCATAACTGGAGTCCATATCTCCTTGCCCTGCCATATAGAAGGCTTTCCTTTTGAGAGAACTAGCGGAACTGTTTGTCAGAGCCGATGGTGCGATAGGTGTCAAACCATGGCCCTGGTAGGTGTAGCCAGGAACAGTGGTGGGAGGCAGCGGGGTAGGAGCAGGGATTCCTGAAGGCAGGTATGCTGAAGGAGGAGGGGGTGCCCCGCCAGGGCTGTACCCAGACCCCACAGCAGTCTGAGGAGGATAGCTAGCAGAAGGATAGCTGTAACTGGAGAGGTTAGAAGTCCCATTGTAGCCTGGGACCAAGGCTGGAGGCGGAGGAGGTGGTGGTGGCGGCTGAAGGAGCCCAGAGCTATGCAAAGGAGACGGATGAGGTGAAGGAAGTGCAGGTGCTGGCTGGCTACTGTAAGTAGAATGCAAATAGGAGCCATTGTATCCTGGGGCATATTCCTGAGACGGGAGCCCTGCGTGGAGACTAGGAACAGTGTGGCTTCCACAGGTACTACTCGAGTAACTAGGTTCTGTCAGGTTGCTGGCCACCCCAGGGGAGCTCCCTAGACTTGCAGAGACATCTGCTGGCGGGAGCGCTGAACTGACTCCAGCTTTGCTGGCAGTGATGACGTCTGGAACACAGTTCATAGGATACACAGCATCTGAATTCAAGGAAGGCTGCCAGGGTTCACTTTCATTTTTTCGACCATTCACTAGTCCTGATGGTGCATCCGAGTAGTTGCTGAGTACAGGCCGATCCACTGGGCCTTCCAAAATGCCAGAATACTTCTCTGCATACTTTTTCAGTAAATTGGATGCAGTCAGAGCAGATATGTCATCATTCGCCCAGGCGTACTGGTAGGTGCGCTGCAAGTGACCTCTGTAGGCTTCAACTTTGTGGGCAGGAGACCGAGTGGTTGAAGTGATGTCAAAGTGCTGTTCTGGCCACTGGGCATGCTCCGGCGTCCACTGCATCTTCAAGCCTACGGATTTCAGGGGGGAAAACAGTTCGTTTACTTAGACAGTCATTAGAAATATTAGAGCCCACACCCACCAACTTCTATTACATACTCTTTTCCAATAAAGATATCCACATTATAAAGGCTTATCATAGCTTTTAATACTTGTTGCAATCGCTATAATATGTACCCTTTAAAATGGATGAAATTTCAACTCTGCATAAAAAGTAAACAGAATTTCAAGGAAAACTATAGAAGAACTAACCTTTCCCCTTTAAAAAAAGAAAAGAACAAATCTGCTTTTATTAAAAGGAACTCATGAAATTACCTGCTACACACACATAGACACATATTCACATCATATTTGAGTTCAAGCACTGGCTCTCATGATAAAATATGCATACATTTTAAATACTTAGCATGTGCCAGCATTGACATGTACCAGATTCAGCTTTTCTGTCTCTTCACATCATAGTTTCTATTTTAAATTTTAACCAATATAAAAATGAGACACAGCTGACAGATCGCATCTAGGATACCTCTCTTATTTGGTACTGAACACCTAGTTAGCACAGTATAATGCTCCCTGCGCAGAACAATATGACACAGACATAGCAGGTCATTCCATAATCCAACTCTCATCTAAAGTGGTCCACGACAGTTTCAAATCTGCTTCGTGGAGTGCAGCAAAGCAATCTCCCAGGCAGCGCTCCATCGCTTTCATCACACAAAGCCTACAACTCGGTATGAATTACAACTGGCTCCTTTCTGCCTCTCAGTTCTGTTGTTGAATCTCTGGGAAAAAAAACAAGCATCACTTGTCTGTCGGTCTTCTTGAATTCTCCTTCCTTCTCTTAAAATCCCCCCATCCCGGCCAGGTACAAACAGCTGAAGTACTAAGAGGGAGAGATAATCTTTGTGTAATGCATTTTATATGTGTGTGTGTGTGTGTGTGTGTGTGTGTGTGTGTGTGTGTATGTATATATATTTAAGGATAAGAACAGAGAGAGAATCTGATTTCTAACTGATTCAATTTTTATAGGAAGCAATGTATAACATATACCCTGAGAATATTCTAGCTGATAAAATTGTATGGTTAATTCTATCGGCTACAAGATCACTAAAAACAAAGCAAAGTAACTGTAGCAAAGCATAAGACAAAAATATCTTCTCACTTAAAGAAAATAACTAGGCAATTAAAATCGGAATCACTTGAATATTAAAGTTTCAATAAAATACCTTAGGGATTATTTTATTTCATAGATTAAGAAACTGAGGTCCAGAGAGATTTAGAACTTGCTCCTGAGATCTCATTCAGAGTTAGTTACAGAAGAGTACTAGGACCCGGATCTATCTCCCAGCGCAGGTTCATCTTTGCTAATCTTTGCTTGGTTCCAACACTGCCTTTTATCATACGGCTATATTAAGCAGACTTCCTTAATCTCTTTTGTATTACCCAAAGTGAATTTTGCAAACTGTCTCATGCCCTCTGGCACAGATTCCTTGATAAGGAAGAGGCCTGGTCTAAATGAAGCATCTGTGGCATCAGCTCCCTTCTGAATTGCCAGTCTATTTTGACAGCTCCTACACCCTTTTGTTCTCGCCCAACTCCTTTAGCTCTTCATTGCCTGGCTCTGGCTTCTGACATGGCCAGATTAGACTCACCGAGTTAAACAGCACAGAGCATACAGTTTGGTAACAGAATGGCATGTTGATTCCCTTCTGACTCCCTCTTCCTTGTTTGCAAAACCACTGCACCAGACACTGGAAGTTAATTAGCAGGATGATGCTGTGCTAATTGTGTTAATTTACAAGGTTTTAGTCAAAGAGAATCATGCCAGGGCTGGCACTGCTGTCATGCTTCCGACTTAATGATTAAGAAATACTGAAAACAAGGTGGGAAGGATTGCAGTAATTACACAATAAATGAATAAAGCAACAGGATTCATTTGCAAATATATTTTATTGCAGTTGTACTCATTTGCATTTGGATTTTTAAAAGGATTCATGTAGATATTCATTTGCAAATCACCATTTCAGTTAAATTAGGTCTGAACACTGCACAGTATAAGTTAATAGAGATGTTTGTCTATATATATTATTTTTAAGTAAAAATTCTAAAGACCTGACTTCTTCTATATATACAACAGATTGGAAAATTCCCCTGTAGTGTATCCCTAAAAATTTTCATGTTTTTATCTTCTAAAAAATCTATTTTAAAAATAATCTCATCAAATTGAGCAAAACATTATAGAGTCTGAATGAGCCTGTATCTTCTCACTCAGAGAAACTCTGGAGTGATTTCGAGGAAGAACTAAAGTGATATTCTTAATTGTTTCACTTTCTCAGTCATTACTTTTTAAGGGGGAAGAAAATACACCACAAAATGGGTGAAATGACCGAAACCACACTTAAAGGGGAAAAGATGCAATTTTAATGAAGCAGCATTTCAGGAATCATACTTTCATTAAATTCAACTGGAAAATATTAAAAGCAAATCACCAGGAACCAATCGCAAGTAATCAGTATCTAAATTCTTCTAGTGTCATGGGATTTACTTCAGGCCTTATAAAAGGAAAGAATATTAATGTGACTGTAACATAAAACTGTCTAAGACAAGCAATTTCATTAGTCCTGTAAACATTTCTAGGGAATTTCCATTAAGATTTTTTGTCTTTAAAAGATTATAAAAATATAGAGTTGGGAAAATAAGAAAACACATAAGTTAGGAATATCAAATTAATTAGGCTTATAGGAGAAACATTAATAAATGTCTTGAAACAAAATCACAGAAAATAATTTAGTATACACAGGCAATGGAATTTACTACCTATCTCTCTCCTCCCCAATCACACACACACACACACACACACACACACACACACACACAATCACACACCCCCACCACATCACATCCCACCTTACATATTACACCACACATGTAACTTAAAGGGCATGGTTTTCAGTTAGCTAAGTCATTCCTGGTATTAGTTAATAAATATACAAACCAAACATGATTTGAAAATGTTTCCCCTTTAAGAGAAAAAAAAAAAGCATTTCAATTGAGAATAATTTGGAAAAGGCAACTCTTCTCAGTTATTGGCTTACATTTTTATCCTTGTAAGTTAATAATTTATGCAAAATGAATTTAATAAAATTCATTGACTATAAAAGGGGTGTGTATAGTTGAAATACAACAGGTTGGCCATCTTCACTGAGTGTTTCTGCATAGTTTAACAAAACTAATTAAATTTCATAAGATTTTTCGATTTCATCTGAAATTAAGCAAAGATCCTATCCATCAAAATTGTTTATTTGGAACAATTACTGGACACACCATTGCCTTTTTATTCTCATGCTATTTTTGGATGTGCTCACCAAGATAATTGAAAGTTTATTTATCGATGCATACTAAATAACAATAACCTTAGTGAGGCTGCAAAAGGCAAGACTGAGCTTTGATTAAATAACCTTCAGGGTATGGGACTGTTCACATCCTCTCAAACATGAGTATTTATTCCGTTGTTTTGAAGTCATTAATGTTACTTGAAAGCACAAGTTAATAGTTAACCGTAAGCTAGTCCTTCCTATTAGCATGTGCCAAAGAAGATCGGATTCAGGAGACCGTCCCAGCCTTGGGAGCACAAAGAGCCTTTTCATTAGTTCCTTGAATTCTGACACTAATTTGAAATAGCGCCAAACTTGGATATTGTTGTTGTTATTCTGTTTATTAGTAGTCATGTTTCCGATGTGAAATTAAAGGAAAATGCAGAGCCAAATGCTCTTTGAATAATAATAATAAAAAAAATCATGCTCCATTTGATTATATTGTTGTTTTCTATGAGTGAGGAGAGGCACACACATGTCACTTCGCTTGGCACCCAAATAATAAAACAGGTTTTAAAAACAGCTTTTATATGGCTTCTCTGTGGAACATGAAGAGAAAAAACTCTGAGACAACATTATTTTCATGTTATTAGAAACAGGACTCTGGAACAATAATTCCCACTATTGTTTGGAAATAGCTTCAATAGGTATAATAAAAAAAATTCAGTAAACAGAAGAAAGTAAGAAAATAGTTCTTAACAATAACTGAAGAATAGTTAAGTTCCACATATCAATTATTGATTTGGAAAGGGATTAAGATATTCTTAAAATACAGCTTGCAAATTTCACAATGCATTGTGTTTGCTTTAAAAAAATTGCTTTTAAAAGAATTTACCATGAGGAAAAGCCTGAGAATTTTGCTCTTATTGTTATATAATAACACACACACACACACACACACACACACACACACACACACACACACACACGTATTTATGTTGTAGTATTGACCCATGGCTGCTGAGCCTCTGGTGGGTTTTCAGAAGCAGTTAATTGTACGGGAGGAGACTGGTCATCTATACACTACTTATAGACACATACAACCATGTATTTTCCATAAAATAAGATAGTTGAGAAGTACTTTTCATTCTGCTCATTACTGACTGTTCATTGCATGCCTTAGATTTAATTCCTAAATAATTACTGTCTTATCATTTTAATGCCTCTATTTCATTCTTCACTTGACTGCTTCTGTTGCATGTGCTAGGTTGTTTTGGAACTAAAACCATTGTGGCAACTTCTAAAGTTCTGCCACAACTTCAAAAGGATAAGCTATTACAGATGAAAAGGAAGTGTATGAAAACAATTTCAGAATGTGAGGACACTGGAAATTAAAGGCTAGGTCTTCTAGAATCAACTGTTGGTACACAGTACTGGAAATAGCAATCAAAGGCACTCACTACCCTTCCTCCACCCTAACACACACATGCTGTTCAACAGTTCACCAAGCCTAAAAAAGTAGCTTTCTACAAGGTTCCTATAGGGTAATTCTAGCTGCTAGGGATATGGCCTTCATTTGTAGGTTTTCTCAGACTTCCTCAGGGCAGGGACCTGAGGCAAACACCTGCAGGCATAACAGCTCCTTTGCTCTGGGACAGCTGCATTAATGCTTCTACAGCCCGGTTATGGCCACACCATTACTGCACCTATAACATTTAATTTCGTTACGAAATCTGCTAACCTTCATTATTTTTAAGTCTCTTAAAAAGAATGAATACAGTATTTAGCAAAGATCTCTCTAGGGGAAAATATCACTACTAGGGTAAATATGCAGTGTAGTTAGAAGTGCAATCTGGGTGCTCTTTAGAGGCAAGGATAGTGAAACTTCATCTCAAACACTTGGGGCATATTATTATTAGGAGGGGTCAGTCCTTACAAAAGGACATCATGCTGCAAAAGGTAGAGGGTCAGAGAAAGGAAAATCTCCAACAAGATAAACTGATAGTGACTGCAACAGTGGGCTTGAGTACATCAGAGATAGTGAGGACGACACGGTATAGGTATAGGACAAGGTTTAGATCTGTGGTTCACAGAGTTGCTATTAGTCATAGTTGATTTACTAGCACTTAACAGCAACAGTTACAATAGTTTATATCTCCTTCAGCCTAACTGTCAAACTGACACATCATTGTCTTATTTGGAAATGGCAAAACTAACTCATAGAGCATTCAAACTTAAGTTGTTTTTGTTGTTATGTGCCCTCAAGTCGCCTGCGACTCATAGGGAACCTATGTACAATAGCCCTAAACCTTGCTCTATCCCATGCCAATCTTATTGTCTCCAACACGCCCATCCCCATTACCCCAATCAATCCAACTCATCAAGGCTTTTTCTCTCCTGCACTGTTCCTCCACCCTCCCAAGCATGATGTCCCTCTCCAATGACTGATCCTGCCGCCTTGCAACATTTCTAAAGTCTGTCAGATGAAACTTCAGAATCCTTGCCTCCAAGCAGTAGCCTGGCTTCACTCTCTCCAGGACGAACTTGTTTGTTCTCTTAGCAGACCATGATATATTCCATACTCTTCTCTAGCACCACAGCTCAAAGGCATCCATTCTCCTTCTATCATCCCTAGTCATTGTTCAGCTCTCTGATGCATAGCAAGTGATTGCAAAGACCACGGCCTGTATCAGGCGCACTTTAGTCTCCAGACTGACGTTGCTGCTCTTCAGTACTATGGAGAGGTCACTAGAGTTTAGGAAATTCATTGGCTAAAAATACTGGGTTTTGTTTAAGTGTCTTCTGAGAGAGAAGGTTGTTATGTGCCATCGAATCTAGGTTGACTCATAGCTGACACTTCAGGGGTTGTTCAGAGGTAGTAAATCCCACAGGAGACTGCTCTCTTTTCTCCTGTGGATCAGTTGGCAAATCTGAACTGCATGCCTTCTGGCTGACAGCACAATTCATTACCACATTCTGCTACCAGAAACTAGTCCTATGTAAATCTCATCATTATTCATTAAGGGGAACAATGAACCAATGAAACGTGTGACCAGACTAGGCAGCATTCTCTTCCTGTCTGTACACCGTTAAAAACCAAGAGGCCAACACAACAATGTTGTTGTGTGCCATCGAGTCGGAACCAACCCATAGGTGACCCCACTCACGGGTTTTCAGAGGCAATAAAGCGAATGAGAGAAAACTGTCTGTCTTTCTCCTGTGAAGCAGCTGATGGATTTGAACCATGTGCCTTTGGGTTGGCAATGCAATTTCTTACCACTAAGCCAACAGAGCTCCCTAACATACGACCATTAACAATAACTGTTATTCACTACTCTGAATCATTTGATATAGAATCTTCTTCATCTTACTTCATCACTGTAGGCTTACAATATGACCTCAGATCTACGAGTGACTGCAAGTGAAATCAGGGAGAAGGAAACACATTCTCTTCCATCTTTTTAATTAGGTTGTATTCAGAGCACTAAAATGAGGAGGCTTTTCTACACTCATTACGATGTTGCTGTCAAGTTGATCCGGACTCACAATAGCACTCACTATAGGGCACAGCAGAACTGCACAATGGGCTTCCGAGGCTGAAATCTTGAAGCTGACTGTGCCTCTTTGTCCTGTGGTACAGCTTGGGTTCCAACTGCCAATCCTTTCGATAGGCACTGAGGGTTTTAACCACTGCACCACCAGGGCTCCATGCACAGAAAAAATCTGTAAACGGAAGCAAATGGCCACATCTAGAACAGTTGGTGAAACTGAAGCCAACCTTCTGGTTAGCAAGCAAATGATTTAACCGTCCTGCTATCAGAGCTCCTTTGCACAGGATACGTTGCTAGGCTTTGTTGAGTTGGCTCCACTTCACTGAGACCCTATGGACAACAGAGCAAAACCCTGCTCAATCCTCACTATCTCTGCTGTGCTCAAAGCCCACTGCTTCAGTCACTGAGTCAGTGTGGCCCACTGAACATCTTACTGCTTTTTTGCAGACCTTTTCTAAACGTGATATACCTTTCTGGGATTGCACTCTCCTGTGAACCTGACCAAAGTAAGTGAAACTAAGTCTCACAATATTTCTTCTTAAGGGCACTAATATGGGCTATTAAGAATATGTAGCCAACAAATTGAGTGACCCCTAAGTGTTGGGCTGCTAAAATTGAAAAGTCAGTTATTTCAATCCAGCAGCCATTCTATGGGATAAAGATAGTGCGATCTCCTCTTAGAAATATTTACAGCCTTGAAAACTCAAAAGACGGCTGCCATGAGATGGAACTGACTCAACTGCACTGGGCCAATACATGCAAATCTTGTATGTAACTGCTAAGAAGTTAAACGGAAACTTTTTGTTTTGTAGGTGGCAAAACCTTTTCAGTTTACTTTCATTTTAAAAACTGAAAGGATAAAGTGTTGGTCTGTTGTTCATAGGGTTAAAGAGTCACAGTAGAATCAATGGCACCGAACAAGAAGTGCCAAAAGTCAAAGTCACTACCATCGAGTCAGAACTGACTTACGGCTGACCCCCAGGGAGGTATCATTCTCACGGAAGGAGAAGGGCTGTCTTTCTCTCATGGAGCTGCTGGTGGATGTGAAATGCCAGAGAGGTGTTGCCTTTAGGTTAACGGCACAATTCTCTCTGAATTACACTACGAGAGTTCCCTAACAACAAGTTCTCTAAAATAAGATTCTTTGATTTCAGACAGAAGGAAATATCTAAAATGACTTGGGCGCTCAGGTGGCCGACCCCTAATAGTAAGAAGCTGCACTGTAATCCCAAAGGCACTGGTTCAAACCCATCAGTTTGCTCCTCAGGAGAAGTATCGGCAATATCTTTCCATATGATTTACTGCCTCTGAAAACCCACTGGAGGGTCAGTTCTGATGTAATAGCACACAACAACAACAACAACAACAACAGCAACAACCCCAAATTACTTAGTCAACCCCAGACACTGCCTCACTGTCAGTCTACTGCTTGTTCTCTGGTGTCCTATGGAGTGGAACCCTATTATTATCTAGTATTTCACGTAAATTATTTCATTTAGAGGCAATGCTAGATTACTGGGATAAGGGGAGGAGGAAAAACCATTACCCACAAAAACCCAACAAACTGAAGGAAAAAGAAAAAAAGGTTCTAGTCTTTTGTTTGGAGACTGAAAATCCTTAGTTGGAGAATCAGACCACTGGCATTACTCATGCTTTATTATGTTAAATATTATTCTTATCTTAGGTTAAACTAATTAAAAAAATCATACTTACATTTCCCAGAAATAACATGTACATTATATTGTATCCTCTACCTTCCTGTTTTGTTAAGGATTACCTAAAAAATATTGTAGTGCTTGTGAAATCACTTTCTATCTTTAAATAATTACACTCATGGTTTGTAGATAATTCTTCGGTTTTAGAAAACTACAAAGAACTATAATTGAAACAATACAAAGTAAAACTGGACAGGCAGATTGTGGGGGGGAGGGAAGTGAAATCCCTCAGAATTTATCAGTTTTCTTTCAATCTCAGGACAGCTGCTGAAAAGAAATTTTTCCAGTGGGTATGTTGGTTATAAAAATGGATAGAGAAATTGTTTCACACAAAGTAAAACAGTGCATGATCTTTTTAATCAAAAAGGTGTCAAAAACTTCAAAATGTTTTCACAGTGTTTCATTTATTTTAAATGGTATTTGTGACTCAACATTTAACAGACCAAAAACTAAAAAACATAATACTTAGAGGTTTCAAACTAGTTAAAAATGGTTTCAAAACCTGCAGTCTCAAAATTAGATATTCTAATTATATAACAAATACTGTCACAGGTTTTTTTTTCCCATTAAACCACACTTTCACACCTCCAGACTTCAAATTATAATACATTTTGCCGCAAATTTCTCCCTCCCCTCCATTCTACCTTATTTGCATAAGGCACTCCTTTTTTTTATAAACATGAAGGCATTTCTGGCTAAAATATCCTTAGCAAATACAGCTCAAATACTTCATTCTCTAATATGGAGAACTTGCAACCAAACAACCTAAAGTCAGCATACAGCCTGTAAAAATGTTCTGATTTTGTAGCAAGTTTTGAGAGCAACCAATTTTATATATATAAACACACACACACACACACACACACACACATACAGGAAGACAAAGCAAAGTATTAAAATTATATGAGCAAAGAGAGTCAGAAAATCAAAAGCAATGAATTCACTCAGCATTTCTTAAGTTGAGGATTGAAGAACAAATTCAAACCTTGAATTTCAATAATTAAGGATGCTATGGGCAGAGTTTTTAATTATCCAGGATATTAAAAAAAACAACAACAACAAAAAAACCCCACAAAACTGGAAGGAGTACACTGAGTCACTGTAACAAACAGAATTGGCTGACAAAGAAGAATTTAATGAAACAACTTACAACCAAGAGGCAATGGAGATGAAAGAGAAAATTCAAGCTGCTCTGAAGGAACAGACAAAAAACAAGGCCCCAGGTATTAATGGCATACCAATTGACATATTTCACCAAACAGATGCAGCCCTGGATGTGCTTACCAGGTTGTGTCAAGAAATATGGAGAATAGCTAACTGGCCAACTGACTGGAAGAGATCCAGATTTACTCCCAGTCCAAAAAAAAGTGATCTGCCAGAATGTGGGAATTATCAAACAATATCACTAACATCACATGAAAGAAAAATCTTGTTGAAGATTACAAACAAAACAAAACAGGAACAGTACATTGACAGAGAAATACCAGAAGTGCAAAATGGGTTTAGAAGAGGCTGTGGCACTAGGGACATCATGGCCAATGTCAGCCAATGTTGACTGAAAGAAGAGCATACCAGAGGAATACTCATCTGAATTTTTAACTATGAAAAGGCATTTTATTTTGTGGAACACAACAAATTGTGACTAACCTTGAGAAGAACGGGAATCCCAGAAGAGATAATTGTGCTCATGAAAAATCTATACATGGACCAGGAAGTAGTCTTAAGAACAGGGCAGGAAAACATTGCATGATTCAAAATCAGGAAAGAAATGATCAGGGATGCATCCTGTCTCCATATCTTTTCAATCTCTGAGTGAACAGATCATATGGGAGGCTGGACTTTATGAAGCAGAATGTGGCATCAGGATTGGGGGAAGACTCATCAACAACCTGCATCCACTATGCAGATGACAAAACCTTGCCTGATGAAATGGAGAAGAACATGAGGCACTTGTTGCAGAGGGTAAAGGACTACAGTTTCCAATATGGATTGAAGATCAATATCAAGAAAACAATGATTCTTGTCAGTGGGCCAACTGACAGCACCAGGATAGTGGAGAAGAGATTGAGACTGTTAACAATTTCAACTTACTTGGTTCCACAACCAACACTCTTGGCATTAGCAGTCATGAACCTCTGCAGAGTGCTAAAGAGCAACAATGTTGGTCTGGAGATTACAGGCCATGGCTGTAGCTAATGACCGAGGATGATAGAAAAATTAATGATGTCTTTGAGTATGGTGTAGGAGAAGGGTACTGAACGTACTGTGGACTGCTAAGAGAACCAACATGTCTGCTCTGGAGGAGGTGAAATCAAGTTGCTCACTGGAGGCAAGGCTTTGGAAGCTCCAGCTCACATTATCTGGGCATGTTTTCAGGAGGGACCAGTCCTTGGAGAAGAACATCGTGCTTAGAAGGGTGGAGAGGGAGACCCTGGATGAGATGGATTGACTTAATGACTGGGGCTACAATAGTGGGTGTGTCACAATGGTGAGACTGGCTCAGGATAGGGCGGGATTCTGAGCCACTGTGCTATAAGTCACAGGTGACTTGACAGTATATAACAACAACAACAACGTACAAACACACACATATACATATATTTATACAAACCCCCAAACACCCAATATTTCCCATTTTATTCGATAGACTAAAGTTCCTACAGTAGCACTAGCCTAGAAATAGTTCTTCATTCTTGCCTAGCAACAGCTGGTGGACTTTGCAGAGGACTGTCTTATCTGCACATAAAACACCTTTTGTGCTTTGTCACAGTGCCTCCAGTCCCTACTACAACATCACATGCTTCTGTTACTTTGAAAAGACAATGGCTTAAAACAACAATAATTAAATCACACAGACATTTGAATTCATGATTCCACTCTGCTCTGATGTTTTGGTGTTGTTGTTGTTAGGTGTTATCAAGTCAAGTTCAACTCAAAGCAACCCTAAGAATGACAGACCTGAACTTTGCATTATTCTGTGCCATGCTCATAAATTCTGACACACATGGACCGCTTGATACAGTTACTGTGTCTATCCATCTCACTAAGAGTCATCTTCTCTTTCCAAAGATGATATCCTGTCCAAGGAACAGCTTCTACTAGCAACACACCCAAGGTGTGAGAGACAAAGCTTTGCCATCTTTGCCTTCAAGGAACATTCTGGCTGCACTTTTCCTATGACATATTTGTTCATTATGTTGGCAGTCCTTAGATATTCAGTTGTCTTCTCCAATACCACAACTCAAACATATCCATTCCTATTTTATCATCCTTATTTATTGTCTAGCTCTTAGATGAATAACAAGTGATGGAAAAAGATGCACGTTAGTCTTCATACTAATACTGTTCTACAATATTTTGGAGAGATCCCTGATAGCAGACTTGCCCACCGCAATATGTCTCCTGATTTCCTTACCGCTGGCACTAGGGTGTGAATTGTTGTTCCAAGAAAGATGAAATTATTCACAACTTTAGACTCTAGTAATTTAATTTAAAAAAAAAAAAAACAAACAAAAACAACCAAGCAAATTGTTTTAGGAATGTTAAAATATATAGTCATTTTAGAAGAAAAATTTCCAAATACTACTAAATATATTTAATTATTTAATCAGTGCAAGAAAAGAACTGGTCGTTTTCTTGTTCATTCAGTGCTGAAAGTACAGTTGTGTATGTTGTTGTTGTGGTGGTTGTTATGCGCCATCGAGTCGCTTGTGACTCATAGCGACCCTATGTACAAGAGCTCTAAATGCTGTTCTATCCTGTGCCAACCTAGCCATCACAAACGCACTTATTCCCACCGCTCCAGTCATAGAATCGATCCATCTCACCAAAGGTCTTCCTCTCCTTCGCTTCCCCTCCACTCTGCCAAACATGATGTCCCTCTCCAAGGACCAGTCCCTCCT
>NW_006399753.1:30199821-30205194 GCF_000299155.1 Elephantulus edwardii | reverse complement strand
TGGTAGAAATCTTCTATTTCCTCCTCTTTGGCTCTAGTTGTTGGTGCATATATTTGAATGATAGTGGTATTCACTGGAATTCCTTGTATGCGTATGGATATTATCCTATCGCTCACCACATTGTATTTCAGGATGGATCTAGAAATGACTTTTTTTTAAATTATGAAACCAACCCCATTTTTTCTCACCTTTTCATCCCCAGCATAGTAAATCATATAATTGTCTGATTCAAAATGTCCCATGCCAACCCATCTCATAAAGATGGATATTAATTTTTAAAAAATGTTAATCCATTTGCTGTTGTTTTAATGTTTCCTCCTTTTTCAATAATAATTTTTAGACATTATTTCTGCTACATTGGAATACTTAATCTTTAATCTTTACCATTGCTAAATTATCCTTATTAGTCAACTCTATGAGTCTGAATGCAACTTTCAAGAGACTGGTTAAATGAATCCAAATCTGTATTTCTTAGTACTTATGGAAAGTTCTTGAACTGATAGTATTGAGGTAAGCAACAGATCTTGTTCTCTCATTCATTATTTTGGACTTAGCAAAATTCCATGTTCTATATTTATAAGCATCATGACTTCGAGTGGAATAGTGTATACCTTCAATTAAACTTGTAGAGACTTTATGATCTAAATCAGTTTCACTAAAATACATTGAATTTTATTCACAGTGACAAAATAGTCACTCATCAAAACATGACCAAATGTAAAGATGACTGACTACTTTGCTAATATTTCATACCGAGGATGAAATTTTATATATACATGAGTCTGATTGATCCCTATATTTAATATGTAAGACATACATATGAGAAACACAAATGAAGAGGAACAGCAGCTTGGGAAGACAAAGCAAAATATTATAACGAAATGTGCAAAGAGCTGGAGTTACAAAATCAAAAGGGAAGAACCTGTTCAGCATTTCCAATGCTAAAGGAACTGAAGAATAAATTCAAGCCCTGAATTGCAATAATATTTAAAGATGCTATGGGCAAAGTATTGAATGATCCAGGAAGCATCAAAAGAAAATTCTTCTTCTGAAAAGGAGTAAACAGAGTCATTGTACCAAAAGGAACTGGTAGACACAAAAAGATTTTTATAGAAATAGTGTATCATTAAGAGGCAATAGTGATGGAGTAAATTCAAGCTGCTCTGAAGGAATTGGCAAAAGCCAAGGCACCAGAAATTGATGAAATACCAACTAACATATTTCAATGAACAGCTGCAGCCCTGGAGTGCAAAGCAGATTGTACCACAAACTCTAGAGGATAGTTACCTGGCCAACAGACTGGAAGAGATCCAAATTTATTCCCATTCACAAAAAGGTGACCCAACAGAATGTGGAAATTACTGAATATTACACGCACGCAAAATCTTGCTGAAGATTATCCAAAAGCAACTAGAACAGTACATAGGCACTGAACTGTCAGAAACACAAACTTGTTTGCCAAAACTGAGGAGGACTTGAAGCATTTGCTGCAGAAGGTCAAGGAAAGCTGTCTTTACTATTGCATCTCAATATCAAGAAAACAAACATTCTCACTACCAGGCCAAATGGCAGCATCTTAATGGAGAAGATATTGGGGTTGTTAACAATTTCATCGTGCTCAGGTCCACAATCAACACTTTTGGCACCAGCAGGCAGGAAATCAAAAGACAAGAAGGTGAAACCAAGTTGCTCCTTTGAGGCAAGGATTGTGAAACTCTGTCTCACATACATCAGACATGTTGCTAGGAGGGTTCAGTCCTTGGAGAAGGACATCATGCTTAAAAGAGTGGAGAATTGGTACAGGATCGGAAGACCCTGGATGAGATGGATTGAAACGGTGACTATGGCAATGGGGGCAGGCATGTGACCATGAGACTGGTTCAATGAAGAGCTCAAGGTAGGACATAAGGTAGGGAAGGCTTAGTGTTTACAGGGTCACTTAGCTGACTCAAGGCTGCATAACAACAAAAAATATATATAAGAATATGGCTTTGCATTTTTCAGGATGAATGTATAAGCACTTAGATAAAGCAATTATATTGATGGAAAAGAAATACCAGTTTTAGTTCACTGAGTTTATATTCAGTATCTGACAAGGAGAGATAACATTTCACTTAGGCAACCCAAGAAATCACAATCATAATTCAAAAAAGTACTTATTTTTTGTGGTGGTCTTAAAATTGCCAATTGTTGTGTAACAGTAAGTGAGTGAACACAGAATTGTGCTCATATATAAAACTATACAGTGTAAAATTATATTTTAGATTTATGAGAGTTTTTGGTGGGAAAAAAGAAAAGTTTTACTGTTAATTTTTAAAATGAGAATCTAATGTTAAGTTTTAAAAAGTATCTAAAAGTCTATGTACAGTCCATTGTATTTAATACAAAATAACATACAACTATTTATAAAAATGCAACTGAAAATAGATAATTGGCATCCTGAATCTTGATATTTAATGTTAGGTGTCACCAACTTTTGCAAGAGAAGAGTCTGAGAGTTAGGAGACAAGAAGACCGATTTCCCCATGTGTTCAAAACTTAATTCATTTATACTCCCTCTGAGTGATTTGGAATACTTTTCAAATAGTGCTTGTAGTTAACTTTTAAGTTGCCACGCTTTATGGTATTTCATTTCTCATGCCTTCTCTTCTCTTTCTCTATATATTTTCTTTAATACAATAATGTCATCCATCCCTTCTCCAGTTTTGTCATAAAAAAGATCATCAAGACATACCATATATGTCCATAGGGACTGCAAGGGCTAATGAATATGTATGTTCTGTGTCACAACAGAGCACTCCCCTTGTTCTGAAGTATCAACCCTCTTATGTGTGTAAATAACAGGTGAGCTGTAGCGTGCAGGGATAAATGGGGTTAACACAACCTGAAAGCCCCATGCTAGATGCATACTATCCGGCCTGTGAGATTGATTCAGCAAGAGAAATCTAAATGCCAAAAGCACTGTGTATTTCCTGAGTGTTCTGAATCTTCCTTTTTCAAAAGGACTCTGTAGAACTAACAATTAACATTGTTCTAAAATTGATTTCTTTTTAAGGATGTTATTGCAATTGATTTTCAAGATACTGTTTGTTGTATACAATATATTTTCACTTTTAATAAACACAAGCCAGGCATGGCATCAACCTTGGCATTTGGCAGGATTGGTAAAGATCCTCAGTTACACTCCTAAAATGTTATGTTAAGCATAAGGTGGGCATAAAGGTTTTTGTAAATAGTTATTTGCATAGATTTTATATGAAGCATATGTAAAGATCAATTTAGTTATATTTAAATGGAACTGTATTCACTCTTACCAAAGGCACCAAGCTGACAAGAGTCAATAAACAAACCCCAGATTCCAAGCCCAATGACCTTGCATTACATGAAATTTGCATTCATCCGCTTTTTGGTGTTCCTCTAGAATCTTACTCTAAAAGATAGTTTATATAAGACAAGATAAAAAGTTAGGATGTTTATTTAAGATTGAGGCACCATCACATAATTAGACAAAGGAGTAAGAATATTATGAGTATATAATTCTTTAACAATTCTCTATTAAAAAGCCAGAAAAAACTCTTCAATAAAGTGTGCAAAGCCTAGAAAAAAATTTATTTAGGTTATTTATGCATTTTTCTCTTTTTGGCGTTTTGTGCATTAATTTTTAATGCAATAGCAAAATAGTATCTTGGACTTCGATAAAAATATTCTATAGTCAGGTCTGGGTGACATAGTGCATTAATTCAGTGTCCTTCACTCCTGGGACCTGTGTATAATTTAGTCCAGACTGAAGAAAATAACTTTGATCTGAAGGCAGTAGAAAAAGCTACATATGAAATGAGTTTTGTGAGGTTTAGTGTTGTTTCTTCCATATAAGATGACATATGAAGATAAACGGTTTTAGAATACAGTCAACACGGTATAGGATTAAAAGTGAAGAGCTCTCAGTAATAGCAATAGGTTCCTCCTTTCTATATTCTCCCAACTTTACCCCAGTCTACATTTGGTGAAATAAACCCGAGTACCACCAATACCACCTGTAACTGGAAAAATTTTAATTTCCAGGTAAGTAGATTATTGCTGAAGTATCGTGTGAATGACAGTTCAGTGATCAGTGTTGCTGAACCTTCCATTTGTGAAAATAAAGAATGCAAAATGATGAGGCTGAAGTACAAGATATCAGAATCCTGGGGGGGAAAAAAATAGCATTTCTCCTCCTGGAGAGGGTATCCAACAACTGAATCTAGAAGAGTAGGAGGAAGCACAGTAGAAAAAAAAAATGTTTCTTCACACCTCATCTTATTTGTGTTCTCTATGAAAATACCTAATGGCAAAATTTCATCATTGTTACAATGGACTCTTATCATTATGGTAAAAAATTCTGCAAATATTAGTAAAATGGTAAATCCAGGTCTATGTGGCAAAAATCACATGAAGGTCAGAATTGTCTTTCTTTTACTTGTATATTCCAATTAATCCAACCCAATTCTGTTATGAGAAGACACCTCTAATATAGCATTAAAAAACAATGCTGCTCTTGATATAACTTTCAGTGGACTTAAAAGCTATAAGCTATAAAGATGTTATTCTTCTATAGTCTAAATTATTCTAATTTTTAAACATTATTTCTTACTAATGATCACAAATAATTTTACTCATCTCTTTAACATTACTGTTTGTCAATATTTTTAGAAAACTGTAAGAAAATTTTCCATACACATTTTAAAACCTGGGATATAATCTGAGAGAAATTTAATTTTGAATGGTTAACATTTGTTAAAAATGTTATAAAACTCAAGTTCACTATCTCCATTACAGATAATCTCAAAATCTATACAGTACATTTTAACTAGATAAGATGTCCACATCATATTTTTATCAAAAGTAAGCATTGCAATTTTACAGGGCTACACTGTTTGGTGGGTGGAGGGCAGGGGGAAGCAAATGGGAAGGATATTGGTGAAAGGACAGGGTAATGACAGGCAAGGTCTAATGGTGATTAATATTATAAAACATAATGCATGAGAATGATTGTATGAAACACAATGTGAAAGAACAGTGTGAAGCACAATGTATATAAACTTTGTAAGCAGACCAGTAAAAATGTAAAAAAAAGTAAACACTGCATTACTTAAGACCTAGTTCACTATGCATTTATTATTTTTGTCTTAAATCAAGTCAAAATCCTTGAAAGTTTTCATACTTATAAGTCACCACAACAAGATAAAGGAGAATAATTCAATTGAAAAATGGGCACAGGATATGAACAGACACTTCACCAAGGAAGACATTCAGATGGCACACAAGCACATGAAGAAATGTTCAAAATCCCTAGCCCTGAGAGAGATGCAAATCAAGACAACCATGAGATATCAT
>NW_006399753.1:30039096-30198985 GCF_000299155.1 Elephantulus edwardii | reverse complement strand
AAAAAAAAAGTCTTACTAATTATTTAAAAATTCACCATGAACAGTCGTTTTGGATTTTTGTCGGGGATAAGATCTGGGTTCACATTTTTGAAATTTTTCTTCAAAATGGAAATCTAGTGACAATTTTACTACATGCTGATATTTTCACAATCATATTAAAAACATTTTAGGAGAAAAGGCTAAATATTCTTGAGATATAAATAATTACTTTTAAAGATACAGTAATTGGGTTTCAGACATTTCACAATTGTAAATTTATACCTTGTTTTATAAATAATGAATTCTTAAAAAATACAATAGAATATAAAATTCAGAGAATTAATAATGAATCATAGATCTAAAAGTACATTCATATACATTTAACTGATACATCTAAAAATTATCTCCTTTTAAGTAAATCTTTTTAAAAGCATCCAAATGTCTAAAAGAGTACTTTAATTTATATTTTACTATCAATGGCCATTATAGTGATCATTTAAACAACCTGTAAAGATATTTCAAATGAACATTTTATCACATCCTCCTTTTAGTTTTACACTTCTATATCAACCTATTGCTGTCATATTTTACTTCAGAAATACTTTTACCTAGTTTAATGTCAAATGATATTATATTTCTAAAAGAATCTATTCTGGAAAATGTAGCATAAAATAGTGGGTTGCGTCCCTGGCCATAGCTCCCAGAAGCATTAAAATGTTGTAAGAGTATTCAACTGACAGCAGTGACAGCTTAATCACTTAAAGGCTTTTTATATCAAAACTAGTTTCTGTTTTGTATTAAGGTTTTGGGTTCCCTCCCCCTAATCTGAGAAGTTATACTGAGGCATGATTTAATAGGAGTGTAGATGCTAAATACAGTTAAACAGTATTTTTTAAAAAGGTACAAATTAAGTTTAGTGTCTATTGAACATTCCCTCACTCTTGGTTTCTTTAATTCCACTCAGTAGATGTATAAAGTACAGGTTTTCTACTTAACATGCATAGTTTGACAACCTCTTGTATTCTTGTGATTTTAAGTAGAAGACCCATGGATAAAATATAACTGAAAGGTGAGCATATTAATCTGGAGGAAAAACTTCCACAAACTAAATGAAACATTTTAACTCTCTACCTGATTTATAGCTATTTGAGGGGTGGGGAGGAGAGAGCAGAAGAGCATGGGAGGGAGGGAGGGAGGGAGGGAGGGGTGGGGGAAGAGAAGGAGGGGAAGAGAGTAAGAGAGAGGGGACGAAAAGGAAGGGAGAGGGAGAAGAGATAGAGAGGGAAAGAGATTGAGAAAGGGAGAGAAAAAGAGGGAGAGAGATTGAGAGAGGGAGAGCAGGGGAGAGAGAGGAAGGGACACACACACACACTCACACACATACTCTCTCTCTCTCTCTAAAGAATGGTGACCTTATTTAGACATATTAGTGAAGGCAGCATTTCCTGTATTTTAAACAAGCAAACATGATTGTGACTCCACTTTGTCTATCCACTTTTCCAGTTGTAAATTGGAGGAGGTCTTGGACAATTCTCTTTTCATTAGTTAACGGTACAAAAGAAAATCTAGAGATGGCTTTTACATTTTTTTAAAGGCTGCTGTGTCTTATAACCAGATTCCAAAGCTGCAAGAAAAGCTATGCGTATATATTTTTTGCTAGACAAGCTGTCGTAATTGAAATGAAGTCTAATCAGACTCATTACTGTTTTCAGCAATTTGCACCACCAAAGATGCTTATTAGGTAACTGTGTTTAATAAACCACTCTTTAGAAAAATACCAGTAATGAGCTCTTAACAGCCAATCTTTAGCGTGAATGTAATGTGAAAAGTGTTCCTAGCGCTGAATAGATTTTCACATTTAGTAGTGTCATAATTAAGCTCCATGAATTGGTTGCTGTAATGGTAGATTTATGGCAATCATCTTATTTTTTATTTTAAATATACACGAGAAAACCATTCTCTCCTATTAGAGTTCATCCTCCAGCAAAGTTTAGCTTAGTGGCAAATTGGTTAAAAGATTTTTCATCTGTGAGGAAATGATAACCAAGGATTTTATAACTGATACTAGTTAACAAGCTTTTCTTCCTGTCATATAAATATATATGAAAATTCATTCCAGCTGCAAATATATTATTACTAAGATTTACACTTCTATTACTAAGTTAAACAGGAAAAAAGGGTATTTTGAAATGAGTATTTGAAGAAATATTGGCTTGTTAATAACTACTACAAATAACACGATATTGTTTCGTTAGATAATATTATTAAGGATGAGAATACCACTTTCCCTTTTGATGCACATATACTCCCTTTTGTAGCATTATTTACTTCGCTGTTAACATTAAAGGACAGTATTGTGGATCTTTTTAATTTATATGCACTAATAGTAAGAGCTGGACAATGACTAGGGAGGATAGGAGGAGAACTGATTCCTCTAAGCTGTGGTGCTGGAGAAGAGTATAGAATGTACCATGGACTGCTAAGAAAACAAACAGGTTCTTCCTGGATAGGGTTAAACCAGGCTGCTCCTTGGAGGCAAGGATTCTGAGGCTTCGTCTCACATACTTTAGACATGCTGCAAGGAGGGAACGGTCCTTGGAGTGGGACATCATGCTTGGGAGGGTGCAGGTACAGAGCAGGAGAGGAAGACCCTCTATGAGGTGGATTGATTCAGTGACTGGAGTAATGGGGGTGGGTGTGTCAGAGAGTGTGAGATTGGCACAGGACAGAGCAGGATTTAGGGCTTGTTGTACATAGAGTCACTATGAGTCACAAGCAACTTGATGGCACATAACAACAACAACAGTGGTGGACATGAGTGTTAGCTAGGCATCTTATTGACACTCAAAACTCACTGCTGTAGGGTCAGAAGTGACTCATAGCTGACCTACCAGGGAGTTTTCGGAAGCTGTAAATCAAATAGGAGGAAACCAATCACCTTTCTATCACGGAGCTGTTAGTGAATCTGAACCACCAGAGAGGTGCCACTCTTGGGTGGGCAAGATAATTCTCCAGATGAGGGCACCAGGGTTTTACACCTCTCAGCATAAGAGTTACTTCTGTGCAAAATGATGCATGCATCATAATAAGCATGTATCTACAGAGTCCTAAGTGTGCATCTTCAGGTGTAGGTATCTATAACTACAGAGAAAAATTTGTAAACTGTTTTTTCAAAAACATTAAAATAATACATGGGGAGCTCTTATGGCCTTTTAGGCAAGTTGTACTGCCAATCCCAAGGCAGGTAGTATGAATGAGCCAGCTTCTCTGAGTGAGAAAGATGCAGTCTCCTCTCTTGCAATTTATAGCCCAGAAAACCCACTGGAGGGTCAACCAGGAGTTGATTTCACCTTGCTGGCCATGAAAGGAACCAAAATAAAAAAAAAAAAAAAAAAGAAAGGAACCGAAATAAAAACACGGGTAGCTTCTTAATTTGTCATTATGAAATGTCTCAGATGATAAAATAGATATATTAGGTAAACTTAAAAAATAAAAATATACCCAATCTCAAAGATGGCATCAAAGGCTTTGAAATGTGATTTATGACACTCTTAATCTGGTCCATGAAGATAATAAGAATGTGATAATGTATAAAAATATTAGGAAACTAAGAGTTTATACTTAATGATAAACGTTAAGAAGGATTCTGTTATTGTGGGAATCCTCTCTTAAGGTACATTCTTTGTTTTTAACTGCTGGCTTCTAGACTCTTAATTGGACCCAACGAGCTTTCACAGTGGTTTTCAGCTTTCTGAATCAATAGGGCTATTAGATTTGAGACTATCAAATTGATCACTTCTTTTATCTGATTTTGTGGAATGCATTTTTTGGGGGGAGGGGCATCTGATATGTGTCTGGCAACAAGTCTGTCATACTCTGGTGATACTGATGTTATGCCCCTGGTGTAATACCAGTCAGGCCAGCCTAAAATAGACTAGAAGACGACCTGGTGATTCTGGGGGGGAAAAGCAGGCCACTGAAAACACCTTATGGACAATAGTGAATCACTGCCTATTACAGTACCAGAAGATGAGCTAGAGGACACTCAAAATATTACCAGGGGGAAAAGCTGTCTCCTCAAAGTAGAGTGGACCATAATGATATGCATGGAGTAAAAGTTTTAGGACTTTCATTTGCTGATAAGGCAGGACTAAAAAAAATAAGAGACAGTTTTGCATTCTTTAGTATGTGGGTTATGGACCATGAATCAAGAGAAACTGAGGGTTCTCAAAAATTAAATGGAGCACATGAAGACTGGTATCCCAGGAGATGGAATGGTATTGACCACATGGTTCACTATGCTGGGAATGACAAATAGAAGAGGAATAATGTACTATCTATAGCCAAAATGAGTATTTTAAGAACATTCTCAAATGTAACACTGATAGGATAATATTTACATGCCTATAAGGAAGACCAGTTAATAGTATTACTCAAATTCATTCACCAACCAAAGATGAATAAATTGAAGACTGTAACCAACTCTTCAAGTGAAACACTGACCAAACATGAAATGACAAATGCACTGAAAATTAGAATATGAGAGATGGAAACAAGCACAGTAGTTAGAGAATATGACATTGGTAATAACAATGTCACTGAAGATCACATGAAATAATTTTACAAGATCAGTGGCTTAGTATTAGGAAGCATGTATTTTCAACCACATAAGTGATGGCTGTCCATGAGGCCGTCACAGGTTGAAATATGTATGCGGTGTTTAGAACTTCTGAAAATGGCTTTTCTAGTCATTATCTTAGACCTCTCTGGGGGTGTGATCTCCAGCTGCTTCAATTACAGACACATGACTCACTGTTGAACAACATCTTCTACATACAGCTGTGGAGCCAATTTTAGATCGCGAGCTGGCCAAACTGTCCGGAGACTGTGGTAAGGCAAAGCCTGAGGAAGCCAAAGAACTGGACTTGGGATTGCTATGAGATGAGGCTTGCTGGATGACTGGGGAAACCAAAGGTTTATTTGTGCTGCTTGATTAAACCTGAACCATCACTGTGTGATATCCTTTGCCTTCCCCCACGTATCTCCTTAATAAACCCCACAACTTTTGCAACAAATATAAGACCTTGTGATTAGCAGAAGTAAATCTACCAATTCAGTGCTCCTTTGTGAGTTGATAAACGTCAGACTTGTCTTTCCCCATGCTGCATTTGCTCCTTTTACAACTTGACTCCATCTATACAAAGTAAGGAGAGAGAAGATAATATTCATCACAAATCAGAACAAGGCCAGGGGCCAACTGCAGGACAGGGCATTAATTGCTCATATACAAATTGAAGTTGAAGCTGAAGAAATTTTAAACAAGATCACGAGAACCAAAATAAAACTTTGAACATAGCCCCAAAAGAATTCAGAGACAATTTCAAGAATATATTTGATGATCAAATATTAATAAACAAAGACCAAATAAGTTGTGGGATGACATCAAAGATATACTTTAAGAAGCAATACAAACAAACAAATTCCTCACTTCCATCAAATTCATTGTGACTCATGGTTAGGTTTCCTGTCACCAGGTTTCCAAGGCTGTAAATTTTCATGGGAAAAGACTTTTTTTTAAAAAAAATCTTTTTCCTGCAAAACTGAGGGTGGATTAGAAACCGCTCACATTTTGCTTATCAGTCTAACATTAACTCACTTTGAAATCAAGGCTCAGGAAACAAAATCCTCACACTGAAAAAAAAAAAAAAGCAACATTATAATTCTTGGGAGAAAAGAGTGAGATTTTCAAGGACTTTGGACCCACAATTAACATCTATGGATGCAGCAGCCAAAAAAAGCAAACTGTACTGTATCTGGAGAAGACTAATGAACACCTGATCCAAGCCAAGGTATTTGTACCTGTCTCATATGCGTATGCGATCTGGAGAGCGAGAAAGTAAGATCAAAGGGTTGATACACCTGAACTATGGGATTGTTGTTGTTATGTGCTGTCAAGTCGTCTGCGACTCATAGCGACCGTCCTGTGCCAATTGCACTGTCACTGAATCAATCCATCCACTTCTGAAATAGCAGGCCTCTGAAAACCCTATGTACAACAGAACTATGGGATCAGTGAAAAATATTTGAATATACCACAGACTGTAGAACTTGATGGCACATAACAACCACCACCACCACCACCATCACCACCACAGAATGCCAGAAGAACAATCAAATCTGACTGGAAATAAGTATAGTCAGAAGACTCTTTATAAATGACAATGTTCAGACTGCATCTTGCTTACCTGGTAAATGTAATCAGGAGAGACCAGTCTCTGGAGAAGGAACTTGGTAAGGTTGAGGGTCAATGAAAAAGAGAAAAACTCTCAAGGAGATGGACTGAACACAATGGCCATGCTATATGTTTGGGCTCAACCATAGCAATAACAGTGAAGAAGGTGCAGGACCAGGCAGTGTTTCCTTCTGTGAACAAGGGGTTGGCATGAGTTGGAGATGTCTCGATGGCTTCTACAACAACTGCTTTGCATTACAAAGTAGAGAAAAAAAGAATCCCAGTAATTCCCTTGTGAATTCTTATAGCTCTTGGGTCAAAATATCACTCCATTTAAGATTCAAATGAATTAGCATTCAGAAGCTTAAAGAGTGCAGAAAATGACCGGAAAATTTACATTTTGCATCTTTCAATGACTCCCAACCATGCAATTGTAACAAGCAAGCAAACAAACAAATGCACATAACCAACAGAAGTTCTCCTTTAATGCCTTTCAAGTATTTGTTCTATGAATATCTTCATTTAGAAATCTTTTACTTTTGAACATTTTACAACAAACAATGCAACTTTTGTGCAATTGGTTTTATTGAGAAAGCTAAGAAAGTCCAAGATGTTAGTTAACAGTGACAGTAACAGTAAGGATGATGACAGTAAGAATAATCTTTTGGGTGAGTTTTTAAAATTACTGTCAATAATGATGACCATTTCATATTAATTATTAATTTTAAATAAGACTTGAGTACTTTGTTAATAGATATTTCACCTTAATCTAATCACTGGGTCATAGAAGAATGGAAGAATTTGCCTTCATCTTCATTTCTAACTTGAGAAACCCTTGCTAGGAAAGATGGATCTATCCTTCTATCTATCCATCTATCTATCTCTATATATCACACTACAAAATTATTAATACAGAGAACAAAGAATGCGTGTTGTTGTGTGCCTGCGAGTTGGAACTGACCCTCCAGTGGGTTTTCAGAGACCATAATTGTATGGGAAGAGATTGACCATCTTTTTCCTGCATAGCAGCTAGTGGATTCGAACTGTGTGCCACTGGGATTGCAGTGCAGATTCTTACCACTATCATCATGTAAAATACAAAAAAAGCATAGTATAATGGGAAGATATGAGTTACTTAGGGAAGCCTTTTTAGACAAAATAGAGTCAAATATCTGCTTTTAGCCATACCATCTAGCTGAAGACACAGAGAAAGTCATACATACATGCTTGTGAATAATTTTTTAAAAAGCATTAGATTTAATTCTGTGGGGCTCTGGTGGTCTAGTGGCAAGAAGCTGCACTGCAACCCCAGAAGTATGTGGTTCTAATTCACAGTACCCACACAAAAAAGCATTACATTTCATTTTTAAAATTTTCTCTGGTGCAATTTACAACCCCTGAAAATCCACTAGAGGGTCAGATATGAGTTGATTCTGATTCAACGGTAAGGAGAGAGAGACTCTCACCCTGGCTTATTAACCTTTGAATCTTGTTAAGTTTAATGCCACCAGTAGACAAAGAAATAGTAATAAATTAAAAAAAATCATACCCACTTCCAAAATGGTTTAAATATAATGATAAATATCCATGCTCATCTTATAACTGGTGTTTGAGACCTCAGCACCTAAGAGCAAAGGAATATGTGTCTCTCTCTTATGGAGCTAAATGTTTCTCAGAAGACTAATAGATTAAATGCAACTTGGCAGTAGTGCAAAGAGAAATTTCTTTTTGAAGAGATAGGTGACTTTATTAAAGAGAAGATAAGTTCTAAATCTGGAAGGGAGTGGAGGCTAATACCCAGAGTCTTATCTTAAGAGTTGAATAGAATTTCACCACTTAGAAAAGAAGGAGATGAGGATTCTCATATAGTAGAAAAAATGGATCAAATCACAGATGAAGGATGCAGGGTAGTTTGGTGTGGCCAAGGCATAGGAGGGAACTATATGTCTATGCATAGAGTGGGACAGAGATAGCTTGAATAAATGAAACTTGAAGGAATTTCAAAGATAGCAGAATGTATAGAGTTTATCCTACTGTGTTTACCTAAAGTACTATCTGATGTTCTTTAGAAATATAACAATAATAAAAATATATAAAAGAGACAATAGGAGGAAAGGATTAGAAGCCAAATATAAATCTGACTCGTAGTGACTCCGCAGAACAGAAGGACCCACAGGGTTTCCAAAGCTTCCAATCTTATTGAAGTAAATCGGCACATCTTTCTCTCACAAAGCTGTGGTTAGATTTGAACTGTCAACCTTTTAGATGGCAGTCAGATACTTTAAACTTTGTGGCATTAGGGCTTCTATATAAACTAAAAGCCAAATTCACGGCGGTTAAGTCCATCGTAATTCTCCACTGGGTTTCTAATGCTGTAAAAGTTTAAAAGAGATTCTCATTTTTCATCCCCAAAGTGGCTGGTGGTTTTGAGACATCAACCCTATGGTTAGCAGTCCAACATGTAACCCACCATGCCTCTATGTGAACAATACTCAAGCATCAAATTGATTCTGGCTCATTGGGATCCTCTCTCTATAGGCTGTACATCTCTATGGGGGGAGACTGTCCATCTTTCTCCCTAAGAGTGGCTGTTAGATTTCAACAGCTGGAAATACAAGACCTTTTTGTTGGCAGCATAACATGTTAGAGTCTGCACCACCAGAGCTCCTTTTTAAATGGGATGATATGAAGTCAAGAAAGATTTTAGAGGTAGAGTCAAAGGATAGATTTGGAAAAATGAAGGAAAGGAAATAGAGGATTACCATAAACACATTTGTGACATATTTAGCAAATAATTACTAAAAAAATTTGTGGTGCATATCACATTAATTCTCCAAAATCGTAGCCAGGCGTTGTTTTCTCTTGTTATACATAATGAAACAGGTTCAACGAATCCAAAGAACTTTCTCAAGGTCATTACAGAATAAGAAAATTGGGCTATGTAATGGCATAAAATTGTTACACTTTGTATCTCTTTAGAGAATTTACTCCAAGGATTGCTGTTTATATAATCAACAGGGTGACTATTAGAAAGATGGTAGGAAGTCAAAGCTCAACAAGGAGATTTGGGAGTCTTGAGCCTAAGTGATGTAATTGGCATTATATTAAAGGATAACAATGCAGAGAAAAAGCAGACAGAGTAAGATGAAAATATAACTCTTAAAATGAAATATAAGTAGCAGGCCAAAGGAACAGAAATGAATATCCAGAAAAAGGGAGACAAAACAAAACATAAATGAGGGCAATGGAGAACCTGCACTGTTGCAAAAGACAAATGAGGAATTTCAAGTACAGAGTGTTTAACAGTACTACTTGCTTAAGGAAAGTCAAGTAGGATTAGGAGAGAAAACAGACCTTAAGAGGCTAGAGATCATCTTTCAGAGAGCAATATAAACACAGTGTTGGTGTCCAAAGGAATGGCGAACAGGTTATGGAAGAAATGGGATGTGAGATGGCACGCATCAAAGAATTTTCCCTATGGAGAAAAGATTTCTAAAAAGGTTAGTATCAGGTAAGAAACAAAGAAGAATGCACATGACAAGAATTGTCTCTAAAGAGATATGCGGAAAACTTGATCACTATTTTAGCAAAGAATGGACGCAAGTAAAATTCAGACTATCATTTTTTCTTTTCATAAATAAACTTGTTCTGGAACATTACCACAGCCATTTACTTAAAACCACTGCTTCTGGCTGCTTTTGAGCAACTGGCAAAATTGTGACAGAAATTATATGCCCCTCACGAAATTGAAATCTATCTTTCTTTACATATCTATCTTTCTGAAAAAGTTTTCCAACCCCCGTTCTATGCTGAGGGAATCCGACATGATTAATGATGACAGCATAATTAATAATTAATTAGCCCATATCATTATCATTGAATAATTATATATATTCAAGGCAGAAACAGGGTACCAGTTCCAGTAAGAAGAATGCATAAGCAAAAAGAAGTCTGATTTTAGCCTCTATTTTCTGGGTTGCTAACTAACTTTTCTGATCCTAAAACATCCTTGGCTATTTTAGGTAAAGAGTTTATGAAGTCAACCACTACTCATAGTGACCCTGTGAACAACAGATCTGAAACTTGTCCTATCCTGCACTCTTGGCCCATATCCTAGAAAACACAGAAAATGTACAGAGTGTCATGGATGCAGCCCTCAGTAATGCAGAAACTGCTACAAGAGGTAATGCATGCAAGAATGGAAAGAATTTGTTCAAAGAACAGAACAGTCTTCATTTTAAACTTTTATCAAAATAATTTCTCATACTCTTCCCAACTCACTCATTTTACCATAAAACAATTACACTAAAAATAATCATTTATTAAAATAAGTGCCTTTACTTCTTAATCATGTACTTGGAATATCTGGAATGTTATCATCTTCCTCTGGTGAACTTTAATTTGGATATATATTTGAATCACACCAGGCTTGAATCCCTAGATTTCTTCTAATCACTGGTCTTGTGATCTTATGTAAATTATTTAGCCATTTACAGCTTCAGTATTTCCACCTTCACAACAGGGGTAATAATAAGACTTGGGAGTTAAATAAGATGATATAAGGCAAAAAATTAGCCTTTTATGTTATTCTCTAGGAACTACCATTTCCAGAAGGAGATTTTCCTAGCTTATCCACAAGACAGAGCTCATGTGAAACATGAGGCGGAAGTAACAGGTAGGCAGATTTCAGATGCATAATAAGAAATACCCTCTTCTTTCTCTAATTTATCATTAGGAAATGTAAGTTATTTTCTCAAGCCTACTAATACTACTACCATGTTATTGTTATTACTATTATTATTATAAATAATTCCACGAAAACAGTTCTAAAATACTAATTTCTCTATATGGATTGTGCTGTGTTGGCCTAGTGCGTAGGAAGATGTCTTGGCACCTAAAAGGCAGGTAGGTGGTTGAAATCCACCAACTGCTTCACAGGTGAAAGATGGGCAGTCATCTCCAGGGTTATTTATAGCCTTTGAAAACCCTTTGGTGGGTCATCGAGAAGCTTGTTCTGATTGAACATAACTTGCTTGCTTGTATCAAAACAGCAATTAAACTTAAACTCATTGCCATGAAGTGGGTTCTCCCTGTACTGACCCTCCATTGGTTTCTGACTCTATTAACTGTAATGGGAGGAGACTTTCCAGCATTCTCTGAAGGAGCAGCTGGTGGATTTGAACTGCTGGAGATGCAGCCTTTGGGTTTAAAGCATTATAACACCAAAGCTCCCCTAATAACAGTAGGAGGTAATAGTGATAACACTTATTATGAGTCAGGCATTGTTCTAAGAG
Source organism: Elephantulus edwardii (assembly GCF_000299155.1). Taxonomy (NCBI): domain Eukaryota; kingdom Metazoa; phylum Chordata; class Mammalia; order Macroscelidea; family Macroscelididae; genus Elephantulus; species Elephantulus edwardii. Next base: position 30,187,480 of record NW_006399753.1, on the reverse strand, counting down.
TTTTACATATTTTCACTTTTTATCGCTCATCACTCTATTGGTATTCCCCTTTGCAGAATTTTCCCTGCCTTCAGTGAGGGAGATATTAAACAACTATACCAAAATCACACTGCTAATAAGCATAGGAGCCAGGATTTGAAGTCAGGTAGTCTGGTTCCAAAACCTTTGATCTTACTGCTACTCTTAGAGCTCACACATTGACACTACCTCTATGACCTTCTTGCAGGGATCTTACTGCGTAGGCTTGTACTTCAGTTGGTTTTTCCAGGTTTCTTTCCAATTCACAGAAGCCTTAGCTTCCTCACTAACAAGGCATAGCCCCGGATTGTACAGAAGTAGATTTCATTCATTCTGACTGTTTGATACAGGGAATTTAAATGAAGACTCAAACCTTAAAATCCTTTTACTCATAATACAGTCTCCAGAAGACCTGATGGACTCCCACGGCCTTTATGCATGATTTTCATGTCTCAATCATGGCCCAGACCTCACTCTTGAGCTCAGGCATGCACTTTACAATTCCCTACCTGACAGGCACAAATTCTGTGCAAACAGAGCTCAATGATCACCTTCCTAGGCCTTCAGTTAGAAATAAGGTACTTATTATTAACTTCCCCTCCTGTACTCTATTTAACCAGTGATAAAATTTCTCAAGTCATCTCTTATACACGAGATCCTCTTCAGTGTCATGCTATCCTTTAGGTCAACTTCATCTCTATACAGCAGTCAGATATTCTTTGCACTTATCCTGACGGCCAATATGTATGTTTCTGTCAAAGTATATGCATATGTTTTTACTTACTTTTCACTTAATGAAAAAATAAACTAGAAAAGGTAGCTATGAGATGTGAAGGAGTTGACATTGACTTATTGTGATCTTATACGTGGGGTATAAAAACAAAGTGGTCATTGTCAATAACCATATTGTGATGATCTTCACTAAAATTTTCATTTTCTCCTTAAATATTTGCTTTGAATTTTTAGATGCATTTCTATTGCTAGAACTCTGCTGACACAGTGGTTAAAGTGCTCAGTCTCAAACCCAAAACAACTGTTCCATGGGAGGAAGATGTGGGCGTTGCCTTCTGTACAGGATTTACATCCTTGGGAACCTTGTGGGAAGTTCATTCTGCCACAGGGTTGCTATGAATTGGAATTAACTCAATGAGTTTAAAAAAATTTCTATTTTATCCTCAATCAGGAGAGAACAAAGGAGATAAATGGAGGCTTCTAAGAATCAAATCCCTATGCACATCCAAAAATTTCTCCAACAGGGTTAACAGGAAACTCATAGACTAAAAAATATTTGGCAACGGCATTTCTGATATGGGACTCATATCTAAAATGTATAAACTACTCCAGCACCTCAACAAAAAAATGGTAAATAATCTAGTCACAAAATAGGGATAGGATATGAATAGACACTTGACCAAAAAAGACATGATGATGGCAAACAAACACATGAAGAAATGTTCAAAATCCCTAGCTATCAGAGAGATGCAAATAAAAATAACTATGAGATATCATCTAATCCCAGAAATAGCAAAGTTCAAGAGAGCAGCAAACAAGAAATGCTGGTGAGGTTGTCGAGGAACTGGAAGCCTCATTCACTGCTAGTGGAAGTATAAAATGGTACAAACACTATGGAAGGTAGTTTGATGCTTTCTCAAAAAGTTGGAAGTAAGAAATATCATTTGACTCAGCAATTTGACTACTACTGGTAATATACCCTAAAGAAATCTGAACAGCTATCCTAACAGGTATACGCACACCCAAGTTTATTGCTGCGTAATTTACAATAGCAAAGAGATCGAAGCAGCGCAAGTGCCCATCATCAAACAAATGAGTGGATAGAAAAACTAGGGAATACTACACAGCACTGAAAAATAATAAACTCATAAACATTACACAACGTGGGTGACCATGGAGGACATTTTGCTGAGTGAAATATCTCAGTCACAAAAGGACAAATACTGCGTAGCACCACTGTTACAGAACAGGACTGACATGGGGGGCTGGGAGGAGAATAGGATAAGAGTGGATAGATAATGAACACTGCACTGGAACAGATGAAGAAAGAATTGTTTAAAAAGAATATATGATTAGGCATTATACATATGACAACAACTCAGAATAAGAGGTACATTGCAAAGATGACTGGGGTGGGGAGAGGTAATTGTGCAACAAGGAATGAATACTAAAAAAAATAAAAAGTGAACTAGGGGAGGGGGAAGGAATGAAAAAGGAGAAACGTGTAACAATGAATGAATGACACGCCAACATTTCTGTAAACTTTCATTAAAATCGCAGTTAAAATAAAAAAATTATTAAAAACAATTTCTATCCAGCTCTTGGTGGCTTAGTGGTAAGCAATCACTCTGCCGACTTAAAGGCACTCAGTTTGAATCCACAAGCTGCTCTGTAAAAGAAAGATAATCTCTTCCTGTGCTATCTACTTCCTCTAAAAATGTGCTGGGAGGTCAGCTACGGTATAAACAACAACAATAATTATTTGTATCGTTGAGAGCATGTTGTACCTACTACTAACTTTATAAAAATGTTCTCTCTTCACTTTACTTGTCATGTCTCTGCATATGCTGCGTTCTATCTTGTTTTGTAATACCCCCTCACCCCCCTCACTTTTCTTCTCCTGAGCCAAAAATCCTGCAAGTATGTGGCTTTCCTCCTAGACTATGAGGTCCTTGATATCAGTTCTCTTTCCCCCTTGGCCTTAGTCCTTAGCATTTGTATGTATGTGTATTAAAATTATATGCACTTATAGTGATGATTTGGCACTACACAGTTTCCTGACAAAATTATTTTCTATAAGTACAACTGTTAAACCGGGTGGCTCCTTGGAGGCAAGGCTTCTGAGGCTCCGTCTAACATACTTTGGACATGTTGTGAGGGGAGACCGGTCCTTAGAGAGGGACATCATTCTTGGGAGGGTGGAGGGACAGCACAGGAGAGGAAGGCCCTCTATGAGGTGGACTGATTCAGTGACTGGGATAATTGGGATGGGAGTGTCAGAGACAGTGCGATTGGCACTGGACAGAGCGGAGTTTAGGGCTGTTGTACCTATAGGGTTGCAATGAGTCGCAAGCGACTCGACGGCACATAACAACAACAACAGCAACAACAACAACTGTTATATTAGATAGCAATCAGTGATTAGAATGATATATGATTCCTACTTCTATACAGTAATACACTAGAAATCTTGGAACTCATGAGGAGTTGAGCTCTTACAACGCTGTCATGGGAAATTTTTAGCAAGAATCATGGCATCCTGTTTTATCAAAATGATTGGTTTATGTTCTGTGTTTTTTCACAGGTGAAAGGTGAAGACTGTCCTATTTTTCTTTATGTTTCCAGAACTTTCACTGTATGTAGCTAGAGCATCTGCTTAATAAACGACAAAGGAGGGGAAACAAAGGTAAGTATCAAATCTATCATAAAATGTACCCTACTAAACTTTCATAAAACACACACAAGTCACTATTTATCTATGTTGTTTGTTGTTCTCTCCCCCCCCGCCAATATACATCAAATCGGAATGGTAGGTACTATCTACACACAGTATGTACTATGTGCTTGTTTGGTTTAATGTGAACTTTATAAGTAATATTCATGATACAGCCCTTACAAATAACCAGTAAAACAAGGCTTAATTATACTATATTACGGGTGATGCTGGATCAGCTCTCATATAACAAGGTCACTGCAAAACACATAGGTTTTGCAATTTTAAAGTCAATATACTCCAGTAACATATTTAAGAACACTGGGCATAAGCATGCTTGTTAAATTATTTATAGCTGAATTGACATCACTTGAATTCTATTTATAAAATCCTATTAACAGGGTATATGGCATGACTAGTCGAAATGATATTTGATAACTAATGGTTAGAAGGCATAGGCTGATATTTAAGATGTAAGGCTGCACTATGGTAATTCTGGTGGGCTGTTTTATATTGAGGATAAATAGATATGACACATCCTAAAAAGGCCTAGATAACTAAAAAAAAAAAAGGAATGGCCTAATTGCATCAATAGGAATTGCTTCTTAGCGTAATTTAGGAACACATAAATTAGATATTTATGTTTTGACATTTTGAGAAAAGTTATCATGCTAAACTTACTTTTCAGCAAATCTAAAGAGAGTGGTGGTTATGCTGTTGTTATGTGCCACCAGCATCCTCTTCTAATGATGACACAGGTTTTTTTACTCTCTTTGGTATTAATATCTGTTCTGGGTTGCTTTGGATTATGGGTGTCATTTTAACAAGACTGACTGTTACTGCAGATTTTCTCTTTCATGAAGGTCACTTTTATAAACAGTTGGATTAAACTGTTTACTGCAAAAATACCTCTTTTAGACTCTTGCTTTCTAAAGGCAGTATATTATACTGAAAGTGATATGAGCAAGTCATTGTACAATGATTTTCATCCAGCAGACATTTGAATGAGTATGGATACTAACAGTAAATACATCCTCACATGCAATATTAGGGCTGGATATAAAACTCGTGTCTAGAGGGAAATAACCAATTTAAGCAGATAAATTTTAAAAAAAAAGTAAATTACTATTAATTAGAAATAAGACACTATCAGTTATTGATTTTATCAATATATTGAGGGCCTACTCTGGGCCAGGTGGCACTCACTGTTCTCCTAACATGACTGAGGTGAAGAAGGAAACATAATCAACCAATGGCAATCACAAACCCAGAACTGCCAACTCTGGAAACAGGGCTTGGTTCTTTGGGAACTGGAAAGAGAATACATATTTTCGACCTTCATCTCCTAAATAGGTTATGTTCTTTCTGGGGTTTCAAATATTCCCTCATGAATCTTACCCTGACAGTTTTAAACTTTGCCCAATAAATTAAACCACAGCATTATCTCCTATGATAAAAGGGGAAATCCAAGTGGAGAAAAGATAGATCCTCATTGCTGACTTCTGGCATCTAAGATTTAATGGTAACTCATGTCATCTTAGTGCCTCTCACTTAGAAGAGATAATGCATGTGAAGATAGACAAAATTGTAGGTTCAGTCACATCAAAATGTGATTTATGCCAAAACAGATCTGGGAGTGTCAACAACTCCAAAGTAAATGATAAGTTTTAAACTCCTCAAAAAGAGGAGTGAATTCAGTAACTATTTACCTTTTTTATTTTTCTACTACAATGTGCAGCCCAATCCCTTTTTTGCAAGGGTACATAAACCCTAAAATTTTTATTTTTGTTGAGCAAGCCTCAGGAAGCTAACAAAATGCTTTAAACTCTAAAGACCAGCATACATTAGTGTTTTTTAACCTCTTGGCATACCTTTGGCATGATATGACTTTTGCCATAAAAAGAAAAAAAAAAATGAAACTTAAATACCACTGACAGAATTTCATGTAAACAAAGCATCAACAGAAAGCATAGTGTCCCAGTGTGCTGGGAGCGCCAACAGACAGTCATCTGCAAATGGACAACTTTAATTCGATTCCTGGCACCATTGGCCGTGCTGAGAATTCTCCTATCTCTTCACACCAGGGGTTTGCTCTTTTAAGCATTGCTCCCTGAAGGGAAGGAAAAACTAGAGAGAGAGGATTTCCAATGACCCTGCACAGATGAATGGATATGTCAATGGTGAATATTGGTTCAGCTTTGAAACAGGGAATCCTGCAGTGGTCTTGCTCCTGCAGCCCTTCAACACTAGTGTGCGTGTCACTGAAGACTTGTGTGAGCAGGAATCTTTAAACGACCAAGACAGAGAATACGAAAGTAAAAGACAAGCAGAAAAAAAAGACAAAATGCTTTTTAAAAATTAATCATGATTTAAATGTTTGAGAAAGTCAATTCTCCAGGGATAAGTAAGAGAGTATTAACTCTTGTGTTAGTGAGACTAGCATTTAAACTGGGGGCTCTCAAAGGTAAATTCCAAAACACTAATTGGTTAGAGAGTCAATTAGTAATGTGGTGTCCATCTGACAGATTCCAAAGAACAATTAAATACTGAATTGAGCAATAAGCCTTTCAAAGAGTCTTCTTCTCTCCCCTGCCAGCATTATCATGAACAAGGCATACACAGACAAGCAAAAGAAATATCAATCCCATCTTATGCGGAAGAGGAATACTGCCTTTACTAATCTTGTAACTGGGTAGATGCAAAAATTCTGCCTGACTAACTGTGGAGCCTGCATTTATTTTCACATGCTTTATGGTTAGTTTTCATTCAGCTCTCAATCAATCAATTATGCTGTGACATGATGTAATTTCCTAATCATCCTAATATTCATGCTTTTATCACTATCAAACCTAGAGCACATACATTTCAATGAGACAGAGTCTAATTATTTAAATATGCTAGAACATATTACATCTCGAAGGCTGCTTCCTTTATGAGTTTTCTCCCCTAAAAAAAAAATCTAATTTAATTGCAAAGAGAAAAGTATATTAAACAGTATTATACCCCTCCAGTAAGCAAAAGTGATTTTTTTTTCCAGATCCCAGTAAGTACAGAAATTTTATGGGTCGTCACTTAAAACTTAATGTTTTTGCCTGTTTCTAAGAATAGTTAAATAACATTTGTAGCACAAAAAGAAATAATAATCACAAATAAGAGGGAAATAAAATATTTATTTTTTTTCCAATACACTTAACCTAAGTAAAATTATTATAGCAACTAACTAGGAATTGTTTTAGAGATATTGAAATATGACTGCTGTTTCTTACCACTGGCTTAGTTATCAAATTAAGAAATGTTGATATTAAAAAAAGCACTTTAGTTTAATAATTTTAATATTATTATGGCAGCTGCCAACAGGAAGTTTGCAATTTTTCAAGCAAGAACATTTTTTTTTGGGGGGGGGTGCATATGCTGCAATCTGTAATTATAGGATCTACTGTGTCTATTCTATTAAGGCAAGAAAATCTTCTATTTAGCACAGGTTATACATGAAACATATACTTGTTCCCTCAGGTCTTTACAAGGAAAAAACTCAGAGTCAGGTGCCACAATTATCATTTTCTACAGTGCACTCAGGCCAACAGTCCACTCAAACTATAGAATTAGTTTCTCAGCGACATTTTGCTCAACATTTTTACATACATTTTCAAGATATCCCAGGAAACTCCATTACTCTCTGCAGTAGGGACTGAGCAAAGACATAGTGAAGTGAAATAGTAACAGCCACCCCACAAACAAAAAGAAACCTAAAAGATATTATTTTTCAAATACAGAATATTTTTCAAGCAATAAAAGCTGTCTCTTCAAAATTTCTCAGGAGTTCCTTTTGTATTTTTCCCAAGCATTTTATTATGGTTGACCTAGTATTATTCTAAAATTGTAGAATTTTATGGGATAGATAGAAATATACTCAGCTATTTTATGCATAAATTCACATATTATTATAGCAGTGGTGCTATTCTTTTTATTTTTATTTTATTTATTTTATTATTTTTGTGTGTGTACCATCAAATTGTATCTCACTGATACAGTAGGGGACTATCCCTCCTTCTTCTCCAGCAGAGTATCTGGTAGATTCGAACGCGTGCCTCTGGGATTGTAGTGCAGCTTCCTGCCACTAGGCCACCAGAGCTCCCTCACTGGCGTTTTTTTTTTTAATTTTAAATTGATTTTAATGAAAGTTTACAGAGACTTTTTATTTCCATTCATTCATTGTTGCACTTTTCTCCCTGCTCACCCCTCCCCCCAATTCACTTTTCTTTTTGAAAAGTAAAAGAAAAAATTCTTTCATTGTTATTCAATCCCTCCCGCCAAGTTCACTCCACTATGCTACCTTCATTCTGGACTCCTGTCATAATAATGTCTAATAGTATATCCCTTTTGGAGAGTTCTCTCCCTCATCTGCTTCAATGCAGTATGCATTATTTATCCCATCTTTCTCAGTCTCCCTCCAATTCCTAAGTCAGTCCTCTTTTATAACAGTGTTACGCCTTATTTGTTGTTTTGTGACTGAGATATTTCACTCAGCATAATGTCCTTCAGGGTCACCCATTTTGTGTAGTATTTCATGAGTTCCTAGTTTTTCAATGCCGCACAGTATTCCATTCTGTGAATATACCACAGCTTCTCTATCCATGAATATACTACAGCTTCTCTATTCATTTGTTTGTTAATGGGCTTTGGGTTGCTTCCAACTCTTCGCTACTGTGAACAAAGTTGAAAAAAACATAAGGGTGCATATATCTGTTTGGGTGGCAGTTACGGTTTCTTTAGGGTATATTCCCAGTAGTGCTGCTGGGTCAAATGGTATTTCTATTTGCAACTTTTTGAGAAAATGTCATAAAGCCTTCCAAAGTGGTTGCATAATTTTACACTCCCACCAACAATGAATGAGGGTTCCAATTTCTCCACAACCTCTCCAGCCATCTGCTGTTTGCTGTTCTGTTAAATTCTGCTATTCTTACTGAGGTGAGGTTTGTTTTGATTTGCATCTTTCTTAGAGCTAGGGATTTTTAACATTTCTTCATGTGCTTGTTGGCCATCTGAACGTCTTCTTTGGTGAGTGTCTGTTCATACCCTGTGCCCATTTTTCACTTGGGTTATTTACCTTTATCTTGTTATGGTGCTGGAGTATTTTATAAATTCTAGATATAAGACCCTTATCTGACAAGTTATTACCAAATATATTTTTCCCATTCTGTGGCTTCCCTTTTTATCCTGCTGGAGAAGTTTTTGGATGTGCATAGGGATTTGATTCTTAGAAAGTAATGTTAGTCTTAACAGGCAGTTGTGGTCACTAGTCCCACAATAATTACTCAAATAAAAACAAAAACCCCCAACCCCAAATAATACATGTGTATGATGAGTCACACATTCACCAAGTATTTCCTCCAGAAGTATCAAATGATACTTCATATTTACTTTTAAAAGAAAAAAGCTTCTGAAAGCAATTTCTATATAGCCTAAGATTGATATGTCATTTAAAAAGCATACAATTACCTTCAATACTTAAAAATTAACGTGTTTAATTAAGTTACTGGCAAGAGGATATATGGCATTGGAAAATTTGATAACACTAAATAAAGGTGGATTTTTATGGCTGTGTAGATTTGAAGGAACTAAGAATGCAAGAATTAGAAAGTACAATTTATTCCAAACTCTTTGGAACTTCCTCCACTAGTACCACTGGCCATGTTGGGTTTCTTTCACCAACACACCTTCTCAGTCTGCCACAATTCTATCCGTACATTTACAGTGTCTGTATATGCATTTCTACTCTCCAGGTTTTAACTTCTTTTATTTATATATTTTAGCCTACGAAATGAAGGCTCATTTGAAACAACAGATTTCAAATATATTTTTACACATTTAAACATTATGTTGTTGCTGACTGCCTTTCGAGTTGAGCACGACTCATAGTGACCCTATAAACAAAAAGCCCAAATACCCTCTACAACTATCAATATTTATCAAAGTTCATAGTGTTTCTGCAGGCATGTTGTTTAGGAAGTGGCTGCTACGCCTGCTTCCAAAAGTGTCATAGAATGTTATTGATTGAGCCGCCTGCAATGCATAGCGATCCTATGTACGGCAGCTCTGAACCCTTCGTTGTCCTGAGCCAGTCTCACAAATTATGACACACCAACCCCCACCGCAGTTACTGTGTCAATCCATCGTATTCTGGGTCTTCCTCTCCTGCGCTGTCCATAACTGGCTACTAAGAATAGCACTACTAACTATGATAATATATGTCAATTTAGGCTACTTCATGGATAAAATAGCTGAAAACATGCCCTTCTGAACATGATGTCCTTCTCCAAGAACCGATCTCTCCTGGCCACAGGCCCAAAGTAAGTGAGTCAGAGCTTCAAAATCCTAGCCTCCAAGGAGAGACTTGGTTTCATCCTCTCCAAGACAGACTTTTTTTTTTTCTTTCCTGGCAATCCATTGTATGTTCAAATCTCTTCTCCAGCATCACAATTCGAAGGCATCTATTCTTTTTCTGTCATCCTTAGTCATTGTCCAACTCTCTGAAGCATAACAAGTAATTGAGAAGATCATGGCCTGGATTAGGCTCACCTTTCCATCTAGACTGACATCGCTGCTCTTCAGCACTCTGGAAAGGTCCATGACAGCAGATCTTCCCAATGCAATTTGTCTTTTAATTTCCTAACTGCAGGTATTAAGAGTGCTGATTATAGATCCGAGCAAGCTGTAATTGCTAACAGCCTCAATCACTTCTCCATCTAATATAGTGCTGTCAACTGGCCCAGTGGTGGGAATCTTTGTCCTCTTGATGTTGAGCTTCAATCCATATTAAACGCTATATACACTATAAAAAAGCAATTTGATTAATTTCTCTGGAAAGGTATTTCTTATGTAATGACTATTATTACTGTTATCATCAAATTAGAACCTCTGGCAGGTTTTCAGAGGCAGTTAATCACATAACAGGAGATTTCCCATCATTCTTCTGCAGAGCATCTGATGGATTTGAACCACTGTCTTCAGGATTACAGTGCAGCTTCCTGCCACTAATCCACAAAAGCACCCTAATAAAGACCTAGCCACTTAAATATCTATATATTACACACACACACACACACACACACACACACACACACACACACACTAATACATATAAGAAGCAGGACAGGAAACTCTAAAACTGAAGACAATCTCCAGTAAGAAGATCTTCAGCATGTGCTTGATCAAATGTGTAGAATAAAACCGGTACATATGAGTACTGCCCCTTTGAACCTCAGGTTTCCTAAATAGTGATAAATACCAGGAGCTCCAAAGAGTCTCTTCCTGTCCCTTAACAGACTGCCTGGCATCAAGTGCTCAGTGGTCCGGAAAGCCACAGGCAACCAGGGAGGGACAGCACAGACAGAACTACGTTTACTGTGTCAGAGAGAGCTGATCAGGATGACACCAACTCTCAACATTAAACCTACCCAGAGGGCTTCATGAAACTTGAAACTCAGAGCATTCACCAATTAAGTTTAGTAACTATCTTTTTTAAACCCCCTTCCAATTGCAACTGAATTGATTTAAACTCAGATTATATGTGAGTAACAGTGAAGCCTGAGCTGCTTATGCAGTACATGTTACAAGTTCTCTGGAAAAAATGCCCCTCAGACTTCACTTTGATAACTGTTGCTGTTGTTAGATGCCACCAAGTCAGAAAAATTCCAAAGCTCACTCTTCAGCGATTGTAAATTACACAGGAGGAGAGCTGTCCATCTTTTTCCCAAGGAGTGGCTGGTGGTTTTGAACCATATGCCTTTGGGTTAAGTAGTGAAACTCCTTACTAGTAGTCTACCAGGACTACCTTTTGAAAACACAGATGTATACAATTTGAAGTTATTTAAAGAGAATGTTTACAGTGAATTTAGTAGTCCTGATTCTTTTTTATTCTACTAATTTCAGTCTTAGGAAATCTAAAGCATCTCAGAAATCTCTGGATCACATGGCTTGATGAGACAGTTAAGACCATTAATTAGTTCAGCTCCTCTATATTATTTTATACAAAATTTTTGTTTTATACAGGTTTACTTACAAAGTTCAAATACACTGTTTTTCACTCCAGATGTTTTCCATTTCCTTAACCCACCCCCCTCCTGCTACACATCAAATTGTTTGACCCTATGATTACTCCCTCCTGACCATCCCCAAGCCTCTGCCCCAGCCTTTAGATCCTCATATACATTTTACTAGGTACCTATTTCTACAGTAATGAACTTATACAGTATTTGTCACTTAGCATAATGCTCTCCCGTCCCTCCCCAGTCACTGCTCCTCCATGCTGCGTAGTATTCCTAGTATTCCATCATGCGGATATATCATAATTTCTCAATCCATTTGACTTCAGTTGGACATCTGGCTGTTTCCATGCTCTTGTGATGGTGAATAACACTGATATGAACATTGGTTGTACAAGTCCCCATTTGTGCTTCAGTTCTCTTTCTCTCAAGGTATATTCCACGCAGTGGAATAGCTGGGTCATATGGAATTTCTATGTTCAGCTTTCTGAGGAAATATCAAAATGCCTTCCAGAGTGGTTGTACCATTTTATAGTCCCACCAACAGTGTGTAAGAGTTCTTATTGCTCCACATCCTCTCCAACATATCTTACTTACTGTTCTATTAAACTTTGCCATTGCTACTGGAACAAGATGGTATCTCATTGTGGTTTTAATTTGCATCTCTCTTATTGCCAGTGATTTGGAGCATTTCTTGATGTGCCTGTTGGCCATCCGAATATCTTCCTCTGTGAAAGTTCTTTCTATGTCTTTCATTTTATTGTTAAGAGGACGAAGGGCCAGAAGTTTTACAGCTGGGGAGTAGCAGAGTCAGGATTAGAACCTCGGCCTCCTACACTGGTCTAGGATGCCTTCCCATATTCTAACCTTATATATTTTTAGAAAATTAAAAGTCCAAATACTGGAAAAGAATCATAATTTCAAAGATAGTCCTTCACAGTCAAAAGAGTTGGAAATTTGATGATGATGGGTATGGGAATATAGCAGCAAATCCTATAGGTGGTACTTTAAAAAAACAACATCACAAACCCGCAAATCAATATCATATAACAAACAATACCAAAACAAAACAAAAGCAAGAAAAAAACGCAAAGTGCTCAGTAGGTAAAACTATGCTCCTCATAATTATACACTTGTCTTAGTAAAATTAGGGATAAAATAATAATAATAATAATAATAATAATAATTATTATTATTATTATTATTATTTTCTCTCTTAACATAAAACTTTAATTCTCTAGACCACTCAGGCTCCAAATTTCCAATAGGATTCAAATTCTGAAAATCTATTTCAGTAATATAGAACACCTGTCTGTCAAAACTGCCTTATTAACCTGTTAGGGTATAATCATATATCAGCCAAAACAGATAAGACTATTGGGTTGTCAATTTAGGTCAACTTTTTTTTTCTTTTCTGTCACTACAGAACTTCCAGTTGTGAACTTGGGTGACTTGAAATGTCTGGGTTACCCTAGCATGTAACAGAGACATTGAGAGTTTCTTTTCTGAAAGCACATTTATTCTCCATCCTTTCTGGTATAGTGCCATGCACTGCTGATCCTAGTCTAGTCTAGGCTGATATTAACTACCAGCACATTCATGATCCAAAACAACCAACAATTGCTTCTCAGAGCTTCCCAAATTATCCATAAACCTTCTAAGACAATGAAAACAAGGCTAGATTTAGGAGACAGGAAGTCTAGTCAGTACATCTCCGCTCTGCAAACAAGGACTTGTGTACATCTAGCACTTTTGAAGCTCAACTTCTTCATCTAAGGTGAAGTTCACTTCCCTTGTTGCTTTGTGCCACCAAGTTCATCCCAATTCATACTGACCCTACTGCAGAATATATTGCATTAAGCTTATAGAATACAATCTCTTTAAGGTATTAAAAAGCCAACATGTTATCTTGTGGACTAAGATGTGCTTGAGTAAACCATCCTCAGAGTAGAACTGCCTCACAGGTTACCTTGGCCATAATTTTTATGAAAGCAGATCACCAAGTCGCTTGTCATGCAGGACTGTGTTCTCATGGGTCTGAACTCACAGCCTTTTGATTAGTAATCAAGTGATTAACCACTGAGCCACACGGTTCCTGAGACTAGCCGTTAAGGCCTTATTTGTCTTTAAAATGTTATGATAAGAAGTCTTAAAAACCAGGCAAATGAGGAAGTTGGAAAGTGTCATGAATGCCTTAGAATCTATAAAACTGTGAGTGTTAAGAGGAAGGGGAATCTTTTGCATGGTGGTTTAGATTCTACAAGAAACCCAAGTTCTCAAAGACAGATAATGAACACAAATGTTCTTATTTTCTATCATCAGCAGATAACACAGCTGTTGACCGTTGGTTGACTTTTGATGTTATTTTGATGGTTCCAACTCAAAGACACTCATATACAACAGAACCAAATAATGACTGGTTCTGGGACATACTCATATCATTGTTACATGTGAGTCCATTGTTAGAACCACTGTATTATTTAATCTTTAGAGTCGTCTTCTTTTTTTTCTCACCTTCTACCTTTATCAGGAAAGGTATTTTTCTCTAGGTATTAGTCCGTCCTGGTAACATATCCAAAGTATTGAAGATGGAGATTTCCAAGGAGCATTCTGGCTGGACTTCTTCTAAAACCAATCTGTTCTAGCCATCCATGGGATCTTCAATATTTGCTACCAACGGTCTACTTAGAATCAGGCTTTTTGTTTTTTTAATCTTCCTGATTCATTGTCCAGCTTTTGCAAGCAGATGAAATAACAGAAAATATCATCGTTTGAGTCACATGTGCCTTAGATTTCAAAAGACTTCTTTGGTGTTTTTTGTTTGCTTTCTCAATAATCTAAGTGATTATTTTGCATAAGATTTGCCAGTTTAATTACATCCTCTGATGTCTTTATTGTTGCCTCTATGGGTTTAGATTATGGAACTAAGTAAAAGGATCTTTGAAAACTCCAGTATTTTAAAATTTCTTTTATTGCTTAATAGTCCAGTGTGAGAATTTTTTTTCTTTACGTTGAAATGTAATTCATATCTAACATACTGAATCATATGATCTGACCCAACTCAATTTCGCCTAACAACAACATCATACTAAACATCCATGATAAAATCCTCATTATCTATAGTAGATGAATAAATAAACTGGAATCTTGTAGCATGAAGAAAGGGTTTCCAAACTGGTGGAATAATACATGCAGAAACTTCCATGCAGGTATGGAAAGAGATGGGCATGTGTATGGAGCATAGGAGTGTGGCATGCTAGTGGTAGGAAGTTTAACGTCAATTTCTGATGCAAGAAGGGCCCCAAAACATATTAACAACTAAGAAAACTGTATCTGAGAAGGGTGGGGAAAACACTCTCTATTATGTATATAAGGCTGTTACATGCAACAGAAAATAAGTTGACAATAGGAAAAGTACCAAGGCATGGCACCAAGAAATACCAAGCAAAGTGAAGTTGCTGGAAATAATGTAGAAACTTAGATGGAGAGAAGAGAATCAGGTCATGGTTCCTAGGAAGAGTTCTACAGCCACATCGGTACCAGATTTAATCAAGCCATGTTGAAACTAGGCATAATCAAGTTTCTGGAATCAGCAATCAACTAGGCCACGTGAAGCAGAGGGCACTTTCGATTTCTGGTACTGAAATGCTGAACTCACTCTCTTATTTTCACTTCCCAAGAACTTAGCATGTCCCTGCTCTCAGAAAAATTTCCTTTCCCTGGGAAATGCACTTAGTTATATGAACATGTGGGTCTCATGGTAAAGTTTGGTTGGACATAGAAGAAAATGGAGCTTGTTACTACAAACTTCCTTTTTTTCCCCTAGTGAATTTTATTATGTTTCTTTTTTTTCTAGTGTATTTTTTAATTTGTGTACAAAGTTTGTACACATTGTGTTTCACACTATTCCTCATTCATATTGTATTTCATACTATCATTCTCATGTATTATGTTTTATAAAATTGATCCCAATTGAACCTTGCCTATTATTACCCTGTCTTTTCACCTGGATCCTTCGCATTTCCTTCCCTTCAACTGCCACCCTGTGGTTTCACCCCTACCTATCTTCATCCCTTAGCTCCCACCCCTTCCTCCCTTGGGTTTCCATAAGTTCAATCACAAAATGCATTCACACAATGAAATACTATGTAGCATTCAGGAGCAACAATTTAGAAAATACTACATAATTTGGAAGAGACTGGATAGCATTATGCTGAGTGAACTAACTCAGTACTATAAGGACAAATACTGCATAACAACATTATAAAAATAGGAGATAACTACTAAAACATGTATGGAAACAAATGTTTCTTAACTCATCTTTCTGATGAGTGTACTTCAAATAATTTAAGTTGTGAGTAAACATGCTAAAAAATAAACATCTTAGAACACATCAAAGTTAGACAAAAGACTTAAAATAATAATTACATAGGAAGGTAAAGGTATTATGATTACACTAATCACCACACAGAGTACAACAAATGTAGAAGCTGAATGTCAACTTTACACGACACTAAATTAAATTTAAAAAAAAAATCAGTATTTGATTAATAAGCTCTCGTTACTACTCTTATCTCTAGATAACCAAAACTTTATGACATGTAATTTTGTTTTTAAGAAGAGAGTTTATTTTTAAATCTTTTAAAGATAAATGTATTCATCTCCTCCACATTTGCTACCTTCTTGCTGGATAGAAAAATTATGAGAGACTAGGAATATAATCTTTTTTGAGAGACTTCACAAGTATTTATAGGAAAAAGCTGACCATTATTAAAAGGAGAATATCCATAAGTACACTGGTTTGCAGTCATGCAAATATGACTGGAATTAGGTGCTACTGAGACCAATTAGACTGACAGAGACCGTATTAACAATGGACAGGAACCAAGCCCTCTCCTGTGCCATTCTCATCATCTTGAGTATGCTTGGATCAAGGGTGACAGTCATTGTGTCAATCAATCTTGCTGAGAGTCTTCTTCTCTTTCTCTAACCCTCCATCTCTCTCTTTCTCTCACCCTCCATCTCTCCCAGTAGAATGTCTTCTTCCACATAAGGTCACTCTTGACAACATACTGGAAGTATGTGATACAAAGTTTCACCATCTTTGCCTTTAAGGAACACCCTAGTTGCTCTTCTCTCAAGACAAATTTGGGTTTTTCTCTGGCATTTTATGACATTCAGTATTTTCTCAAACACCACAGTTAAAAGGAATCAATTTTTCTTGCATCATTCTTATTCATTCTTCATTGCACAGGAAGCAATTGGAGGGGGAAAAACCCCAAAACAAAAAACCCAACAGACACAAGAACCTCATGCCTTGCAACAAACACCTTAGCTTTTAAACTGACATCCTTGCTCTTCAGCACTTTAGAAAGATCCTGTACTGCACAGTTTCCCAGTGCAACACATTTTTTTTAAAAAAAAAGTTTGGCTGCTGTTACCATAGTGTCAATGGTGGATCCAAGTAAAATGAAGCTATTGACAACTGTGATAGTTTCCCCATCTATTGTGATCGCATCCACGTCCTAAAAAAACATGCCTCTGGAAACTCTAGGAACTTTGATAAATGTTGAAAGTTATAGAAAGGTTTCAGGGCTTTTGTTCATAGGGTCGCTATGAGTCATGCTCAACTCGACGACAATCAACAACAATAACAACCTTGTGATGTTGCCTACTGTTCCTGTGGTGTGGATTTCTATTTTCTAGTTGTGGAGATGTAATCTACATTGAAGGCTGTTGTCTTTAATCTTCTCAAATGTTTCAAGTCCTTTTCACTTTCAGTAAACCAGGCTGTGTAATCTGCATAGCTCAGGAGTCCTCTTCCAATCATGATGCCACATTCCTCTTCCCATAGTCCAGCTTCTCAAGTGATTTGTTAAGCATACAGATTGAATAAGTATGAGAAAAGGACACAATCTAAACATACTTCTTGATGTTACAACATGTAGTTCTCTTGTTTTGTTCAGACAACAGCTTCTTCATCTAGTTAACAGGTTTGGTACAAACACAATTAAGAGTTCTGAGTTTCCCATTCTTCTCAGTGTTGCCTGCAATTTTGTTATGCTGCACAAAGTCAACAAAACACAACTTTCTGGTATTTTTCTGGTATTCACAGCTTTCAGTCAAGGTCCATCTGATACCAGCAATAATATCCTTCATAACACAGCCTCTTCTAAAACCAGCTTGAATTCCTGGCAGTTCCCTGTTGATATATTGTTCCAGCCCTTTAAAAAGAATCTTCAGCAAGATTTTACTTGCATGTGATATTAATTACATTGTTTGGTAATATCTATATTTTGTTAAATCACCTTTTTAGGAAATGGGAATAAATAATGATTTGTTTTCCAGTTAGGCATAGACTTTCAGAGATGCATGTTGGTTGAAATGTGTCAACTGACAGTCCATCAATTCCTGGGTCTATATTCTTTGCTACTGTAAATCATTATTGTTTTTTGGTGCTGTTGAGTGAAGCACAACTCTCATAGTTATCTTATGAACAAAAGATATAAACCCTGCTCTTTCCTGCACCATTCTCACACTTGTTGACACACAAGAGCCAATGTCAGCAGTCAATGTATCAATACACCTGGTTGAGGGTCTTCCCCTCCTTTGCCGTCCCTCCCCCTTTCCCTTATAAACTGCTATAAGTGTGGTTTATTAGGCATTTAATACAAATATGGTAGTATATTTAGTATTTAATAGAGATTTTACAGTTTTAAGTGTTGTTTCAAAAAGGAAAGGAACACTTTAAGGAATTGTAATATCTGCCTAAAGTTGTAGTTTATTTTCGGAAAAGGTTTATTTGGTGAGTAACGAATAACCTTCTCTTACAAGCAGAATTTCAGACTTGGTGGCTCTGATGGCAAGTGAACACTCAGAAGGATCAGTTAAAATACTACAGATAAAGGATTAAGATCTAGTTCAGCTAAACTTGTTCAAATTAGAACACTGACTGGATAGGAATTAAAACTTATATATGTTTAAAGGCACATGGGATATGGCCCTGATATTCTACAATTACTAAAAGGAAGGTATATATTCAGGTCAAACATTCACCAATTTCTGTAAGTTGGGGAATAAATGTTTCCGGTAAATACAAGGTGACCAAGCAAATTTCTGCTTTACTTCTATCTGTCAGAATAAGTTACTAATAAATCCAGGACACTTAGCATCACTACTATAATTTCATTAGAATTTCTAGTGTAAACTAAGGAATAGAAATGAATAGTTTTCATGACTTGTGTTCACAAGATAATGAAAAGTAAGTATGTAATTTAGCATTTATAGTTTTGGGTTAGGAGGAGGAGTGGTATCCCCTTCCTAAACAACATGCCTCTGTAAACTCTATGAACTTTGATAAATGATGATAGTTATAGAAAGGCTTCAGGCCTTTTGTTCATAGGGTTACTATGACTCGTGCTTGACTACACGGAAATCAACAACAATAGCTTTTGGTGTATGCAAAGTTGTGTTTCCTTTTTAATGATATTTTACTGTTGTGTCAAATCAGAAGTATTAAGAGTTGAATGAATGAACCTGCTCAACAATCTTCAACTATATCACTGTAGTTGTCTTTCAATTCTTTCAACTTGGGACATCCTCTTAGCTGACTCTCCAGTATGCTTTCAGAGGCTATAAATTGCATAGAAGGAGTCTGCCCATATTTCTCCAAAGGGAAAGCTGGTGGATTTGAATCACTTACCTTTGGGTTGGCAGTGCAAGTTCTTACCCATTTAGTCAACCAGAACTCACTATCAACTATATCATAGTTAGTTATACTATTTTATACTATAATATCAAGACATTGCTCTTTCTATTGTACACACTTCCTATTAAATTACTCAAGTGCTAGAATGTGGGTTAAGTTTTAAGCCATCTGTGGCATGCCATTACGTTCTAATAATAGAGATCAAAAGAACAAAGATTCTCGTCACTGCACCAGTTGGCAGCATCATTATGGATGGTGAAGAGATTGAGTTTGTTAACAGTTTTAGTTTGCTTGGTTCCATAGTCAACACTCTTGGTACCAGTAGACAGGGAATCAAGAGATAAATTGCACTGGGAAGTCAGCTGTCAGGGATCTCTCCAGAGTACTGAAGAGCAATGACATCAGGCTGGCAATTAAGGGGTGCCCAATCCTGGCCATAGTCTTTGTAATTGTGTGCTATGCATCAGAGAGTTGGACAGTGACTAGGGATGACAGAAAGAGAATTGATGCTTTTGAGCTATCGTGCTGGAGAAGAGTGTTGAATATACCATGGACTGCTAGGAGAACAAACAGGTTCATCCTGGAGCCGGGCTGCTCCATGGAGTCAAGGATTCTGAAGCTTTGTCTGACATACTTTGGGCATGTTGCAAGGAGTGACCAGTCCTTGGAAAGGGACATCATGTTTGGGAG
Organism: Elephantulus edwardii; assembly: GCF_000299155.1. Taxonomy (NCBI): domain Eukaryota; kingdom Metazoa; phylum Chordata; class Mammalia; order Macroscelidea; family Macroscelididae; genus Elephantulus; species Elephantulus edwardii. The sequence continues at coordinate 30,167,574 of NW_006399753.1, read as the reverse complement.
GGTGGAGAGACAGCACAGAGAGGAAGACCCTCAGTGAGATGGATCAATTCAGTGATTGAGGTAATGTGAGTAGGTGTGTCAGAGACAAAGAGGTTGGCACAGGATCGAGCAGGGTTTAGGGCTCTTGTACATAGGGTCACTATGAGTTGCAAGCAACTCGCAGCATGTAACAGCAACAAACTATAAAATATTTTAGAAGTTTCTAAACTTCATTTAAATGCACATACTAAGTTAGATGTATGAAAGTTTCATTGTAACTGCTGTTGTTGTTGTGTAACATTGAGTCAGAACTGACCTATAGCTGACCCTCCAGCCAAGTTTTCAGAGGCAGTTAATTGCATGGGAGGAGATTGCCAATCCTTCTCCTGTGGAGCAGCTAGTGGCCTTGAACTATGTACTTTCAGGATTGTAGCACAGCTTCTTGCCACTAGGCCACCACTAACACTTTGATTTTCAAGTCACAGGAATCACACTACTATTGCTGCTGTTGTTGTTATGTGCCATCGAGTAGTCTATGACTCATAGTGACCTATGCATGATAATTCTGAACCCTGCCCTGCCATGAGACAATCTCACTGTCTTTGACATGCCTGCCCTCATTTACCCTAGTTACTGTGTTAATCCATCTCATCCATGGTCTTCCTCTCCTGTGCTATCCCTCCATACTTCCAAGCATATTAGTACATACAAAATTTTAAAATTATAAATCCCAGGACTACCACCGTCTTTCATTTTTCTTAAAAAAAAAGGCTATAGAACATTTCAACAAAATAGCAATAAAGGGGAAGTGTGATAATAAAGAGAAAATATTAAGCTCAATTACTATTCTTTAAAGATTAGCATATAAGTGCCCTTTTTTTTGCCCTTTTGTCTTAATAAACCTTTCATTATAAACATTTGAACAGTTTACACTTTTCTATTGGGATAGGATAAATAGGAACATCACCATCTGTGTTGACAATACATTGATCTCACTTTAACTTGGTTGAAGGTGGCTTGCCAACACATCTCACTTTCCCCATTTGAGAGCACTCAGATAAGGAAAACACAGTGATGTTTAGCAGATAGACCTAGTGACACAATAGAACACAACTCACTGAAGAAGTGTAATTATAGTGATTACTTCAGAAGAGAGAGCAGATACACTGATGGGAAGAAGTAAACATTGCCACAATTACGGGAGCCCAGTTCCCTTTTGGTACAGATACAAGCATCCCAGACAATACTAACCTAGCAATAAGACCACAGAAGGCCTCCCAACTTAACAACATAAAAGCACTAAAGGTTACAAAATGGCAGAAGCCAATTTTCCAAAGGAGTGGAACAAAGGTCTCCTCTGTTTTGGGTGAATTCGGCACACTAGACAGATTAGTAAAATGGAGAAGTTCTACTTCCAAAATGAAAACTATGTGCAAACATCAGGAAAAGTTTGCCCCAGAGGAATGGAATTTGCAAATGCCTTTTAAAGCTGTTATTTTGATGGCTCTGAAAAATAAACAATGTGGGGTGTCTTGTTCTCAGATAACAGCCTCATGAGACCAGTTGTAGAGGCAGGGAGAGTTCATCTATGCTATTAATTAGGCATATACATTCTATTGGCATCAAGGCACTCAGGAGCTGTATAATAATATGACAAATGTAGGAAAAACTAAACTTTCCTCAGTCCACTAGATAACAAAGACTAAGAAAAATGAGCCTTGAAAAAACCCCAAGTTTATCAAGTATACCCCTTTATCCCACAAGCAAAGAAACTGAGTCTCTTCAGCCTTGCCTCCAGACAGTAAATTGGTGGAAAAAAGCTAGAGCTCAAAGTTCCAAGTCTGTGTTTCCCATCATCACTCCATTATTATTCAGTAACACATTATAAAACAAGGCAAAAACTCTTCATATAAGTTAGTAATTTAAAAGTTAGAAAACAGCTGAAAAGCCTTGATATCATTTTATTGGATTGTCATCAGCTATCTGTGAGTGATAAATATTTTTATGCCATGTATATACCTCCTATCATTCCTAGTCAGTGTCCAGCTTTCTAATGCATAGCAAGCAGTTGTGAAGACCATGTCTGGATCAGGCACACCTTAGTCTCCAGACTGACACTGTTGCTCTTCAGTACTTTGGAGAGGTCTCTGACAGCAGACTTTCCCAGTGCAATTCTTCTTTTGATTTCTTGGCTACTGGTACCAAGAGCATTGACTAGGGAAAGACAGTAGGAGAACTGATGCCTTTGAGCTGTGGTGTTGAAGAAGAGTATTGAATATACCATGGACTGCTAGGAGAACAAAAACAGGTTTGTCCTGGAGAGGGTAAAGCCAGCCTTCTCCTTGGAGTCAAGGATTCTGAAGCTTCGTCTGACATACTTTGGTCATGTTACAAGGAGGAACCAGTCCTTGGAAAAGGACATCATGCTTGAGAGAGCAGAGGGAAGACACAAGAGAGGAAGACCCTTGATGAGATGGATTGACTCAATGACTAGGGTAATGGGGGAAGGTGTGTCAGACAATAAGGTTGGCACTGGATAAAGCAGAAGTCTGAGCTGTTGTACATGAGGTTACTAAAAATTTCAAGTGACTCAACGGCACATAACAACAACAACATATCTGCCTATCTATGCAGATATACACAATGGAAGCAAACCTGAAAGCAAACACAGAGAAGCACAGAGAGTCTGAGTGAGAGGGAGAAAACATGTGGAAGCCAAAGTTAGAGAATTAAAAAGAAGTCAATATGGACAGACACATATAGGGAGAAAGAAGGCAAAATTTGGGGGCAGAAAGACAGCCAGCTAGTGAGGGCTTAAAATGACTGTGAAGGTCAGAGCCAGTACCTCTCAGAGCTGTAACTCAAGCCTAGTCTTGAAATCCAAATTCCCTTGCTTCTTCTAGGAACCTTAAGGAAGGTTCTGAACCATCAGCAGCAGAAGAGAATGAAAAGGGTAACTTTTGAATTTTGTTTTTGTTTGCTGCTTTTGTTTTTGTTAGCTCTCCCATCCCTCTATCACTTCAAAATAGGATGATGAGACTTGAATAGACAAAATTCCAAGCAATGGCTTTTCCTAAATGGTTGAAAATCACTTTTCTTTTTAAACCATTAACTGAGTCCTGCCTTGGGAAATAAAATAGTACTTTAAGGGAAACATATTTTTTTTCCCATCATTAGGGATTTAATGACCTTTACAACAGGAGCTTCTTAACCTGGGATTCATAGATGCATTTGACTGTGCATGTAAAGCCCTTGACACTATATGTAAAATTTAGACCAGTTGTGCATTTGTCTAGAAAAAAGGTTCATCAAGTTTTCAGAGATCTCGGATGTACAAAGTCGCTGCTCTGTAATATAAAGGGAGCTCAGCTGGCTTACTGGGAATGAAGTTGTACTGCCAACCCAAAGGTATGTGATTCAAATCCACCAGCCACTCTGTGGAGGTAAGAAGAGCAATCTCTTCGTGTGTGGTTGACTGTCTGAAAACTAACTTGAGGGTAGGGTAAGCTATGAGTTGATTCTGACTTAATATCTATCTATCTATCTATCTATCTATCTATCTATCTATCTATCTATCTATCATCTATCATATATCTACACACACATATATATAGTTTCTTGTATATCAAAAACTAATTACCTGAGTAATTGGGGGGGGGAATCAATAACTCAATTCCAAAATACAATGATAATTAATTTACCAGTATTTACATACCACAAAAACTTTGTTTTGAGCTAACTACAACATATTTTCTCCCTCATTTTACCTCAGTCGCTTATTCAATGTATGAAACGGACCTAACATAGTGAAGTTACTTTTAAAAGAACCATTAGCTCTGTTTGTAACTCTTTTTGTACGTTTGGGATCAATTGATGATCATGTCAAAGTGAATTATTTAAAAAAAAAAAGTTGCAGTCAATTAGTTTCTTTTTAATGGGTTATCCTAGCTGTCAACATTGAAACAAACAGTTTTGAAGTAGACCAAAGGCGATCATCTCATATCAATACCTACATAATTAGCCTTCCTTACTTCTGAGTTAGAGAATTATAAACAGTCTTGTAACAATACAGGAGTAGTACAGTTACAGCACAGCATTACCAGTTTCCCAAGGACAAGCTCTAAGGAACCACACTACAAAGGCTTTTTGTAGTTTCCTCCCATGAGTCAGATCAGATCCTAGGATTTTCTTTCTCCAGGAGAATTCACCAGAAGAAACAATGAAACAGTGCCACTTAAGTCCTGGTGACTTCTCTTTTTGTACTTTTGAGATTTCTGAGCTGCTATGTAAGAAGTCTACCACATGGAGAGAGTCATGGGAAGAGGAGGAAGAAGAACAGAAAGAGACTCTGAGTCTAATGGAGAGTGAAGAGCAGTTACTCAGCGCCCCAGTTGAGCTTGGCCTTTCAGTGTTTCCTCTAATGCAGCAGAGAGATTAAGTACCCACAGTCATTCCAGCAAGGATAACCCCGTCATGTCTAAGGCCCCAGCCAATACCTGAGCTGCTCCTTTGGGCTCAGTCAACCCATATAATCACAATTAAACGGTTCCTGTCTTAAATCACTAAGTTCTGTAGTGATTCTCTGAAGGAGCAATAGACCACCAAAACGGAAGCCAAGCATCAGTATGCTGTGAATTTAGAAGAGCAAGGATGACACTCTAAAGAGGAAGGTGTGCCAGATCTAAGCTTCATATGCACGTGAAAGTTGGAAAATTCATAAAGAAGACCAAAGAAGGATAGAAGTCTGAATTCTAGAGCTATCAAAGAATGTTGAATTTATTAAGACTTCCAAAAGAAGCAGCAAATCGGTCTTGGAAGAAACATAGCCAGATGCTCCTCAGAAGCATGAATAGCGAGGCTTCATTCTCAGAAAAGGACATCGTGTCTCTAGAAGTGGAGAAGCAGTGAACGAGAGGAAAGCCCTCAACGAGATAGGGTGACTCAGGGATTGCAACAGTGGCACAGGAGAATGGCACTGGATGGAGACAGGTTCCATTCTTTTTTGCATACGATCAGTATGAGTCAGAATCAAGGCCATAACCCCTGACAACAAAAATTTAAGTAAGTCTGAAAGAAAAAAACATGTGTTAAGTCCCTTTAATTTGCTCATCACTTACCTTATTAAACCTCATCACTACACTGACAAAGAGAATCTGAGCTACAGTATTGCCCAAGGGCATATGGCTAGGAGGTGGAAGAGCTGGAATTTGAAGATAGATTTTATTTGCTATCCCAGCAGTACTCATCCCATTATTCACTGGGGGTGGAGAGAGAAAGAGAAGGGGGAGAGAAGAAAGAAGATGAAAGACAGAGAAGGAAAGGAATGGAGGCGGGGCAGTGATGCAAGGTTGGGTATGGAGAGTCCTGAGAGAGAGAGAGAGAAAAAGCGAGCGAGAGCAAGGAGAGCCTGGCGAGGGAGGGAGAGTGGGCAAGGGAGAAACTAAGTTAGATAAATGGAGGAGAGAAAGGAGAACACAGAGTGAACCAGAGAAAAGGGTAAGAGGGGGAGGGTAGAGAAGTTGAGAAAAAAAGAAACATACAGAGAGGATTGTAAATTAATGATTTCTGAAGAAAATCTTTGTTGCACGTACGGGGGGGGGGGGTGAAATAGAATATGCCCATTAAGAAACCTATTGCAACTGAGATGATTCCAGCTTAGTAGAACTGCCCCCCAGCTTGTGGAAGGCTGTAAATCCTTCCCCCCTGGGTGGCTGGTGGGTTCTACTTGCCAACTCCTGTCCACTGAAGCGCCAAGGGTCCCAAACGAGTCCATATTGACCTTTATTTAACCTGATTTAATAATCAATAGTAACTGCAGTGTGTTGTAATCAAGTTGAGCTCTCAAAGATTTCATTCGTTTCTCCTTCCCCCAAACTATTCTTTCCATTTGAGTTTCTCTTTCAGATTATTCCCTATTTTCTAAGCTGTTATATTATTTGTTCCCTGTCTCTAGTAGGCATGGAACAACCAAGCCTATACATGTTTTGTGTGCAATACGAAGTTGGCTTCTCAGTGACAGCATGCAGGACATTTCTGTGAATAAAGTGAAAGGCTTCAGGACTTGAGTCTTCTAACACAAAGTAGCATGTTTAGGGTGACTGACACAACCAGATTAAGTAAATTCTAGATGAGAAAGCTGTTAGGCTAGCTACTAAACACCTCTACATTCATGGCTTTCAATAGCAATAGTTTCTGTTCTAAAGAATTCCAAACTGACTTTAAATAAGACTCAGTGGGAATGCAAAGTTCTGCACCCAAACAACAAAACACCTTTTAAAAATCATGCAATTAAATATTTTCTGGGAAATGCTATAAAGACTTAATTCTACTACCCTTTCATTTTCGTTTAGCTATTGTGTCATTTGCAGCTCTGTGTTTAATTTGGTTTGGGGGGAAAGAATTCTGTTGTTCAAATATTTTTGAAAATCTGTGATTTGGAAGATGTGCTGTGATTGAGGAGAGCTGATGGAAGTGTGGGTTGCCTGACAAGGATATCTTAAATATTTTGTCAACTTTCATGTTGAATATAAAATGAGAAATGGACTGCTTTAAAAAATGAGAGCTAACCTTTCCCAGAGAAGGTGTATGTTGTTAATACTCTGCTGGTGACCACTGTATGAGTCATGAGCACAATACTGGCAGCATCTCTAAGCTCAATTTATTCTTTTTTGGGAGATAAATGACTTTTGTTAGCAAGCCATTACATCAGACAGAAACATACTTATGATGTACAACATTGGACGACGTTATTGTTAGCTTCAAGATATTCAACAGATTAAAGTTGCCCCCAAAATGCCAATTTAATAGGACTCAATTCAAGCAAATATTAGACCTAGTAACAATTGCTTCTTCTAAAGTGAACTAGGGGATTCACTGATCAAAATGTGTACAGCTATCTTTTAAGACATCTACAATTGCTGTTGTCATACCTCCAGTTAGGCAGTTCAAATTGCTTAAAACTTTGGTAATGACTACTTGGCTGCATTTAAATGAAGGTCATTTGCCCTTCCATTCACAGCTCATATAGAGCCTTTTGTACATAGAGCTGAGGGTTCCTTACAAAGAACACTAATCAAGACACAAAATAACATTGTAGCAAATAATCTTGTCACAAATTCCATTACACAGTAAAAGCTAAATAAAAAATAACAGTTTCTCTGCCTATATTTAAAAATTTATATCACTTAGTGTCAGGCAATTCAACGAATTCCACAAAAGAGAAGATGACAGAACAGATCCATTAACACACACACACACACACACACACACACACACACACACACACACACACACACAAGAGTACACAGTGCACTCATGCCAAGAAGGAACTTAGAAAATTAGGACTTAAGAAAGTGGGTTTTACCATATTTTACAATACAAATTACCTGAACTGACTGCTATGAAGTTCTCCTAAACAGGCGGTGATATAATATCACAACTTAAATATTTATAGAGTCAAATATTAGATAAGGTTTAAAAATGAGCTAACATGTCTCTTACTAGGGAAGACTTACATGTATATTTGTTTTCTAGAGAAAAAAGAAATATCAATAATTTCCCACTTCATCTCTCTAGCCACCCACAAATACACTCTAATTTCCATAACCCTATCGTCGTGAATGTTTTAAAAAAACTGTGTATTTGCGGAATTATTTTTATTAGTTTCCCAGAAAAATTCAATTTCAATTATCATCTTCACGTTATAAGCAAATAAACTAGAAGTAGGAGGAAATGAATGATTTTTAGAAACACAAACACTTAACAGTGCACACAGAAATTGACCAATTACTATAGTTCAAAGAATAGAAATTGATTTTGCCTTAGACCTAAATATTTTGATCAATTCTCTTTTCTTCTTCCTATGGCCTATTCCTTTTATTGGCCTCTCACATGTAACTCATCTCTATTGATTTGAAGGGTGGTTCTTGAAAAACAGTACCTGGTTCAAGCTTACTAATATTGGCTGATTAAATAAATGAATGGCCTTGAAGGACTGATAAAAACCTAGCTTCATTCAAATTGCAGGTTCTCTCATCTGCTCTGCCAACACTCTGCTCCCTAACTTTAATAAATACATATATATGTCTTCGGCCATCATTCTTTCTTTTGCAAAGCTTCAGCGTATCAGCACCAAAAGAAAATGGCAAGACTTTTTGTAAACTCACTTCTATTCTTTCAACCCAGCATAGTTGTTTTTGCCTAACATAAGCCACATAGCAACAGAATAATGAAGAGAGAAAGGTCTGAACTAGACTTCTCAATTTTGAATTTCAACCACTGTACTTAATCCTATGACCTCTCACAAGATAAGTCATAGCTCTGGGCTTTAGGTTTCTATCTGTAAGGTGGCACCTACCTGAGTTAATGCTTGAGCCAAGAATAATGACTGGCACGTAATAAACATTTAATAAATACTGAATATTTCTACTAGCATATTCTAGGCCCTGTATTAAGCCCTAAAGCCTAAAAAGTAAACATCCAGTTACCAGTTTTACTAAACATTGAAGCTAATTCTTAAAGTTTAATACTTTCTACTGAAATATTTATATATTTTTAATATCATAAAGTTGCTACCAGATAATGAAGGAGACCTGATGTTGTGTATAACCTACCGGGCTAATAACTGAAAGGTACTTGCTCTGAGGGAGACAGAACAGCAGCGTCCTTCCTCAGTAACCAATGGAAGGCTGCTGGAAGGTGAACTGACAGCAATGAGTACTGTTGTTGTTGTTATGTGCTGTGAGTTGCTTGCGACTCATAGAGCGACCCTATGTATAAGAGCCCTGCTCTATCCTATGTCAACTTCATTGTTTCCTACACACCTACTCCCACTACCTCAATCACTGAATCGATCCATCTCATCGAGGGTCTTTCTCTCTTGCGCTGTCCCTCCACTCTCCCAAACATGATGACCCTCTTTAAGGACTGGTCCCTATATGTCACACGAAGCCTCAGAATCCTTGACTCCAAGGAGCAGCCCAGCTTCAACCTGTCCAGGACAAAGCTGATTGTTCTCCTAGCAGTCCATGGTATATTCAACACTCTACTCCAGCACCACAGCTCAAAGGCATCAATTCTCTTTCTACCATCCCTCATCACTGTCCCAGCTCTCTAATGCATAGCACACAATTGCGAAGACTATATCCCAGATCAGGTGCGTCTTATGTCTCCAGCCTAAGATCGTTGCTCTTCAGTATTCTGACACTGACTTTCTCAATTCAATTTGTCTCTTGATTTTCTGGCTGCTGGTACCAAGAGTGTTGACTGTGGAGCCAAGCAAACTAAAACCGTGAACAATCTCAATCTCTTCACCATCCATACTGATGCTGCCAATTGGCCCAGTCGTGAGAATCTTTGTTTTCTTGATGTCGAGCCTCAATCCATATTGAAGGCTGCAGTCCTTGACCCTCTGCTACAAGTGCTTCAGGTCCTCCTCAGTATCAGCAAGCAGGAATCTTCCACCAATCCTGATGCCACATTCTTCCTTGTACAGCCCAGCATCCCAAATGATCTGTTCTGCATACAAATTGAAAAGGCATGGAGACAAAATACATCCCTGGTGGACCCCCTTCCTGATTTTGAACTACACAGTGTCTCCCTGCTCTGTTATAGATAATGAAAAGAACAAATTAAATATGTAGGAAAAAACTCAGTTTGGTTGTTGAACAGAAGGCAATAATTTTTTTTTTAATACAAAGATAAAGCTCTGTATTTTATATATTGTTGTGTTATGTATCTTTTGAGTTAGAACCAACCCAAAGCTGGACCCTCCAGGGGGTTTTCAGAGGCAGTTAATGACACTAGAGGAGACTGTCCATCCTTTTCCCACAAAGCAGCTGGTGGTCTTGAACTGTGGGCCTTCAGGATTGCAGGCCACTAGGCCACCAGAGCATGCGTGTTCATTCTTTCACCCGCCTCCCCCTCTTCCCATCTCTCTCCCTCTCTTCCTCACTCCCTCTCTCTCTCTCATATGTGTGTGTGTGTGTGTGTGTGTGTGTGTGTGTGTGTGTTTTAAATGATGTGACAGTAACACCATTTTTTTTCCTGAACCAAATTATAGCTTCAGTTTATTTTGTCATTTATTGATTACTTAACACATTAGTATTAATATTTTAAAATCTCATTGCCAATGTTTTATATAAAAAATTATCTGTTTTAAGTACGTAATTTAAAATATTTATGTGACCTTAATCTATTTGGGGCCAACCCCTCCCCTCTCACAATTGAATTTCTATCTACAAGATGGAAGTCAATGGAAAATAGTTTATGTGCAACAAAAATTTACTTTACAGGAGGTTGGTTCTTTGGTCTGTTAGATCTCTTTATTTTAGGAACATGTTTCTTGGAAGTAATACAGTTTTAAGGTTTATATTTAATATCACCTAAATAATTTCTACTTTTGCACCCTGGTTTATAGAACTACCTTGCCTACAATGGCAGCCACGTGCTAATATGAATGAATATAAGAAGAATCTATAAGCTATTATGACTTAGATTTCCTTTTGAACCAATGAGAACTATACCCTAAAAATAATCTTGAAGATTGGCACAAAGGTAGACAATAAAATCTTTCTCATATAATTTCATTAACTGTTGTTTATTTCCCGCTCCTGTATTTGATTTTATGGAAACTATCCCTCTTGTTGTGTACTCTCGCATGGATTAAGACTCACAGTGACGCTGCAGGACAGAGCAGACCTCTCCCATCAGCTTCCTGAGCCCGTAAATATTCACAGTATTAGTCTGTCATCATGTCTTCTCCTGTCGAATGCTTGGTTAGTTCAAACCAACAACATTTTAGTTGGTAGTCATGCGCTTAACCACTGTGCTGCTAGGGCTCCTTACAATTAAATCAGAGTATCCAACATTGTTTCCTGGACAAGGTACCAGGAAACATTTAACCCTGCATAGTTATTTCTTTATGGAAACAGAGGATATTGGAATTTCCAAAGTGTATGTTAAATTGTATCATTCACAGGCACAATGAACACCTTATCATTTGGGTTTAATTTTGGTTACAATATTTGCTACCAATCAGGCTAAGAAAAACATAATTGATGAAGATCTTCACATACTAATCAAGACTGTACTCATCCTCAAGGTCACTAATGCTGGAGTCCGGATAACTCTTTGATTAGAGCAGTTGGGATTCTGACTCACTTTCAATCTTGCTAATATTCTTTTCCATATAATTCAGTATTTAATTTCTAAGCACCAAGTGGATTGACAAGAAATGGGTTAGAATTGTTTTTTAAAGAAGGGAAAAGGTCAGGAAGTAAAGATTCATTAGGTTCCAGGCTCTATGCCTGGTTATTCACAAAGGTCCTCACATTTAATTACTTTCTATTAAAAGAAAGAAAAAAAGAGAGGTAAAATAGTAAAATCAAGAAAGACCAAAGTAGGGATAAAACTATGAGGGGTGTTCTTATTTGGGATGGGAAGTTGAGCCGGTTGTCCCTAATGTGAAGTTACCAGCTCTGTTATATAACTTAATGCTAAAATACATCCTTTGTTTAAGAAAAAAAAAGTATGTGTGTGTGTGTATAAAATACTTATAGCCACAGGACATTTTCTAGTTCTCTAAGAACTGCTTTCCAACTTAGAACCTGATATCATAGGCTTAACCTTCTTTTAAGCAGAAATATCCTATGTTTGGCAAACCATATGATTTTTGGATAAAGTATTCCTGGACATTCATTTAACAAACTTAATATAAGTTTATATGTAATTATAAAACTGTGTATACTATAATAGAGTATACAGACATATTTCAGCAAACAGATGCTGCCATGGACAAGCTCATCAGGTTATGCCAAGAAATCTGGAGGACAACTGCTGGCCAAGTGACTGGAAGAGATCTGAATTTATTCGCATTCTAAAAAGGCTGTGGCACTAGGGACATCATAGCCGACATTAGATGTATCTTTCTTGAATGCAGAGGAATGTCTGTCTAGTGTTTTATTGACTATGCAAAGGCATTTGACTGTATAGACCACAACAAATTGTGGTTAACGTTGAGAAGAATGGGGATCCCAGAACACTTATGCTCATGCAGAACATATACATTAGAACAGAGCAAGAAAACACTGCACAGCTCAAAATCAGGAAAGGTGTGCATCAAGGATGCATCTTATCTCCACACCTTTTCAATCTATATGCAGAACAGATCAGTTGGGAGGCCTAACTCTATGAGAAGGAAGGAATGTGGCATCAGGGTTGGAGAAATACTCATCAACAGCCTACCTTACGCAGATGACACAACCTGACTTGCTGAAATTGACGACATGAGGCATTTGCTGCAGAAGGTCATAGATTGTAGTCTTCTATGGATTGAAGCTCAACATCAATAAAGCAAAGATCCTCACTACTGGGTTGATCAGCAGCTTCATGATGGATGGAGAAGAAATTGGGGTTGTTGATCACTTCAGTTTGCTTGGTTCCTCAATCAGCACTTTTGGCACCAGCAGTCAGAAAATCAAAAGACAAATTGCACTGGCAAAGTATGCTGGCAGGGACTTCTCTAGAGCCTAAAGAGGAATGCTGTCAGTCTGGAGACTCAGGTGCACCTGATCCAGGCTATAGTCTCCACAATTACTTGTTATGCATCTGAGAGCTGGACAATAACTATGGATGATCGAAGAAGGATCAATGCCTTTGAGATGTGGTGCAGGAGAAGTGTGCTGAATATTCTGTGAAATGCCAAGAGAACAAACAAGTCTGTTCTGGAGAGGATGAAACCTGACTGCTCCCTGGAGGCAAGGATTTTGAGGCTCTGTCTTGCATATTTTGAGCATATGGCCAGGAGAGACCAGTCCTTGGAGAGAGACATCATGCTTGGAACAGTGTAGGGACAGCACAGGAGAAGACGACTCTGGATGAGATCAATTGACTCAGTGACTGGAGAAATGGGATTAGGTCTATTGGAGAGATGAGATTGGCTTAGGATATGGCAGTTTTCAGAGCTAGTGTACACAGTTGCTGTGAGTCACAGGCAACTCAAATGACACACACCAGCAATGACAATTCTATAATATATAGATATATAAAGTTTAGTGATAGGAATGCAAGTAAAAGAACTAAAAATTCTCATATAATTTTATTATATATAGAATTTCAATTCTAAACTTCAAAAGTATGACTCAAAGTGATCTTATGAACAACTTATCTGAACCCAGTCCAATCCTGGGCCAGTCTCATCATTCTGACACACTTGAGCCCACTGCAGCAGTCATTATGTCAGTCTATCTAAGCTGAGGGTCTTCCTCTCTTCCACCCACCCTCTACCTTGCCAAGTACAATATCCCTCTGCTAGGAATAGCCTTTCCTAGCAACATATCCAAAGTATTTGAGATGAAGCTTTGTCATCTTTTCCTCCAAGAAGCACTATAAAAGGAGCAATGGAATATGAGAATGGCCAGATCTGACCTTTACTGACTCCACATGGAGAAATGCCTAAATCATTGTTATCCACAGCACAAAACCAATTCCCATGAGGTTAGACAATTCTTCCACGTTCCCAACACCAACCCTACTTATCAACTGGGTCCAAGATCCTTCACAATAGCTCACAGACCACATGTGAAGCCATGCTCACAATTACGGAGTTTATTAGAGAAGTTAACAAAACATAGTTTCTCAATTAGAACAGTTGCTGTAGTGTGCTCACACGTCCTTCAACCTGTAGCCTTTTGGCTTTAGGCCAATGTTATGAAGAACTCTTAGTTCTGCCAAGTAGTGTATCTCTTTCCCCTACCCGTCACTTGACCCTCTCACCCCAGTACTCTAGCAAGCTTGGATGAAGGCTCCTAGCTCTGATTCTGTTGGGTAGCAAAGCCAAGGTCAGCCAAGTCTCACACTGGGTCTCTAGTTCTCATCTGTAGCTACTGCTGCTGCTCTGCTGTAAGTCAGATAGGTGCAAGAATCCCTGGCCCTGAAAGATTTGTACTCTGCATTTTCTACTTCTTCTTTACTGGTGGAGGGATTCTCAATTTCTGCTGCGAATGTGCTCAACTGAAGTGTAAGACTAGCTAATCCCTTTGGGAACAGACCAGCATACTCCATTCACATGTCTGTCCATGTGGCAGTTAATTTAATGGCTAGAGAAGCCATGTTGAACAATAAACTCTTCACATTTTGGCTGTACTTTCTCCAAGACATATATGTTGGTTCCTTTTTGCAATCCATGGAATATTCAGTTCTCTTCTCCAATATCATACATAGCTCAAAAGCTCTCAGATATGTAACAAATGACTGAAAAGTTCATGGCCTTAATCAGGAACAACAAAGTCTTCAAATAGACATCATTGGTCCTCAATAGTTTGGAGAGATTCCTGACAGCAGACATTTTCAATGTCTCCTGATCTCCTGACTCCTGGTACCAAGCTGTTGATTGTGGACCCAAGCAGGAAATTTTCCATCTGCTTATCTATCTATCTATCTATCTATCTATCTATCTATCTATCTATTGTTTGCCAGATGCCACAGAGAGAGTCCAAAGATAGAAAGGACCAGAAATAATAAGATAGTGTATTAAGAGCACTAATAGAAAAAAAATTCAAACTAAACAATTCATGATAGATTTTCTGCTGATATTGGAAATATGACAGACACACACACACACACACACACATAGTTTAAAAAAATCATATATACCACCCACTCCGTTCCTACCAAACTACTTGGCAGATTTTGTCACTACTCCTATCAGCCTCATTGAAAAAGGATTTTTTTTTATAAAATAGCTAGTCTAGTGGCAAGAAGCTGAGCTGCAATCCCAAAGGCACACTGTTTGAGGCCACTAGATGCTCTGCAAGAGGATGGACAATCTCCTCCCACGCGATTAACTAACTGCCTCTGAAATCCTGCTGGAGGGTCAGCTATAAGTCGGTTCAGACTCATCGGTACACAACGACAAATAAATCTGTCTTAATACACTCTACAAAAAAAGGCAGACTCATCCAGGAAGTGCTCTCTCTTTCTCTCACGCTTTTATCTTTACTTTTCAGTTTGAAACAACAATGTGGTTTAGCGCAAAAGTTTTATACTTTCACCACTAAAGAAACATCAACTGTACTAGGGCACATGCCCACTTACACCCTCTCACTTTCTCTCTTATTGACTCACTATCTTTGAGATCTACAGTTGCAAAGATGACTCCTACTTTAAACATCACTCAAAACCGAATGTGTTCAGATCCCATTCTCATGCTAGAAACACAGAATAACTGGCATAAGCAAAGGAGTCACTCATAGCTTCTTCAACATCTTTTTAACAACTCTTTTAAAAATGTAAATAGACAAGGGTTAAAAGCATTATTTTGAATCAAATGTCTCAGATTAGGAGTAAGTAGTTTCTTTTGGTAAATAATCAGAAATTTAATTAGTGTTAACAACCAAATATGGTATTTCCCATGGTGGTTGTTCCTGTGCCAAAAAAAGATCTTAAGGCTACCTGATATACTTGCTTCACCCCACCCCACCGCCAGCTGCTGATGAAGCCCTTAGAAACATGCAGAGATCATTTTGGAGCTGCATAAATCTTTCCTCGCTAGTGTTGATGAATAAATCATATTAAACATCCACTGGATACTGAGAGTTTTAAATAGCCAGAACCTTAAGGCAAGTACTATGACATGTCACCCTAAGTCAGAACTGGATTAGAAGAGAAACTTTCTAGTCATAAACAGCACACAGCCTAAAAGCATAAATCTTAAGAAGCTAAAGGTTTTCTCAGAACACTGAGGTTCTGAAACAATCTCACTCCTTAGTTAGAGGCAGCCTGACCAGCACTCACTTCTACAGGGTCTCAGTCAGCTAAACAACTTCTTGCCCCATGCCTGAGAAGGTTAGATTGTCACCACCTACCTAATTTGGAAAAACAAAACCAGGACACTAGGTAGGACACGAGAGTTTGGATTAAAAATCTTCTGAGGAGGGAGGTGTTCAGCTGCCAAATGATTAAAACTGTTTCTAACATGTATGATTTGTCTGTTTCATCAATAAGAAAGCAGGTGCCTGTGTTACTTCACAGGGTGGAAATGCGTTCCGGAGTCTGCGAGTCAAGAGTTGCTTTTTAAAATAGCAATACCCTTATCATAGTCAAACTTGCCTGCTGAGTCAAAAGGAAAGGTGGAGAATTGAAAATGTAAAGAAGCCTGGCATGATTCCAGCTGTTGGCTACTACAAATACTTTTAATATCCAGTCTTTTATTGATCTGAAGGTATATGGATAAGCAGATATATAAATGGAAAACAGAAAGCAGGCCATCTTTAAAAGTTTAATAGACTGAAAGCAAACAATAAAGTCCTGCATGTGTTTTCTCCTTTGTTCACCAGAAGGATATGGCTTTACTAGCCTCTATTCTAGGAGGGGGGGAAAAAAACCCACCTCACATCAACGAGTATCAAGGTCTATAACCCATCTATTATGATGATGAAGCAGGGAAAAGTTCCAGCAAAGAAATAATATTTACACTAAGGCCACGGAATCCAATGCCAATTTGATAGCAAGTTCATCTTTAGTGCAATCTTTAGTGATTTTCATTCCGTTCAAATCGTAGTCATTGTGGGACTTTGCTTTGGGAAGCCTCTTCTCTCCCTCTCAATAGTTTATTTACCAGGACCAGTGCAACAGGTTGACTAACAGTAAAGGACAATGCTGGAAACATAAACATGGATCAATTCTAAGGAAAAAAATGTTGGCATGAAACAAAAAAATGTCAGAAGAGGCAAATCTTATTGTATAACATTGGGGCAAAGTCAAAAATTAAGAAGTCAGAAAAAAAAGGGGGGGGGTGTATGGGTGTGTGTTTGAGAAAGAGAGAGACTTACTGTTTTCATGGCAGAAAGATCTTCCAATGTTGCTGAGTGAAAATGAAAATTCTAGCAGCATTCCACAGTAGTCACATAATTAAAAAGACTTGTGATTAGAAGAAACTTAGTATGAAGACTAAGATGCACCTGATCGAAGTCATAATTTTCTCAACCACTTGCTCTGCAGCTGAAGGTTGGATACTGAATAAGGATGACAGAAGAACTGATGAGAGTTGGAGTGTTGGAGAAAAGTACGGAATACCCCATGGACTGCCAACAGGACAAACAAGTAATGTCTTGGAAAAGCTTCTCTGCGGAGGCAAGGATAGTGAAACTCCATCTGATATACTTTGGGAATGTTGTTAGGAAGGACCAGACCTTGGAAAAGGCTATCATGCTTGGAAAGGTGAAGGGTCAGCAAGGGAGGGGAAGAACCTCAACAAAACAGATTAACACAGTGATAGTAATGGTGGGCTCAGGTATGACAGAGATGATCAGGACAGAGGTCAAGCCCATGGTTCACAGGGTCGCTATTAATCATAACAGACTCAGTGGCACTTAACAAATAGTTGTGAAAACGAGGCCAGGTGCTGATCATAGAACAGGCCACTCATATACAAGTTCAAGCTGAAGCTAAGGAAAATTAAATCAAATCCACAGGAAACAAAATATAAGTTTGAGTCTATCCCACTTGAATTTCAGAACCATCTCAGGAACAGGTTTGAGGCCTTGAACACTAATGAGCGAAGACCAGAGGAGTTGTGGGTGGATATCAAGAGTATCAACCAGGAAGAGTACAAACGGTCATTACAAAGACAGAGGAGGAAGAAGAGATAAAAATAGATGTCAGAAGAAACTCTGAATATTGCACTAGAGCGTGGAGAAGCCAAAGAACAGGGAAGAATTTAATTTATTAAAGAGCTGAACAGAAGATTTCAAAAGGCAATACAGGAAGACAAAGTAAAATATTACAATGAAATGTGCAAGAAGTTGGAGTCAGAAAATCAAAAGGGCCAAATTCATTCAGTATTTCTTACACTCAAGGAACTAAAGAACAAATTCAAACTTCGATTTGCTGTACTTAAGAATGTTTTGGGCAGAATATTAAATGATCCAGGAAGTATTAAAAGAAGATGCAAAGAGTATCCAGAGTCACTGTACTGAAAGGAATTGGCAAACACAGAAGAATTTCATGAAACAACATATGATCAAGAGCCTACAAGTGCCAACAAGTGATGAAGAAAGAAGTTCAAGCTGCTTTGAAGGAATTGGCAAAAAATAAGGCCCAGGAATTGATGGTATACCTATTGATGTATTTCAACTAACAGATGCTGCCCTAGATGTGTTCACAAAGTTGTGTCAAGAAATCTGGAAAACAACCACTTGGCCAACTGACTGGAAGAGAACTATATTTGTTACCATTCCAAAGAAAGGTGATCCAACAAGGGTGAAAATTAATGAACAATATCATGATCTCACATACAAGTAATACTCTGCTGAAGATTTTCCACAAACGACTGGAACAGCACATCAACAGATAACTGCCAGAAGTGCAGACTGGGTTTAGAAGGGGTCATGGTACTAGGGATATTGTAGCTGATGTTAGATGGATCTTGGCTGAAAGCAGGGAGTACCAGAGGAAAGTCTATCTGTGTTTCATTGATTATGCAAAGATGTTAGACTGAGTGGATCACAAAAAACTGTAGCTGACTCTGAGAATGGGAATCTCAGAACACTTGATTGTGTTAAGGCGAAACCTATTATTTGGACCAGGAAGTAGTAGTCAGAACAGAGCAATGAAACACTGTATAGTTCAAAGTTTGGAAGGGTGTACATTAGGGGTATGACCTATATCCGTACCTTATCAACCTATATACAGAACAGATTATCTCGGAGGTGGGGCTGTATGAGGAGAAGTGTGGCATCGGGATTGGTGGAAGACTCATCAACAATCTGTATTATACAGATGATACAACCCTGCTTGCTGAAAACTGAGAAAAACTGAGGAGGACCTGAAGCACTTGGTGCAGAAGGTCAAGGACTGCAGCCTTCAATATGGATTGAGGCTCAATATCAAGAAGACAAAGAGTCTCACCACTGGGCCAACTGACAGCATCAGGATGGATGATGAAGAGACTGAGATTGTTCACAGTTTTACTTTGCTTGGCTCCACAGTCAACACTCTTGATATCAACAGCCAGGAAATGAAAAGAAATTTAAAGAATTATTGCGATAGGAAAGTCTGCTGTTATGGACCTCTGCAAAGTACTGAAGAGCAATGGTGTCACTCTGGAGACTAAGGTGCATCTGATACAGGCCATGGTCTTTGCAACCACTAGCTATATGTCAGAGAGCTGGACAATGACTAGGGAAGATAGAAGAAGAACTGATACCTTTGAGCTGTGGTTTTGGAGAAGAATATTGCATATACCATTGACTGCCAAGATAACTAACAGGTTGATCCTTGAGAGGGGTAAAGCCAGGCTGCTCCTTGGAGGCAAGGATTTTGAAGCTTTGTCTGACATACTTTGGACATGTTGCAAGGAGGGACCAGTCATGAGAAGTACGTCATGCTTGGGAGAGTGGAGGAAGAGCGTAGGAGAGGAAAACCGTCTATGAGGTGGATTGATTCAGTGACTGGGGTAATCACGGTAGGTGTGTCGGAGACAGTGAGATTGGCACAGGACAGAGCAGAGTTTAGGGCTGTTGTACATAGGGTCGCTAATGAGTCACAGGTGACTCGACAGCACGTAATAACAACAACAAAAGTGTTTTAATAAGCAGCACTAGTCTCCCAGTGGCAAGAAGCTGAGATACAGTCTCAGAGGGACATGGTTATAATCCACCAGATGCTCCATGGAAGAAGGACGGGCGATTGCCTACCATGCAATTAATTGCCACTGAAAACTCACCAGAGGGCGAGCTATGGGTCAGTTTCAACTCAATGGTATACAACAACAAACAACAGTGGTATAGATGGGAGAGTGTTGGACTGCTAATCAAAAGGCTAGCAGTTTGCATCCACCATCAGCTATTCTGTGGAAAAAAGATAAAGTTTACTCTGGAAACTAGACAGAGGAGTGCAATAAAGTGGATTCATAGCAGTGGGTATTTATATAAGGAACAAGCAACAAATTGTTTCACTTGGCCACACTATGGCGATAAGATGGTGATACATTTCTTTATGATAGTGTATAAAATAAGGAGTTCAATTCATAACTCATTCAAAAGATTTCACATAAGTAATTGAAGGTACAATGCACCTTATATTCAATTTGACATTCTTAAAATATTAGACATGTATGATGATTTTGTTATTTGGAAGTTTAACAATGAAGTACAAATTACACCTAACGCTCACTTCTTCAGGTTTAACATAAATTTACAAGTCATGAGAAACATAACAGCACTATTTGTTTACTCCAGTGGTTTCCTGAGTGGCAACATATTATAGGAGTTATTAAAACAAAGGTGGGAAGAAGAAATTGAAAATCATCAGCATTAGAACTATTTTTTAGAAAATACAGTGAAATCCAGGCATTCTCTTTCTGAAGAATACTTTGTATCCTGGAGGACAGATGTATTCAGGATACACTCAAGGTAGCCATTGCCAGTGGGTAGGTACATTACATCGTAAGAGAAGAGAAAGTCCTAAGACATCTCATTAGTGAGATGTCCTTCTCTGATGCAAAAGGAGGCCGTAGCTTTTAAAGAGTCTGTGTTCCTGCCACATTGAGGTTACTGGCAGGCAGACCTACTTGGGAAGTGTTTTCCCTTTCTTTCTCTTATCTTATCTTCTTGGTCTAAGAGCAGAGAGGCAAGTACATGAACTTGAACATTCCTCCAACTTCTCCTTGTGCCCAACATATAGCTGAAAGTGGAAAGAGTCAAAATAGCCATACCATATACATCCACCAAAAAATCCTCCCTCTATGCAGTCATCTAAACTCATACATTTCTTCTTACCCTCTCAGAAATTTCATGGGGGGGAAAAAAAGGATTATTAAATAAATGCAACAAATTTTTCCTAATGCTTAAACTCACTTTTCTGAAACAAATGAAGAAATAAGTGATGAATTGAATAAATGATGAAATAAATAATCAGAATCAGTCAAACCAAGAATATGTATTTTCAGAAAGAACGTCTGGGGAAATTTGGAACGTGTACTTATCTAATGCCACAGCTATTATTTGTTCAGTAACAGAACTGAACTGTATTAACATAATTGAGATGGACTAAAATAACCTTGTTACTACAGTTCACCTCGATGACTGAACAAATTATGTGCATCATTTATCTGTTTCCAAGAAGTTAATCTGAATGTTAGAATGAATTTGTTAGCTTTACTTATCATTTCTTAGGGGGTATTTTTCATAATTCCAGCTTGGCAGAGTAAAGGGCACTTAAAAAGAGAAAGACTCAAAAGATGGAGTGATATAGTGATTACAATAAGATGCAGTAACACAGTGGCAGCAACAATGGCATAATATCGTGGGCACAGTGGCAATTGTGAAGATGGCATAGAATCAGACAGGGCTTCCTCCTGCTGTACACAGAATCACTGTAAGTCAGAAGTGACTTGATGGCAATTAACAAAAACAAAGCATACTTTTAAATACATGCCCAAACACATTTCCATGTGTAAAGGTGAACTTGAAACTGTTCAGAACTCTATCCCATTGCCATTGGGTCAGAACCCACTCATAGCTGACACTCGAGCCTCTAGGATTTTGAAAGCTGTAAATCCCACAGAGGGAGATTCCTCATCTTTCTCCCTTGGAGCTGCTGGTGGATTTGAACCATCTGAGAGAAGCCACCTTTGGATTAGCAGTGCAACTCTGTACAGACTACAGCACCAGAGCGGATCATTTGAATTACTTGACTTGTATATCAATACAAGTCAGTTAAAAAAAAAATTAATAAAAGAGGTTGGAAATGTAACACAAACATAAAGGTTTAAGGGGAAAAATAACTTGTCACAGTTGCATTCTTATTGCATAAAAAGAGCCAACTCCCTCTTTAGAGATTTATCAGTTCTCTCAAGGCCTCTGGGTAGCCTGCATGTTTCTGTAGTACTATATTAGTACAAACTTTCATAATCGTATTCAATGCAGCATAATCTAATTTAGGTATGAAAAAAATTGATACACCTAGTGAAAGCTGTTTCACTTTCTCCTCGCTGAAACTGTCTGATCTAATAGGTGGAGAAATGTGCTGAATTGTCACAGCATACATTTCAATGAGAAAAATCACTATGGCACAGAAATATTTATGGAAGTGCTGACAACGTATCAATTAATAATGCCTGCTAGATACAAAGGGAGAATATTCTATCCCTTGCAAACACAGAAAGTGCCAAGGCAAGAACAGACTTAATTTCATGCAGTCACCCATACTGCAGTGCAGCAAATTTCACCTCAGGTTGGCCAGACAAACCTGACGAAGATGTTGCTAATAGATGGAGAGTGAAAGAGAGCAACAAGTAAAAACCATGTGCAATTATGTGCACATGTTCATGTACAACAGAAATGGAGGGAGGAGTTATCCACACACACGACCAAAACCTGCGGCTGTGAAATCAAACCTGGATCAAGCTGACCACATGTGCTTGCTGCAGAGTCAAACAACCCCTTTCAGGGTTTTCTTTACTTAAGCAGCTTGCTAGGTATCTATCTCTTCCATGACACCGCCAAGTGGGTCTGAAGCACGAATATTTAGGCCAGTAGTGAATACCCTAGAAGTCAGAGATTACAGTCTAGAAAAGGATTTGGACTTATTTATTTGACTGTATAAACTTTTGTGTTGTTTGCATTACCTTTTTCTTTTCCTTTTAATAAGCAACTGAGATGTATTAACTATTTAAAAACATTTTAAAGAATAGCTGGGGAACAGATGAAGAACAAGCACATTCTGGAAAACAAGTTGGCAAACTACTGAAAAAATATCATATATTTTAAAATGACAGAAAAAACTGAAAAAAGTTACACTCTTAGACCCGTATATAAAGTTATTTATGCATTAAGACAAAGATACATAATGATAAACCATGACATGGTAAGCCTCATTACTAAAATTTACTTGTTATCTGTACTTAGGTAATTAGCATCTATTTTCTCTGTAAAAATGGGTGTAGTTCTGTATAAGCATTTATTCATGTGTAGTAGAGGAACAGTCTAGACTGGGCATAATTAGCATACAGTACACCGGGAAATTAAAATGTTCTTTTAAACAGTGGAATGGATGGTACTGTGTGAACTTAAACTTCATCTATGATACAAGTCTTCCATTTTTTGAGATACTGAATACTTTTTTTTTTAAGTAAAATTTTTATTTTAAACTGGTTTATTTACAAATTTCATACACAATGATTTTCACACAGAGCCTTTCCCATTTTCTTTACTTCCCCTCCCTTTACCCATCAACTGTGCAATCCTATGATTATCTCCTCTAGCCACAGTCACCCCTCTGCTCCTACCCTCCCTCACCTCGATGCTCATATATATTTTTCTAGTTATCTTTCTATTTTTACAATAATGATCTTATACAGTATTTGTCCTTATGGGACTGAGTTAGTTCACTTAGCATAATGGTCTCCAGTCTTTCCCAATTTAGGCAGTGATTTCAAAACCATTGCTCCTGCATGCTGCATAGTATTCCATCATGTGAATGCACCATTGTTGCTCAATCCATTCAATTGTGGTTGGACAGCTGAGCTATTTCCACGTTCTTGCTGTGGTGAATAATGCTGCTATGAACATTGGTGTACAAATCTCCATTTGTGCCTCAGTACTCATTCTCTCGGGGTATATTCCTAGTGGGATAGCTGGGTCATATGGAATTTCTATGTCCATCTTTTTGAGGAAACACCAAACTGCTTTCCAGAATGGCTGTAACATTTTACAATCCCACCAACAGTGTATAAGTGTTCATATTGCTCCACATCTTCTCCAACATTTATTACTTGCTGTCCAGTTAAACTTTGCCACTGCTACTGGGGTCTAATGGTACCTCATTGTGGTTTCGATTTGCATCTCTCTTATTGCCAGAGATTTGGAGCATTTCTTAATGGGTCTGTTGGCCATCCAAAAACCACATTCTTGAAAATTCTTTCCATGTCTTTTGCCCATTTTGTAATTGGGTTATCAGTCTTTTACTTGTGTAGGTCCTGGAGGATTCTGTACATTTTTATGAGACCCTTGTCTGAAATGGTATTTCAGTCAGTACATTTTCTTTTCACTCTGCTGGAAAATGTTTTTGATGCACATAGGGGTTTAATCTTTAGGTCCCACTCATCAATTTTATCCTCTCCAGACTGTTTATTTATGGCTGTATTTAGTAGTCTTTTTGTATCATAAACTAGGCTGTCAAATCCTGATCTGTTTGTCTCTTATGAACTTAATGATTTTGGGCTTTTTGATCCACCTTGGGTTGACTTTTGTGTATGATGTGAGATATGGAACCTGTTTCAGCTTTCTGCAGGTAGTTAGTCCAGTTTTGCCTGCACCATTTGTTGAAGAGGTTGTCATTTCCCCATTTGATAGGGTGTTTTTTTTTCCTTGTTGACTATCAATTGATCCTAGATAGCTGAGTCCTTTTCTGGATTCTCAATTCTGTTCCACTGGTCTACGTTCCTGTCACTGTACCAGTACATTCTATTTTAGTTATTACTGCTGTGTAGTAGGTTTTTGAGGTCAGGGAGTCCTATGCCTCCCACTTCATTTTTGTTCTTCAGAAGTGCTTTGCTTATTTGGGGTCTCTTTCTTCTCCAAATAAACTTGACAGTTTCTTTTTTGATCTCCTTGAAAAAGAAATTTGGTATCTGTATTGTGATTCTGTTGAACAAGTAGATTGCTGATGGCAGAATTGTCATTTTCACAATAGTGAGTCTTCCTATCCATGAATAGGGAACATTTTCCCATTTGTTTAGATCTTTTATAGTGACTCACAGAAAGGCTCTGTAGGTCTTTTCTACAGGTTTTTTGAGTCTCCAGTTAGTTTCACTCCTAAGTATGAGATACTAAATACTTTTGGACATTTCCAAGGGTTCCCAATTTGGCGGCTGTTGTTACGTATCATCTAGTTGACTATGATTCATAGCGAAGAGTTGCTGTGAACAGTAACTCTGAAACTTACCCTATTCTGAGCCAAGCTCACCATTTCTGACACATGTGACACTAGTACCACAGTCACTGTGTCAATCCATCACTTCCAGGGCCTTCCTCTTCTGCACTAACCCTATGCCCTTCCAAGTATCATCCAAGTATGATGTCTTTCTCCAAGGACTTGTCCTTCCTGGTCATAGGTCCAAAATATGTGAAACAAAGCTCCAAAATTCTTGCCAGGAGCAAACTCTTTTCACCCTCTCCAGAACAGAACTATTTGTACTCTTGGTAGTCCCTGATATGTTCAACACTTTTCTCCAGCACTACACTCAAAGGCATCAATTCTTCTTCTGTCATCATTAGACACGGTCCAGCTCTCAGATGCACAGTAAGTAATTGAGAAGACCATGGCCTGGATCTGGTGCACCTTAGTCTCTAAACTGACATCATTACTCTTTATCAGTCTGGAGAGATCCTTGAAAGCAGATTTTTCACAATGCAACTCGTCTTGTGATTTCCTGACTGCTGGTTTCAAGAATGGTGTTTGTGGATTCAAGTAAGATGAAATAATTAACAGCTTCAATCCTTTCTCCATTTATCTTGATGCTGCTTATTGGACTGGTGGTGAGGATCTTTATTTTCTCAATGTTGATATGTAATCCATATTGAAGAATGCAATCTTGGACCTGCAGTAAATGCTTCAAGTTCTCTTCCATTTTGGTGAGCAAGGTTGTGCCATCTACGTAATGCTAGCTGTTGATTATTAGCCTTCTCACAATCCTGATACCACATTCTTCTTTATAAAGTCTAACCTCCTGAATCATCTGTTCCATGTATAGACTAAAAAGGTATGAAGTAAAGCTACATCCCGGGCACACTCCTTTCTTGCTTTTGAGCCATGCAGAATTTCCTTGTTCTGTTCAGTCAACAGCTTTCTGGTCTAGATACAGGTTTAGCATGAGCACAATCACATTGTTGTGGGATTCCTATTCTCAATGTTAGCCACAATTCACTGTGATCTACACAATTAAATGACTTTGCCCATCTGGGAGACATGTTACACATTTGTGACAAACGTTTATAGTCCATTTAACTCCAGGATATATTTTTTATGCTTTACTTAAAATTTTAGGAACACAAAATCCCAGCCAGAAAGTCATTAGCACTTTATTGAATCAAGGTCTCCTTTCAAAACAACCCACATTTTACTTACATGTCTATTTTATCTGTGTAAGTAGTTAGTAGGGAAATGGAATTCTTTTTCTTGTTTCCCTAAATGCAAGACAGCTATAAATCTATCTGTAGGACAAAATTACTCAACTGGGATTTATAAAATAGTAGTGTCCCAGCAAAATTCTACACATCTTTAGGAAAGTCCAACTGGTAGCCAAGGTTTTAAAATTAAGCTACACACTACAATCACGGAGAAGAATTATTCTCATGTGGATTTGCTGTTTCTTAATTAGTTTAGCCAACCAATTTCGTGAGTTCCAATACTGCATCCGACTAACACAATAGTCAACTGATGTGTCCAGGCAGATGACTTAGAAGTATGCTGAAGTTACTCTAGGTTCCAAGCCAAATGCCTCTTGAAGAAACCATACCCCAGTGAGCTAGCAAAATAAACTACGGTTTTGTACAGTAATTCAGAAAATAACTGATTATTGGCCAGGAGTCTGTGTATTGCCGTTTTATTTTATTTTTTTAAATCTGTTGCAGGGAACAGTTGCAATTTCACAGTCTACTGGGAGATTGTGGACACTGATGCGTGATTTCTTAAAAGAAAGTTCACAAAAGTGTCCAAAAGGGCAGCCAGGAAAATGTTTGTCCAAGGAGTCAGTCTCGACTCACATCTGCACACTCCACCCACCTGTAGTGTTGTAGGCTGCGAGCTAGAAGAACAGTTAAGGAAAAAACATTCTTCACGGTCGAAAAGGCTCGCGAGCTTCTTGCGAGCATAGCTATTCTGCTGGCAGATGATAAACATTCTTGAAGGCAGCACTCTTTAATTGTTTATGGATTACTTCTCTTTATTTTACTGTTACGGTAATAGTTTCTAGCAGAGTTAAGGAAGATCTTGTCAGAAAACAGTTGTTTTCCTCCTACAGACTAACATTCCTGCAGGCAATACAGCAAATTAACCAATATAAATGTTTCCTTCAAACCACAGAAATCTTTTATCTATTTAGGAAAAGATCACACAATATAACATGCTGAACTATTTCTATTAAGCCCAAAGATGACAAAAAAAATTGAAAAGAATAAATCCATTATAAAGAATTCATATCTGCTGCTTTGTGAGCAATCCATAATACACCGCATTGTGCAAACTATGGGAGATGATGACCTAACAATACAGAAAGTAGAGAGGCTTTTGACAACAGAAAAGCATAAGAGAGAGTATCATTTAATGGAGAGTGGGGAAAAATGATCCTGGATTCTTTTGCCTCCTTTATTTGTTGTATCACTTTGTAAAACCCTTCTATGCCTTGCCTTTTTCATCACAAATATGAGACCTATGGTTTTATTTTTATAAAGTGCTTGAAGATTTTGGAGAACTCAGAATGCATTATGTGATGAAAGCCACCGTGGTGCACATCACATGACTGCAGCAGGAGAGAACCCAGGGACCTAAGCAAAACATGAATCAGCAATGAACACTCATTTTGTTTGTTTAAAACCCCGGGATGTGCAAATAGATGTCACAACTGAAGCTGACCTTCTTCCTTTATAATCACACATTACTATATCTGGTTCTGGTTTTGAAATCTGAGTTTTGTAGAAAGAATATGAACACAGCAGGGGGTAAGGAAGAAGGTCTTTTTCAAGTAAACCCCAAGTCACTAGCAGTGCCACCCAAAGCTACATAAACCCATGCTGACGCTCCCAAAAGACTAGAGGCAGAGGGCACTATCATTCCTGCTTCCAGCTTCCTTAAGTGTCCCTAAAACAGATTTAATCCCAGAGGGGACAAAACCACAAAAGAGGTGTTTCCTCTAAATGCCCAACCATATATAGATTTTTAAGACCACCGGAGTGTCAATATTGGGATTGCTGTCCTCCATTACACTGAAGGGAAATCAAGATGGTAGACTGACTGGAAGTCAGACGTTCCAGGTTCTGATGCATTTCTCAACATTAACTTATTCAACAAATTAACCTTCAACAAAGAAAGCTTCTTTTGATCTCTGTTTTCTGAACTGACACGTGGAATGAGGAGAGTGGAGTACTATTTTAAATGATCTTCTTACAAGACCTAAAATTCTTTATCCTTTGATTGCATGTATAATGACCTAAGATCTGAAACAGAAAATGCATTAGGAAAGCTCAAAAAAGCTAAGGTAACTTTCTTTAGAAATAAAGAATTCTACTTCAGAATCAAGAGGATAAAGATGAAGAAACCCAATGCTCAGAAAAGTCTAATAATCACAAAGTAGAGAAGCTCCCACTCACTGATGTCCAGCAAGTTCAGATCTTAGTGACCTTCCATCAGGTTTCTAAAGTGAAGAAACTTAATAGAGAAGATACAGTCCATTCACCTTCCAAGCAGTGGCTGGTGGATACACACAAGCAGCTGGTGGATGTATGGCTTTTGGTCAGGAGCACAACACACTACAAACTATAACACAATCAGTTTGGGGCAAATTCAGAATTAGACTTTGTGATTTGGGCATAAAGCCCAACATACCTTGAATTCCATTTCCTCTAAATTCTTCAACTTAAGATGACTGAAGTTAAAGTCCTTTAAAACTAAAACAGAAGACAAAACCCCACAAGGACCCCAAACTTGACTTATTATGTGATTCAATTATGTCTTGTATTTATGAGTGAGTATTAGTTCCATGTGAATATGTTTTCCCTTCTCTAGTCTCAGTTGTATTTTGTTTGGTTTTTATCTCATTAATGACACTCTAGAGATAGGGAGCTCTGGTGGCCTAGGGGTAAGAAGCAATCCCAAAGACATGAAGTTTGAATCCACTAGTTACTGTGAGGGAGAAAAATGAGCAATCTCCTCTGGTGCAATTAATTGCCTCTGAAAACCCAGCAGAGGGTAAGCTATGAGTCAGTTCAGACCCAATGGTACACAAGGCAACAACATGAGATAGTATCCAGACATAGAAATCTTGACATTACTCTATGCCTTTATTCTCACTCCAAACCACTGTACATTCACATGAATTTGCCACACATGGCTGATCTCATCTCTCAAGTTCTCTTCTCATTCTATATTCTCTTCACAAGTAGCAAAGTCTTCAACTCTTGCCTCACGTATTTCTTCCAAAATGATCGTCTTACATTTAAAACTTTCTCCATATTATCACTACTATTTTAAAATAATAAATGTATCCTTGTAATAGAAAAAAGAAAACTCATCATCAACCTGCATTATGCAGATAACACAATCTTGCTTGTTGAAAATGAGGAGGGCCTGGAGTGTTTCCTGAAGAAGGTCAAGAACTGTAGTCTTCAATATGGATTGATGTGCAACGCAGAGAAGACAAAGATTCTCATCGCAGGGCCAACTGGCAGCACCATGATAGATGGAGAAGAGACTGAGGTTGTTAGCAATTTCTGCTTCCTCAGCTCCACAATCAACACTCTTGACACCAGCAGTCAGGAACTCAAAAGATGAATTGCATTAGGTAAATCTGCTGTCAGGGACCTCTCCAGAGTACTGAGAAGCAACAATGTCAGCCTAGGATGCATCTGAAGCAGTCCATGATTTTTGCATTACTTGCTATCTATCAGAGAGCTGGACAACGATTAAGGGTGCCAGGATAAGAATTGATGCCTTTGACTTTTGGTGCTGGAGAAGTGTCATGGAACCATTAAGAGAATGAACAGGTCTGCCTTGGAGAAAGTGAAACCAGTTTGCTCCTTGGTCACAAGGATTCTGAAGCTCAGTCTCACATTGTTTGGGCATGTGTCCAGGAGGGACTTGTCCCTGGAGAAGGACATCATGCCTGTAAGGGTGGAGAGACAGTGCAGGAGAGGAAGATCTCAGATAAGACATATTGACACAGTAACTGGGATAATGGGGGGTCAGTGTGTTGGAGACACAGTGGCTCTGGCTCAGGATAGGGCAGAGTTAAGAGCTATCGTACACAAGGTCGATATGAGTAGCAGGTGACTCAACGGTACATAAAAAAACTTCTATCTTTCACTGCTTCAGCACTATCAACATTCTTAAAAATATGATTTTAAAGCTTTATTGTAGGAGGAAAGCAGCCCTTTTGGTTGTTCATGGCCTGCCTCTCTCCTGATCAGCTCCCTCCATTTGACACTTAACATCTCATGTTTCCCGATGAACAAATGCTTGCAGATAGTTCCCAGGTACTGCTCACACACCTTAACATATGTTAGCATCCCAGTCCAGAAATCCTGACTTCTTTCCCACTGTTTACTTGAAAAAAAACAACAACAACAACAACAAAAAAAAAACAAACCCACCAAAAAAACCCACCACACACACACACCCCAAATGACCCAAAACAAAACAAAAGCCAAAACCCAATTCAGTCATAGTAAAACCAAACAGGACTATTTCTTTTGAAAACTCTGCCTGCTGAGATATTATGGATTTCTTCCAAAGAGATAATGCCAAGACGTCACAAGAAACGAAATACAATTCCCAAAGAAACAGTAGTTCACCTGTTATTCCTGGTGACAGAAATGTTTCTTATCCTCTGCTAATTGTTGCTGATTTCTATGATTAAAAAGAGCTTATCTTTATAACACCACCACATAAAATTCAAGAAATTAACCCAAATTCCCACGCATAACATACTACTTGTAGAAGTATTAACGCCTACATTTAAAGAGAAAAATAAGATGGTTAAGATATTTTGTACACTAGAAAAGCTAAATAGAAACAAGAATTAATAGCACAAGATTTAGATTGTTTTATTCTACAGAAAAAAGATGTGCACAAGGGTAATTCTGATGGACAGCAAAGCACTGCTTAGCAAATCTAGTGTGATCTGCTTGGGTGCACCACAATAATTTTATAATGATCTTAAAATAAATGTGATCTCTTTTAAATTTTAGCTGCCACAAAGCATTATGTCAAATATTAAAGTGTTACACTGTTAATACTACAGTAATATGATGTGGCTTGCTACTGTGGTTCAGAATAGTGAAGTAAGAAGGCTTTGCCTTTAAAAAAACAACTGTTCATAATGGAAATGAAAAATAAATTAATTAATTAAAAAAAGAAAAAAAAACAACAACCCCAACTGCTTATAAGTAAAAGGGAAATAAAAATACACACCTTTTCGCCTAAAAACAAGTATCCAACTTGAGCTATATAGGGTAATGACGAAAAAGTATACAGTGCAATGATACTATTCAATAAATATAATTATTGTTGTTGTAGGCTGTTGTGTAGGCAGATATGTCAAAACTGCTTAACAAATGTCAATTCATAGCTGACTCTCCAGTGAATATGAGATGCAGTAAATTGCATGGGAAAAAACTGTTCATCTTTCTCTCGTGGAACAGCTGGGATTTAAACTGCTTGCCTTTGGCTTGGCAGCACAACTCCTTACCACTATGCCCAGTGAATTGTCCCTGGGCTGAACAAGTGAGCAAATGCCCAATGATTAAAGGAAAGGTTGACTAGAGGACTCCATGTGAGGACATCCAGAGAAACCTTGGAGGAAAGTACTGATAACCTGATTCTTAAAGTCAGAGCCTTCAAACTGTATGAAGCAGCTCCACCCTACATTGTATGGGGTCACCATGAGTTGGAATTGAGTTGACTGTAACAAAACAAAAAAGCAAACAAAAAAATCCCAAACAAACCAGGGTTAGAAGAAAGTCATTCTTGAATCCAAGTCTTTTATTTTCAGTAAAACAACTCCAAATTGAAATTTTCATTCCCATGTCACTTCCCTCTGGTTCTTTACTTAGCGTATTGATGCTCTTAGACAATATTCCAACATTCACTCACAATGCATCTTTTACTGAAGAGGCATCTTCAGCAACTTAATACTTTTCACAAAAATGCACTAACTGATCTAAAGCACATCTTCAGCTAAGTATGTGCAATCCAGTAAAACAATTCAGCAGAAAGAAGATACTTTTATTCTTTCTTATCAGACTGTCATCTTTAGTTCTATTTATTTTTGGAGACGCTTCTGAAAAAGAATGGCATAGGCTTATTTTAGGAACATGATTAGTTCATCAATAATACTTAACCAACCATAACATCAAGATCAGACAGGAATAGGAACTACTACATAACATGATGATTCACATTATCTATCCAGCTGGCATGACTTGGCAAGCAGTATTTTTACAAGACACCACACCAGCTTGTGATCGCCTGGAGATGGAATGCTCCCATTCTCTGTGAGTGCTGAGGGCGTGGCATGTAAACTCTGTTAACTGCCATCATCCATTTTTCTACACCCTGGCAACTGGCAAGCATTTCACATGTAGCACAGTTGGGGGGGTTCGTGAAAAGAAGATTGTTAAAAACAAAAAAAAAAGAAAGAAAGAAAAGCCCAGACAAAAGGAAAGTCAACATTCACCATCACATAATCACATGCTAACTCCTTTAAAGAAATGGAATACTCCATGTGTACTGGCATCTTTGTGTAAAGTACAGGGTAGTGTTAACAGATGTGTTACAAGCTGCTGACAACAAACAAAACAGAAAAAAGGAACTGATGAATTGATGAAAATCACAGATTTAAAGCAGGAAGTTTGCATTCTCTGAACGTGGAGCTCTCCATAATTATACCTTGTGACGAACTGCCCATTGCTTATTTTGGTATTTAAGAAGAACTTGGTAGGTTGACATTCATTCACACAAATATCTCTTAGCTGCCTGGATAAGTCCATTTGCCAAAAACTGAAAGGTTAGCTGTGAAAATGGGCCAAGAAGTTTTAAAAATTAACTACCTGTCAGCATAATCAGGAATACAACCAAGAATCAAAATTTCCTTTTACTGACTGAAAGAAAAGATGGAACAGTGACTTGAAGAGGTGGGTTGATAAAAGGCAGATCAAGAATAAATAACTATATAAAACATAATGTACCTGAAAAAACACAAAGTATATGAATGATGGTTAAAAAAAAAATCCTTTAACTGAGTCTCCCTGCAGTTTTCTGTAGTGGGGAAATTTATTATTACATTTTGAGTACTAATCAATGCAGTTCAATCCTATAAGACATCAAAGAATTGGACACAGCTT
Source organism: Elephantulus edwardii (assembly GCF_000299155.1). Lineage (NCBI taxonomy): Eukaryota > Metazoa > Chordata > Mammalia > Macroscelidea > Macroscelididae > Elephantulus > Elephantulus edwardii. The sequence continues at coordinate 30,134,479 of NW_006399753.1, read as the reverse complement.
CTGATTTACATTAAAAAGCATGAACTGATAGCAAATCATAAGATAGGTACATGGTAACATGGCAAGGACATAAAACATGCAGATAATAATTCTGAAGGTTTCACCATTAGTTCTGTCAGATAAATTTAGTATAATCTCTTGGTAATTCTGTGAGTCACTGGCCAACTCATTACAATAACATAATCAATATATTATTGAGAAAGAAATATCCTGGTGATACGGGAAGGCTCTTTCCAGACTTTTCTGCCAGTTTCTAAATTAATGTCAGAGAATTGCACATATGTCAGAAGTGGCTAACAAAAAAGATGCCAAATCATCCCTGTTGCTGAGATAATGGTTTGACTTTGAAGTCCTCAGGATCTATTGTACTAGGTCCCAGGTCAGAGCTATAGTCCTCTCCTCTTTTTCCTAGGCCTTCGATCATAATTCAGAATTAGAAAGCTGGTTGAAAATGAGACAGCAGAAGTTACTTCAGTGATTCTAATGCCGAAACTGCGCCCCCCCACCCCACCCCACCACCTTTTCTCCTCTTTTCTTTCTATTTGGTTTGGTTAAGAGAAGAATTCCCTGATCTACTTGCCAAGACTTATGGAAATTTTGCATATCTTATCTTACAGCTCTAATGATAACCTTCAGAAACCTAGATATTGTAGGATGAGTTTATAGGAAGGTGAAGAGCTCCATTAAGAATATGTGAGAACAGCTTTAATACCTTAGTTACATCTCAAGTGTACATCCTTCTCCTCTAACTAGACTGTTAAGATAGTGAACACACACTATTAATAAAGAGTCTTATACACAACAGGTACTTTACAAATATCTGAGGACTAACTTACTGAAGAGACACTTGTGGAGGACCTCCTAGAAATGAAGGAGGGGGGAATCCTCTATGTGAAAAAACGAATTCTATGGTTATTGTCTTGTTATATCTCTGCCAGCTAGCATAACAAAATAAGAACAAGAAACAGTCAGTAATGACAGAAAAACGGCAATGATAATGTTTAGAAGTTAATTTGAAATGCTTCCATTGTTCAGAGACTCAATTATACACTTTGCATTCCTAGGTTCAGAGCCCTTTGTTCAGGCACATATATTTGAGTGACTATAATTTGCCTTATGAGGTGGTTTATTCTCCCTCATTTTTTACATGATAAACCTCAGCTTTGTTCTTCCTTCATTTCTTTAAACTGTCATTTCCATGTCTTTCCTCTGCTGATGAATGAAGAAAGAGCTATATAGCAAAATACAATTGGGAACTGGAAAGTTACATTTTATATTACTGATGGCTTTTAAACCACAAAGCAAATCTGGGTAGAAGCTAGTTAGAAGCTAGTTCATGTGTGAGGATAGATACTAACTAGGCAGCTGATGACAGAAAAAAAATTAATCAAAATTTTAAAAAGTCCCTTGGACAGATCAGAGACAAGTGAGCAGCATCAGAAGTGTCTAGCCCTAAACAAGGAGATGTGGAACTGGATTTGCAGAGTGTAAATAAGCATCTAACTTGAGATGTGGGATTCACTTAGGATTTCTTCAAATAGAAACACACTTGTTGTGAGACATTGTGTTCCCAAGGGGAGACAGCTATAGAAACAGACTTCATTTCTCCTGTTTCCTGTAGTAAGTTGAATCTGACAGCTGATTCTCCCCTGGACAGGCAGAATTTTCAAGCTAAGAATATAAACATCGTCCAGTTTTCTTTACGAGACTGACCTTCATTTTATTCTAGATGATGCCTTACTCCAGGATTTCAACGCATGAACGCAAGTTCAACAAACTCTCCCAGATTAGGATGCATATCCCATGGAAAAGAGGGGTACGAAAATTACTCTGCCTTTTACTCGTCTTAGTTGTAGTACAGCTTGCATTTAATTGCCTGCAAGTTGTAAAAGATTCAGTAACAAAGCTACATTGTGCCATAACTTATCCTTAGTTCACAAAGAGACTGAAGCTCAAGCAGGTTAAAACTGTCTACTCCCTAGGGCAAGAGCAGTGCGGGTTTTGTTTTGTGTTGTATATTCATGGCCTGGCACAGTGCGGTGCAGTAAGCAATACAGTGCAGCAGATGAAGACCCTAGAGGCTCCAGTCAGATATACCAGGCTTAGCACACAAGTTTCCAATTCCAGAAATTACTCCACGGATTTACTAGAGAAAAGTAATTCTGTATCTGATCTTCAGTTTCTTCATCTGTACAATGAAATTTTTTTAAAAAATGTATGTATTTTTATACGCATTACAATATGACACATGTGATAAAACTTTTTCTGCTATATAGATTTGTGGGCATATTATTAATAAAATTAATATGATTTTCTGGCACATAGGAAGGACTTGATGTCATTATAGAATGAATGGATGTGGCAATTAAACAACAAAATCAGAAACAAGGTTTTCAACTTCCTTTTTAGTCCCCTCCATCTTTACATGGTACTATGTCATTAAGAAATGTCCTTAAAGATTCAAAAGATCAATGAATTAGGTTTACTAACGCAAATCTAGTGTCTTTTGCCAGTAGGTAAGAGCACCCCAATATATTGTTTTTCATGTTTTTTTTATACACAAATGAACTAATCTTTTCTGATGTGAAGACTTATTGTTGAAGCAATACCCCATTTCATGCCTCTGATACATCCTGAGCATTCTAGAAATTCTATTTATGAGATTCCCAGAGAGTAAAGTTTATATTAAAAGAAATCTGGATAAAGTGAAATTCTAGCCCACAGCCATTTTCAACTTAACTGTCAAAGGTATTATCTGTCTTCAACAAGGCAACTTGAACATAAAGTAACTGTATTACTTTAACTAATGTAGACAATTGTTTGTTTAAGTCTATATATTTGAAATGAAAAAGAGTGTAAAGCTGAAGAAAATGTCATTTTTTAACATAAAACTTGGAGTAGGAGTGTGTAACTCAACAAGAAACAAAAATGTCTGCAAATTATAAAGTAAGTCTATGGATTTCTTTAGCATTTTCTACCTAAGAGTTTTATGCACAGTGACTCTACACAATATTCTTGCCAAACATAAAAGTAGTCCTGCTATCTCTTTGTTTAGGGACAGAAAATTACATCAAGCCTTTGGGTGGTGGTAGTTGTTGTTATGTGCCATCGAGTCGCTTGCGACTCAGCGACCTTTCTAAAAAATAAAGAGCTCATAGCAGAGATACGGTAACTTGAGTTTCTGGTTAGAATGCAATATTCCTGAGATTTATGCAATATTTTAATATGTTCTTTGAAATACAATTGTAATATATGTTCACCTTGAGATCTTTAGCTATATAAACTTTCATACACTAAATCTTAAAAGATCGGATCAAATTAAAGTCATAATAATCGTCTGAGATGGTTGTGACTCGAACGTACACAAAAACATCTTAGTAAAGACAAAAGAATGACCGTAATATTAATAGTGACCAGTTAATAGAAGAGCCCTCTGGTGGCTTCGTGGTAGAGATGCACTGTCAACTCAAAGGTATATAGTTTGAATCCACTAGCTGCTCCTCAGAGGAAAAATGGGCAATCTCCTTCCACGCAACGAACTGCCTCTGGGAACCTTCTGAGGTTCAACTGTGAGTCATTTCCAACTTGACAGGACATAAGAACAGTTTAGTACAAACATCCATTACCCTTAAGTGGATTTGGACTCATGGTGACAAAGTAATGGCAGGGTATCCAAGTCTGCAATAATTCTGGAAGTAGATGAATTATCTAGTTGGTTTGAACTGCTTATCTTTTTGTTAAAAGGCAAGTGCTTAACCGCTGTACTAGTAGGATTCCAGTATGATGTTGTTGTATGGCAGGTTTTCAGAGGCAGAAAATGCCATGGGAGGAGATTACCCATCCTTCTCCTGCAGCCTTATCAGTATAGTAGAGCCTGAGTAAGGACACACTGCCTGTAAATGAAAGGTAAGCTTTTCAAATCCACCGGTTTCTCTGTGGGAGAATGATAGGTAGTTTTCTCTAATAAAGATTTACAGCCTTGGAAGCCTGATGGAGAGCCTGGATGTGTCTGAATTGGCAGTGAGTTTGAATCAGCAGTGGATTTGTTTTTAAAATAAACCACAATCTCTTTTACTTCTTCAAAGTCCCTTGCTTCTGACTATTCTGAAGGTAGAGGGTTTTTTTGTTTGTTTTTGGTATTTTTAAAAAAATTATTTTATACTGGTCTACATACAGAGTTCATAAAGGTCATAAACATTGTTTTTCACATTAGACCTTTTACCCTTTCATTTACCAATCCCTCCCTCCACCTATCAAAACTGTGCAAACCTCTATTTAGCTGCCCCCTTGGATCCTCATACATGTTCTACAATAATGGTCCTATACTGTAATAGTCTATGAGAGTGAGTTAGTTCACTTAGCATAATGTTCTCCAGTCCCTCCTGAAGGTAGAGTTTGTGTTTGTTCTTAGTGTTTTAAGTTTTGGCATCATTTTCTCACATTCTAGTATTAGTTCCAAATATCATACACACAACTCTATGGTCCTGACTACCTTGTTGTTGTTATTGTTATGTGCCACTGAGTTGCCTGTGACTCACAGTGACCCAATGTACATCGGCTCTGAACCCTGCCCTATCCTGAGCCAATCACATCGTTTCCGACAGACCAATGTCCATTTCTCCAATCACTGAGTCAATCCATCTCATCCTGGGTCTTACTCTCCTGTGCTATCTCTCCACCCTTCCAAGCATATGTCCTTCTCCAAGGACTGGTCCCTCCTGGTCATGTGCCCAAAGAATGGTGGCCTATTTGCAAGAAGCTGAGCATGCAATCCCAAAGCCTCATGGTTCAAGGCCACCAGCTGCTATGTGGGAGAACGATGAGCAATCTCTTTCCGTGCAATAAACTGCCTCGGCTATGAGTAGGTTCTGACCTTACAGTACACAACAACAAGAAGTTCCTAAACCAGCAACATAGGCAGCATCAGGAGAACTGTTCTTAATACATATCCTAAAGTCTCACCTAAGTTCTACTTAATAGAAAATTTAAAAAATTTAAAAAAAAATGGAGGTGGTGAGGTTCAGCATCTGCATTTTAACAAACCCTCCAGGTGACGATGATATGTAGGAAGACTTGGGAACCAGTGACTCAGAACTAGAGCTCCTGGATACACATACAGACAAGCACACACATATGAACAGCGACGGATGTCACCATGTAATCCTCTTCTTCTCAATCTTGCTCTCATTTGTTTGGAAAAACTGCCATCAGTTATTTAGGCCTAAACAATAAGGGTCAGAAATATTCAGTACAACTATTCTTACATATACCAGCGAACTATTGTTTTTACAGTCAGTCTCAAATTCCAAAGATATATAAGTACAAAAAGTTTACTGAGGCTATTCACTAATATTGTATCAGCTGCATAATAAAACGCCTCATAATTAAGGGACAAGTTAGGACAAGGTTTGGGTCCATTGTTCACAGGTTCAAAATGAGTTGTAGTCAACTCGATAGCACCTAAAATAACATCATAGTTATAACCCCAAAATTTAAATGTAGTTCAGGGGGGAAGAAAAGTTGCATATTTCCTGTAAGGATCTTGCTTTCCCACCCATGAATCTTGCTCTGCAGGCAACCAATGCATATTTCCAAGTGTCATTAGAGTGTGGTTCAATATTGTGAACTTTCAGAACTATTGTTTACTAACACAACAAGGTTCAAGGTTCCTTCTATTGTACTGTGAAGGGAGTAAGAATAGAAGTAAGAAAGCAACACTCTTGGTCAAAGTCTGAATTCTGCATACTACTTTGTAAGCCACACAAACCACATGCCACCTTGAATTTCAGAGAAACAGAAAATATCTTCCCTCTTCTTCATAGCTGTGTTTCAACAATGGCACCACCATGTTTGCTGCTTTGAGTCCTGACCCCAAAGGATACTTGGTATTTGCCTTCACTTTCACCAGCTCAGAGTCTGAAAATATTAGCTCACATTTCTGTTCACCAAAATTCCTTCGAGGCAGCGGACTCTTGTTTCTGCAGAGCATCCTCTTGGAAGAACTGGATAAAATTTGTATAACATGGAAAGGTTTCAACAGGCAAATTCTATAAGATCACAGTGGTCTCAATATTTAGTCATACAATGAATTAGAAATGCGGATCCTCATTTACTTTTCATGACACCAAATCTTGATACCTGTCTGGATACCAAATTGCCATTCAACATAAATCTGAATCTATAGACAAATCATGATGAAGAAAGAACACGTGCATTTTTACTAAAATTTTAAAGCATCCTTAAATAAAGGTGTCTTTGGTGGCCTAGAGGTAAGAAACTGCACTGCAATACCACAGGCACACAGTTCGAATTCAGCACTTGCTCTGTGGGAGAAGGATAGGCAATCTCCTCCAGTGCCATTTACCACTTCTGAAAACCCACTGGAGAGTCACCTATAGATCAGTTCCGAGTTGACAGCAAGCAACAACAACAACAAATGAAGTCTATAAAGTTCCTTAAACCCGAGTTATATATAAACTCTTCCTCAAAGCACAAAAACTATCTTGAAAACATCATTGGTTACAGATCCCAATGCCTCACTGGAGAAAGTGACTTTAAAATTAAGGTTTACTATATACTTTTTTTTTCCATTGAGATTTTTCACCATAAAAGAAAAAATTATATGTCTCTCTATAAACATGTCTTCATATTCTTAAAAAGAAAACATATAATTAAATATTCTCATAGACTGAAAGAATAAACATATGGATAAAACAGAGTTTTAAACTAATCCATGTCCTTTCGCTCAGTCCCAGAAAACATTTAAAGTAAAAGTGAAATATATGTCTAGGAATATTTAAAGCAATAGTATTAATCTGTGTCTGTTCTTAGGAAACTTGAAAATTATTTTATATTTCACATTTTGGAGATAAATATCAGTTTAATGGATAAACAGGCTTAAAAAACACTCAGTTATTTTTATAACAGATAGCCACACGCATTTGTTAGTTTGAAATATATCTGAAGCCACTGTTTGGAAAGTGCTTAGCATTAACTATCCAAGATATGCAATCCTACCCCAAATAAGAAGATACTCAGAAATGGAAATGCCATAAGTTATAAAGCATAAAGAATTAATATGAAATATTTATACATTTCTAAAGATAGGATCTCATAATACACACATGTGGAAAAGAATATATCACAATGGGAAGAGGAAAGGATGGCTCTCAGATTCTTACAGTGTTGCCTACTCTGCTTATATGCTAAACTCTGCTGCCAATAATAATGTCCTTGTTGACTCTTGCAGCTGTACTTCAAGATAAACAGTCTGTCTCAAAAAGGATGTGAACCATCAAGTTTGCAGAATGGATATGGCTCTGCCAGTATCTTATCTGTCTGAAAGATGATACTGCTTTTCCCCTGCATGGAATAAGGAATGAGAGGGTGGAAAGGGCAAACTGTAATGTTTTGTTTATGTTTTTTTTTTAATTCTCCAATGAGAGATGCATATACATAAACAAAACTATCCATAAAATATCCAATGCAAATATGCACAATTTTTTTAAATAAACTATTATCACCGAGTTCATCTCAGTCCACAGAATTCTTTGCGATGATAAAAATGTTCTCTGCCATCCAATACTATAGCCACTAGTCACTGGTAGCTACTGAAGCACTTGAGATGTGGCTAGTTCACACACAAAATGAAGTATTTTCTTTTACTTAATTAAAACTTAAGTTAAATAGCCTCATGTAGGTAAGGGCTACCGTACTGGACAATGAAGGAGATGAATCCTTTCTTTTACAAAAGAGTCTAAGTTCCTAATACTCAAGAAGTTAACAGTATCAGTCAGTGTGGTTCATGGAAGACACATTTGAGGTATATTTCTGAAGTCAAAAACTAACCCCTGCCATTGAGTCCCTTCTGACTTATAATGACTCTATTGGCCAGAGGCCCCTTAGAATTCCCAAAGCTGTAAATCTTTACTGAATCAGACTATCAAATCTTTCTCCTGAGGATCAGATAGTGGTCTCAAAGGTCATCCTTCGGCTTTGCAGGAAAACTCTATTCTAGATGAGGAGAATCACTGGTAAGTAGACACTACTAGTTAAGTGAGAATGAACCTAGGTTTTGTGCTAGTTTATGTGTAATATCATGTGAGACATGATATTGTTTATTGTTTTACACATTCTCTAAACATACATATCCATAGCCTTCATTGTGTCATAAAGAAACTTAAATTTAACTCAAGTAATTTGTTAAAAACTATCTTGATTATGTGCTTACTTGATATTTTGTGTTATAGCAAACCAGTAATTGTGCTAGTATATTTTTATACATTGAAGCTGAACATTTAGCTTTTCTAAAACATCAAGTCTCTCTGTGCTTTCTGGGTGATCAAAAAGTCATTTACTGGCTATTGGATAAAGAAAGAATTGGCAGCTATAAAGAATTCAGAATGTATAGTATTCGAGGCAACTATGAACCTTATTTTTAAAAATAAAGCAGCTTTTATTCAACAACCGTCTCCCACAAAATAGTCTTTCATTTTCTTTGGGGGGGAGAGGGGGTAGGCAGAGAGAAAAGTGCAACAATGAATGATTAGAAACCCTAAGTCTCTGTAAACTTTCATTAAAATTAACCCAAAAAAAAAAATTCTAGCTGTTTTCAAACAAATATTTCCTTACTGTTGGGTATGCACTTAGAAAAAAGGACGTTTACAAATCCAGTTTTTCTCAGTTCTTCTCTCTTACTACACACAACTTTAGACTATTCTTCATTTCAATAAGGGGAACTAATTTAAAATCACTCTTCTTAACCTGGCCTTGTATTATGTGTACACATGTAAAGCTTTAAGCCTAATAAAGAAAATGAATGAGTATATGGTGAAGACCCATCAAGTTTCTAAGGGACATGCTACCATTTGAATTCTTGCCCAGAGAATATGATAGAATCACATCTCTTACCAAGAAATCTGCGGAGAATGCTAGAACAACTACTGTGAGCAAAGGGGACTGAAACCAATCCAGGAACACTCTTTTCAGTTCAAAAGAAAATTCCAACTAGTTCAGCCAGGAAATATGGCTTTGAACAAGGAAGGCGAATGTGAGTTGGCTCACACTGGATTGGACATTTCCCAAGTGTTTTTCCTATGAAGCTACAGTTTGGCCTTGCTTTGAGGGCCTAATGTGCTATGTGACCAAGACAGAGAGTACTTGGAGACCCGAGAAAAAAAAATTCTGGCACACAACAAATTACTTAATCTACTTTCTTTTCCTGTTGGAATCCTCTTTATTTATTTTTTTTAAGGGTCAAAATGAAAAGATTTTAAGTTTATTTAAAGGAATTTTGTGGATCTAAAAATTCCACTTGGGAATTTTTTAATTAAAAAAGTTTTACATTTTAGAATATCTGATCCTACTATTTTTAAATTACTATTCAGAGTGGCATTATAAATTAGACTTCAGCTTCAGGGCAATGCAGTAGCACAATTCAAGTGTTTATGTTTCACCTCTACTGGAGGGGTATGTGGTACAAAAGGCATAGGAAGTGTGTGCCCTGCACTTCTAGGAACAAACTTGCCATGGAGAAGATACACAATAGGGATATAATTAGACAAAAAAAAAAAAATGATAAATCAAATATAATAAAATACCTCTATATACCCATGGATATAGAGAAAGATGAGGCAGAAGTAGCTTTAAAGAAATGCTTTACAGGTAAAATGGGGGGGGGGAATGAAAAGATGTTCTTTTCATGGTGACAATGTGAACAAAACATACACATATGAAATAGCACTCATTCAACAAATATTTGCTGAACACCTGTATGTATACAGCCCTGTGTCAAGTACTAACATGACATTTCTTCTTACTTTTCAGAAAGAGTGGAGAGACTGTGCTAACAGCACCAAAGGGCAGATTTTAGCTAAATGACTTTGGATGAGTCACTTAACCTCCCTGAGCTTTAGTTTCTTCCCTGTGGAATAAGATTAGCCAACAGTGGTTTCTAAATCCCACCATCCTTTAAATAAAAAAAAAAAAAAAATTTAAAAAGTAAAACTCTTGTATTGTCATGAAATCTTAAACACAAGCCAAACATTTTTAATGAGTCAGACTGGACTTGCTCTGGGTGAAAGAAAGAGAAGGGATAATAGGAAAGACAGTCCAAATATGTCCCCTTTTCAGTGTCTCTCTCGCCCTCCTTAATCTATACCCCAAGGCTCTCTGGCAGAATTCCAAGAAGTAAGGAATTGGTTTAAACTCATCTTTCTCTTTCCTCAATTTAGTCTTTTAAAGTTCTTCCTTATAAAGGTTCTTAGACCTAAGAATGCCAAAAAGATATTGGTCATGCTCTTAAGCGGAAGAACAAAATTGTTTGAATGGGTTCTGCTTGTAAGTTTTTTCTAATGTCATTTAGACATGATTAGAAGACAGATATGAAGCAATAAAGATCCAGACTTATATTTTTGGGGCTGGTAAAATGAAATCAATGCAACTGAGGAAGAATCTATAGAACTTGGTAAGATTAAACAGAGGACAGAGAAGGTGTCAACCCACGATCTCAGTGTACAAGTCCACTATGGGTAGATGTAAAGAGTGGATTTCAACTGGTACATCCTGGAATTTGCAGGGGAACTTAAGAAAATACAAATGGTTTGCCTCTCTTATAGAGATAAATTGCTTAGGGGTATAGTCTAGGCATTAGAATTTTTAAAATTGCTCAAGTGATTCTAATAATAGACAGCCAAGTGCGAGAGTCACTGAATTAAAGACAGAGAACTAACGGAAGGCAAGATGAGGTTTTCAAAAACTCTTTCATTTTTTATGCCCTAACTAAAATTTTTTTGGTCAAGTTTGTTGTATTCAGTTTTTTCCCCTCCCCTTGTATTCACTACCAACCACAGAGTTACATGCAATCTCTTTTTCCCCTATAAAGTTTTGGAAATTTGTCTTTTGATTTCTTGACAGCAGGGACCAAGAGTGTTGATTGTGGATCCAAGCAAGTTGAAATTGTTAGTAACTTTAATTTCTTCTCCATCTACTATGGTGCTGTCAATTGACCCAGTGGTGAGAAGTCCTAAATAGTAATGATGTCAGTCTAGGGACTAAGGTGTGCCTATTCCAGGCCATGGTCTTCACAATTACTTGCTATGCATCAAGAAAGCTGGACAATGACTGAGGATGACAGAAGAAGAATCAGTGCCTTTGAGTTGTAGTGTTGGGGAAGAGTATTGAACATATCATGGACAACCAGGAGAACACATAGGTCTGTCTTGTAGAGGGTGAAACCAAGTTTCTCCTTGGGGTCAAGGATTTTGAAGCTCCATCTCATATTATTTCGGGCATGCTGCCTTGGGGGACCAGTCCCTGGAGAAGGATATCAAGCTTGGAAAGACAGAGGAACAGCTCAGGAGAGGAAGACCCTAGATGAGATGCAGCAACACAGTAACTGGGGTAAAGAGGGTAAGGGTGTCAGAGTCAGGAATAGGACAGAGAGCAGAGCTATTGTACAGGGGGCCACTATGAGTTAGAGGTGACTAAATGGCACATTACAGCAATAAGATTTTGACAGCATTGTTAGGTGCCATCAGGCTGATTACAAATCATGGACAACTCATGAACCTATGAACAATAGATCTGAACCTTGCTCTATTCTGCACCATCATATCACAATGTCCACAAGGCAAGGCCAAATCCTATTGTTGTAGTTACTTTGTCAATCCACCTTGCTGAGGGTTTCCTCTCATTCAGTGACCTTTCCCTCCATGATGGCTTTTCCAAGAACTGATCCTTCTGACAACATGCTTATACACATCCTATTACTTAGGTATTTCTAACTTGAAATACTACTTCAACTCAAAAATCAACCTTAATTTTAACTCACTGTCACTGAGTCAGAAGTAGCTCACAGCTGACCCTCCAGCAGGTTTTCAGAGTGTTTATCACACTGGAGATTGCCTACCTTACTCCAGCAGAGCTGCTGGCAGATTCAAGTCATGTGCCTTTGGGTTGGCAGCATAATTCCCTATCTACTAGGCTATCAGAGCTCTCGTGAAATACTGGTTAGTCTCTATAAACTCAGGTAACTAAGTAAACAACACTGTTGTGGCATCAATTCCAAGGCATAGCAGGTCCACGCTTTATACAGGAGAACTGCAATCCACTGTGTCTAACCTTTTAGAAGCAGACCACAAGGCCTTTATTCCATGGCACCACTGAGTGGGTTTGTATAAACTAGCCCTCCCATGAGTGGGAACCAACTGAAAGGGGACCCTTTGGCTAAAGTCTGCAAATCAGGAGGAGACTGCCCACCTTTCTTTCACAAAGCTGCTGGTGGATTAGAACCATCAAATATGTTATCTTTGAGTTAGCAGCGAAACTCCCTACAGAGAATTGGTTTCTATAAACTCCCTAAAACTCACTGATGTAAATTCCATTCTGACTAATAGCAATCTTATAGAGTACAACTACCCCACAGGATTGCCAAGGCTGTGAATGTCTGTGTAGGGGAGCAGATGGAAACATCTTTCTTTTGCTAGGTTCAAACCATTGACCATTTAGTTACATTCTGGGTGCTTTAACCACTGTATTACCAGGGCTCCTCACTCTACTAAAAGTTAAGCTCAGCATCTACCTAAGGAGAGTAAAAAATAGGCTAAAAGAAAGTTTAAGTCAAAGCAACCAGTAATCTTTACAATGCCTTTTTGAATTTTCTAAATCATTCAATAAATCCTTCAAGCTGCCCTTGTGGTACAGTGAAGTAAGTGCTGAGATGTTGATTGAAAGGACAGCAGTTTGAATCCACTAACAGCTTCCATAAAGATGTACAGTCTCAGAGACTCCAAGGGTTAGTTCTACTCTGTCCTATAGGATGTTTGTCTGTGTTGTGTACTGTCAAATCAGAACATACCCACAGCTGACCGTCCAACAGGTTTTCAGAGGCAGTTAATCACACGGGAAGAGATTACCCAACCTTCTCTCACAGAGCAGCTGATGGATTCAAACCACGTGTTTTTCACATTAAGTCAAAACAGATCAATGAGAGTGGGTTTGGGAGTTTCCGTATTTGTTTATAAGTATTATGTGGATAGCTCTGAACAATACTTTTATTCTTTAATAACCACAGATTTAGATTTTTTATTATATATATATATATATATACTTTCTAGATGAAGAAATAAAAGCCCCAAATTTAGGTAACATGCCTGAGTGATACAGTAGTAGAAATGGACCCTGGTAAACCTTATATCTTTTCTATCTGTAGTCAAGTTCTCTTTAGTTTCTGTAACATAGCCATTGGCTGCTGCTGTATTTGTGGTTATGTGCGGCTAAGTCAGTTTTGACTAAGAGCAACCCCTGTGTACAGCAAAACAAAACACTGTTTGGCCCTCTGCCATCTCACAGCTGCTGCTGTGCCTGAACCCATTGTTGTAATCACCGGGTTCCACTTTGAGTAACCATTGTTGTAACCACCGGTAGCTCACCTTGAGTTATCAAGTACACCACCTCAATCGAAGCTTAAAGAAAAAGATGGTTCTCAACTCACCTAGCTTTCTTTTTACCTCTATACCCCACAAGTGTTTATCAGGATGTTGTTAGGGGCCATTTAGTTGAAACCAGCTCATCGCTGACCCGCCAGCAGTTTTTCAGAGACTGTAAATTGCACAGAAGGAGACTTGCCCATCTTTCTTCCACAGAACCCCTGGTGGATTCCAAACATATGTCTTTGGGCAGGCAGCTCAGTTAGTCCCTTATCAACTAGTGGGAACATCATATTGTCATTCTTGTAATAGCAACATCTTGAAAGCAGGGTTCATGGAAGTTACATGTTTACACTGCCCCAATGCACCAAACACAGATTCAAATATTTAGTAAGTTGATTAATGGAAATGTGGAGTCTCTGACACAAAGTTTTGAACAAACACTTGTTGGTAAGGGAACATACTCTCTCATAGTATATTCTGATGTTGTTGTTGTTATCCTTCTTGTTATGTGCTATCATCAAGTCATCTGCAATCCACAGCAACCCTATGTACAGAAGCTCTGAAACCTGCCCTGTTCTGAGCTAATCTCACTAATTCTGACACACCAATTCCCACTGTCCCAGTTACTGTATCAATCCATCTCATCTGGGGTCTTCTCCAAGGATCGGTCTCTCCTGGCCACATGCCCGAAATACATGAGACAGAGCTTCAAAATCCTAGCATCCAAGGAGAGATTTGGTTTCACCCTCTCCAAGACAGACCTATTTGTTTTCTTGGTGGTCCCTGGTATGTTCAAGACTCTTCTCCAGTACCACATCGATTCTTATTCTGTCACCCGTAGTCATTGTTTAGCTCATGGCCTGGATTAAGCACACCTTAGTCTCCAGACTGACACCATTGCTTTTAGTGCTCTGGAGAGGTCCCTGACATCAGATTTTCCCAATGCAATGTGTCTTTTGATTTCTTGACTGCTGGTGCCAAGCGTGATGATTATGGAGCTGAGCAAGTTGTAACTGTTAACAACCTCAATCTCTTCTCCATCCATCATGGTATTGCCAACTGGCCCAGTGGTGAGAATCTTTTAGCTCAGTTTATTAGACTTTTAAGTTCAAAATCACAAATACAATTTTCCAAGTTAGTTATACTCCTTGTCTCATCTCTTGTAATATGTGCAGAACTGTTTTCAACACAACAAATGCCTTTTCAAATAAATAACTATGAGTGTTTCTTTCCTGAGGTCTTTCTTCCCATCTCTTGTTCAATTTCCCAATTTTCTGTTATTTTTTAATAGCAAGAGTTTTCAGAGACTTCCTTTTGTTTGAGCACTTCCTCTAGCTAAGAGTCACGTCTGTCAGAGTCCCTCTTACAGCATAGTTATTCCAGGATAGATCCATGACTTCAGAAGAGATAGGATCCATGTAGAATTCGGGGGAAGTACAGCCACAACAGGGAACCATCATTCTAAACTAAGGAAATATTAGCTTTCACAGTCATTGCAATTCATCAATTGGCAGGCTGGGCCTGCTCTTCATCTGGGTCAATAGTAATGATCTAGCAGTATCACTATCTAAAGGAAGTAAAAAGAATAATTTATCTAGACTATTTGAAGAATTTTGACTAAAATATGAACACAATGATACGGAATTATTAACAGGGCCATCTAGCCAGAGGATGGGTTCAGATGATCAGACTTTTCATTGTGATTGTTGCTGTTGTTTTTGTTGTTAAGTGCCGTTGAGTTATAGGCAACTCCTAGCAACCCTATGAACGAAAGACCTGAACACTTGTATAATTTTCATCATTTCTCCAGGTTCATAGAGTTTCTGGAGGGAAGCTATTTCAGAAGTGATGCCACTCCTGCTTCCAAGCTTGTTTTAATCGGGGAACTCCAACAAACACTGTTCACCATGGGTAAACATTATCACATTTGATACATCAGTGTCACAGTGTTCAGCATCACAGCAACCACGAGTTACCTCTGTATGGCAAGTGGACAGACCAGGGCTATAGGACCTAGAAGAATGTTTGACCAAAACCAGTATTTTACAATTCCAGCATGCCAAATGCTGGTGTACTCTGGACCAAAGACCCCCAATTCATCTGGCAAGCTTCCCCTGCAGACACCCACTTGGGACGAAAAGAAGCTATAAGAGCCCCGAGCGTTCCATATGTGTCCCGCCTCAAGACGTGAGAGGACATCCTAAGGTCCAGCTGTGATTAGTAGAAGACAATCTGTGTATACCATAAAGGGTTTCGAAGGATGCCGTTAAAGATACATAGCATAAATTAACCAGTGAGGTTCCCATGACACTTATGAAGAAGAGTAACAGTGCACCTGTGTGTGCATGTGCACACACAAAAGCAGCTCTCCAGAAAAATCACATGTAAAATCGATCAAGGGCACTAAGTGTTGGGACTGTCATCAAGTTTGGACTTTTTCAGTTTGGTCTGAAGCCTCATAACAACTTCTCAGTCAATAGCTCCAGGGAGATTATTTTCAAAGTACAAAAGCAATGCCGAAAGCACTTGAAAATAGTGGAAATTCTAACAAGTTGTCTTTGGAGTTGAGACGACTTCTACTTTAATTTCTTCAATTAGAGAAGAGATTGGTATTCAGCCCCCACCCCAACTTACTCTGACATAAACAGAGGGAGGATGAATTTCACATCACCTCTACTCGTGACAGTTTTATCTGCGACAAAGTTCCTGCCACAGAACAGAGGGTGAAGGACTTGTAGTAGAGCTGTAATTGCTATAATGTTGATTAAATGTACACTTAAGCAGGGAAAGCTTTTCGGTGGCATGGCAGAGCAGTCTTTCTAGTGCTATTAAAAAACCCTCCAAGAACAATCTTCTAAAAGTGGTACTCTGATGAGCAGTACAACAACATACCTGAAGTTTCACTGCTATCCAAAGCTGAAGACAGACTAGTAGAGCAGAGAGGAACAGGTTGACACTGTCTTAGACATTACATGTATTAGGACTCAAACATGTAAGAAAACAAGATTTACTTTAGAGTTATAACTTTGTGGCTAAATATTCTCAATACCATTTGATCCCTTCTTGAACTTTACTTACCACGCTTAGTTCTAGGAACTTTTTGCTATTTTTCCAAATCATCTATCTTAAGTGATAAACACTGCCAATAGTAAAAATAATTGGAATAAAGTGGCACAGGATTAAAAATTACTTTCCAAATGGGAGTCACAAACAAGCTTCAAAAGGCAGAATAGGTATTTGTTAAATTACAGTTGTTAAGTTTAGTATAGTACAAATGCATCAGTTACGACAATAGTAAAACCTTTCAAATCATCATGCAAGCGTTTATCTAAATACGTTCACATGGATGGAAGGGGGAGGAGAGGAGAAGAGAGGGAGAGAGAGGGAGAAAGGCAAGAAAGTGATAGTATATGAGGGAGAGAGGGGGGTGCTTTAAAAGTTTTCAGGGAGATTTTTTTTTCTTTTGGTTCATCTCTAAACACCATCACTCAACTCATAGCTGTTGACTCACAATAGACTCATAGCTGATCTTCCGGTAAGTTTTCAAAGCCTGTACAACACATGGGAGCTGGAGTAGCTGGTGTGTTTGAATCATGCACCTCTGGGCTGCCAGCACAACTCTTTTACTAAGTAGGCCACCAGAGCTCCCTTATAAGATAAAGAATCTTGGTGACCTATTCGGTCATGTGTTGGGCTACTAACCAAAAGGTTCTGCTGTTCAAAATAAGATAAGGCAGGCTTGGGAAACTGAAGGAGGGTCCACATGAACCAGAACTGATGCAAGGACAGGTGATTTTGGGGTTGCTTTGTGTGTTGTGGGTTTTCCCCCCTTTCTATAATGGTATTACTAAAATGACAGACAAGTTTTCAATCTTATTTCTGAGATTTTTTAAAGTATTAGACTAAACAGATGGTATTCAAACATTAAAATTCTTTAGGGATTCCCAAAACCCTGCTCCACTGTCCCACAACCTAACTACAGATTATTCTGAAGTAGTTCTAAATATTTTAAACTAGTAGCAGGCTTAACTAACAAGGCAAGCAAAAGATCTTTCTCCAGAACAATTGTTTGGGAATGATAGCTGCAAGCGGAACCGCTAGTCTCCGAGTGCTAGCTGAGAGAGCGGAACACGCTGCCAATTGACACTTGCCTTCGACAATTTGAGTACAGTCAGGTCACCTGATCCCCAGCCTCATATCCAGCTTAGTAAACTGCATTGCTCCCCAAAGAACCATTTATCTTTTCCCTTTCAGAATGTGAGACCTCACTCCAAACTTAGGTAACGAGAGTAGTCAGCTGACTTTCTATCAAACCACCACTCCATGAAAAAAAGTCAAGAAAAGATAATCTCTTCACAGAGGCAATTAGTATGTTCTGTTATTTCAGTTACCATTTAATTCAGTAGTGATCTAACCAGGAACTGGGAGCCCTTCTGGTGTACTATATATCAGGCTGCTAACCAAAAGGTCTGAAGCTCAAATCCACAAGATTACAATAAATATTATAAATCTTTACAGCCTCAGACAACTGATGGATAGTAGCTATGTGTTAGCTTGAGTTTTAGTTAATTTTAGAGAACAGGCTGTCTGGTAGCTTAGGCTGTTGTATATTGCACTGCTAATCAGAACCTGAGGCCATACAGTTTAGCCACTGAATTCACTAGCAAACCCCCAGGAGAAAGATGGGAAATCAACTCCCATTATAGTTTACAGCCACGGAAACCCAATGGACTGTCATTATGAGTTGGAATTAACTCCACAGAAAGTCTGATTTTTTTAATAATTTAAAATATAGAAGTATATTGACCCTTTATCCTAGTATCCTATTACTACCTAGTCCCCCCCCCCTTTTTTTAGGCAATACCACAGTTCTGATTTTCAGAGTACACATGAAAAGTGTCATAATAAAATACAGACATACTGATTTGTGGTTATGTGCCATCGAGTCACTTGCGACTCATAGCGACCCAACGTACAAGAGCTCTAAATGCCGTCCTATCCTGTGCCAACCTCGCTGTCTCAAACACATTCATTCCCACCACTCCACTCACAGACTCGATCCATCTCATCAAGGGTCTCCCTCTCCGGAGCCGTCCCTCCACTCTGCCAAACATTATGTCCCTCTCCAAAGACCAGTCCTTCCTTGCAACATGCCCAAAGTACGTCAGACAAAGCTTCAGAATCCTTGACTCTAGGGAACATTCTGGCTTCACCCTCTCTAGGACAAACCTGTTTGTTCTCCTAGCAGTCCACTGTTGTTGTTGTTGTTGTTATGTGCCGTCGAGTCGCCTGCGACTTATAGCGACCCTATGTACAACAGCCCTAAACTCCGCTCTGTCCTGTGCCAATCGCACTGTCCCTGACACTCCCATCCCAATTATCCCAGTCACTGAATCAATCCACCTCCTGCGCCGTCCCTCCACCCTCCCAAGCATGATGTCCCTCTCCAAGGACCGGTCTCTCCTCACAACATGTCCAAAGTAAGTTAGACGGAGCCTCAGAATCCTTGCCTTCAAGGAGCCACCTGGTTTAACCCTCTCCAGGACAAATCTGTTTGTTTTCCTAGCAGTCCATGGTATTCTCAGTACTCCTCTCCAGCACCACAGCTCAAAGGCATCAATTCTCCTTCTATCCTCCTTGGTCATTGTCCAACTCTCTGATGCGTAACAGGTGATTGCGAAGACCATGGCCTGTATCAGACGCACCTTAGTCTCCAGAGAGACACCACTGCTCTTCAGCACTTTGGAGAGGTCCCTAACAGCAGACTTTCCCATGGCAATGCACCTTTTAATTTCCTGGCTGCTGGTGCCAAGACTGTTGATTAGGCAAATAAAATGCCCAACTAGCAAATTAAGAGTCTGTGCATAAATGTTCAGGGGAATCAGCTATTAAGTGCCTTAGTAAAAATACTTGTATAATATACAAATTCTATTTCTCATATACTCAAAAAAATCTTAAGGGAGCTCCGGTGGCCTAAAGGCAAGAAACTGCACTGCAGTCCCTGAGGTACATGGTTCAAATCCAACAGATGCTCTGCTGGAGAAGGAGGGGCAATCTCCTCCTGTACCTGTCAGATCCAATTTGACGGTACACACAAATATAAAAAAATAAAATTTAAAAAAATTCTTAGACTGTAAATTACAAAGGAGACCAACAATCTTTCTCCCTCAGAGTCACTCGGGAAAATTAGCAGAGGGGTGTAACTTTTAGGTTAGCACTCCAGTTCCCTACAGTCTATGCCTCCAGAGAGATAAACTGAATGTTATAGACTAAATCTGGAAAACAGGCTAGAAATGAAGGTGATTGGCTGCCTCAAACAGATTAAACTCTTGATATCGGCTGTGGAGAATAAAGAAAGGATTTGTAATACATGAACAAAGGCAAAATGTATGACTCTGTGTCATAATATATCAATGGTCAAGTTGTGTTTTTTAAAAAAACAATCTCTGATTAGAATGAAAGATGAGATGGAGTTACTGTAGCATTAGAAACAAGGACAAGATCTACGTGCAGTTGGAAGCTATAGAAGGTTTCTGAGCAAGAAGTCAATGAAGAGAAGTAAATTTGCTTTTTGGCTAGGATAAAAGTGGATGCTGTTGTTGTTACGTGCTGTTGAGTAGAGTATGACCCATAGCAACCCAATGAACAACAGATCTGAACCCTGTTCTATCCTGTGCCATCTTCACACTTCCTGACCCATTAGAGCCCACTGTAGCAGTCACCACGTCAATCCACCTGGTTGAGGGTCTTCTTCTTCTTCACAACCTTTCTGAGCACAGAAGTAGATAGAGGAAGTAGAATTTGAAACAAGACCTTGTATAGCTAAAAGTCTCTTCTTGCTATTCAACAAAATAGGACAGTATATAGGATTTCCAACCAAATAACGTTTGACAATTATTTGAAGAATTAAAGTGATTTCTAGTCATTTGAAGAAGAAAGCAAGTGGCTTATCAAATAATTAAGGCAACAATGAGATTATGAAAGAAAAGAGAGTTAGGCCTGGCATCAAAAATTTCAAAGGTAATATGTAACAGAACTAATATGTAACACCAGAAATTTAAAGTTATGTTTATGTCTATGCTAGGTTTCCTGGGTTGCATAAATGTCTTGGGTCTCATACAGTCTGGTACCATACAAATACAAACATTAGATGTTTTGGATTTTGACTGTATCTTGTTTCAATGATTTATTCACTCTTAGCTATGACCTAGACAAATCAGAAAAGATACTTTTATTTTCTTAAAAATAAAGGGAAACATGGATAACTAGTATACACAATGTTCAAATAGTGCTATAAAACAAAGATCAACCTTTTTTGTAAAACAACAAAGAATCTGAATTGACTAATGTTCAAGTATTGAGTCATTCTGAATTACACAGAACCTCAACCAATATTTATTGCTGTATGTTTTAGAAGCAATTTCCATTTTGATGGGTTGCTTCAAAAGTGGTATTCTGAAGCAGTTAAGTAACATAAAAATATAGGATCAAGATTATGTCTGTCAGATGAAAAATAAAGCATTTATGCAGCATTATATAATCCATTCGCTAGTTTATGAGCCCAAGGTCCCCATGGGAGTGTCACAAACCCACATAATATGCTACAGGGTTATATTTTGCATTTAAGACTCCAAATGAGCAGGAAATACTTTCAGAAACCACAAGCCTAACAACCGTAATATCTATACTTGATCCCATGTATTAAATCCAAAATTACAAATTATTTCAATTTGGCAGCTTAAGATATTCTTAGTTTAGGTGAACCGGACATTATAACACACACACTTTTTCTCCAGTATGTCAGTACTCCTCAATTGTTAAGATACACAGTACATAAATCAGATGGCCAAATTGGGCCTATGAAAGAACAGTTACCAATGATTCAATGTCAAGGAAGCTTACTACACTGGTCCCAAAGGATGAGGCCAGTATTTATCTTAAACACTCCAGCTAACTGCCTTCAATAAAGAAAAAAACATATGATATTTAAGTTCAAAGATGACATCACACTGGGGATAGCTAGCCCAGTGAACTGAGGAATGGACATAATTGCAGTTCCAAACAAAAGGTTCTGTTACTGTGATAAATTTTAAAATAAAATATATAGACAAGACTATACATTTATAGAAGAAATAATAACAATACAGCAATCTGTAGTAGCAAACACACACATATATATAAAAGCTAGAATTTGAAGAGAATAAAAAAACTATTCCTGGTCTGAAATAGGTTTATTTAGTTGTACCTAACTGGATATTTATATAGATGCATATTTTATACATGTATGTGTATCCATCTATCTATCTAATACATGTACTTAGATGTGTATGTGTGTTTATGTGTATTTACATGTGTCAAATTATAATGAAGCAACTCTCTAATTCTTTGGTGGTGGCTGTGGTTGTGGTGGTTGTTGTTCTTGTTGTTATTTGCCTTCGAGTCGAACATGACTCATAGTGACCCTACGAACAAAAGGCCTTTACAACTATCAACACTTATCAAAGTTCATAGGGTTTCTGGAGGCATGTTATTTAGGAAGTGGATGCCACTCCTGCTACTCGGTATGATTTCTAACAGCATCAACTCTGTTGAGGAAAATACAGAAAACTTAAAAAAAATGTATAAAATAGGATTTATGAAAATATTTCACTTGGTATCATTTAATCTAGAGCCATAAAATCTACAAAGGGTGATTCGAGAGTATTAGAGTATATAAAAGATTTGGTATATATGAACGGCTTAACACTTTAAAGTCAAAAGAATAAAAAGAATGCAGTTCATATTGCAATGACAGATTTATACAAAAGCTGTATTTTATAACTTTGAAGTCATCAAAATATGTGATTGAAGTTAACATTTTTCAATGTCTTTATCTAACACTTATGGCTTTTAAAACTGTTGACTCATTCCACACTAAGGCTGAAGACTTCATTAGGTAATATTAGGAATTAATACTATAATATATTCCAATATGTTTTAAGGTAAAATAGCAACTCAACTTGTCTAGCCTTTTGCTAGAGTCAAGAACATGGAATTTAAAAGTAAATTTCCCCCCGAAAGGAAATGGTAGTATTTACCACTGAACACAAAATTAAGAATACTGTGTACTTCCTTTTTAACATAACACTAAATATATCTTTCAAATTGAGGGATTTCTGGAGGTCATAAATCAGAGCTGGACAAAATGCAGACAGCATAATATTTACAAAATTTGTTAATGGCTGCCTAATAAAGAAGGATAATCTACATAAAAATGGGCTTTCTGGTACATCCTGAGAAGAAAAGCTAGCACCTATAGGCTTTGCTTTCACAATCTGCCAATGTCAAGTCATAAAGGACAAGAGTGGATCATCTTACTACCTGCCCCCCTTTCACTACTTTTGAACCAATCAGGTCCCGGATGGCATCTGAGTTTGTCAACCCTGATATGTAAAAACGAACAATGCCTTATGCTAAATGGTGTAACAATGATTTTTACATGCCTAGGCTATAACGTGCATAACAACAAGAGATAATGTTGTTGTTATTATTGTAGCTGTTGAGCTGACATTGACTTTTTGTGACCCTATGAAGAACAGATCTGAACCTTGCCCTTTCCCGTGCCATGCCACCCTCACAACATCTTACATGCTGGAGCTCACTGGTACAATCACTGCATCAGTCAATCTTGTTGAGGGTCATCCTCTCTTTTACTGAACTTTCACCTGTCCGGATGTCTTTCTCCAAGGAGCTGCCCCTCTTGACAATGTGTCCAAAGTACCTGAGACAGCTGCACCACCTTTGCCTCTAGGGAGCACGCTGGTTGTACTTCCTCCACCTCCTTCCTGATTGTTCTTTTGGCTGTCCACAGTAGAACATGCTAATTAATCCAGGAGTAATTAAACTAGAAGTCGAGAGTGGCATCCTATAATGAATACTGGTGCTCTAGTAGTGTAATGGGTAAGTAGGAGTTATGCTATAAACCAAAAGGTACGATGTTCAATCTCCTCCAGTGCAATTTACAGCCTCTGAAAATCTGCCGAAGTGTCAGCTATGAGGTGATTTCGACTCCACTGCAAAGAGTTTGAGGTGCTGGATTTTGTTTTTAAAGCAATTCTTCAGTCTAGATAGATGTGATTTAGTTACCAAATATTTCACTAAAATATTACTCTCCACCTTGTTTCAAAATCAAATACAAAATTAATGCAAGGCAAAATTAACCCTTTAGAAAAGAAAAATAGAGTGGGAGCTGTGGAGCAAAGAAAGAGGACAAAATGTACAACAATCAAAGCCAGAGGGATTCAGAACCTCAATAAAGAACAAAGTGTTCTGTCTAGAGAAAAGGCACATTAAAACGCTCTAGCATTTGTTCCCGAGGATTCTAAGAAAGGAGTACAAGATCTAGAAAAATGATCATCCCTAACATTTTTAAACATTGAAGCAAATCTAACTTTTGTCTTGCAGTATATCGGGTTGGGAGAGGGAGGAGAAAGACTATTCTTCTAAGAAGAGTATCTTAGTAAATGAAGAGATCTTTCACAAAAATGAAATTTTGTAATTTGCATTATTACTACTAAAAAACCATAAAAAGCCAAACTTTGTGAAACAGAAACACTAAGTGAACTGAAGTTTTTAGCATCCATCCTATCTTTATTTAAACAAAAGGATTTTAAATTGCCAGTTACTTGTTCAGATAAAATATAAACACATAGGAACATAATTCAACAAGAAGACAGAAGTGGAGAGGGTTCATACAGTTGCATCTAGGAGATCCAATGGTAGGAGATGCTGATTCCTTTCATAAGACATCATAACCCTTAAGTTCATCATCACATAGCCCTTAAGTACAATGTTAGAAACTGGCTCAACAATATACTCCATCAGCCTCAGAACTGCCATCAGGTCGGTTTCAACTCCTAGCCACCCTCGGCTGGGTCTGAGTCTGTACGAATTTCAGCCTGAGGAGACTTCCCATCTCTCCCCCACACAGCCCCTGGTGGATGTGAATCCTGAGAAGCTCTTGCTCTTGGAGTTAGCAGCACAACATGCTATGGACTTCACCAATAGAACTTCCTCTACACAATATATATACAATACCAAATGTATTTTCCTCTAAGAAGCTAGAATGACTTTAAATTCTTAAAATGTAGTCTCTTTAGTGCATGGCAGAGAAGCTAATAATGTCTCTTCAAGTAAGTGGAACAAACTTCAAATTCTAAGCAATGAAAGGACTTGGGAAAGAAGTTGGGGGGGAAAATTGTCAACCTACTACCTTTCTCTACTAAAGATTGTAATTCCTAAAGGGGCTTGAAAGTCTGTTCCTGAAAGGTAATAGAGGAGACTGACTTCTATTAATGTTATGTCCTCTGACATCTAGTCTGTGAAAATAAAAGGAGAAAGCATTAACTTTTAGCAGTGGATATGTTTAAAAAAAAAAAATGAGCAAATTCTAAATAGCTGTGTGGAGCAAGGTGACCCAACCTAGTTTAACAGAAAACCAAAATGTAATCAAATGGAACCTATGACCCTTGTACCAGAAGAGAAGGAGGGAGACAGAAGGCAAATACAATTTAAGGAGCTGTAAAGAAAAAAGTAAGTCACATATGTATGCAACATTCTGCAGAAGTGCTTGCTACACACTAGGCAATCCCTGAAAGAACTCCATTTCTGAAAAGAGGAAGCGAGCCTCTCGACATTTCCTGTAAGTACCGCTTCAGCATCTTTCCATGACCCATTTTTACCTAAGGAAACTGAAGCCAACTCTGACCAACAGAGCAGAGTAAACCAGAGCTCTGTGAACTGGTCACAAACCACCTGAGACCAGGCCTCTAGTTTCCAAATGAAAACAGATCCCACTGGCTTTGGCCTCCACCTCCAAGCATACCCTACAACTGGCACTGGACCTTCAGCTCATGGAGAGTGTTGGTGTGTCTGCGTATTACACATATGGGTCTGCCTGTCTGCGTTTATGGGTTCAGTTAGGTTGAGTGGCCAAAGAGAATGAATCAAATCCTGAAGAACGGTAAAAAGGATGAAAACATGAAGGGGGGAAAAGGACATTGTACTGCATTCTCTCACTCTCCCTAGTGCCTAGAACTCTCCCAGTGTTTATTAATACCCAGTAAAGTAATCATTGTCTTGTACTTGATTTCACATTATGGTGAGGTCTTCTGTTCATAGGCTTTTCAATGGTTATGACCTTCTGGCAGTAGATAACCAGGCCTTACTTCTGAGGTCACTCTGAGAGGTTTCAAACTGCCAGCCTTTCAGTGCTTTAGCCTAGTGCTTAACTGTCTTAGCCACCTAGGAACCCCTTACCACAGTGTCACTCGCTTGTTGTCATCAAGTCGAAACTAACTCATCACTGACCCTCCAGCTGGTTTTCTGAGGCTGTAAATCACACAAGGAAGACTGCCCATTTTCCTCCTGCAGAGCTCCTGGTGGATTCGAACCACCAGAGAGACACTACCTTTGGGTCTGCACCACAATTTCCTATGAACTACATACCACCATAACTCCCCTTAGCCCTTAGCAGGCATTCAGAAATCCAAAAACCTTTGAATGAAACAGCAGTAAAAGCTTGACAGTTGAAAGTATGTGTTTATTATGCTCTCTTTTGCTATCTCTCTCTCTCTCATTGCTATGGAGTTAGAACTGATGCATAGCTGACCCTCCATTGGGTTTCCAAGGCTGTAACTGCATGAGAGATTGCGCATCTTCATCCTGCTTCTGCACTAAGGATTACAAAACATTATCACTGTCTAATATAAACAAACTTTAGATGACTGGTGGATAAAGAAGTCTATAGATAAAATAATAAACATAAAGTTACCATTCAATTTAGAAAATAGAACTGAAAAAGAACACAATTATTCTAGGAAATACTTAATTTTATTTCTGGAATTCCACATTAAAGCTAGAGAAGTAGTAGTCTTTTTTTTTAAGCAAGATATTAATAGCATATTAGACAAGATCTGAAACAGAAAAAATAGACAAGTTAGATAATATTTTGAATTGCAATAACCTAAATTCTACATTAAAGAACCTAAGCTCCATTACTCTATATTCGCTTTCCTTAGCTATTTTGTAACTTTTAAAAATATACATGTAACACAATACTTGTCCTCCCTTTAGGCTTTTTTTGAGCTTTATCAGAAAGCTTTCTCTTCACTTTATCCAAGAGAACAGCTAGAGACTTCAGTGACTGTCACCATCTCAGAGTAACCAAGCCTGCACAGGGTTGCATGTTTTATTTATGCCAATGTTCTGTATACCCACCAGGATTTTTTTTTCCCCTACCATGCAAACATCCATGCTCACCAGAGAAAACAGACATTCAAAATGTTTATCCTGTTCCTTACTAACTTAGGATGGTATTTTTATAAATCAATTGGGAGAGTAAAAATGTCTTAGGTAAATGCTTCCCATTGTGTGTTCTGTAGAACACTAGATCACATGGTTAAGTAAATTTGGGAATGCTGTATATACTCTAATTTCCTTTTAAAGATTCATAATGTATATTAGGATTCTAGTGACTCATACATATAACTGCAACTCAAATTTATTTGATTATGGAAGTTTCTCTTTTCTTGTGGGAAACTGTGATGGAGATACAGACTTAATTGTCTTATAGCTGTTTTCAGCAGTTTGGTAAAGCAAAGAACTAGTATCTTAAAGTTGGGTGAAATTTACATAGTTTCAAATTCTGAAATTTAATGCAAAAGACCTGAGGCCCAGAAAACTAAAGCCATTTGACCAAGATGGTGCAACCATTACTTATAACTAAGAACAGAAACTGCAAAACATGCGTCATCCACCTTCATCCTCCTTAGCCACTGTATCTAATTATTTTACTGCTTCACAAAATAAACAATTAGGTTAGAGACTTCTCAGCTGTAACTTCTCTTTCAACCCTTCTATTTCATAGGTTAGCTCTTCTTGGGCACCAGATTCCCCCTCCTTTTAGATCCAATGTCCTTATTAGCAATCACTTGTTTATTTTGTCTCCTTTTATAACTTCAACTGGCAATCTTAAGAGTGTCCCAAGTCTCATCTTTTCCAGTTCAGAATACAACCATGGTCTTTTTTTCCCCCCTTCAATGCCTTATTTCCCAAACACAATAAACTCATTTCCATAGGGTCAGAGTTAACTCATAGCTTACCCTCCAGCAGGAATAAACCACTCCTTTCAGAGGTAGTAAACAGTACAAAAAGAGATTGCCCATCTTTCTCCCTCAGAGCAAGTGGTGCATTTGAACTGTTCACCTCTGGGTTTGCAGTGTAACTCTCTAGCCAGTATTCCATCAGAGTTCTCAAATTCTTTAACAGGAGTTCATATTTAACACCTCAAACTTAATTTGTTCTTTAGTCATTAAAGTGTGGGTTTGTTATTCCTTTTAGCCATACTATTTTTAATGCTACTTAATCCTGTACTCTGCAACCTTCCACACACAAAGGACTTTTTATTTACTATTGTCTCCTGAATGCCTGATGCCTTTCTACAATTTCAGCTCCTGTAAAATGTGCTTCCTTCTTTCTATGCGACCCTTTCTTAACAAGCACTCCCTTCAACATCTTACCTTAGCCAAATATTTTTTTTTATTTTATAGTAGATTATTTACAAAATTCGAATCCACTGTTTTTGAGAACATATTCTTTCCATTTCCCTTACCTATCAAATATTTTTTTAAAGAAGAAAAGCATCCATTAAATACCACATCCTTCAATGTGCATGCAAAACATCTTGTTCAAACACATGCACTAGCTAGCATGATCATAAAATGTGTTGTCTAACCAGGACATATTTGAAAATGAAAGGAGACTATTACTAATCCTAGCAGGACTGTACGAATTAACTGCTACCATTCTTGAATAGGTGTATGGTCATGATTATAGCACTTAGCAGTGTGTACTGTAGTAATTTATTTGCTCACATATCTGCATATTCAACAGTCTACAAGTTTCTGAAGGAAAAAAAAGACCCTTTCTTACCTACCATAATGCTTAGCACAGCCTGGATTCTAAATAATGTATCTTGAACAAAAATGCCAAATGAAGGCTTGAAAAGAAATAGTGTTCGAAAGAGAAGATAATTTATGATAACAGCATGTATACATCAACTAAAACTCAACAGAGCTAGTAAAAAAACTCTATTAGGAACCTTAGAGTATTTCCTGGAACTCTTAAAAATAAGAGAGTGGTTTATAACATAAGTCTATGGTATTTTTTTTTCTTCCTACCTAGCAATTTCTTACTTGTTTTCAAGATTATTTCGTGTCACTTTTGTGATGAAATTTTGTCCACTTTACCTAGGTACTTAATGCTTCCTGCTTGTTGTTCTTGTGTATGACTGAGTGGCAAGTGGCTCATAGATAGCTGGCCCTCCAGCAGTTTCTCAGCCATAATAAATTGCACTGGAAGAGTACCGGCAGAGCAGCGGGCAGATTCAAACATGCACCGCTGTGTTGACAGCACAATTCCTTATCATTAAGCCCCCAGAGCTCCGTTCACTGAGTGTCTACAATATCCCAAAGAAAACCAGAAGTGCTGTCACATACTAAGCCATTTACCTTTTCTAACAGCCCTGTGAGACAGTTCTGGGGAGTTATGTGGTTAACCCAAAGGCAGCGTTTCTCTGGAAGTTTGAATTCACCAGTGGGTCCACTGTTGTTGTGTAGTCGAGTCGCCTGTGACTCATAGCAACCCTATCAAACCCTGCTCTATCCAACTACCCCAATTACCGAATTGATCCATTTCACCGACGGTCTTCCTTTCCTGTGCTGTCCCTCCAATCTCCCAAGGATCATGTCTCTCTCCAAGGACTGGTCCCTCCTTGCAACATGTCCAAAGTATGTCAGACGAAGCTTCAGAATCCTTGTCTCCAAGGAGCAGCCTGGTTTCACCCTCTCCCGGATGAACCTGTTTGTTCTCTTAGCAGTCCATGGTATATTCAATACTCTTCTCCAACACCACAGCTCAAAGGCATAAACTGTCCTTCTATAATCCCTAGTCATTGTCCAGCGCTCTGATGTATAGCAAGTGATTGCAAAGACCATGGTCTGTATCAGGCACACCTTAGTCTCCTGACTGATATCATTGTTCTTCAGTACTTTAGAGAGGCTTCTAACAGCAGACATTCCCAATGCAATACATCTTTTCATTTCCTGGCTGCTGAAGCCAAGAGTGTTGATTGCAGAGCCAAGCAAACTGAAGCTCTTAACAATCTCAATCTCTTCACCACGTATCATGATGCTGCCAGTTGGCCTAGTGGTGAAAATCTTTGTTTTCTTGATATTGAGCTTCAGTCTATAGTGAATCTGCAGTTCTTAACCTTCTGCAGCAAGCACTTCAGGTCCTCCTCAGTTTCAGCAAGCAGGATTGTGTCATCTGCATAACACAGATTGTTGATGAGTCTTCCTCCAATCCTGGTGCAACATTTCTCCTCAAAGAGCCCAGCCTCCTGGATAATCTGTTCTGCATATGGATTGAAAAGGTATGGAGATAGAACACATCCCTGGTATACACCCTTGCCAATTGTGAACCATTAATGAAAGATAATAAAAGGTCAAGAGAAAGTTATATGACCTCCTCTCTTAAAATTTAGAACTTAACAAAAACTCACTGGAGGGTCAGCTCTAAGTTGGTTTCAACTCGACAGCAATGCGTTTTGTCAGTGTTTGTGTTGTTAGTTTTGTTTTTTTTTTAAAACAGAATATTATGATGCCCTGTTTAGATATAAAGAATCAAGTGACAAGGTTAAGAAAATTCCAAAGATTGTGATGTAAATCATGAAACTTGTATTCAACACTCATAGACCTATTTAAGCTTTAGATTTTCCACAATTAGAACATCATCTCAAGATTATTTGTCTCTTTCCCCTAAAAATGTATTCATAAAGATGCTATCCCGAAAGATTTCTAGTACAGGACCTGGCACACGGCTGATAGCAATGGAGCCCTGGGAGCAATGGGTGCATGGGCAGACTTCTTTGACAATAACCTTTTTAGAAAATCACGTAAGTCAAATGACACTTAATTTTGTGGTTGACAATAAGGAAGCTTTAATGATGAATGAATCCCATGCAAATAATGTGTTAACCGTTTGGATTTATCTAAAAGTATACTGGTAACATGTGGTTAGTTCTCAAAACACTCAAACAGCTTTAATACCATTAAAATTCAGGTACAAAAGCATTTAAGACTTCATTGGTTTATTTGTTAATACCTAATACCCATGCCATTGGATTCTGTTTTCCTGAGTCACTATCAAATGTGCTTATTAGGTAACAAGGCAGACTTCATGAACTGGAGAGGAAAGTAGGACCCATTATTTTACAATTACATCTTCCTAATTACCCTAAACCGTTCTTCATCTCAGTCCTGTTTATAGTACATTCATACCATGTCTATTTTTATTTGCATCACAAATGTATTATGATTATGAATAAGGGATCACTTTCTCTCTCTTCTCTCTCTCTCTCTCTCTCTCTCTCATTCACCCTGACACCCACAGATACACACTTTTCATATGTGAAAAGTTTTCATGCACTTAGAGGCCTTTAATCCTCAAACCAGGATACAGTGGTCCTCTCAAAGAGAAGTGCCTAAGTTTTGGGGGAGGAAAAAGGATGAAAATAATTACACAGGAAAGAAGAAAGACACACACACACACAAAAAGTATATATATATTGCTTCCTTTTAAAACATGAACACACACATACACACAGAGATTCCTTTTGGGCACCGTACCTTATCCTCTTTCTTCCTGTCTTCTTCAAGCCTGAGTTATCACAGATGGGGAATAACAAAGCAAATTAAGAGGGAAATCAGCTAGAGCACTGACTTTTATACCACAGACCCAAGTTAGGAATAAGGTTCTTCCTCACATGGTCATGAGCTCTATGTTCTTTAAGCCTCATTTTCCCCATCTATAAAACAGAGATGTGTACCGTCAAATCTGATCTGACTGGTACAGGAGGAGATTGTTCCTCCTTCTCCAGCAGAGCATCTGGTGGATTTGAACTGTGCACCTCTGAGACTGCAGCTGCAGCTTCTTTCCACTAGGCCACCAGAGCTCGCTTAAAAAAAAGCTATTTTTTACATAGAATGTAGGTAAGGGTTTGTGTGTGTGTGTGTCTGTGTGTATATAGTGCATATAAAGTATATAAAATTTGACTGAGCAAGTCATAAGTGCTTAATAAATAAATATTACTATTGTTGTTGTTGTTGTAGGTATTTTTCTCAACCACACTCCAGTCTACCTGGTCCAATCTCTCCATCTTCACTACTTCTATCACTATCTGCCTTCTTTAAGAAATGATAAAGAAAAGGGGGTTAGATGGAAGAGGCAACTCTCTCCCTTCCCACTCCCCGTGTACGGCTGTGCAGTATGCCTGAGAGAACACACGCTTAGGAAGGACAAAGCTGTGCTTTTCAACACTACCTCATCCCTCACCAGCCGTGAAACTGTAAAACAGCTTAGTTAACCTCCTGGAGGCTTATTTTCAAGTTCTCTGAAAGGGAGTTGCTCACTTCACCCAAAATATAGAGATTTGATTGGGATTAATGCTATTCTCGCCCTCTCTCTGTCCTTTCTGGGAATCCTCTAAGTGTCCATCCATATTCCTTTCGAGAAATTTTTAAGGAGTATGGAACTGTGAGAGAATGGCAGAAAAGAGAAAAAAAAACCCAACAACAACACTACAGGCCCATTCTGCCTATGCTCATCACCTACCCTTCCCTTTAACCCCATTCATTCACATTTCCTTCTACAGCCCTATATTACATTCCCCCAACAAAACTGTGTTAGAATCCTTGCTCCAGATTCACAGACCTTGAAGCAGAGACAATGCAAGCCTATGTTTTCCAGGGTTTGCAAATCAAGCATAGAGGGACCAGAAGTCTCTCATCCTCTCCATATTAGGAAACCACATTCCTAGTAGAGTTAAGTGCTCATATGAACATCTGAATACCCAAATTTATACTCACTGGAAAAGTCTATTAATGTCATAATCCAGTGAAACAAAGAAATAAAATTTTGCACGTGGACAGGAGACCCAGCCACAGTGAACACTAGTTTACTTACAGAATGCTGCAGTCTACTTTCAATCACTGTTGCTGTTGTTAAGTGCCATTGGGTTGACACTTAATCTATGTACAACTTATGCTATGTATAACAGCTCTGAACTCTATCCTGAGCCGACCTCATGGTCTCCAGAACATCCACCCCCAATACTCCAGTCACTGAGTCAATCCATCTCACTGAGGGTCTTCCTATCCTGCACTGTCCCTCCACATTCCCAAGCATAATATCCTTCTCTAAGGACTGGTTCTTCTTTGCAACATGTCCAAAGTATGCCAGATGGACCTTCAGAATCCTTGTCTCCAAGGAGTAGCCTAGTTTCACCCTCTGCAAGACAGACCTGTTTGTTGTCCATGAGTATATTCAACACTCTTGTCCAGCATCACAACTCAAGGGCATCAATTCTCATTCTATTATCCCTAGTCATTGTCCAGCTTTCTGATGCATAGCAAGTAACTACAAAGACCACAGTCCGGATCAGGCATACCATAATCTTCAGACTGACATTATTGCTCTTCAGTACACTGGAGATGTCCCTTATAGCAGTCTTTCCAAATGTAATTCATCTTTGGATTTCCTGGCTGCTGGTACTTATTTATTGTGGAGCCAAGTAAACTCAAGCTGTTAACTATCTCAACCTCTTCACCATCTATCACGAAGCACCAATCGGCCCAGTGGTGTGATTATTTGTGCTCTTGATGTTGAGCTTCAATCCATATCAACAGGAAACAAATTTTCTGGAACATGATGAACTTTCATATCACAGCCTGGAGTTAAGATAAGAGATTTTAAGCTCCCAATGGTCGAGAAGGATGGTATTAAGGAGAACTGAAAGTGTTAGGCTTTCTTTTGTTTAATCCTAGCTTAAATTAAATAACAAAATGCACTGAAAGGAAGGTTGGTTCGTTTTTTCTCTGCTGAGGCAGTTTGATGTTGATAAAGTAGAGTTCAACTCCTGTCATAGCTAAATTGGCCTATGGAGTAAGGTGTTCTGCTGCCATCCCAAAGGCAATTGGTTTGACTTCACCAGCTACTCTGTGCTAGGAAGATGGGTAATCTCCTCTCACGTAATTTGCAGTCTCTGAAAACCCTCTGGATGGTCAGCTCTAAGCTGGTTTGAACCTGACAGCAATGATTTTAGTTTGACAGGTAAGAAAGTACCATGAGAATTCAAGCAGTCCACCCCTTTGCCTCTAGAAATGAATATACTCTAAGTTGTCATAAAGAATCCTCTAGCAATCAGTGAGTTGCAGCACACACTACATAAGATTTAAAAACAGCTGTGCGAAATTCAAGAAAAGATGAGAAAAGTTGACGGTTAAGATAGTTATTATTAAAATGAACTAGGAACACAAAACCAGGAAAAATAAAAATTCTTTTTGATGAGGATTATTCTGGAATTATGACGTGACACTTGTTTACTCATTTTGAATCATCATAGATATTTAGTCTCCTGTAGAAGTATGTCCTCTAAACATCAAAAATTGCCACACAAGCAAAATAATACAATTTTACGTTGGTGTCTACAAATACAGGCCATTCTAAGTGTACAGGAGCAATTATGTATTCAAGTAACTGTAGCTTTGTTTTATATTTAAAATATCTTTTGGGGGGAAAACAGTGATATTATGAAGTAAAATTTTCCTGTTATTTTGGATCAGAACTTATTTTAAAGGTTTTATGAAAGTCCCATTCACACAGAAAAATTAAGATTCAATTAAAATATTTATATTAGCTTAAGGAAGAAGCCTTAATAGAATCTGTAGTACATTCTGAACAGAATAATCAATAACAAATAGCTGCACATATATTTTTTTAAATCAGATATGTTTAATGGACTAGAAATACCTAATATTCAGAAAATGATTTGAAAAAAATTATAAAATGCATAGATCATTTGTAATATAATTACACTGTGTAATCTACTTAAAAGGGAGCACAGGTGGAATAGTTCATAGGGAATTATAGGGCTAACCCAAGTTAGCACTTCTAGGGCTATTTGAATCCATAGGAAAATGGTGGGCACACTCGTCTGCAATTCACAGCTTCTGAAAACCTGCTGGAGAACCAGCTATAACATGATGCTGACTCAGTGCCAATGAGAGAATCTACACGACAGAATGCATACCGTCTTAGGAACATGCCATCTTAGATGTTTTGGGATTGTGTATGTGGGGGGGGGGGGGGGGGTTGGTTTGGTTTGTTGTCATTTTATACTGGTTTATTTATAAAGTTCATACACAAAATTTTTCACACCGGATCTTTCCCATTTCCTTCACTCCTCACCCCCATCAAGTTGTATGACCCTATGATTAAACTCACCCCAACCCCTGCCCATCCTCACTCCTCTGCTCCCACTATCCCCCCCACCTTGGATCTTCATACTTGTTCTACAATAATGGTTTTATACAATATCTGTCCTTATGGAACTGAGTTAGTTGACTCAGCATAATGCTCTCCAGTCCCTCTCAAGTTAGGAAGTAATTTACAAAATCGTTTCTCCTGTGTGCTGTGTAGTATTTCATTATGCGAATGTACCATAATTTCCATTCAGTTGTAGTTGTATGCTGCCAAACCAAAGACAAGAGAATTGACTCTACTACTTGGTCTGAGGAAGAATAAAATGGGCAATCTCCTCTCATACTAATTTACCACCTCTGAAAACCCTCTGGAGAGATAGCTAACCAGATCCAACTTCCCAGTAATGACTTGATTTTGACTTAACTACATAAAGTTTAAAGGAAGAGAGAAGAGAAAGGGGAGGAGAGGGAGAGAGGAAGGGAGGGAGGGGGGAGGAGAGAGAGAAGGGAGGGAAAGAGAGAGAGAGAGAGAGGAAGGGGGGGGGAGAGAGAGAGATGAGTTGCAGAAGAAAGGAAAAAAATAAAACAAAATGAAACTAAAAAACAAGCCTGAGGTAGGTTACATGGGATTCACGAACAGGTCTTAGTATTTGGAAAATGATTCTAAAAGTAAAAAGAAGGCTATTATTCCTCATGCATTCATTTTGTAGATAAATAAAAAAATAAACTAAGCTATTGACATTGTTTTGAAACAAAGTTGGAGGAACTCTTCATGCAACAGAAGGAACTGAAAAATTCATTTTACCCACTTATGTCAGGAAGGTACTTATTCCTGCCTCACAGCTCCATCCACTTGGAATGCTGTTCAAGGTACAGATTTGGAAGCATGTGAAAAATGACGACTTTGAGCCGTTTCACTTGAGAAGAAGGAGGAGGAAGGTGGGAAAGAGAGCAGGGATAGGAAATGGAGTTACTAGCACAGCAGAGAGAGGAGTACATGGCAACGTGGCTACAGCGAAAACACAGAAGAACGAGGAGCACAAGCCTCAGAACACAGCGGCCTGGATGAGAGAAGACGAGATCCAGAATTCAGAGGCTGGGTAGCAGTAATGTCATAAATAGGCTATACTGTGGGAGTGGTAATGAGCAGACGTATAAAGAACGCAGAAAGGAAAGAGTTCAGTCAAGGTTACAAGCAATGGAGGCAAATGGAAGAAGGAAATGGAACAACGTGGCATATAAAGATGGTCCATTTGAGGATAAGAAATGCTTCTGAGTCGAGGGTCGCATTTTGCAAAAGCAGAGAAGCAGAGTATCTAAAACCCCTGATGGCTTTTCCTCTGCTAGATCTGTCTTCTCACTGAAACATGGCCCAAAATAGCACGGTCATGCTATCAATTAATACAGTGCTAATACAATGCTGTGCACCCTCAAAGGCCTCACGAGGTAGAGTACGTACGAATAGACACACAGACAGTGTAATTCAGACAGTGAAACTTTTTCATTGACATCTAACTCTCCACTGGGTGGTTTATTTAGCTATCTTCTTTATGATTACTGGGCCATTCAAAATGTATTTACTTATATTTCACATTTCTCATCTCCATACTAAAACGGCAAGTGTTACGTGATGGCTGAAAGAGGAAATCTCTTGCAAGATGCTGCAGTTCAGGGCTCAAGTCACTGCTCTGACATTTTTAAAACTTTTTAACCCAGATAAAGTCCCTCAACCCTAGTGTCATCTTCTGTAAGAAGTGAATCACACCCATCCTGTTCACCTCTTGGAAATGTGAGAAGTAAGGGAGGTAATGGATTAAAATTATTTTAAAAATTGCAAGCAGCTACTGAAAGGTATTATTACCCTCTTTAACATATTTTTATACCCTGCCAGTTACTCAATAAATATGTGCTGAGAACATCTATCAAAGATGAATGGCTGTGGCAAATAGATTCTAAGAATGTGATGATACACAAAAATCAAGGGAACCTGCCACCAGTTCCCTGGAAACCACAGGGCTGCAACAACAACTATTCCAAGTATGAGACACTTTAGCCAGCAGGCTGCCCGTGGAGTTAGGAGTGACCTGTGGGAGGTCTCTCAGGTCGGTGACACTGAGGAAGTAAAGGGAGCTTGCCACAATGTACCTCTTTTTGATACTTTTGGTACCAAACAGAATAGCTCAACACTAAGCAACCCATCCCTCCTTAATTATTGCCACAAAGTTTTCAATACTTCTAGCCAGCACTAATCTCTCCTCTGTAACTTCCTTTGACACTTTCCAATGAGTCCCACACAACTCGGTATTTCAGTAAAAAGTTTAGCTCCTTCCATTAAAAAGTTTACTACCTATTCAACTCTACCACTATGCTGCCTGACCGCCGTTGAATTGGAAGAGACTGAGTTCACATTTCCTTGGGTTCCCAAGGCTATAAATTAAAGAAGAGACTTCCCAGCTTATTCCTGCTGAATTACTGGTGGATTCGAACTGACAGTGAGACTGGGCCTTTGGGTTAGCAGTGGAACTCCCCTTCGGATTATGTCACCAGAACTCCTCGCCTTTTCAACAGGGGCATCAAAATTTTAATTGTGGGACTGCTGTTGTTGTTAGTTGGTGTCAAGTTAAGTACCACTCATAGCGACCCTATGAATAACAGATTTGAGCCTTGTTCTATCCTTTGCCATTATGACAATATTTGACACTTGAGCTCACTGCTACAGTCATTGTGTTACTCATTGCTACAGTCATTGTGTTACCCTGCCTGGTTGATGGTCTTCCTCTCCTTCACCATCCATTCATCTGCTCAAGGAACACTCCCCCAGCAACGCGTCCAAGGTGTATGAAAAGAAGCTTTATTATCATTGCCTCCAAGGAGTATCTGGCTGCACCTTATCAAAAACACATATTTGTTCTTTTGACAGTCCATGGGATGTTTAGTACTCTTCTCTAACACCACAGTTCAAAGGCATCTTGTTCTGTCATCCTTATTGTCCAACTCTCAGATGCCTATCAAGTGACTGAAAAGACCATGGCCTGGATCAGATGCACCTTAGTCCTTAAACTGACATCATTGTTCCTCAATGCCATTCCCTGTGCATAAGGTCTCCTAATCTCCTGGCCAGACTAATTTCTGGAATAACTGTTGTTCTTATGTGCTGATGAGTCATCTGCAACTCATAGCAACCCTATGTTCAACAGACCTGAAACCTGCCCTGTCCTCAGCCAGTCTCACTGTCTTGACACACCTACCCCCATTGTCTCATACTGCATTAATCCATTTCATTCATGATCTTCCTCTTTTGCGTTGTTCCTCCACTCTTCCAAGAACGATGTTCTTCTCCAACGATCAGACCCTCTGGTCATGTTGCCAAAGTATGTGAGATGGAGCTTCAAAATCCTAGCCTCCAAGGAGAAGCTTGGTTTCACCATCTCCAAAACAGACCCATGTGTTTTCTTGGCAGTCCATGGTATGTTTAAGACTCTTCTCCAGCACCAAACTCAGACATCAATTCTTCTGTCATCCTTAGTCATTGTCCAGCTCTTTGTTGCATAGCAAGTAATTGCGAAGACCATGACCTGGATCAGGCACACCTTAGTCTCTAGATTGACATTGTTGCCTCTCAATACTCTGGAGAGGTCCCTGAGAGTTAGGTACTGCTAATTTCAGAATCACATTCCTAATCCCAGTGATTTGATGGTATGTAACAGCAGTACTAGAAATACATAGATTAGTACTTGTTAAAATTCTGTAAATGAAACTAATGCCTTCCTCTCAGTGAATATCTATGAGCATAAACATAATAAACCTGATCCAAATGAAATCTTCAATATTCATGTGACCAACAGGAGCAGACCTGCTGTGACATCTATTGAAGTTGTAGTTTCAGGGTCCTTCATTTGCACTGACTCTTGCCAAAACCTGGACCTAATTTCTTATTATTAATTCTGCATTATTTTTCTTGAAAAAGGACCCCCACCTTATTTAAGTTTCAAGTCCTACTAACCCTGAAAATGCCGCTGAGAGTCACATATGAAGAATGACGGATTGCACATCATTCTCTTCAGATCTACTCATTAAGTATCAACTTCAAATACAAAAGGGCAAATTCTGTCAAAGAGCAAATTTACCACATAACCATTATCAGGATCGTATTTTGTACCACCATCCTTTATAACATGCTTCTGCTTCTTGGATCCTGCATATGATGGGACCATTCCTGATGCTTACATTTCTCAAATAAAGTTTACATATCATTCTAAACACAGTCCACAGTGAAAGAAGGGGGAGGGGCGTAGCTCTTTAGCGAGCACTTGTACGAAACTAAGCAATATCATGATTAAAAGGGGGGGGGAAGGAAGTCATTTAAATAATGAACTCTAATTTGACTATTTAGCAATTCACTATTTAGTAATTTGCTATTTTTATTACATTTTAAATCAATTCATCTAACAGAAATTCTTTCAACCTCTTATAGTACTATTTCATTGCTACAATCCTATATTTCATGGCAAGACAATATCTTTCTATAATAAAATGGTAATAAAATGAGTACCAATTATCCCAGTATTTTCTCAAAATAGGTAGACTTTCTTTCATGCCTTAATTTTATGTTTTCCTTTGCCCCGTACTAAAAGCTTGGCATAATTATCCCAGAACAGGTTGAGCAAGGTCTCTGCAAAATCTGCTCAGGGTGATTATTTAGCTTTTTTTTTGTATTTGCAGAATTTAGCTGAGAGTGTTACAAGCGGTTTATCAAAATAAATGCTTGATTGGCTTTAGCAGTTTTTCGTAATTGAAAAAATAAAGAAAAAAGAGTTTTCTAATAAATAGAGGGAGAAAGAGGTTAAATACTTTAATTACTAACTTGCAAAAAGATTTCCATTTGAATATGGAAACAATGTAAAGGGGTCTCTAATTTTTATGGGACTGGAATCACTCCAGAGGATTTAATGATACTGCTGGGCAACTGAAACTGTGCGACTGAATAATGTGATTTCTGAGCACACTCCCTTAAAATAATGGAAGAGCGCTAAGGAATACTTAACATGGGTCCTTTACAAAGGAAAACTGAGAAGACCAATCTGTGGGGAGATTTATCAAACAGTGATTTTTTTTTAATTATGATATATTTTTAATTGTGACCTTAAACTGAGCACTTGTTACTTTTGAGTCAATAGTGTTTTGAGGAAGGGAGTTACAAAAGGATTTTCCCATCCAGCCTGGCTGGATATTAACTGAAGAGCTCAGGTAAATATGTCTTTCCATCTTTAAAGCATACTTGACATTTCTGATCTTTGAACTCTAATCTTCACTATGTGCAGGGCTCCTTAGTAGGGCCCTAGGATGTAAACGTCTTCAGTTAAAATGACCCTTAATTGCTTCCTGACTCTAGTCAGATTTGGGCACTTCATTGGGTAGAAGGGAGGGAAGGAGCCCTAGTAATGTAGTGGTCAAAAGAGCTCCGTAGCTAACAAAAAGGTCAGCAGTTCTAATTCACCAGCCACTCCTGGGGACAGAGCCGAAAGCCTGCTTTGATAAAGATTTACAGCCTTGGAAAACGAGAAGCAATTCTGCTCTGTGGTATAGGGTCTATCACTCAGAACTGACCTGATGACAGAGGGGGTTTTTACTTGTTTAACTGTAATTGTGGAAAAATATATTAATACCATTTTGTGGACTACTGCTTCAACCTATATTGTGCCCTCAAAATAAAGATTTCATATACACTGGATTTTCCATCTTTCTAAATATCAGTTAATGCCACCTAATCAGATCTATTATCAGCACTAATCCTAATACACAGATTACCAGCATAACAAAGCAGCCATTACGAATTCTGCCTCCTTTCTGATTCGGCTAGCCCAGGAAAGCCTACTCACATTACTTTATTAAAAAACAGCTTATTCTGAATTGCTGTTTTGTTTGGAAAAGAAAGGGGGGGGGTGAGTGGAAATCTGTGTTTCTCTCCAGCTGGCAGAGTTTTCCTAAATTAGATTAACTTTTAATTTAAATTAAAATTTTTAAAAGCTTTACACAAAGAGACAGTAATTGCCCATTTGAAACATCCAAAAAAAGGTGATTAAAGGGTACAGTAATATGCTTACATGAATAATAAATAATACTTAGCATTTAGATAGGGCTTTCCCCTCATCAAATCACTTCTTTATAAGCATTAACTAATTCACACATTAGCCCAGCAAGAAAAGTAAGATTAAAAGATAAAAATGCTTTTCTCTCCTAAAGGTAGGTAAACTGAGGCCTGGAGAGGCAGTTCTGTAGGGATGACCTTGATGGTTTTAGAGTATGGGCTTGCCTGTCAGGCGTGTCCTTTGGGATGGGGGTGTGTCATTAAGCCACATCTGAAATTAATATCATGTCACAGACATGGCATGAGCTTCAGTGTCCCAGAGGTCAATTCTGAACAACATCTTTGCCAGTGGAGATGTGTAGTTGGACAAAATATGTAGTATCTTTCTGTCTAAACTTATTCATCTACTAAATGGGAATAATTATCTACACACCACACCACCACACACACGCATCACAATGCCCAAAAAATACTTGATAGAAAATATCATTGACCATTAGAAGGAGTTCCTAAGACAACTAACTATTCACAGTACGCTAATGAGATATTTCAAGGCCTCTGACCAGAAATGGAGCCATAACTCCAACTAGGTATTCAAATCCCGTAAAATTTGCTGAAGCCCCCAGGAAAAATACTAATGGTGTAACATCCCAGGCAATATTTA
Organism: Elephantulus edwardii; assembly: GCF_000299155.1. Lineage (NCBI taxonomy): Eukaryota > Metazoa > Chordata > Mammalia > Macroscelidea > Macroscelididae > Elephantulus > Elephantulus edwardii. The sequence goes on along the minus strand of NW_006399753.1, from coordinate 30,092,938 downwards.
ATAGTTCACATTTTATGCAATTAGTGTACCTCCAGTGAATACACATTCATCTCAAATTACTGGTTTCCACCCTTTTTAACATAAAAAGAATAATAGAATCAAGATATTGATTCTGCTTTAGCATCCACTGATGGATAAACTAATGACCAAGAATTACTGTAAATCCTATAAACCAGTTGTGACACTTTCAAATGGATTTTATCAAATTCTAAACACACATATATACACATATACCAATACCAATTTCTACTTCTCTTGTCATACATACATATAACAAACATTTCTGATGCACAAATTCTGACAACAACGGCCAAGTTCCTCAGAGGTTTGCAGGGCACAGAGGCTAAGAAATAGGATGCTGTTCAACTCTCTCGAGTGCACAGGTGATACCTACCAAGAAAAAAAAACAAAAATCTGAGGAGCAAAATATGTTCCCAGCGCTCAAAAAAGTTCAGATGGACCTTGAGTGAAACATAGTTTCTCTCAGTGCTTTGGAGCTGGAAGAAAATGTAGAAATTGTCTGATGGAAGTCATTTTCTCAAGATGAAAACACTGAGACCCAGAGTGGATACAGAAGGAACTCTGGTGGCTCTGTGGTAAGGACTCGCGCTGCCAGCCAGAAAGGCACCAGCTGCTCCGTGGGAAAGTGGTGGTTCATCTCCTCCCCTGTGATTTACTGCCTCTGAAAGCCCACTGCAAGGTGGTTTGAGTTGGTTGTAACTTGATGGTGCACGATAACCTCTCACATAGAGAGAGAGCTCTGGCAACCTAGTGGATAGGGAGTTACTTTGTCGATGCAAAGGCAGAAACCACCTCCAAAGGAGAGAGAAGGACACTCTCCTCCTGACCAATTAATTCATTACCTCTGGAAACCCACTAGAAGGCAGCTATGAGTTCTGACTAGACAGTAATGAGGGTGAGGGTGAGAGTGGAAGAAATACCTCCTGGATGAGGAGCTCTGGTGGTGTGGTCCAGTTGTGTATTGCGCTGCCAACCAAAAGGCCACCTATCTGACGTGGTGGGAAGCCACCAGAGGCTCCTTAGAGAAACACAGGCAATCTCCCCTAGGTTCTATTTTTAGCCTTGGAAATCCTATGGTGGGTCCCTATGATTCGTAACCATTTGATGGCAGTGAGTTTGAGTTCTAAGTGACATAGAAGCAGAACCTTTAACATGCTCACTATGGGACCAGAATTCCAAGTTTTCCTTGTGTAGCACCACTGGGTGTGTTTGGACAGTCAATCTTTCTGTAAGAAGCCAAGACCAAACTCTTGGTATCACCTAGAATCTTGGCAATTTTATTTACAGTCCTTTGCATATAAAAAAATAAGAGACAGTATGGTGGTGGTGTTGTTATTTGCTGTTCATTCAACAGCGGCCCATAGTGATCCTAAGTACAAAAGTTCTGACGTCTGCCCTGTCCTGAGACAGGCTCACTGATTCCAACACACTTACACCTATTACCCCAGTTGCTGTGTCAATAAAACATCTAAAGAAATATGCACATCCCAGCTTATTTTTTTTATTTGAATAATCCTAACAGAGGTAATACAAGATAGTGCCCTGTAACTCTTAAGTAGCACTCAAAATCCTTTATTGTAAAGTAGCATTCCTCCTTTCCTTTATCTCTTCAATTTTTTTTCCATTAATGGTGACAAGATAAGGAGCACTATGAAATTGTTTGTTTTTAACGTAACTGATTTAACATAAAAACCAGCTGAAACATGTCAACTACTACAGAGAAACTGAAAACGAAAATCTTACTTTAACCACATTTATAAATACACGATGTTGGGATGCTTCTGGAATTGCAAATATCTTTTTAGTTCTCTTCATCTGGAGAATTTGCATGGTTGCAAGAAAACCTTGTAGAATTCTTATTTTGGTCTTCATGGAACATAATCTCAACATCTCAGGCAGCCTGAAGCATCCTGAATTACATTTTCAGCTTCCTCTGGGTTCTGTGAAGCTCTATTAGTATTGCCTATTACACATAAGTTACTTTTAATGCTCTTCTAAGGCTTGTTAAATGCTACACAAACTTTACAATTCATGACTCTGATGTTTCAGTTATATCTCGGTAAATCTGAGCTCAAAATTTATCTCATTTTCCTGTTGGCAATATCCACCTATTATGATGTTTAAAAGATAGAGCCTGATGACGCAGTGCTTAAGCACTTAGCTGCTAACTGAAAGATCACCAGTTTGAACCTCCCAGGCTCCTGAAAGAGTCTGCTTCCACAGGGATCTATGGATCCGGAACGCCTAAGGGCCTGCTCTTCCCACTCCTGAACAGTTGCTAAAAGCTGCACTGAAGCAAAGGCAATAGGTTTGGGGTTTAGTATATCTAAATGTCTTCATTTGTTCTTAAAAATCTAGATTTTTGTAAATAGTAGTTATATATTATGTATAGAAAAATATGCCATGAACTTTTCTTCTGGACGCTCAACAATACTGAAAATGAAAAGTGGCTTAATGCTGTCTTTGCCTTGGAGTAGGAACCAACTCATAGACAACCCTCCAGCGGGTTTTCAGAGGCTATGAATCACACAGAAGACTGTCCATCTTCCTCTCAGAGTAGCTAGTGGATTTAAACTGTCTACCTCTGGGTTGGCATCACAACTCTTTAACTATTAGTGCCTCAGAGCTCCCTAGAAGTGGCCTAACAAGTGTTATTTAAACTGTGACAATAGTAACGGGCACACAAAAAAATGCATTTTAAAATTATATATTACATGTTGTTGTTGTATACCGTCGAATGAGAACCAACTCATGGCTGACCCTCTGGAGGGTTTTCAGAGGCTGTTAACTGCACGGAGTATATTGTCCATCCTTTCCCTACAGAGCAGCTGGTGGCCTCGAACCACTTCCCTTCAGGATTGCAGCACAGCTTCTTGCCTCTAGGCCATCAGAGCAACCTATATATTACATGCTGTTCTATTTATTTGAATATTTGTATGTATACAATAAAATGAACTTAAGCATGATGTTATTCATAAGCCACTAAGAGTTGTGCTCAATTCAACAGCATCTAACAACAGCATCAACACAAACATTATAATGGTGTTTCAATACGTTTGTACTGAGTTCAGGTACAGGCCACCCTATTTTTCATTTTTAATTTTAACATAAAGTATTCTGTTTAAAATTTAAAATTTATAATACTACCCTCTGTAAATTACCCAAACAAACTAGTTTTCAACTGCATAAGCTGACAGACTTGAACTGAGCCACTTGAAACTCAAATATGATATTCTCTGAGGAAGAAGAACCTTGAAATACTACTTATCATGCATCACCAAAGACATCTTTGTTGGCTGAAATTCTAACAGAATTTTATTTTCAAACAAGGTTTTTATTAAGTTATTTTTTTTCCTCTAGAACAATAATCTCATTTAAAATAATAATAAAAGAAACCCCTACACCAAGTATGCCTAAAGATATAAACAAACCGATGAAAAGTCTTCCAATTCCTGAAAGCCACAGCAATGGCTGGCTCAGCTGCATTTAGAAAGAAAAGCCTTAACGTGTCTTTACTGCTCACCATCTATGGAACTGTACAAATAGGGTATACCATAGTTTGAGGTGCTATCTAAGAATAAAATTTCAATCACATTTATTTCAGCACCTTCAAAATATTATAGAAACAAACCAGGCTCACCTGCCAGAAGTACTCTCTTCAAAAATTTAAGCTTCATTTGTTTTATAGTAATCTGACATCAGTTTACTTCAAAGATTGTATAACCTATATAGATTATATATACAAAGAGAAAAAATATATATATATCTCCAGAAAAGATGAGATTGGAAATTGAGATGTTTCTAGTAGACTAAAAAAGACTTTGTGGAACTAGTCAGCCAAACTAAATAAGTGTATGTCAAGGACAGCTTGAGAAATGATAATGACATTTCATCATCATCATCAATTTCTTAAGAATGAGATTTCCAACAACATGAACCTTCTTATCTACTTTAATTTTGAGACAAATTAACAGTAATCTATTAAAGGCAAAAGCTTTGTAAAGAAGAGAAAAAGGCCAAACTATTTGTAAAAAGAAGTAAGCAGTGGATATTTTTTTCTTTTGTACATATTACAGTGAAGAAATGTGTAACTTTATAGCTACAAACAGCATATATTTCAGCTCTATTTAATTTTGATATAACCATAAACTTATTCATAAGCTATTCAGAACTCCAAATACATTGTTTTAGTCTTTTATTAAAATAGTAAATATATTTCAAATTCTTCTAGTGGTTCTTTTCATGGAAAAGAAAAGAGATACATTTTACTATTTAACCATATGTGTTTATATTTTACAGGAGCACATTTCTCACTGGACAGAAAGTCCTTTGTATTTGGATGAATCAGTTCGAAAAGTAGAAGCTGGAAAACAAAAACGAAAGCATAGCTGTCACACATACACCTGCATACTACCTGGCGTTCAATTTTCCTACCATCAATAAGAATGATGTCTATGATGTCTGACCCTATACTAGTGCTTTAATTAACTGGTTTTAAATGGTAATTAAGACCACTCCAATTAAGTTTTCATTTTAAAAAAATTAAGTACAAACTCAGTCATTCAATAAAGTGTTGTAGTCATTTGGTGTGTTTCTAGGCACAGAATATAGCAATTTACTATTGACAAGCACTAACGGAGGAGGTCATTTCACAAGTATAGTGTGGACAAAGGTGAACCGGGCAACTGATGAAATCTGTGGCCAAGGCGAAATAGCAATCTCTGAGCCAAATGGTAATAAAGTTACTGAAATGAAGCAATGTAGTTTCTAAACTGAACTGTCATAAAGGCGGATATGGGCTTCAAACTGGCATGTCAGTAGTAATTAAAATATTATTTCTCTTTTTTAAAAAGTTCTTAATGGTTTTAATAGCCTTATTGATTTTGTTTCTTTATTCAAACAGCTAAAAGCAAAGTCAGAAAGATGCTCGTTGGGTGTTCAAGGGGGGAAGGAGTGGACAGTACAGGGGTTAAGAGGCAGGCAGGGTAACATCTGTAAGGGCGGAAAAGAAAAAAGGCAGTAACACAGTAGCCTTATTAATATAGTACAGTTTTTGAATACTGTCACAAACAAAATACTGTTACACCACAATTCTAAAAAAAATGCTATGTCTTGAATACTTAGCAATTATTACATATGGACAATCTCATCCTTAAGCCTAAATAATGTTTCTGTGAAGCAAACCAGGAAACACGAAGTTCTCAATAGTTTAAGGTACTTGTATTACAAGGCCCTCTCCATTTGAAATAAATTATTTGTTTACTCAAATACCTGGTCAATTTATTCAGGAAGTATACACATGACTGCAATTGTTAGGACCCACTTAAACAAAAATTAACAAAAATGCATTGGTTTTTCCCCATGAGTGCCTCACTTTCTCCTACTAGAAGAGAAAGAGCTCACTGCTTACAAAAGACAAAAAACCTGTTGTTTGCATTATTTTTGCTATTCTGATAAAGCAGATCACATAATTTTTGCAAAGGAATTATTTCCCTGAAGTCTTATGGAATCATAGGTCTTTCAGGTAAAAAGGATCAAGAGACGGTCTATTAGTTCCAACAGCCTGGTACTGGAAAGCATGTTTCAATAAAAGGACTGTGGATATGGTAATGACTGGTCTTCATAGGTATGCTAACGTGTAAGGTGTTCTACAACATGAATGCCATACTGAAGACTCAAGTGATGGTGGTGGAGGTTCTGTACCATCAAGCTGGGATTGACTCTTAGCTCCAGCTGGTTTTCAGAGGCAATAAGTCACATGGAAGAAAACTGTTCCTCTCTCTCGTGGAGCAACTGGTGGACTCCAAGCCTGTGCCTTTGGGCTGATCGCACAGCTCCTCACCAATAGGCCACCAGCGCTCCCATAGAGGACTCTGGTAGTTTCCATATAAAGTCAAGTTTCCATATTTGTATCGTCTCACTTAGCTCCTGGCAAACAAATGAATACATCCTGAAGGTTCGGGGTCACCAGCAGCTCCACAGGAGAAGGATGGGCACTCTCCTCCTGTGCAATTAACTGCCTTTGAAAATCCGCCAGATGACCAGCTATGGGTTGGCTCCAACTCTACGGTACACAACCACAACAACAACACTTACGTCTTGGCAAACAGATGAATGCATCATTCCACAGTAGGAGGGCTGTGCATATCCCATGCAAACCCGGCCTCTCCTTGAGCAAGCAAAACATCTAAAAGGTATTATTTAACCATCCAACAGCCTCTACACTAATACTAATTTTCTTTTGCAATCTGCTTCACAACAAGGTAATTATACTTTATCATCTTTCATTTAGTTGAAAGACACATTATTAAAAAAATTAAATGCTTATTTTAGTTGAAATAATATGCGTTAAATAATTCCATTTGGAAAGCACATAAACACATCATTTAGGGCTCAGTAAGGGAAACTTAGTTTCAATTTTTTTGGTGGAAGGCTGTAAGTTTAGAAATGTCTACAATTTCTAGAAATCCATTTCCAAGCATGGTCCAATCATACAAACGACAACATTCTCTATAGCAATTAGCTGTCCAGTGTAGGCTCTATCTGCATAGGATTTTATGTACTAAAAAGGCCTTGTCTGGTCAATAACTGCCCAGCCTCTGGGGCTAGAATATATACTTGTGGAATGAAGGCAGGCTTTTCCTTCTATATCTATGGGGAAGGGGAAGAGAATAATGTTTTCACGTGGGTAAGTCAATCAATTTTTTCCCTCTCACTTTTCGAAGTTGAAGCAGGAGAAAAAAAAGAAATATACTAACTAGATGTAAACTGGTATTTGTATTTATTTTCTCATTTCCTTACAAATATTAACATACGCTGTTAGCATTAACTGAGTAATATATATTCAAGTAAAAGTAACAAGCAATTGACTTATACTGTTTCTATGCTATGAAGTAATAAAAACGTAAGTATTTGGAAAACCATCCCCAAATGTCTGAGCCTTTCACTCTAGTATATAAAATTCTATGCCAAAGTAGTCATATAATCATTAATGTTCCACCACGTAAAACAACCACCTGATGCAAACAATTGTGCCAATGAGTAGACTCCATTATGGAGTGAGAGTGGGCATCCATACAAGTCCCAGCACTGTGGAACTTCAGCCTGCGGGTCTGTGATCCTTAAAAAGCAGTGCAGTGTAAGATTTCGTAAAGATCCAATGGACCCGTCAGTAAAAATGACAAGGTTTAAGCAACTTCTGGTCCATCTTTGGTTTGTTTAGCTATTTATTTTGGTAAAGTTAGTTCCTGTAATTTATGAATGTGTGAGAAGCTGAAAACACAGGCAACTAATGTATCAAGCAACTAGAGAGTCCTCTCAAATGATGGGTTTGCACATGCCAGAGGCAGGTGGGTATATGTTTGCGAAAAGTAAGGTAAGAAAATGCAGTCACACGCCTTGCGAGCCTGGAAAACAGGGCTGAGTTGAGTTGAGTGTTGCACAGCCTGACTGTGACATAATAGTGTCAGCTAAATGAAAGGTTTTATTTAGCATCAATTTTAACAAAACCCGATGTTTAACTGATGGCACAATAGGGATTTTGAGGTCTGCCTCTTCACCTAAAGTGGAGGTAAGCTAGAGCGCAGTGTAAGATGAAGGCACTATTTCATCTTGTACAGTTCCTATCCTCACCCCAGGTAATAACTTATTTATTGGTAAAATAAAGACCTACAGCATCAGCTAAAGAGACACAATTACGAGATTACACCGAGTCAGTGCTCACCTGTACACAATAGCTTGTCTCACTACAAAGAACAATCAGTTTCAAATCTTTTCAGTTCACAAAAAACTCTTTAGTGCTTCACGAAAACTAAAAATCACGACACTCCTATGTGTGTGCGCACACACACACAAACATCTCACAAGAAAAGAGCACTCATTTTTTTGAACCACAGACCTGCAATGAAATCACATCTCCTTTTCACTGAAAAGACACTGACTGGATTAGAAGATGCTTGCCGCTGCTCAAAGCACATCCAGTTACCAGAACAAATGTACATTTTTACCAGTGTTGGGATTCTAATTGTGTTTAATACAGTTTCGTGTTGCATCAAAGTACAAAATCAATACCATTTGTCCAGCATGCAGGAAAAATGGAATCTATAAACGGCTCTTATTGAGTAATTAAACACCTATTATTGTCATGAGTAATGAAACAATGAATATGATAAGATAAATTTTTGCAAGAAAATACTGCAGTGATTAATACCTCCCAGCGTATTAAATAAAACTGACTGCCTTTTGTGCAGTACTGCAGGCAGAAGAACGGGGACGCGAGAAGTAGTTGCCAGTACTACAATAACAGGCTAACCTTGAACTGAACTCCTTTCCTCAAGAAATTAAATGCTGTAGCAGGACTTTAAATCCCCCCACTTAGAGCTCATTTGTGCACCGTGTAACCTGCAGTTCCTGAAGAGAACTCATTATCTTCAAAAGGAGAATCCCTTTATAATTTCTTTATGAATGTGTATATTGTTTAAAAAAAAAGTATTTCTATATCCAAAGGATAAGAATATTAACAGTGTACGCAAAGCAAGGAGGCTTGTACCCATCAGATACCATGTCTGTTTCCAGGAACTCACACGCAGAATGCAATCTGTTATGGAAAACTGGATATCAGAGTGAGAATGAGTTTAGGGGAAATGCAGATTTGGAAAAAATAATATTCATCTGCTAGACTGATGCTAACACTCCAGGTTATTCTGGTGCTAGAGTCCTGTACCTTTCTGGGTTTTTTTTCTCTCTCTGTGGCATAAAATCTCTCCGTCCGTAGCCCCCGCCCCCTGGATACACACACACAAACACACACTTCCTACCAACTGTCACCACACGGCTTCTCTGTTGCTTAGCTCTTTTTTTTTTAACTTAAGAATGATGCACCAGGAAGAACTACAAAGTACAAAAGATGAATCTATGGATGTGACACTTGTAAAGGGTAACCCTATTTCACAAGTGAGATGGGACAAAAAAGAAAGAAAAAAAGGCCACTGAAGCAATAACTGCTCACTGAATTACCATTAAATTGTAAGATTTACAATCCAACGTACAGTAAGTGCATATCTAATGGAGTTTGTCCTCTAAAAGAATATAAAGTGAATCTTCACAGCGTAAGATGTGTGTAGGTGATGTATGTTTCTTTTAATCTATTTTTAAAATTAAAAACAAAAAAGTCCAAAACACACAGAAGAGGAACATACTGATGCAATGTGAATTAAAACCCCAAGGCAAACTTAGAAGCTCACCTAATTTTAAATGCACTTTATATCAACTCCTCTCATTTTGAATTTATCCACTCCTCTGAATTTAGTCTTTCAAACACAAAATCTAAGGCACATAAACAAATCAGGATTGAAAAACAAGAAGTCACGCAATCCTTCACACATACCATTATTAATGAACAGTTAAACTTTTAAACAAGACAGATAGCTCATTAGTTGCATCATTAAGTAAAGGCAAAGAAATTCTAATGCTGCCAACATGGAGAGGTTTCAAATAAGAGAAACTGTAATCAAATTATCAATACTATTAAGAGTACGTTTATTCTTATTGAAAAAAAGAATTCGCAGACATTATTCTAAAGCAAAATTACTTAAAATACCCTAATTAATTCTTTATCACTAAAAACAAACTCTAATAATTATTCTCTATGCTACTTTCTAAAGTAAATATTCATGAAATAAAGTGCATTGCCACCTCTCGACAATTATCTACTACAGTAGCATATATACAGGAGATCCACCTATAGATAAGATTTTACCAAAAGCTCTCTGAAGGAGGAAAAAAATGATACAAGGAACCTTAAGTTATATTACCAGAAGACTGAATTATTTTATTTGGATAAATAAGTGTCTTGTTTAAACTGGTAGTATAGAAGTCATTGTCCTTGAATTAAATGGAATGTAAAAACCTTATGCCAATTTTGCAAACCTATGCTTTGCTCTTCTCACCTCTCCCCCACATGATCTGAATTTTATTTTAAAGGATTAACAAGTAACACATATGATCAGCGGTGATATCCTTGTTCTTTTAAACCTTAGTGAATCAAGTTCACTAAGGTGAAGTAGTGGAATTATCAGTACAAGTGGCTATGTCATCAGAGCCTTGAGAAAGGTGCTGTGTAGAAATGCCTAAATAAACAGCAGCATAAAAGATTTTATATTTGAGATATATACACACACACAGTTCTCTGTCTCTGTCTCTCTCTTTCTCACATACACACAAACACACACATACACACATACACACACACTCGCCTCTGGTTATTAAACACATAAAACAGATGTACTATTGTGTGTAAAACAGCATCTGTAATTCCCCTTCACAACTTTAACGTCAATTCTTATTTAAATGATCCACCCTTGCCAAGATATTTGAAAGGTTACCCTAAAAATCAGTTGGATAAAAGCCTCTCTCTATGCTACAGTGAGCCCGAGAATTTCCAGCATCTGATGAAGACTAGTGGACCACCTGATACTTTTTCAGCAGGGTGATAAAATTAAAGGATGGCTTTGATTTGCTTGAAGGATTACTTCCCTTACTTAATTGTTTAAAGTGCACAGTATTAACACAAAGGGGTGGGGAGAAGAAAATTAAGAAAATGACTGTAGAGCCTGAGCTAATTGCAAGCTGATGAGATTGTGCCATGCAAGAGCTCTCCCTCCGTTACATACCATCACAAGCTCTGGTCTTTTCCGCCCGCTGCTGCAGCAAACAAGCTGATTTGCTAACAAAGTGGTCAGCTCAGGCACTTGCACAGCAGCTCACGGGGTCCACAGACGGCTGCTCTCCATGCAGAGAATCTCAAGCTCCATTTTCCAATCTGATTACACGGCTCCTTGTTCCAGCAGCCTTAAACCTTCATGGCAGTTTACCAACATTTTCATCACTTTTTCTTTTACAAAGCAAAAGAACTGATAAGCTCTCAGGTACCCAGGATTTCAGAGTCAATGGCTGGCCAGCAGCCAGCACTCCCTCACTGCACAACTGTTTCGGACCACACTGCATAAAGCAGACAGGATTTACCAGACAGCACAGAACTACCAGAATTGTGCCGTGTACACAAGCAGGCAGCATGTTTCTGTCCTTACAGATGTCGACAATTGTGTCGAATCATATCTAAGAAATCCCAGAGACCTAATAAGGGCCCTGCCTATCTCTCCCCTAAAAAGAGGTAATGCAAAACACGCCAATGAGCACATGCTTATGAGGTCCCTATGACGCTAACTAAAGTGGAAGAAAACTCTGCTCAGTGCATGAAAAACTATTTCAACCTGTCTGATATCCCAGACGCACTTCTTGACTACTATAAAAATGATCCTCAACACTTCCATACAATGTAAAATGTTACTGACAACACAAAATAATATATTAGCACCTTAAAATGTTGACCATTCTCTAGAACTCATGAAAAAGACAAGCAAATAGATGCAGAAATGAGGCATAAAATGTATCATCAAAAGCCACTTCCTGAGAATCAATCTTACTCTCTTTAATTCCCAGAAATCACATCACATGGTTAACAGGGACTTCAATGTAATACAAACACACTCAAAAGTTGAAAATAATGATAGCTATCAGAGCTCAACTTGAATACCTATGCATAGACTCTACTATGTGATAGTTTAAACATTCCCTTTTACCTGTAAGATACTGTTCTAAAACACTATCTAAATATGCACCTAAAATGTTAATCGTTCAGTGAAAGCCCATAAGCACTCACTCACTGTTTCTATTTAACAACAAGGAATACAGTAACAAAGCATAATAGCAATGCTTTCTTCAGACACTGTCAATAACTTCCTGACAAAGATAACAAAAAGAAAAATGGCTTTAATGTCTGTATATATATTCTTGGTCCATTCTACATAATATTGATCTACATCATAAAGGCTTTGGGAAAAGGAGAGAGGAAAAGGGGAGGAAAGTGTACACTCTTGCCCAGTGCCTCACCAGTGTGCTGACCCTCTGTATCTCAGAGTCATTAGATAAAGTCCCAGCCCAGCCTCCAGGACGGGGATTTGAACTCACACATCGATGTGGTGATTCTGAACATGCCAGGCAGAAGGGTCATTCTCCCTCATTGATGAGGAGGACACTTTCCCCTGGGGAGGGGAACACTGGAAGAGTGACCGTTGCAAGATTCTGGCAGTGGACATGCTGCTGACGCAGGAGTGAACTCTGACAGCCACTCTGCTTTAGTCCAGCTGCTCCAAGAAGGGTGGTTTTAGGGCCACGGCCCTGACAGGTACAAGGGAAAGTTAGAGGGGAAGTGTGCGATAGGAAGGCAGGACCGAAGGAAAGAGCCACTCCTGGGGATTGAAGCACATAAGAAATAAATATTGCAAATGGATGCTGTCCAGCAGATAAAAGACATGTTAGCTGATATGCATATTCCGGACAGCCACAGCATTTTTTAATAGACTTTAAAAGAGAATATACATTTCAAATACTAGAAATCTAAGCTCAGCACCTATATCCCTGTTCATGAGCTGCAGTAAAAACCTATAAACTCCTACAAAGTATACACATAGCACCCATACATGTATTTGCATGTGGGTGGTATCCTGCATAAATGACTGTCAACTTAAAATGCCATTCTCTAATTTATATGCAAATTCTACCTCTGGTAAAATAAAAACATATTTTAAGCAGCTTATAGTGCCAACACATTATTCCCATGAATGATTCCTAGTAAACTATTTATGCCAACTGTGGGATGCTTTTTTTTTTATGATTTATTGGATGGTGAACGAAACCACTTAAACTATAGTTGTCTGTATGAATCAGTAATTTCCATGTTTCTAATTAAAATGTAAACAGCGTAATGAAGACATCAAGTTTTTAGGCAAATGTCTCTTCCAGTGCCACTTGGGGTATGGTAATTACTGGAGCAGATCTATGGATGCTCCTGAATCCTCTACAAGTCCAGATTAAAAGCATTACTATTAAACCTGGCTCTTTACACGAGGGAATTGTTTCTTCTAACCCATTCCCAGTTTGCTTACTGATTCACATTGGCACCACCTTTAAAAACCAGTCATTTAAAAAAAACAAAAGTCAAAATGGAAAATTGCAAATGCAGCCATTCACATTTAAAATGTTGATTTGAAAACACTGGCAATCAGAAACTGGAACTAAATCCACTCAGATTTTCTACATGAAAACAAACACAAAAACAATCACCAAACAGTGTCTACCCTAAATTTATGGTGTCGAGATCTGGGTCCAGAAGAACTAGGTAAGGGGTGGTAAAGTGAATCCAGGGGGAAATATAACAAGTTTTCTTTTGTTGAAACAAGTAATTCACATGAAGTTTCCAATGTACCAATTAGTGAAATTTTTAAAAGTAACAACATATAAACCATCGACTAAAAAGAATGTCATTTTTATTCAATGTCATATTCAAGAATGCAAGTGAGCCCTTGATATGAAACTGTAATCTGTTTTCCTTTTTATTCTGGCATCTATTTCTCTCTGAAATTTGTCAAAAATTTATCCTAAAGCAAGTGACCTCTTACATGTGCTGAAGAAATACATCACCTCTTCTGCTTACAACTGTTAATTGAACTTCTCTCAGCAGCCTATTTCTCCAAGTTAACCTGCAGGCTTGCTTTAGATATTTACTGAGTCTGTGAATAGTTGTGTGCTTGTGTGGGGTTTTTTGGGGTTTTCTTGTTTTTTAAATTATAATTCTCCTCCTCCCCGCCCTCCACACATCCTTTCGAACCGATGGAGTAACCACACTGTAGCTAAGTGGTTAGAGCTGAAATCTGCTGTGATATGAAAAGTCTAAATTGGATGGAAAGGGAGGATCCTCCTCTCCCTGCCCCACCCCCACTCCTGGGCTCCAAGTCCACAGACTGACTCATATGGCCAATTTTCATATTATTTTTACATAAATGCTACACAAGCATGTTGCTAGGCTTGCTGTGGAACCGAGAATGGATAAGAACTGTGAATGTGAGCTGAGGCACTGTGAGGGAGATAAAGGGAACAATTTTTGCAGTTATGTTTAATTACAAAAGTAACACAGACACATAAATAAATGTATATGCATCTTGCTGGAGCCAGTGGGAGTATTTCATCTAAAAGGGTTTCCTCTTTTTCCATCTGAGAACATATAAGCTTTTCTTATCCCCCCCCCCACCCCATTTGGGATTAGATACACAGTATTTTTTGGGGTGGGGGAGGGGCAAGAGAGAGGAAGACAGGCTCTGAAAGAGGCATATTTTGGTAATGTTTCATTTTTTTAAGCACCTCGGGGGGCTTGCAGGGGGTAGAGAAAGCTGATTAAACCAGGCCAAGTGTTTTGTTGGCTTAAGGGTGATATCATACTTGTGCTCAATATCAGAAGTGTTGCGAGTACAGGCATCATTTCTATTCGCTTTGTGCCAGAAAGGTAAACACTGGATTGCATTGTGGATTAAAACAATAAGAAATCCCTTTCCTCTCAGGCTTTCAAGGCCGTGCTAATCGGGTGTAATTTTTAATGAACACACTGGCTGCTTGATACTCATTCAAGACATTTCACTAGAAGGTTATTCATTTAAAAATCAACGTTTCAACCATATCAAGCTGTAACCTTTCTTGAAATGTAAATGAATGGTTTAAATGAGAAGATTAATAAAGAAGGGATGTTCCAATTCCAAGCATGGCATGCTATGTATTTTTAAATTTGTCTATGCCAGATGCTGTCAGTCAGAACAAAAAACTGTCCAAGCAGACAATCTGTGCGTCTGAATGTTGATCATGTTGGAAAGTACAGGGGGGCGGGGGGGGAGAGTGTGTCAAGGATTCATGGTCCTTCATCTTTGCAGTAGAGCAAACACGTCTCTCAGTATAGCGACAGACAGCTGCTTCCACTTTCTAATGTGCCCTAACTTAGATCACTGAAAGAATTGTCAGCACTCAGAGAAACACACAAAGATAACACAGCCAGCTGCCATGGAGGGGAAAAACAGCACAGCTCAGAAGAAATGGGATTTGTTCCATTTGCATGATGCTGCCTCCCCTGGGCCCCTTTCTTTCAAATCCAAAGCACAAAAGACAACACTTAACATATTTGCTTAAAGATGACAACCTCATGTTGATTTCATTTGGATGTAACAGTGTCAGGATTACAGATATAAGAATATATTATATCTGTAACAGAGACTGACAAATGTACCCATCAGTGGAACTGTCTGATTCATCTGCTTATACAGCCATTTTACCATCCCAAGGGTGCCATCTAAGTAGTAACTTTAGAAGACTGAAGGTCTAATTTTATTACACCACATTTCAACCTACTAAACAATATTATTTCTAAAATAGATCATTTTTATTGGAAGTCTCCCTGATGAAAAATCCAGTAGACACCAGAGAATTTATGAACTGTATGGGTCCTTTGAACTCAATATACTGCCCATTTTAAACAACTTTTCTTGCTATATGGCAAAATTCTAGTATCAAATAAGTGAAAGGGAAAGAAACATACAGAGACAGGAGAGAAAAACAGTATATCCATGGTTTGAGCATCAAAATATACATATAAAGAGAGATTGATTTTAAATTATACAGACATGTATAAAATTAGCCTTATCTGGACCATTTGAATAAATTCTTTGTAACCACTTTACTTGGGTCTATCCCATTACATCTTCCCTCAATACAGCATCTGCACTTCGACAGCAAGTATATGAATAATCATTACCTGTCAATATCTTTTGGACATATACTCAATCTGACTTCAGCCAGTTAAGGTGTTCTTGAGACAGAGGGAAAAGAGAATGATTTAAACCTGAATTATCTAGCTATGAGGCATTATAATATGGACAGCTAAGGAAATTATGAATCTGATCTGAATTTACATGGTTTTGAACATCTTCATTCTGGATAGTTTTGTGGTTTGTTTTGTTTTGTTTTCTCTTTAGCTGTAAAGCAAAAAATAAAAGGTTTAGGAGGATGTGATTGACTTTATTTGCATCTATATTCCTGTGAGTTACTTACTTGATTTAAATGATGGAAGGAGAATGTAGAGAAGAAACAATTACTCTCTCATATATGCCTACACAGATATACCAAACCATGCATACAAATATGCACATACATGTCTGCACACACTGCCCCACTGCCCAAACCAGCTGACTTCCCATAATGACATGTTGGCTCCCAATGCTTCTGCTTTGTCCAAAGGAATGCTCTACTGCTTGTTGCTTCTCAACAGTATAATTCACTCATTTGGCCTTGTTTTCTAAAATAGAGTTAACTGCTATATGTGAAATTTCTGCACAGCAGATGGCTAGCAACATTATTTTCCATTTGTTTGATTTCTAGTAAGAAGAAGGGGGGGAATCCCACAACTGTGGCATAGTGGTACAAAGAAACCTAGCAGCATGCATGATAACCTAACCAGTGCCAGAAAACACACATTTTGGGGGAAAAAAGAAAATAATCATTTCTATGTAATAATATACCAATGCTCAATATAATCTTGTGTGATGGGAAGGTGGGTTATTCCTACTATCTCCATCTCCATCCATAGAAAAAGTTCCATTTAAATAATTTCTTTCTCAGAGTAAAATCTTTAGTGTAAGATACAGTCTACCTATTTTTTAACTGATCAAAGTTTCTAGAAGCAACTTATTATAACCATTAATGTTTGTCATCGCCCAAGCTGAAATCACTTTCTTTACCTCTAAGTGGCCCAGTTGTCCAACAGAAAATGGGAAATAGAAGCCATTTGCAGACAAGTGCACATGCACAGAAAATTAAGCTGTAAATATTGGGGCCGGGTTATTACTGGAATCTGGAAACATCTGGGGCTAAGGAACAAGCCAAGGCCCATTTCCACAATGTCCAGGTAATTGCTTAAATGATTTATACCTTACTGTTTCTATTAAAAACGTCTTTAAAGAGAAACATTTGTAGGCTCTGTTCTGCAATAAAAACTGGTATCTGATTTCACTTGCACAAAATCTTGTGAAAGATGCTGCATTTCCTCAAGGACATATACATGACAAAACTTTAAACTCCGGGGGGGAAAAAACCTACACATTATTAAGGAGGTGTGGTCAGTTACTCAAAGCAAATACTCCATGCCATTCAAGCAATTTTAAAGGGTTTATTTGTGATAACTTTTTATTCTACCCAAAGTAACCCATTAAAATCCATTCCATTCTGTTCATGCACATGTGGCAATGCCTATTTCAGAGCGAACAATATCTCAATGTACAGTTTTCAATTTAAGCTTCAACTAATTTCTCATAAATCTTGTTTACTGAGTCTTCAACTGAATGCCAAACTTAATGACTAAAGGAAAAATAAGCACTACCTCCCAGATAAACGTGAGCCACTTATTTAGGAATCTAGAGAGATTTAAATTGTCTCACTTCAATGATTCCTGTATGCTGTATGGTGCTACTTCCAACTGGCCTATAGAGAATGCGCTAACAAGTACACATAAACACACATACACACACATACACAGGAGTTGTTCATTTGAAAGACTTTTCTGCTGCATTTTAAATTTTAAATCACAAGCATAAGTACAGTTTCATATTCTCTAACAATTGCTATGTCTAGATCTTCTAGCTGAAAATTCAATTACTGATGGTGGTCAGTTATGTGCATAAAGGTGAGGGCAACACAAAATAAATTACTGATCACTGACTTGAATCCATGGCTCATGTTTTAGGTCAACAAATTATGGATATCAAAAACTGTTTTTTAATGTATGATGGACTTGCATGAATATTTTTACAGACAAACTTTAAAATTCCACAACATCCTGATTTTAAGTCAAAAAGAATTCTAAGATATTATCTTTAAAGTCTGTCCTTGATTTTGTTTTGTTGTTGTCAAGAAGGCTTTGTAATTCATAGTCTTATCTTGTATTTAACTAGTTTCAACTTGCTTAAAGTTTACTAAATGGTTGTGTGCAGAAGGAAGAAAGAAAACCAAAAATAAATTCGCTTCTGCTACTTTTCATATGTTGTTTCTTAATCTTCATTATTCTACCTACAATGTGTTGTCAATGCACTATTGAAAATCTCTAATAAACATGCAATGCTTTTATGCAATTAATAACTACGGCACATTAGTCCACTGTGGCTCACTTAGTAGTGCAGCTTTATCAGGATGTATGCTTAACAATACTTCTCTGTATAGAATTTATGAGACCAACCTAGATGTCAGTATGAAGAAGATAGACTCTAGAACTTTTTAACTCTGAAGAGCTCAAAATCGAAGAACACTTAGGAGTTCTCAACAAAAGTTATGGTTTTTAGTAAAACTATTTTGGTTTTTTGGTGGTTTGGTGGGTTTTTTTTTTTAATGGAATAACAATATAGCATTTGTTTTCCATAAGTTGTGTCATGAACAAGTGCTATTCTCTGACACAACTTAGACTCAAAAAGTTAACAATAAAAGAAAAGCTTTGTACAACACTGTTGACTAAGGCCTTATACATTAAACACTGGGTCAAAATTAACTTCTCTTGAAATTTTTTTTTTTTTCTCTTGAAAAATTTTTTAATACAAATTCATGTAAAAATCACTGGCAGATTTGAGGAAGACACTGATCCTACTACAAGTACACAACGAAATGGTAAAACAACTGGACTGAAAAGAAAAAAAATGTCTTTAGGTAGAAACCCAGCTAAATTGTTGACTAGCCAGTATTTAGCATAAAATTAACTCTCAGTGTCAGATATTAACTACAGGGAGGAAAAATTGTGTCAATTAAAATTTACGCAAAGACATTCACAAATTAGAGAGGCAATAAAGTATCATGTCAACTGTAGATCAAATAGGTTAAATCTCACGTTGTATCATCATGATCTTAAAGAAATCTATTTTGAGTACTGCCATCTTACATACCTCCAGATTATCAGAGAACATACAATATAGAGAAATGCCTGAAGAGGTGCTGATCTTCCATTTTTAACTAACGGCTGAATAACTCAACTGTTAAAGAACCCTATATGGATAAGAACTTGATCTGCAAGTCTCCTTGTCTAAGATTTTCTGAGTCTATACTCTTAAGGTTTTCAAACTGAAAACACAGGAGAAAAAAACAAACACATATGTACAGTATAATTATTCAAAGCCATTTAAATGCTCTCAAGTAAAGGGACTTTGGTGACACTATGGCTAAGGAATTCAGATACAGACCCTGAAATGTGTGGTTGGAAGCCACCCGTCACTTCTTGGGAGGAAGAAGAGGCACTCTCCTCATAAAGATTTGTCACCATCCATTGTCCTTATTGTGGTTAAGTGCTACTGAATCCAGCATGAACAGCAGACTGAACTTTGTCCTATCCCCCACCAATCTTATCATCCTCCACATTTGAGTTCAATGCCAGGGATACTGTTATCAGTTCATCTCTTTGAGGGTCTTCCCCTCTTTGGCTGACTCTCTCTCTCCCTTTCCAAGCATGATGTCCCTTTCCAAGGAACAGCCACTTCTAACATGTCCAAAATATGTGAGATGAAACTTCACCAACTTTGCCTCCAACAAATGAACACTTCAACTGCACTTTCTCCAAGATATTCTGTCTGGGGTTTTTTGTTTGTTTGTTTGTTTGTTTTTGTTTTTTGCCATCCATGGGATACACAGCACTCTTCTCCAACAATACAACTCAAATGTATCATTTCTTCTCTTGCCATCCTCATTCATCCACATTAGATGCACTGCAGGTGACTGGAAAGACTTGAATCAGGTTACCTTCATGGTTTTTGAGGTCTTTGGAAAAATCAATGACAACAGACTATCCCAACGTAATAAGTCTCCTGATCTCCTGACTGCTGATCCCAAGTGTGTTGACTGTGGATGCAAGTAAAATGAAACTGTTGAGTTTCAATGGCCTAGTGATCAGAAGTTTCACTGCAATCCTGAAGGTACATGGTTAGAATTGATTAGCTCCTCCACAGGAAGAAGATGGGCAATCTCCTCCCGCACAATTTACTACCTCAGAAAACTACCTAGAATCAGTTTCAACTCCACAGCACACAGTAACATAAAGATCTACTGGCCTGAAAACACTAAGGCATATTTCTAATCAGTCCTACAGAGTCATTATGATACAGAATTGCCTCAATGACAATAGGTTTTGGTTTAGTATCAAATAAGGATCCCCAGTGGCTCAGTGGGGTAAGCAGTGGACCATTAGTAGAAAGGTCAACAACTTAAATACATCAGCTGCTTCACAAGGGAAAAATGATGCAATCTGCTTCTGTCAAGACTTCAGCACTGAAAACACTACGGGACAATGCTACTCCATTCAGCAACGGTAGCTATGAGTCAGAATGGATTCAACAGGCCATAGAATTGTGTCTTGTAAGATTTTAAATAAAGTTCTACAATGTCTCTTCTTACATGGTAATTTAAATGTTCTCCTACTCTCATGTAGAAAAACAGACTAATTGACAACCCATTTTTAGATAGATAATTATAAAAATAGTTTTCAGAGTTATAGTCTCTCCTAGATAATTGAATTACATGGAGAATATAACTTCATTTTGAAAAATGAAACACTATTTTAATAGCTCTGCTCTTTAAATATTTCTAAAAGCATCTTCCAATTTTTAAAGTCAGATAAATAAAAAACTAAGTAAGTGGTAGTCTCCTTGCTTTTTATCAATTCAATTCACCAAACATTTATTGAACACATAATACAGGTCATACACTGTACAGCATGTTGAGATTAAAAAGAAAAAAAATTAGATGTGATCTGCTCTCAAGAAATTTTTAATTTCAGAAAAGAGAAACACAAATGCCCAGGAATCTATAGAAGGAGAAAGCTCATGATAAATGGTGGAAAAGAAATTTTCATGAAGTGATAAGGGATTATCAAGCAGATGTCACAATGGATCCCAATTTGGGCAGCTTAAGGAAGTCATCTAAGATACACTTGAAAGGAATACAAAAGACTTTTCATGATTTCAAGAGGAGAAGAACAGCATTACATGAATTGAAAAGAAGATGAACAAACAGCAGCTGCTCAGAAAGTGGAAGGAAAAAGGAACTGTATCCAGTTTGATAAAGATTCAACTTTCACAGAGATTCATAATTTGATATCTGTATCTTTTTCTGCACTTATATATACATTGTTGTTGTTGCTGTTATGTGCCATTGAGTCGCTTGCGACTCATAGCGACTCTATGTACAAGAGTCCTAAACGCCATTGTATCCTGTGCCAACCTCACTGTTTCAAACACACTCATTCCCACCATGCCACTCACAGAATCGATCCATCTCATCGAGGGTCTTCCTCTCCTGTGCCTTCCCTCCACTCTCCCAAACATGATGTCCCTTTCCAAGGACCAGTCCCTCCTTGCAACATGCCCAAAGTATGTCAGACAAAGCTTCAGAATCCTTGACTCCAAGGAGCATTCTCGCTTCACCCTCCTCAGGACAAACTTGTTTATTCTCCTAGCAGTCCATGGTATATTCAACACTCAAAGGCATCAATTCTCTATCAACCCTATTCACTGTCCAAATCTCCAATGCATAGCACGTAATTGCAAAGACTATAGCCTGGATCAGGCACACCTTAGTCTCCAGCCTGATGTCATTGCTCTTCAGTACTCTTGAGACATCCATCACAGCTGACTTTCCCAATTCAATTCGTCTACTGATTTCCTGGCTGCTTTTACCAAGAGTGTTGACTGTGGAACCAAGTAAACTCAAACTGTTAACTATCTCAATCTCTTCACCATCCATACTGATGCTGCCAATAGGCCCAGTGGTGAGAATCTTTGTTTTCTTGATGTTAAGCTTCAATACATATTGAAGGCTTGTGCAGCAAGTGCTTCAGGTCCTCCTCAGTTTCAGCAAGCAGGGTTGTGTCATCTGTATAATGCAGGTTATTGATGAATCTTCATTGTAGAATACAGAAAAAGATACTGATTCATAATTTGATATCTATATAGTTGTATCTTTTTCTGTAGTCTATATATACATTTTAATCAGCCTCCTATTTAAAAACACATTCGGTCAGCAGTATGGAATCCAGTATGGAATCCAGGTTGGTAATTCGTGGTTTATATGATGCTAAACACTGACACTGATGTGTCAGATGCGATAATGGTTACCAATGATGGACAGTGTTTTTGGAACTCCTCACTTAAAACAAACTTGGAATCAGGAGTGGCTTCCACTTCCAAAACAGCCTGCCTCCTGAAACTCTATGAACATGGAGAAACGATGGAAGTTATACAAGTGTTCAGGTCTTCCATTCACAGGGTCACTCTAAGTTTACACTCGACAGCATTTAACAACAACAAGAGCATATATACATATATATGTTGCTGGTATGTGCTAAAGAATTGGGACCAGCTCATAGCTGACCCTCCAGCAGGTTTTCAAAGGCTATATACAGACTGTTCATCTTTCTTCCATGGAGAAGATGGTGAAATACAATCAAATCACCTGCCTTTGGGTTGGCAACACAAATTCTAAACAGCAGGCCACCAGATAGATAAAAACAAAGATCTTGAATTCCCTAACACTTTCTGTTTGATAGTCAATTTATATAACCTTAAGGTAGAAAGCCTATTAGATTACGATTATTGTTATCCACCATCATCAAGTAGGAACTAACTCACATCTGACCCTCCAGAAGGTTTTCGGAAGCTGTAAGCTGTACTGATACTCATCAATACTCAAGATATCAGAACTGCTGACACTTTCACTTGCAGGGATCAACTAAATGAAAAATGGTCTTTTCCTTGACTGCTACCAACACAATTTCTAGAGTTGAGAGAAATAAAAATCTTTATTAGCTATGTGCCACCAGTATGGTTCCAAGTTATTTAAACTCACTAGCCCATGACCAAGCAGTCATGAATTATATACAACCAGAAAGCTTAAGTGTCATTTGCATCAACACTTGCCTTTTACAAAAATATAAACTGAGCTCAGAATAACAATTGTCATAGGCCATGGCTCCTGTCACTTCTCCTCTTCTTCCTCCTCCTCACTCAGCTGGCTTCTTTTAGTGGCATGGTGGCAATGTTCTCAAAAGTCTTCACTAAATGCTGCTGAACTTCAGCCACTGAGTGGACTATGTCTTGCATTTATCATTAGCATATTCAATTCTGAAGAGACTACCTCTATAACCTCAAGTAAGAAAGAAGAATAGTTTTAAAAAGTGAAAATTTCAAGGTCTCAAGAAGTAGAATGTTTGGCTTAGGGATTTGATTCTCAAGCCCGATTTTACATTGGAATCACCTGGGAAATTTAAAATATCATGCCTCCACAAAGCGCCATTTAATTTCATAATGCTTAATATATGATTGGGGGTGCTTTTTATCTTTTTCAGTAAGGTACCAGTG
The DNA here is from genome assembly GCF_000299155.1 of Elephantulus edwardii. Taxonomy (NCBI): domain Eukaryota; kingdom Metazoa; phylum Chordata; class Mammalia; order Macroscelidea; family Macroscelididae; genus Elephantulus; species Elephantulus edwardii. Next base: position 30,069,602 of record NW_006399753.1, on the reverse strand, counting down.
GTATTTACTACAGAATACTCTGGTGACATAATGGTCAAGGGCTCTCTTGCTTACCAATGAGTTGGTAGTTCAAAATTCCATGATGGCTCCCAGAGACAATGACCTAACAATCTATTCTTGAAATGTTCACTGGCCCAAAAACTCTACAGGGCAGTTTTACTCTGTTACACGTGTTGTTACAAGTAAAACACAAACATCATGCACCTAAGAAAAACACCAAAGTGTAGACAGAAAACTTACCATGAAGCAATTCCAAAATCAGATCACACATATATCAACTTCAAATGTCCTAAGCTTATTTATATAGTAATAAGTATTGGGAATAAGTGATTCCCAAACAAAACCTTAAAAAAGATAAACCACAATTCTCAACAGAATTACTGATGTAACTCCATTTAACTCCATTTGTGACCTAATTATGTTTTTCGTTGTTGTTGTTGTTGACGATTGCCTTCAAGTCGAAAATGACTCATAGCGACCCTTTGAAAATAAGGCCTGAAGCCCCTCTACAACTATCAACATTTATCAAAGTTCATAGTTTCCGAGGCATATAATTTAGGAAGTGGATGCCACTCGGATTGAATAGCATGTATCACACTGGAGTGTGTGTACAGCCATATACCTTTCAAACTATGAAGAGAAAAAAAGAAAAACAGTTCAATTGGGTAGTTAGAAAGTCTATATATTCAGAATTTATTCCAAAACCTGCTAGTTTATAAGAATACACTTTACTGAGCTTATATTGTTGCATGTTATTCAACGTGCACAAGTTACTACCTGCTAAGAAAGTTATTTTTTTGGTGGATTTTTCCCCACACACACACTTGTATTAGCATTTCATGTAAAGGACTGTCAATAACTTTTTTAGCAACAGCTACGTGAAAACAGTCTTCACCATTAGTTTTACCTCAGTAACATTTTGTAATTTATTTTCCCTTTAGGCATTTTTCCCTTTCCTATTAATAGCTGTCTGCCAAGAAGAGAAGTTTGGCCATGCCAACAACTGCTGTATCACTTTTTCCTTACTAAGCAGTCTAGTATCTTCTTAATTAATTCAAACTACCTCTTCATGATCTAAATATCACATTCCAATAGCTCAAGTGAAATTTCATTTTCCAGATGATCAAGTAATAACCACCCTTGCATATAAATAAAAAAAAAAAAATTACTATACTAGCACACAGGTGAGACTGGAGGCCAGCAAGGTTCTGGGTGAGTTTGCAAATATCAGAATGGGTAGATAACCCTGTTCTCCTTGGCCCTATGCACCAGGATATCTCTAGAGGTGGCTGTTAGAAAACACAGAAAAACAGAACAAATCTACACATGCCTGGTACAATTGTGTATCAGTAACACCTTCCAGACAGTAGCAGAGTGAGAGTGACATTTTGTTACAGGAGGGTAGACTTCCAGGAAATATAATTACATTGGTGTAAAATTGTGGATTTTGAACAACATTATAAACAAATCTGTACCACATGCTGTACGATCCACACAGAACATCTTGAAAAATAAACAGTACTAAATAGTCATCCCACATAAAAGTAAAATAAATAAGAAACTAAATAAGTATCAATGCACTGTAACCACTAATTGATAGACTTATTTAAAATAAGATAATGAAGACTTTTCCATAATAGATTTTTTTGCTCCTCCTAATACAGAAATGTTAATGACAGAGAATTACAGCTATCATTTTTTTTAAACAGGGGGAGGGCTGCAAGTGTAATACTTTTTCCGTTTCTAAACAGACACCATCTCAAGATGGTAGTGTTACCATCCACGAACACATCCATATTAATGAAAGGTAGTACTTTTAAGATTATACAAAACATATTATTTCAATTAAGGAACATTTCTCTTATTCATGGTACTTTAAAAAAATCTTCCTGCAGAAAAAAATAAGCAATGTTCATAGAGGCATAAAACGAATTCCAAAGCTATTTTAGATATTTCTTCCTGCTTATCAGCCAAGGAATCAGGCCACGTGGAGTTTCAATGTCTACATTTGTGTCACGTAAGTATCCTCCACCCCACCCCACCCCCAAATATTGCTTAATTCTCTGACCAATACAAATGTAAATCTCTGAGAAGAATGTTGCAGTAACATTATTGGTGAAGGATAGCATGGTGAGGGCACAGGAGTAAGACACAGATCTTTAGTAAATTGTGCTTAAAATTGACTGCAGATTTGTGACTCAACAACAGCAAAGTCAGTTTTACTACAAATGTGCTTTAAGAAGTAAGAACGGCTATTATTCTTAACAAGTTATATATTGGGAATTATTCTTTAAAAATGACTCATAAGATATCTTTTTAAGTACTTAAAGTCATGAATATGTCCTTTTCTCTTACTTCTGCTTGAATATAATTTTTCATTTTCCAGGAAAGGATACATTTTCTAACTAACCCCGTTAACCTAATTACTTATACAGCAATGCCAAAAGCAGCCATGACATCGATACCTTCACAAAGGAATGTATCCACGTCCATGCCCAATACAACAGTCTATTTCATTTAGATAATAAAAACCCTGCAATTTTCACTTAAAATATTCCTCTAGAACCAAAGAATATCTAATAGTAAAATTTACCAAAAGCACTTAAAGTTTGCAAGTAGCTAACGTATCCAATATACTTATCTTTTTTATTCATATGCTTAAGTTTAAAAGTATTATCTCTTAAAATAATCTGAATACGATTTATGTAACGATATTTGTTTGATTTAAACAAGCAAATTGCAATGACAATGCCCTCAACCTTAAAAGTACCCCTTTCCTTATTCTGAATAATTATCTTGTAAAATTCAAGTAAGTGAGTCATACCTAATTAAGAGATATAATTTAGTATCATTCAAGTGTATGATGTAGGAGACTTTACAATCTAACTTTAATTTTAAGTAGAAAGAGGAGAATGAAACAGCTACTTTTCTGGCATAACAGTTCACATACTGTCATCAATTGATCTCAATTACTGCTTTAAATGACTTTAAAAGCAAACACTTAATATGAAAACATACTAATGCATAAAAACAAATCCGAAAACAAAAGGATCCTATCTGAAATTTTATACAGGTTATATGACATAAAATATTTAAAAATTAGTTACTGTGGTTAATTATCTATGGAAATATTTTAAATTTATAGTATGTCAGTGCCTTTAACACAAAAGTCTCACAAACTCTGAGGTAAATTTATAATTAAGTGGGGCCTTGTTATAAAAGTTGTTTCTCAGTTGTCTCTCATAATAGTGCTTATCACCTGAGAATGCAATGGATGTCTCACTATGCACAGGGCAAAGATTTCTTTTTTTCTTAGAAGGTCCCGTATGTAGTATTTCTCCCCACAAAGTATAACCAGGCATTCAGACAAGGCTCAAAACTTTTTTTCTTTCTCAGAAATATCTTTAAAGCCCCCTCTTCTTAGTTTTGGATGACATAAAAGAATAGTTACTTGTCTGAGCTCTTTGATATCTCCTTTCCCAGCAGAGTCATCTGATGTGAGGAATATCTTTTGAAAATAAATGGTGCAACTTCAAGTGCACTCAGATCCATACTTGCTGGACATTCCAACATGTCTCAATTTTTATTTGAAAAAGCCACTTGACTTCAAAATTTAGTTTTAGATACAGTAGTATCTTTGAAGCTTTATCTCAATGAGAAGTCCCTTGGGAAACAACAGTGTAAATATTTCGTCCGCCCCTCAGCACAGAATATTCAAAGGGAAAAAGGAGTCAAAGATCCTCAGTAGACTTACTATGGGGGAGAGGGATGTTATTATCATACTAGTTAAGAAGCTAAGTTCACTATGTGAATATAACATACTGAAAAGTTAATGATACTGCATAAAAGAGTTACTTTTCATCTCCAACACAGCTGTCACTACATGTTTATATTGCTACAATACCACTTTCTAACCATCAAAATATTAATACTGATACTATTATAACACCGTAATCATTCTGTGTTTGCCCCTCCTCCGTGACTGTCACTCAAGAAGTTGAATTTTATGTTTTTCACAGCTGTAATTTGCGACATTAAAAAAAGCTTACTCTACTTGCACATGGACCCTAGGTAGAAGCCCTGGTGGTGTAATCGCTAAGGCACAATGCTACTAACACAAAGATTGGACGTTCAAATGCACCAGTTGCTTCAGGAGAGAAAACAGGGCAGTTTAATTCCATAATGATGTACAGCCTTGGAAGTTGTGGGGCAGTTGTAATTCATGTTACAGGATCACTACTAGCTAGAATGGACTCGATGGAAAGGATCTGGTTTGGTTCTGGAGGACTTAGGAAAGGGCATCAGTGAAGCATGACAGCAGAGAAACTCTCAGACTCTTACTACTTTCAGACTTTTAATACTTTTTTAGAAATCTAACTCAAATCCTTTCATCTCAATTATTTTGCACTTAAAGAAAGCTGTTAACATTGTTCGGTGTTATCAAGTTGAGTACCACTCACAGAAACCCTCTGAACAACAGAACTGAACCATGTCCTGTCCCGGGCCAGCCTCATCATTTCTGACATACTTGAGCCCACTGCTGCAGTCACTGGGTCAAGTCATCTGGTTAAGGGTCTTCACCTCTTTCACCTAAGGATGCTTAGAGAACCGTTATTTAAGTATGAATCTACAGGCAAACAACTAAAAAATACAGATTTCAAGATTCACTGCACACAAATTCATGTGACATATCCATACACCAGAATAAGTAAGACTAACAACATAAAGATAAAAACAAAAGCTTTTCTTTCAGTCACCAGTTCACACCATGTAGAAAGAGCAGAAGGTTCTTTCCAACCCACTCCCTTAACTCAATTCCTAGTGCTATCATTTTAGGTAGAGGCACAAGGAATAATTGTGGAGCAGTCAGTCTTCAGACCAAGGACTGAGACAAAGCAGGCCCTTGATAAGTTAGGGGGTGGAGAAGATGGGCTGGCTGAGATGCCTGTGTGACTAGTGCAGTTAGCTGCTCAGGGCTCACTGACCCACCCTGATTTTGGCTTAAAGCTTCACTTGTAGCGGTCTTAAGATTCCCTAGTAATTTTGTACTAAGGTGCCCCATATTTCCATTTGCACATAACAACAACAACAACAACATGGCTCCACAAATTACATTGCTGTTCATGAGTGAAGGGGGCAATTCTTGTGGACAGTTATGACAATGAATCACAAGAAGAGCAAAAGGTTTATAGCAACATCTTGAAAGGCATGGCGTAACACTGCACTACTTTTGTCACTGAAATCTGAAATGATACTGTTTCCATGAAAAATTCTTTATTATGACCCAAAGAGGTCACAAATTCTGAAGTGAGTTTTCTGTCAAATATAAATATGATGTAATTACCTGTTTTTCAAAAAAAGCATCCAATTTCTTCCAATGAAGCAAAGAGTTGAGTTGGGAGAAATTAACGCTACTCCTTCCCCCAACTTTCTGAGGGTAGAGATGTGGAGTAAAATGCATTTTCTGCTCTCGTGCCAGAAATATATCCATAAGTGGAATGAACTATATATAAATTACAAGGAGATTAAAAAAAAAAAAAAAGCTCACAGAAAGGAAAAGCAGAGGTGTTTTTCTATATTAAGCTACTGAGGTAAAGAAAACGTAAAATTTACACATTTTGGTAAGCAATACATCACTGAATAAAATGTGTTCTTATGAAAATGATAACAAATTCTTAACAAGAAACTATCAGAGTGAAAATGTAAAAATAAACAACTTTTCAATAAATATTTCTCAACATTTAAACATAAACTACTTAATGTGGATTGCAGAGTGCAAAGAAAAGTTTAACCTTGAGCCTCATATAATAAATCATACATTCTACATTCAAGATATATCAGCTTCAAAAAGACTGGAGGCAGCAAGAGCCACAAATGCATTGTAAAATTCTTAATAGTTCAAATAACAAGCAAGCATATGCTTTAATACATGCATTTTAACATAAATGCATCTGAATTTAAATCCTTTGGACTTAATGCTTCTAATATAGGCTGAAACGACAGCCTACCATGTTAAGCAAACTGTCAATATACAAATAACGAGACAACAAGCAGATTGTGGTTCAAAATACTTATGTATTATTCAAATAAAGTTCTATCTGATATTTCACATTTTGATGGTTTCTGGTGATCTATCTATCTTTTCTGCTTCTTCAGTCTTCTAGCCACATCTGCTATGGTCAACAGGTATCGGAGAAAATGTGTTGTGATGAGGCAGTATTCTAGAGTCGACATCCAGACTACTGTACTAGGAAAACTCGGCACACCCACCTGCTTTGGACTTACTTCATCCTTACCCACACAATTTATTCTGACCTTATTTAATCTACCTTCTGTTTCTACAAACTGTGTTTCTGTTAGAAAGCATCCTGTAAGTTAAATAAATACCCATATAAATTATACCTATCAATAAGTAAGAACAACAAAAGGATCAGTTATCATGTCAAAGCAGCTGATTCTTAAGCCTGAAACTGTCTAGCAGAAGTTAAATGAAAACAAAAACAAGCATGACAGAATTGACAAAATTTAAATTAAAAAAAAAAACAAACCAGGAACACAGCTACAAAGTTCAATTATGAGAAGCAGTTGTCAGACTCATACAGACTCTTTAAGAAAAGTCTTTCCTTTTAATAACCAAAATGCAAGTGTGTGTTAACTGAAAGGTGGGCCAATTATCAGACTTGCAGTCTTTCAAGTCATTAACAAAATAATTTCTAAATTCAATTGCTTTTAATAGAATAATAACTTGTCAGAAGAGCTAATATATTTTATGTCAGAAGAAAAAGACATATGAAATGTTTTTAAATGAAGAAAGAAATGTATTGTTTTCTGCCCATTTGTTTATTCTAGTTTCTCAATGACTTAAGGGGGAAAAAAGCAGAGATGCTGATTAATCAAGTCTTATTGATCAGTAGCACACATCAATATTTTACACAAATGTCTGCAGAATAATTTCTCCCAATCAAAAATGTATAAGTCAATGTAAATCCTGGTAATGAAATGTATTAACTCTACAATAAATGTGATACTTTGTAAAAGTAGTATGTGAAATTTGTACATGACATACTGATCAAAGGCAAAACAACAAACATTCTATTACACTAAGACTTTAAGAACAAACTATAAAGTTCAAAACATAAAGGACTGTAATTGTTTCAAATACACCTAGCAATTCTGCTGATTTTGGACCATTAAAACTGATTACTTAATTAGGCAATCATTCAAGGCATGTAAACACACACAGACAAAAAAAGGGAGGTATTCTCATAGCCATCTTTTTACTCTGAGATGAAAATTCTGAGAAATGTTACAACCACTCAAACTTTCATGATTTATCCTCATACATAAACTAACCAAGGTATTAAATTCTAAAAGGTGACAAAGTGAAGCTCAGGGGGAAAGGAATTTACCTGGAATGATGCTACTCATCTGTCTCTTCAGGTGGCTAATATTCTGCCCTGTACTTAGAAATGCCAAGTAATATGTATCATCTCTATACATTCTTGAAACTACTATTTCCTTTCTCCCCTCTGGTCATGGTCTTGTATTATCTAAAGGTAATTAATGAAATTTCTGCCTCTCTTATGTCTACCAGAAGTACATGCATATAAAAGGGTTTTTAAACTTTCTCCCTAAAATGAAGAAAAAAAGAATTTCTGATTTTAAGGGGAGTTGGGGGTCGAAGGGACTAAGCTATATATAAATAAATATAGGCAACATATTTAAATAAACATAAATAAAGGCAAAAACTCTTGTTTCACACAGAAAATATGAGTTACAGTTTTAAGACTCATATTGATCTGGTACAATCAGGAGAAAGAAAATAGTGGGTTGTTGTGTATTTAAAAAGAAAAAAACAACACAACCCCTATTTCTTCAAATAATTCCAAATAAATCCTATAAACTGTCTTCCAGATATGAGAAAAGCAAGTCGACTCACACATTTGGCTTCCAAACAGTAGTCTTACCCTCTTCCAGGAAAATAACAATGAGACTTTATTACCCTGCTATGATTCTTTCATTTCAGACATGATTAATTAACAAGTATTACACTTCCCAAAACTCCCACCATGCTCTTCTCTGCCTGTTTGCTGACAAACCGCATGAAATAACAAGTAGCCACTAACAGTGTAAGTCAAAACATCCAAAAATAGCTTACTTCTCTCATGTAATTGCCTCAAAAACTGAAGCAAGATGATTCTGACAAAACAAAGTATATGTTGTGTGTGTGTGTCTGTGTGTTTTAACTTGGACATTTGTTTAACAATAGCTTTTTTAAAGTTCTAATAACACATGCATCATATTCAGTATTCAAAAGTACATGCATGCCTAACCTAACAACTCTATTTCTAAGGTGAAATTCTCAAAGTCCATGTAGCTTTCACACTAATGGCCACTCATGCACAATTAACACACAACAGAGATGATGTGTGCAAGCATGTTTTGAGAAACTTTTTTATAAGAAAAAAAAATATTTACTTCCCAAATGAAAGTAAATTTTCACAAACATAATGGGAAAGATAAACAGGAATAAAAAAAGCCTTCAAGGGAGGAATACGGAGAAGAGGCTATTTCCAAAATGGGAATGAATGAAAACCTCTAACTCTGCATAATCTTCTCAAGCACTCTTTCAAAACAATTTTCCCTTCAAAACTACTTATTTCTAAGATTTCTAAGTGAACCAAAAAGCTAGCCAAACTGCATTTAATATGTGTACATGTATTTAATAAGCATCAATTTATAAAGTCTAGAATTTCCCCTTCACCCTTTCAACTATTTATTATGTCAAAAAAAAAAATACAAAAAGTCACACTTAGTACAATCTTAATAAACAGATCTGGTTGGCTCTGGGAAATATTTGTGGTCTGTTGTGTTTTCTGGGGTTTTTTTGCTTTGTTTTTAATCTATACTGGTCAAAATACCCTTGCTTTTTTTTTTCTTCCTGTTGTATTAAATTTAGGATCAAAAACATCAAAGCAGCTTCCACCTCAGACCTAACTTTTAGAGGATCAATGTGACAAGGCAGTCCCTGATAGATGTTTCTCTTGATAAACGACTTGTTCAAAAGAGACATTGTAGCTTTCATTTCCTGACCACAACACACTTTTAATTTGCAACAGCAGAGCTGCTAGAGTGTGAGCATTTGCCCCTTCCCAGCCTGTTGGGTTTGTAGCTGATTCCTTTAGGCCACACATTTGAGACAAACAAAATCTAAAAATAATCAGAGTTGTAGAATTAGAAAGTAGGAGCCACCAGTGCTACTATTCGCAGACACACAAGTGTCTACTTTTTACACCGACTGAGCCCCCTCCCCAGTTGCAGTATCTGATAACAAGGCTCCTAAGTGAACATCTCATTTGCACACTGGACATTTAAACATACAGCAAAATAAATTATGGGGCAATTATTTCATAGTGAGCAGAGATTTGGGGGAAGGGGCAATTTACAGATTTAAATCTGTGGTTAAATGGTATGAATTATATGATTGCCTAAACCAACATGTTTTTGACATATTATTGTAATGATGATTATTATTACTATGATCCAGAAATCACATTAAAGTATCAATCCAGTGAACAGTCGAACCATCCAATTTCTGCTCTCAGCACATTGTCCGAGCTCCGATTTAAAATTTATAAATGTAATATCCTCCTCATCACAGGCAGCAGCCCAATCTGCTCTGAATATATATTACAGCTTTAACATCACAGAGGGAAATCGCCCATCTGGCAATCCCATTCGCTCCAACAGCTCCGGGGGAAAAAAGCTGTGCTCTCTCCTCCTTAAAACATTTCTCAGGGCAAATTATGTGCATCTAAAATAAACAGTCTTCTTATTGATCGTTTCAAAGTCAACAAGTTCCAAATGCAAAATTCAATCAAATCCTCCCTATCGTGGAAGAGTGGTGTGTGTTTAGCTCAGAGTCCAACCAGAAGTGCATGTCACGCAGCGGCTCTTGTCCTGCCTTTCCACGTATTCACATTTGTGTTATGAGAGAGCAGTGACCACGGCCACACTCCAGACCCCTGGCAGCTTTGCCTCTCTGGTATTTCTTTCAGGTCTTTTCTCTCCCTCTCTTTCTTTCTTTTCTGAAGAGAGAGTTCCTGGCGGTAGGCTAGAAGTAACAACAATCCAGTTTAAAGTGGAGAGAGCCTTTGGTTATGCAAAATACTTTAACATCTTTTTTGTTGTTGTTGTTGTTCTTTCGTAGTCTTAATTGAGTATCACAAAGTGTACACATTACAGGCCCACAAGAGCTATTGAAAGCCCCCCCCATTCCATTTATTTGACCCTTTTTTATTTTTTGTAAAGAGAGAGGAAAGAGCTATTTGAAACGAAGTCAATTTCTGTGCCTGATTATTTCATTCTGTCACAAGTTACAAGTAAAAAGCGCTGACAGGAAGACAAGTAAATGGCAAAAGAAATACACACGTACACACACAACAAACTACCACTATTCTTTAAAAAAAAAAGATAGTAGAGGACTTTAAGCAGTCACAATATATACATGTTTATCATCATGAAAAAGATCTCTTTTCACTCACTCACCCGAAAAACCACACTCAGAAGAATTGATTACTCCACAAAGTGCAATCATTGAGAGAGCAGACAGTCAAACTGCATTAATAGATTGAAAGACAAAATAAATTTCCCACCACTTCTGTGTGTGTATATGTGTATACATAAATACAGACTTTCATTAGTAAGCAGTCTTTCCCCACACTCCCATCCTATACTCCCTCCACCCAACCCCGCCCCAAAGAAAAACCCACAAAGAGTTTGACTAATTTACATACCATTTGACTTCAGCAGTTATATAGTGCATTACTAGTAACATGCAACTTCAGGATTATGGCTAAAACTGACCAAAGTAGACTTAAGTAAAATATGAATCAGAACTGAAACACATAAACAAGTGACTGCAAAAGCGAAAAAGCATTGTGACAGATTAAGATACACATTTATACTTAAGGCAATTATATATATCATGAACATCTGTTTCCCAAGCAGAATCTTCAATGATTTTGTCATGCTATTTAATTTGTCTTCCCTATTTAGATGCAAAGGAAGTAAATTCCAAAACTGACATACCATAAACACTGGTGCTACTGATCATTTCTTGCTGGCAGCACAAAAAGCTGAATTGGATTTCTCACAAGCAGGAATTCCAAAGGTTGCTTTTCATTAAAGCCACTTTTCCTCTCAGCTATCAAATGTCACTGCCTTGAAACGTGGGCCCTTTCGTCAGGTATTCATTTAACCTACATGCATATAATTAAGGGGGAAAGCAACATCAACAAAAAGGGGATCTCAGATCACAGGAGAAGAAAGAAAGGAAAAAAAGCACATGACCAGGAATGCAAGTCCATGTCAATTTCACTCACTCCCATTGAAACTAACAAGAGCTCCGGGGAGGACGGTAATAGGATCAGTGGATTGTATATACCATTAAATTATACATCTTTCTCTCCCGTTCCTTGCCAACAATACGCCCACCACGCTGTGCCCCCTCCAAGATGATGTGCTTACATTTTTCTGCAACTGATCTTCTGACATTTTCACGTCCCCCCCCCAGCCACGAGATTGTAATTTAACCTCAACTTTTTGTGTGTGTCCAAGATTCTTATTTACACTTCTTATTTACTTAGAAGTTAGTTCCCGAAGAAAGTCTAGCCCCACCCAGTGCCTCTGATTTTTTTTTTTAAGTAAAAAGATAGTAAATAAGTAAGCCCAGTATTGGGGAAAGCGAGGTTCTTGCAATCGCGAACTCTTAATCTCACATCATTGTTACAATGATTAAAGCAGTAAAAAAAAAATTATGCATTATATTTCAGGGCTACTTTGTACAGAGAAATTAAGACAGCAGGTTGGCGTACAGAAGGGAAACGAGTGCAAATGAAGTTTCATATTTACGGCACAACTAGAAGGTCTCTTTTTTACTAACGGTCTCGGCTCTATTTATAATCTTTAAAAAATAAAACAAACAAAAACAAATTTAAACAGATGGTCGGAAACTACGAAGGTCTTCTTACCTGAACGCGCGGAGCGAGAACCCGATAGGTTAGCGTAGCATCGATCCGATGTGTTTGCTGATGAATGGAAGCTCGGGTTAAGTGAAGGTGCCTATGATTTGAAATCATTCCAAGTTTTTGAAGGGAAGACGGACTGCAGCCTCTGCCATGTTGGAATTTCAAACCCAAAACAGCTGCTTGGAAGGAGCCAGCATGCCAGAGGCTGGGCGCAGGCGCACAGCGCCGCCGAGCCAAATTCAAATCACTTTCACACTAAGAGCCAAAGATCAGTTTTCAAAGGAGAGAGGGAGAAAGAGACTGGGGCTGCCGCGAGGGAGAAAAGACGGGAGGCAGTGGCGAGAGGCTGGCAGTGGAGAGAGGCCGGCAGCGGAGCACCGGGAGGGAGAGGGAGAGGGAGAGGCGCACGGAGCCCGCGGAGCTGGAGGGGGAGAAAGGGAGGCGGGAGGCGAGCGAGCGAGCGAGCCAGAGACGCGCCAGAGATTCATGGGCAGGGAGGGCGCAATGGCCGCGCCGCGCCGGCCGGCCGGCCGCTCGGGTCATGTTACACGGCCGGGGCCGCGGCGGACGCCCAGCCGCGCCGACGCGCTCACGCGGCCCGGAGGGGGCCCGGGGGTCATGATTACGCGCGCGGGGCCCAGCAGCTCTCCGCGGCCGCGCTCCGGGACGGCCCAGCCCGAGGAAAAGGAGGAGCAGTGTGCCCTGGGGAGAAGGGACGCGGCTTTCCCACGCGCGAGCGGCCGGCCCGGGAGCGCACCCGCCGGCCTCGGAGGGCCCGACACGGGGCTGTGCGCCTCCCCGGCCCGCGGGGCCCTCTCTGCCCACTGCTGGCCCTCTCGACAGCTGGGGCCTTTCCACCCGTCCCACCCCCTGGGACTCCACGCTCAGGACAGGATCTGGCCTTGAGGAAAGGAACCTCACCCACACCTTCCCCTGGGCCCCCTGCACCAGGCAGAAAATGACTTTATCTGCCAAGAAGAGGCAACTTCTGGGGAAGATTCCGAATTCACTCTGTTCCCCTCCCCCGCCTCTCTGTGACTAAATAAAATCCCAAGTGTCTAGGTGTGCGGTCCCCTCGTGCGCTGCCGGCTCCCCTCCCTACCTCCCCCAGGCGGCTCGGCCCCCGGTGCGGGCTGCCGGTGCGAGAGGTCTTTAGACAGTGGTCTTCTCTCCCCACCCCCATCCCCCATGGAACAATCTGGGGACCCAGGAGTGGGAAGAGAGTAGGGGCTTTGTGGTGCTGGGAGCTGAGGAAGAATGAAATGTGCAGTTGAGTGTGTTGCTCGCATCCCAGGGAGCAATGCAGTGCTGATTGTCTGTTGCTGAGATAGCCTTTTGTTCAGAACATAAGGTTTAAGAAACACACACACGTTTTCTGGGGTCTCTTGTTAGATGTAAATGTGCTGCATCCAGACGCTTACTATGCAGTGTAAGCTCAGTTGGTTTACTAATCACCCCGCCCCACCCCCAAACAATCAGGATCATTTGAATGGGAACCTCATTCAGACTTCTAGGCTGCGAGTATTGCCTTCAACCTATTTCATTCTAGACTAGCCAACCATCCAACTGAGATAATAAAGCAAACAATAACATTTGATCATGATGTCTACGAGATAATGTGCTCGGCAAAGTTCTTTAGGAATTGTAATGAGAAAAGAGTGAGTGGGGCAATAATTTCCCTTGGTTTTCATTAAATATGGCTGTAGTAGATAAATGAGGACTTTATAGTTTGGCCTGGTAAGCATACAGTCCTCTCTGCTTCACAATGAGGGTCGAATTACATATTCCAGGAACCCACCAAGTTGAAAACGTTACCATTGAAGACTAGAACTTAAAATGTACTTATATAGGACAGACCCCGCTCCTAAGAGTGTTTAATCTTCTCTGCTGTAGCTTTTGATAGAGTAAACTGCAGCTCTCCAGAAATGCTGTTCTTAAAAATACCAGATATGTATTTAAAATTAACTTCATTCTTCTTTTATGATTTTTCTTATCTTTGAATGGATAGCCATTGAATGGATGCGTTTAGTTAATAAGTAGGAAAAATATTTTGGTGAATTGTAAGTCAATGAATAGTATTTAAAAGATAAAAAAATTAAATGGTTCAAAATCTTACCAAATCTTCCCAGGGAATGAGATTTCTATTTGTAAAAGAATTGACCTTTCTATGCATATCTTTTGTTTGAGCTTTGAAATAAGACAGAAGAACTTTATTCTGATGGAACTGTGAACTCTGAACACTTCTTTCGTTACATTTTACAAGATAGCTTCCCAAGTGATATTATGAGAAGTTCTTCACTGGATTTTACCACAAAGGCATAAGTGTAGAAAAAATAATCTGTGGGTCACTTTTGGACGGAGTATAGCTGAATTTTGTAAAAAGAGGGAGAAAACCTGTAACAATCTCATAAATTCCATTATTGCCCATTTGGGGAATGACATACAGAAAGTCCTTCAGACTGACAAAGGATGCTCTGTGTAATTTAAGCAAAACTGCACTGTCCTTGTTTGTTAAAAAAGTTCAGAGCTCGTCAGCCTTTAACACTAAATTCCTAGTATTGAATTTACAATTGTCCATGTAAACCAAAAACTGCGTATGTGTGTGTATATACCTATATACATTCTAATATGTGTGTGTAGGTTCCAGTTCACTAATTCCAATATATATTCGACTCCTCAGTGAGGACAAAAATACGTTTTAGTGATTCACTTGCAGTATCTAAAACAAAACTAACTTCTCTCAAAAAGTGTGGTAGGTAAAAGTTCATTAATAGATAATAAACAGTACTTTTTACAATTGCCTTATATATTCTTTTGAGATACACATTATAAGATCTATTGTTCTACCTACACACAAATGAATGTAATTAACTTTGGAATCAAAGAAAAGGAAAACTAGAAGAACGCTGCATCTATTTATACGAAGCTGTAAAATTTCATATGGGGGGGTGGGGGAAGAATGTCTTTACATAATAGAATATACATATGGGCTCTGTATGACTAGTAAGCTCCACAATGAATTTGTCATTGCACTATTTGTAAGTTCTTTTAGATATGGATCAAGATTGCTTTTCTTATAATTGCATTAAGTAATGAAAGAAAAGACTTTGTTTCTCACAAAGAATCATTGCTTTGTTTGCAAAATCACCACTATGTTTACAGGTTTTGTTGTTTTGATAAAACTCTTTAATACTGTGGCATGATTAAATGGCATGTGAGCAGCTGCCATTTTCTGTATACATTCATTTTTAAAGCTTTTAAAGGAAATGTTTCTAGCTGTAACTAACATTATCTTGACTATATTTTAAGAAACTTTTCTTGGGGAACATAAGGGAATAAGAGATTGAGACTGTGAAGAAAGTTGATTAGCCAGTCAATGAAATAGCCAGTTCAGTGAAAAAACTGATTTCACTATTTTTCTCCTACTGCATTAACCCTCTTTTTAATCCTTTAAATGGACTTTAAAAAAAATATTGTAGTGGAAAGATATAGTGAGCTTCTAACACATCTCATTTTATTACTTGGACTTTTAAAGAAAATCCGAAGTAAAATAAGACATAAAGAATTTATCTTTTTCTGTGTGTGTATGTGTGTGTGTGTTGAGAGAAAAACAAAAGCAAAGGATAAGAAAATAAACCAGAGTATAGGATAGGGAATGTGATTTTGCAAATGACCATGGCTTCTCTGCACTGGACTAAGGATAATTGAGCCAGGGCAGACATAGAAAGATTTAGGAGGCTCTGGTGAACTGGACTAGTGGTAAAGAGTTGCACTACCAATCCAACACCAAGCAGTTCAAATCCATTCAGCAGCTCTGAGTGAGAATGATGCATAACCTCATTTTGTATTGTTTACAGCCTCTGAAAACTCAGTCACACAGATAAAGCACATTTCCATGTCTGTTGTTGTTGTTTACATAATATAACAAAAATGGAAGAGGAAAAGGAAAACAGAAAAGGGAAATGACAATAAAGAATGATCTGACACTTGAAAAATATTTTTTAAAATACATGTTTAGGGAGTTTATATGGGTTTCTTTCATAAGATGCTAAATATAATTTTTTTTTTAAATAATATTGCTTTTTAGTTTCAAACTTGAGGAGCTCTGGAGGCCTAGTAGTGATAAGAAGCTGAGCTGCAATCCCAAAGGCACAGTGCTTGGAATCCACAAGATGCTCTACAGGGGGAAGGCTGGATAAGTTCTCCCCTGAGATGCGTTGCCTCTGAAAACCCACTGGAGGGTCAGTTATGGGTCAGTTCCAACTCCGCGGCACACAGAAGTTTCAAACTTAAATATTAAGAAATTCAACAAAACATTCAACTCAATTTTTTTCTTCTAAACTATTTTCTTTCAAAAAAGTGTTCCTAGAACTAATAGCTGAGAACAAGATATTGTTCTTCTTTCTAACATTTTTCTATCATTTACAGTTCTGAAATATGTTTCACAATAATGCAGATGAGTGGCTCAAGGTTTGTTTTAAATATTTCTATTAAATTGCAGCTCATTTTAAGGTCCATATTCTACTGCCTACAAGTATTAGGAAAGATACTCCCCCTACCCTCCTCTGAAAAACTAGTGGTGACCTTGACCTCATTTTAGCAAAATTATGCAATTTGTTCAGAATTACACTTGAATCCAGATACTGTCAAGTGGTATTAGAGTGGTCCATATATCTCTTTGCTGATCTATTCCTACAGTGGCAAGACCACTGGCATATCCTGTGATTGGTTCACTTGAGACACTCTCTTGGTTAAGTGGAAAGGTTTTCTTCTAATTACCTGAGCATTCTTTTTCTCATTCACTCTTTAAATGGTGATGGTGTTCATATATTTGCTGTAACTCTTTCCCAATTTGTCATGCTTGTCAATGTCATTTAGAAAGTACATATGGAATGCGTACTGTGGTGAAAAGTATTGCACTAAAAATTGCAGTAGATTTAAAGAAAACTGACACTAATGTTTTATGGATGAGACCAGATAAGTCTGGTTCCATATGAATGTTGTAAGCACACTCATAAAGGGAGTCTATCCAGAAGAGCATCTGAATTCTTGCATGCAGGAGAGCTCTATCTACACTGTAATGTAACCAACTGTCATCTGTGTACACATGCTCTTTCTCCCTTCTTTGCCTTTCTTTTTATTGTACCTTCTGCTTGAATTGGCTTTGCTTCTGTTGGCTAACTTTCAGCCATTATATCTCTTTTCTTTTTATTAATTGTCACTGAGTCACCAGTTCCATTCTCCATTCAAGAGGGCTCTGTATACAATGATATGGAGTTAACTGTACTCAGTGTTTTCACAGATTGCTTTTCAGAAGTATATCCCTGTATCTTCTATTCTGTTATTCTCTTGAGCCTCCTCTAAAATTTGTTCAGCATCATAGCAACACATGACCCTACACTAACAGAGTGATAGCTATGAATTGAAATGCTCTTCAGCACAGAAGACAAGAATTCAACCACTGAACCACCACTCTCTTCTTCTTACCCATACACACCCAGTTGCCATTCAGTCTATTCCTACTGAAGGCAACCACATGCATCTCATGCAAGTGCAGCTGCACTGCCTAGAGTTTCCAAGGCTGTAGGCATTCAGAAACAAGCCACCAGGATTTCCTCCCAAGGCCCATCTGAGCCAGGCTGAGGTACCTTTCCTCTCAACTCTCATCAGGCTCTCTCTAGTTCATCTTCACATTGTTGTAAACTGGTATGTGTGTTTGGCTCATTAGATTTGGAGTTTCTTGAAGGCTGGCAGTTACCGTGACTTTAATTTTTTTCTCTTGTTTTATTCACATGTCCAAAATAGCTACGTAAAGTAGTGACTGCCAGCATTGCCTGATAGGTAGAGGAAATAAGCATAAACAAATTAAGAGAGAAAGATAGTTTTGTTGCTTTTGCAGAAAAGGGTATAGAATCTGATTAGGTTAAGTTTCTGCTTAACACAGACACAGACGAGAAGATACAGCTAGAAATGAGGATAGGATAGATACTGAATTTGCCTTTCAGTAGTAGGCAGGTAACAGGACATTTTGGAAGGGTTTTAAGTAAGAGATTTATGTGTTTTGAGTTCTGGCCTGAGAAGATCGAGCTAACAGACCTGGAAATTGAGAGGCAAATTGCAAAGGTATTGCAATGGTCTATCATTTTCTAGTCCCTCAAACTGTCGATCCTTCTTGTATGGTTTGGTGATATGCTTCCGCCTTTTTTTGTAGATGGTCTGTTTGTATTGATTGTTCAATACTGCACGTTCATTGTGTAATACTACGAAATGTCAGTGTGTTTAAAGGCATTCATTTAATGTCAAAGATATAAAAAGGGACAATACATTGGAATTGAATTTTTTCTCTCCACTTAACCATAGTCTTTCTATTCATTATTTCACCTTTTCCCCACCCATCCCCCCCGCAAACACCATCGCTTTACCATTAGTTCCACTCAGTCTATGCTTTTAGCTTAACAAGTATTTCATTTTCAAGATAAGTAATGCCTGCAGATAAGAAAAGTTCCTCCCTGGGGGATGTTTGAGCAAGTTAAATAAGCAAACTGAATTTGAATTTTACATAAACCCCATTGCTTTCAAGCCGATTCTAACTCATAGCAGTCTTATAGGACCAAGTAGAACCGCCCCACTGGCTTTCCAAAGCTGTGGTTTTATGGAAAGCCAACTGCCGCATCTTTCTCCGCAGAAGGTAGTTTCAAACTGTCACACTTTCAATTCGTCACTAAGTGCGTAACCACTGAGCTACTAGGTTTTACTATACTGAACAACAATGTAGAGCCACATATTCTTCGTTTAAATGGCATTGAGGATTCCTGGACAGGGTTTTTAATTCCTTTAAAACAGCATTAGTTAGGTAGGCTGTTGGTGCTTTGAATTAATGTGCAAGCTGTTAATCTCTATAGACCTGGATTTAAAATTAGACAAAGCAATAATTAGTTTGGCACCATCATTTCACTACCCGGAGGGTAATAATGTAGGTCATAAAATACTACAGCTTGGCATAAGTTGGGATTTATTTTATTTTATTTTTTTTTCAAAACAAGTATCTAGTATTAGGTGGCATGAAAAAATAAAAAGGATTGTCACTGGAAGTACAATGGCTTAGGCTTTGATGCACGTTCCACTATTCCTAAAAAGACCTAAATTCAGAAATTCTTATCAGATTTTCCTGGTTTAAGGTGAGTCTCTAAAAGTGATACAAAAACACAGCTTCTTTTTTTCAGTAACTAGATTTTTCCTTCTTCCTGTAATATTTTCCCATACAGTATTTATCAACATCAGCATAGAATTAAGATTATAATTTACACAATGATTTTTATTTTTGTGGCAATCATTTTCCTCATCAGTTAATGACTCTATAAAACTCTAAAAAAAGTGAATACTGTAAACATTTTTTTTTTAACATACAAAAATGGTGCTTCAAGGAAATGCTTACCATACCTACCTTGATTTATTTTCATGGCAAATGACTACTGGAACTATCAATAATTCAAGAACAGAAACAAGGAAAATTCAGAAGAATTGCATTTGGATACTTCTTCCTGTCAGTCATCTTTACCAGATTCTTATTTGAACATTCTGAAAATGAGGAAGACATTAGGAATAGCCTGAGTATGAGGAATAGTTTCCTATTTCCTTATACTGTTCTTCCCAACTGGGCTTTTAACAGTACCCAGATCTTGAGTGTCTCAGTGTGGTTTAATATTTCAAGCTAACGAAATAATACTTCCTTATTACACTAAAAATGAATTTCATGCAATATACATGTATAGATTTTTTTTTCTTTTCTTTTTTTACATAAAGCTATATGCAAGCACCTGGCTCTATCTATAGTGAGTGTTCAATGTATTAGATGAGTACATTCACAAATCATTTAAGTTGAGCTTTTCAAATGATGTGAGGCCACTGATACAAACTTGCTAATGATAATTATAGAACTGATGCTGATTTAGTCATTTCAAAAAAGCCACAGAGGCATAATTAGTGTCTGAATGGCCTCAATATTGCATTATTAGGAGACTAGGGTGAAACTTGAAATGAGAACATCAAGGCTGATAACAGAAAAGAAAACATGAAATACATACATAATTCATTCAGAGATATTATAAAGGTTTATAACCAGAAACAATAATTTGCAGAAAGCATCTCATGTACTGGAGCCAACTGCAATCATTTGGTCAACCTGTTAAAGATCAAATAGTATATTCTTAGCTATTCTCAGTGGTGTCTTTGTAATAAAGTAGCAGCAAACAGACACTATTTGCTTCTGGTCACTTTTAAAGAATGTTCAGTTTATCAGGAGGGACTTTAATCTTAACCTTAATAGAGTACAAAAGCAGCCTTGTTCCCGTGCATTCTCCTTAAGGCCACAAGCCATGTGCGTTTCTTTTAAATTCAAAAGAAGCAAAATAAAATTCTCTTTCTGTGAAGACTAAATACCATTTTGTTTTATTTTTCCCAAAGAGTAATTGTCAGGCACCTTTTCATTTGTGATGCCTTTCTTCTTGCTCTTTGTCTTGCTTTTATACGCAGATGTTCCACCATAGTCTATAATCATCACCAGGAGTGAAGACATGCAGAATATCTATGAAGTATTCCTTGCCTTGGACCCCTGCCAGGCCGACCATTATCAGCTGACCTGGTATGCTGGTTGACTTGAGAATTATAGCTCAAATGTCCCCCCTTTTGATATTCTTTCCTATCAGGAGGCAACATATGAAAAATTATTCTCAAACCATGTAAAACACAGAAATAGGCTGCAGTTTTACTCATTCTTTCTCATTAACATAGGTATACAGGTAATCAGACAAAGGTATTGTTAAATATTAGCTGATAGTGGCAAGGGGATAAGGGGTATTAGAGATAATAAGGTTGGCTCAGGACAGGGCAAGGTTCAGAGCCACTGTTCATAGGGTTGCTATGAGTTGTAGTCGCCTCAAGAATATATAATAATAATAATTATAATAACAATTAATAAGAAGTATTTAAAAAGGGAGATCTGATGACTTAATGACAATGAGTTTCACTGCCAATCCAAAATAGTATAGTTTGAATTCACCAGGTATGTGCACGAGAAAAATGGACAGTCTTCCCCCAACTAATTTACTGCCTCTGAAACTCTTCTGGAAGGTCAGCTATCAGTCATTCTGATTCAACAGTACACAGCAATAACAGTATTTAAAAAGCCTGAATCTGAGGTGTTTCTCAGTATTGCTATAACAATTTTTAATGACAATAATTGTACTGCATAGGAGAAATCCAAGATGCAGTTTAATATGTCTCCTGAATAAGTATAACTATTGTCCTTCATTTTCAAATGAAGTGCAATATCCCAGAAGAATCATATTGTCATACAATTTAACCTGGCTAAAAAAAGTGTTACGTAACCGTGATGGCATTTATTAAAAAAAAAAAACAAAACAAAAAAACCCAAAACACAAAGAACAAACTCTTGTAATACAAGAGTATTATGAGGATCAAATACGAACTGGAGATCAGACTCAATTCTGAGGTTCTAAATTTTATAACTGAAATGTTTATTTATTTTCTTCTCTCCCCAGATCCTGGGTAAATATTGGATATTATCTATGTTTTTGGCTTATTTCCACTTGCATTTTCATAGTGAAAGGTCATTGCTATGTGACATTGATCCTGTTCTTGCTTATGGAAAACCCTATGTGCAACACAATGCAACACTGCCTGGTCCTATGTAATCCTCAGGATCTTTGATATGTTTGAGCTCATTGTTGCAGCCATTGTGTCAGCTGAGCACTCTGAAGATCTTCCTCTTTTTCACTGACCCTTGCTTTACCAATCATAATGCTTTCTAATAACACGATCAAAGCGCATGTAACACCACATCCCATGCTCCATGTTTGTAAGGAACATTCCTGTTTTACTTCTTCCATGACCAATTTGCTGGCTCTTCTGGTAGTCCATGGAATAGTCAATACCTAATATCAACATCAATATTCAAAGGCAATACTTCTACTTTGGTCATCCTTTTTCATTATCAAGGATTTGCCGGCATATGAGGCAACTGAGAATATCATGGCTTTGATCAGCCGCAGCTTAATCCTGAAAGTGGCATTTACTTTTTAACAGTTTTAAAAAGATCCTTTGTAGCAGATCTCTCCAATGTAATACATCTTTTGTTTTCTTGGTTGCTAAGTCCATGGTCTTACAGTACCATTCCAAAGACATGAGATTTTAGTCCATCTATAACCTGAGATATTCAGATGACACACTTTAGCTTGGTGAAACTGAGAAGGACCTAAGGCACTTGCTACAAAATGTCAAGTTCTGTAGTCTTCAATATGGATTGAAACTCAACATCAAAGTGATAGATTCTCTCACTGGACCAATTGGCAGCACCATGATAGATGGAGAAGAGATTGAGTTTGATAATTTTGGCTTGCTTGGCTCCATAATCAACACTCTTGGCACCAGCAGTTGGGAAATAAAAAAATTATTTTCTGTGAGAAAATCTGTGGTCAGGGACTTCTCCAGAGTACTGAGAAGCAAAGGTGTCAGTATAGAGAGTAACATGCACCTCATTCAGGCTACCTGATTCTTCACAATTGCCTACTATGTATCAGAGAGCTGGATAAGGACTAATGATGACAGAAGAAGAATTGATGCCTTTGAGTTGTGGTGCTGGAGAAGAGTATTGAACATACCATGGACCGCCAAGAGGACAAACAGGTAGTCTTGGAGAGGGTGAAAGCAAGTTTCTCCTGCGAGGCTAGGATTTTCAAGCTCTCTCTCACATACCTTGGGTATGTGGCCAGAAGAGACCCATCTTTGGAGAAAGATATCATGTTCAGAAAGGTGGAGGGACAGCACAAGAGAGGAAGACCCCAGATTAGATGGATTGACACAGTAACTGGAGTAAGGGATATAGGTGTGTTGGGGTCAGTGAGACTGGCTGAAGAGAGAGTAGGCTTCAGAGCTGTTGTACATAGAGTTCCTGTCAGTTGCAGGTAATTTGATGGCACATAACAACATCAAATGGTGAACTGCCAAGAAAACTAATGGTTCTGTCCTGGAGAGGGTGAAACCATGCTGCTCCTTGGAGGCAAGGATTTTAAGCTCTCACATTCCTTGGACATATAGCCAGGAGGGACCAGTCTTTGGAGAAGAATATCATGCTTGGAAGCATCAAGGGACAATACAGGAAAGGATGAGATGGACTGACACAATTACTAGAGTAATGAGGGTAGATGTGTCAAAGACAGATTGGCTCAGGATAAAATGAGGTTTGGAGCTATTGTACATAGGGTTGCTATGGGTCATGGTTAATTCGACAGCACATAACAACAACTTCATGAAAGAAAGATGGGCAAACCCTGCCATGCAATTTACAGCCTCTAAAAATTTGCATGCAGATAACACAACTTCGCTTGCTAAAACTGAGGAGGGCCTGAAGTGCTTGCTGCAGAAGGTCAAGAACTATAGCCTTCAGTATGAATTGAAGCTCTCAACACCAAAAAAAAAGAAAGAAAGAAATATTCTCATCACTGGGCCAGTTGGCAACATTATGATAGATAGTGGAGTGATTGAGATTGTTAATAGCTTGTTTGCTTGGCTGCACAACCAACAGTCTTGGCACCAGCATCCAGGGAATCAAAAAGACAAATTGCATTGGGAAAATCTGCTGCTAGGGACCTTTCCAGAATACTGAAGAGCAACAATGTCAGTCTGGAGACTAAGGTGTGCCTGAACCAGGCCATAGCCTTTGCAATTACTTGCAATATACCAGAAAGCTAGACAATGACTAAAGATGATAGAAAAATAATTGATGCCTTTGGATTGGATTGCTGAAGGATAGTATTGAATGGACTGCCAGGCGAATAAATAGTTTTGTCCTTGAGAGTGTGAAACCAGGCTGATCCTTGAAGGCAAGTATTCTGAGGCTTTTTCTGAAATACTTTGGGCATGTTGCAAGAAGGCACCAGTCCTTAGAGAGGGGCATCATGCTTGAATGGTTGGAGGGACAGCTCAAGAGAGGAAGATCCTCGATGAGATGGATTGATTCAGTGATTGGGATAATGAGAGTAGGTGTGTCAGAGACAATGTTGGCACAGGGTAGAGTAGGGATCAGGTCTGTTGTACGTAGAGTCGCTATGAATCACAAGTGACTTAACAGCACATAGAAACAACAACAGCAAAACAACAAAAACTTGCTGGAGAGTCAATTCTCACTCAACAACACAGAACAACAACAACAATTCTGTAGGTAGGGAGCACTCAAACTCTATAAGGAACTGCATTGGTAAACCAAAGGTTCTGTTCATATACACCAGAAGTTCCAAGGGAGAAAGATGAGTACTCTCCTACTATATGATTTATAGCTTTGGAAACCTTCTGGAGAGTCAGCTGTGTGTCTGTTTCAACCTAATGGTAATGGCTTTGACTTGTGTTTAAATCTATAGGTCTTGATTGTGAATCTAAACAACATTAAATCCTTGACAAATTCAGTATTTTTTGTTTATCATGATGTTGTTTATGGGTCCAATTTGAATTTTTTTGCTTTTGTTATGTTGAGATATATATATATATGGCTGATAATATTTTCATTGTTAGGTGCTTAAAATCTTCTTTCTTTCTGAAAGCAAGGTTGAGTCATCTGCATATTGCAGGTTGTTAATGAGTCCCATACAATCCTAATATCATGTTCTTCTTCATGTAGTCCAGTTCTAGCATTATTTTCTCAGAGTACAGATTGAAAAATATAGTAAAAAGAAACCATCCTGATCCAAGCATCTTTCCTGATTTCAAAACGAGGCAGGAACCCCTTGTTTTCTTTAAATAACAGCCTCTTGTTCTATGTACAAGTTCTGCATAAGTAAAGTGTTTTAGAATTTCTGTTCTTCATAATTTTACCTATAATTTGTTATGATCTATATGGTCAAATGCTTTTCCCTAATCAACAGAAAACAAGTGACTGTTATGTTATTCTCTGCTTTGAGCCAAAATCCTTCTGAAATCACTAATGATATCCTTTCCTTCTCCTGAATCTGGTTGAATTTCTGGTAGTTTCCATGAGCTACTTCAACTGTTTTGAATAATGTTTAGCATAATTTTACTTGAATGTCATATTAATGGTATATTCAGTAATTTCTATATTACACTGAATAACCTTTTTTATTAATAGACATACATGTAAATTTCTTCTCACATGGCTGTCCATAAATAAGTAAATGCTTCCAGACTTGCATTCATTTGCTGAAACATCTCAGTTGGTATTCTGTCAATGTTCAGAGTCCATGCCCTTAGAGCTGTTAGAACATAGTCTTTTCACACCACAGTTTTTAATAATGTACTAACTCCTGAAAAGCCTAAATAGCTACTAATTCTTCTTGATATGATGTTGTTGTTGTTGTTAGGTGCCATCAAGCTGAGTATGACTCATAATGACCCTATGAACAAAAGATCTGAACCTAGTCCTGTATTGTGACATCTTTACACTTCCTGACACACAAGAGCCCATTACAGCAGTCACCTTGTCAATCCATTGGGTTGAGGATCTTCCTCTCCTTCACCAACCCTCCACGCTTCCCAACATCATGTCTCTTTCCATGGAATAGCACCTCCTAGCAATATGTCCAAAGTATGTGAGGATTTGCTTCCAAAGAACAATCTGGCTGTACCCTTCTCCAAGCCATATCTGTATGTTTTCTTGGCCATCCATGGATGTTCAGTTCTCTTCTCTAACACCACAACTCAAAGACATCAATTCTTTTCTGTCATCCTTATTCACTGTCCAGGTATCGGATGCATAGCTAATAATATTAAAGACCATGACCTGAATCAGATGCACCTTAGTCCTCAAACTGACATCACTACTACTCAATATTTTGGAAAAGTCTGAAAGTGCAAATTTTCCCAGTGCAATGTGTCTCCATATTTCCTGATTGTTCATACCAAGGGTGTTAATTGTGGATCCAAGGAAGATGAAGCTGTTGACAGTTTCAAACTCCTCTCCATCAGGACACTATTGGCCTATTGGTCCAATGGTAAGAATCATTGTTTTCTTAATATTGAGATACAATCCATATTGAAGGCTGCAATCATTGATATTTTGCAACAAGTGCTTCAAATTATCCTCACTTTCAGCAAGCAAGGTTGTGTCATCTGCATAACATAGGTTGTTGATGAGTCTCTCTTTAAGCTTGATGCCACATTCCTCTTAATAGAGTCCAGCTTCTTGGATAATTTGCTCAGCATATAGCTTGAACAGGTATGGAGATAGAACACATCCCTGACACACTCCTTTCTCAATTTCAAACCATGCAGAGCTCCCCTGCTCTATTCTCACAACAGCCTTCTACTCCAGGTATAAGTTCCCCGTGAGTACAATCAAGTGCTCTAGGACTTCCATCCTCCTCAATGTTAACCACAACTTGTCATGATCCACATAGCCAAACACCTTTGCATAGTCAATAGAACACAAATAAACATTCTTCTGATATTCCTTACTTTCAGCCAGGATCCATCTGACGTAAGCAATGATATCCCTGGTGCTATGATGACTCTTCAACAGTATTTTACTTTCATGTCTTATCATTTATATTGTTCAATAATTTCCACATTCAGTTGGATCCCCTTTTTTTAAGACTAGGAACAAATATGGACCTCTTCCAATCCATTGGCCAGCCAGCTGTCCTCCAAATTTCCTGGCATAGACTTGTGAGTGCATTCAAGGCTGCATCTGTTAATTGAAACTAGTAAATTGATATCCCATTGATTCCTGGGGCCTTATTTTTTACCAATGTCTTCAATACATTTTCCACTTGCCTTTTCATTACCATTGACTCATGTTCATATGTTGTTGTTGTTATGTGCTGTTGAGTCGTTTGCGACTCATAGCGACCCTATGTACAACAGCCCTAAAGCCTGTTCTATCCTGTGCCAATCGCATTGCCTCTGACACACCCATCCCTATTACCCCAGTCACTGAATCAATCCACCTCATAGAGGGTCTTCCCCTCCTGCGCTGTCCCTCTACCCTCCCAAGCATGATGTCCCTCTCCAAGGACCTGTCTCTCCTTACAACATGTCCAAAGTATGTCAGGTGAAGCCCCAGAATCCTTGCCTCCAAGGAGTAGCCTGGTTTAACCCTCACCACTGGACCAATCAGTAGCATCAGGATGGATGGCAAAGAGATTGAGATTTTTCACAGTTTATCAGTGTCAATCAGTTCTTTCTGATACAGTGAATCTGTATATTCCCTCCATCTTCTTTTGATGCTTTCTGGGTCATTCAATATGTTGCCTATAGCATCTTTCAACATTGCGACATGAGGCTTAAATTTGTTTTTCAGTTCTTTCAGCTTGAGAAATTCAGAGTGAGTTCTTCCCTTTTTATTCTCCAATTCCAGCTCTCTGCACATTCCATTATAATACTTTGCTTTGTACTCCAAAGCTGCCCTTTGAAACCATCTCTTCAGCTCTTTCACTTTGACATGTCCTCCTTTAGATTTGACTTCTCAATGTTCCAGTGCAATCTTTAGAATCTCTTCTGACATCCATTTTGGCTTTTTCTTTTTCCTTGGTTCTTGTAATGACATTTTGCTTTCTTAATGGATGATATCCTTGATATTAATCCACAACTCAGCTGGTCATAAAGCACTGTTCAATGCCCAAACCTATTCTTAAAATGATCATGAAATTCTGATGGAATTGATTCAAGATCATATCTTGGTTCCTTTAGATTTATTCTAATTTTCTCCAGCCTTAATGTAAACTTCCATATGAGTGCCTCAAACCACAAGACTACTGTTGAGAAAGTTCCATCTACTCAAAGTAGAGTTTATGTTAATGTTATGACTAGAGTAAAGATTTTGAGACCTTTATAGTTGTAAAAAGGGTGGGGGTGGGAAGAGCTGAAACATTCACTGATAATGAAAATGTGGATTATGTGAAATATGAACTTGGGAAAACTAGAAGTTGGAATGTATTAAATGGATGCACAAAATTTAAAGTCCTTATCGTTAGTGATCTGAATTGGACTGATATTGGACATTTTTTAATAGAATATAGTCTGTTGTCTTTTATGCCAAGAAGGACAAATTGAAGAGGGATATTTTCACAATTATCAGAAAAAAGAACATTTTGTAAACTACTCTGCTTTGAGTGATAGGATAATATCTATTTGCATATATCAATTAATATGACTGCAATTGGAATTTTACCACAAATTATAAAGATGAAGAAATTGAAGATTTTTAAATAGTATTTGCAGTCTGAAATTGATCAAATGTTCAACACATACTTTATTACTAGTGTTGGAAGGATAAGTTGGAATTTTGAAAACAGGATTGTTGTTGTTATTGTTAAGTGCCCTGTAGTTAAGTACTATTCATAGTGATCCTTTAAACAACACATCTGATTCTTCTTATCATCCGTGACACACTTGAGTTTATTGTCAATAGGTCAAAGGCACTGTATCAATTAATCTCCTTGAGGATCTTCCTTTTCAACAGAGTTGAAGAGATGGAACACAGAACCAGTGAGATAGCAGATAGACTTGTCACCACTGATTTGCTAGAACAAAAAGGAGAATCACAAAGGAAGGGAAAAGAAGAAAACCTAAGAATAATGTGGGACACCATCAAGAGAAATAACATGCACATGACTAGAATCCCAGAACAGGAAGATGCAAGTAAAGATACCAAAAACGTTGTGAAAGAATTACTAGAAGAAAATTTTCCAGGCATAATGAAGAATGAGAGAATATATATTCAAGAAGCTGAGTGAGCACCATATAGAATTGATCCCAAAAGAAAAACAAGATATATCATAGTAAAATTTACCAGAACCAAAGATAAGGAAAGAATTCTGAAAGCAGTGAGGGAGAAACAAAGACTAAGCTATAAGGGAGAGCAAATAAAATTAAATGCTGATTTCTCAGTAGAAACGATGGGAGCAAGAAGACAATGGAATGACATATATCAAACACTCAAAGAACACATACGTCAGCCAACAATATTATACCTAGCAAAATTGGCCATCATATATGAAAGAGAGATCAAGATATTCCCAGAAAAACAGAACCTACGGGAGTTTGTAAAAACAAGACCAGCATTTCAGGAAACACTGAGAAAGGGCCTACTTATGGAGGTGCCACAGAAAAGAGGTTGGATCAAAGTAACTAGCAACAACAGCAAAAAGAATGCAACAAAATGAGAGCAATGAAACCTTGTCTCTCAATAATCATACTGTATATAAATGGTGTAAATGCACCACTGAATAGAAAAAGAGTAGTACATTGGATAAAAACCCCAAAATCCATCAATATGCTGTCTACAAGAGACACACATGAAAAATAAAGACAAAGATTAAAAATAAATGGGTGGGGGAAAATATACCAAGAAATGGCAACCAGAAAAAAGCAGGAGTGGCAATATTAATTTCCAATAAAATAGATTTCAATGCAAAAACCATCATAAAGGACAAGGAAGGTCACTACATAATTAAGGGTATCAACAGAACAGGAAGATAAAACAATCATAAATATCTATGTGCCAAATGAAAGACCTGCAAAATATATAAAACAAATATTAACAAAACAGAAAAAGGAACTAGACAACACTATTACAGTAGTTGGAGACTTCAATACACCACCCTCAATAAAAGATAGAACTTCCAGAAAGAAACTCAACAAAGATGCTGAAGAATTAAACCACATAATAAACCAACTCAATTGCATAGCTATTTATAGGCTAATGGACCTCCAAAAAGCACAGTATAACTTCTTCACCAATGTGTATGGAACGTTCTCCAGAATAGAACACATTTTAGGACAGAAGGTAAGCATTAATAAATTCAAAAGCATAGAAATAATACAAAGCATCTTCTCAGACCACAATGCTACAAAATTAGAAATTAATAACAGGACGATAAAGAAGGAAAACACTCCCATACATTTGGAAGCTGAACAACACCTTGCTTGAACATGAGTGGAAATGAGAAGAAATAAAAAAATGAAATTAAAAAGCTTCTTGTAACAAATGACAATGAAAACACAACTTACCAAAGCCTCTTGAAAACAGCTACAGCAGTAATTAGAGGTCAATTTATAATAGTAAGCAAACGCATGAAAAGACAGGAAAAAAATTACCACTGACTCTCTAACCAAACATCTCCAACAAATTGAAAAAGAAGAGCAAGAGAACCCAACATCCTCCAAAAACAGAAAAACAACTGAAACCATCAATAGAACCAGAAGTTGTTGGTTCTTTGAAAAGATCAATAAATTTGACACCACTAAAAGAAACTAACAAAAGAGAGAAGGAAAAGAAATAATCTGAATAAGGGATGAAACAGGCCATGTCACAACAGAACCAACTAAAATAAAAAGGTTAACAATTGAATATTGTTTTTTTTTCTTTATTATTATTAAATTTTATTACTTTCAATGAACATTCACAGGGATTCTGGGCTTTCACTCCTTCATTGCCGCACCATTCTCTCC
>NW_006399753.1:30025554-30037709 GCF_000299155.1 Elephantulus edwardii | reverse complement strand
TCTCCTCATAGAGCCCAGCCTCCCGGATAATCTGTTCTGCATATAGGTTGAAAAGGTATGGAGATAGGATGCATCCCTGGCGTACGCACTTCCCAATTTTTAACCATGCAGATAAGAAAAATATTCAGTGTAATTCATCACATTAACAAAGCAAAGAACAAGAAACACATGATCTTGTCAACTGATGCAGAAAAAGCCTTTGACAAAATAACAACATACTTTCCTGATTAAAAGACTCAACAAAATAGGAATAGAAGGGAATTTCCTGAACATAATAAAAAGAATATATGCAAACCTGATGGCCAATATTGTCCTCAATTGGAGAGAAGTAAATGGCATTTCCACTGAGAAGAGGAACGAGGCAAGGATGTCCACTGTCACTTCTCTTATTCAATATTATAAGTATTAGAGGCAGCAATAAGACATGACAAGGAAATAAGGGGAGGTAAAATTATCTCTATATGCAGATGATATGATAGTATACTTAGAAAACCCTAAAGTTTCAGCAAGAAAACTACTGGACATATTTGACCAATTCCGCAAAGTGGATACAAGATCAACATACAAAAATCAATTGGATTTCTCTATAGTGACAAAGAGAATACAGAACTGGAGCTAAGAGAAACAATACCCATCACAATAGCTAATCACAAGATTAAATTCTTAGGAGTAAATCTAACTAGAAAAACAAAAGACTCATTAAAAAAATGACAAAACGTTACTACAACTAACAAAAATAGACCTGGAGAAATGGAAGGTAGTACACCTTGCTCATGGATAGGAAAACTCAATATTGTGAAAACGACAATCCTACCAAAGGCAATCTACATGTTGAATGCAATCCCAATACAAATTTCATTCTTCAGTGAGATGGAGAAGGAAATCTCCAATTTTATTTGGAATGCAAAGAGACCTCAAACAGCAAAGCACTCCTTAAAAAGAGAAACAAGGTAAGAATCACTTCCTGATTTCAAACGTTACTACACTGCGATGGTGGTCAATACAATGTGGTACTGGTACAATGACAGACATATAGATCAATGGAATAGAATTGAGAACCCAGAAATCAGCCCATCTACCTATTTTTGACAAGGAGATGAAATCTCCTTGAGTTAAGTGGGGAAACAACAGCCTTTTTAACAAATGGTGTTAGCAAAATTGGAAAATCATCTGCAGAAAACTCAAACAAGATCCACACCTCACACCATACACAAAAACTAACTCAAAGTGGATCAAGAACATAGGACTAAAACCAAAGACTATAAACTTCATTAGAGAAAGGCTTGGAAGAACCCTAGAAGCATAATCCACAACCTGAACAGTCTTCCAAGCATTCTGAAAAACCTATAACCAGGAAAGGATAAAATAGATGAGTGGAATCTTCTAAGAATCAAATCCCTATGCACATCCAAAAACTTCTCCAACATAGAAAAAAGGAAGCCACAGACAAAAAATGATAATTACATGTCTGATATGGGACTTATATCTAGAATTTATAGAATACGTGGACACCACAACAAGATAAACAACCTAGTTGCAAAATGGGCACAGGATATGAACAGATACTTCACCAAAGAAGACATTCAGATGAAGAAATGTTCAAAAATCTCTAGCTCTAAGAGATGCAAATCAAAATAACTATGAGATATTATTTCACCCCAGTAAGAATAGCAAAATGCAGCAGAGCAACAAACAACAAATGCTGGAGAGGTTGTGGAGAAACTGGAGCCCTTATTCACTGTTGGTAGAAGTGTAAAATGGTACAACCACCGTGGAAGGCAATATGGCGCTTTATCAAAAAGTTGGAAATAGAAATACCATTTGACCCAGAAATTCCACTACTGGAAATATACCCTAAAAAAACCAGAACTGCTACCAAAGCAGATATATGCACACCCATGTTTATTGCTGCTTTGTTCATAATTGCAAAGAATTGGAAGCTACCCAAATGTCCATAAACAAACAAATGGATAGAGAAGCTGTGGTATGTTCACACAATGGAATATTATGCAACACTGAAAAACAAGGATCTCATGAAATATACAAAATGGGTGACCATGGAGGACATTATGCTTAGAGAAACATCACAGTCACAAAAAGGCAAATACTTTGTAATTCCACTGTTATATAACAGGTCTGATAAGGGAGTATCGGGGAAACTAAAAAAAGAGGGGATAAATAATGTATATGGCATTGAAACAGATGTGAGAGAACTAGATAAAAGGAATATATGATTGGGTATTATTGGCATGATAAGAGTCCAGAATAAGAGTTACATAGTAAGGTGGTGGGGTGGGGGTGAGGGACTGTGTAGCAACAAAATAACTTTTTTTCCAAAGAAAAAAGTGAACTAGGTGGGTGAGGGAAGAGGGAGGAAAATGTGCAACAATGAATGAATGGAAATCCAAGTTCTTTATAAATTTTCATTAGAATCTAAAAAGGAAAAAAATAAAAAGAGTACAATGTTGCAAGCATTTCATTACTCAGGAACCTGCAATCGTTGAACCTATTTATGCAGAATTAAGCTGCATGTCAAGATTCAATAATGGGAGGAGAAAAGCTAGGAAATAAAAGTAGTTGGATTTGGGAAAAAATAGTCTTCAATAGTTAAAAAAGTTATTAGTAGCTGCAAAATATGAGTTTTGTGATAAAAAGTATAAGATTGTATGCTAGGATTTTCAAAAGAGTAATAATTTATTCATTGTGTGTGTGTATATATATATATTTAGTAATACAAATGATGACTACACACATCAATCTCATTGAATGAATATACAGGAATAAAATTGACTATATCTGTGTGATCAGAGGAAGACTAATTAGCAAGTCTGCGTTATGCAGATGACACAACCTTGTTTGCTGAAAGTGAGGAGGATTTGAAATACTATGGAAAATCAAAGACTATAGCCTTCAATATGGATTGCATCAACCTCAAGAAGACAAAACAAAAATCTTCACCATTGGACTGAAAAGCAACATAATAGACGGAGTTGTCAATAGAGTCAATAATTTGACGTTGTCAATTATTTCATCTTATTTGGATCCACAAACAACACCTTAGGATTTATAGTCTCAAAAACATTATGGTGGGTCATCATAAATTAGAAGCAACTTGATGGTAGTTGGTGTGGTACTGAGTTTAATTAAACTTGTATTTACTAATTCATGTTTTAAGCTCAAGCAGTGTGCAATAAGGGGTACTCTTGTTTATTGTTCAGTAAAACTGGTGTACCATGATCAGACATGTTTTGAATTGTTGACTTGTTTATTACATTTTGGGGGATTGAGTGTGGAAGCATCCAAGCCTTTCTGTTTTGTTCCCATTATTCTTGTATGTGGGAAATATTCAAGATCCAAAAAGTATAATTATTTTTTATTATTTAAATTCTCATTTGGTTTCTTCCTTTAAAATTGGTATCCCTTGAAGTTGATTTTGAGTCTTTTCATAGTTTGTATACTTGCTCACTTACTTTCCTTTTCCCATCATTTCTCTCTCTCCAACCACCAATTTTCTCGAAATCACAGCTATCCTTCTCAGAACATATTTATATGCAATGAGGAATTCATTCAGGTCTGAGGTTAAATTTGAAGCTGAATTATATGTTTATATAATGTATTATAATAGGCATAAATAAATTCAAAGTGTGTTTTGAAGATCTTTGATAACTTTAATGTTCTTTAGAATAGTGAATACTTCTCCACCCAAATAAATTTGTAACTGAACTAAATCTCTGCCCACAAATCATAAGATGAGAAGAGATCTTTAATATTTCCTAAGGCAACATTTTTCGAAAGTGTGATCTTGACACAATATATTAGATTCATCTAAAGAAGATTACTGGACACTATTTTAGACCCCCAGAGTCCCAAAACTTCTGGTTTGAATCCTGGATTCTGCACTAAGCATAACCCCAATGATTGTTGTTTTTGTTGTTACATGACATCTAGACAGGGTGGAAGGAGGAGTGGCATCCACTTCCTAAATAACATGCCTCCGGAAGCTCTATGAACTTTGATAAATGTTGATAGTTGTAGAGGGGCTTCAGGCTTTCTGTTCATAGGGTCGCTATGAGTCATGCTTGACTTGAAGGCAATCCAAGAAACGGGTGAACAACACATCTGATCCCTGCCCTATCCTGAACCATCCTCATAATTTCTGACATACTTGAGCCCATTGCTGCAGTTACTGTGCCAATCCATCTCATGATGATTCTTGGATTTCCATTCATTCACTGTTGCACATTTTCCTCCCTGCCCACACTCAGGATGATTCTTTAGCAGCTTTGTATTTGGAAATTTTATCTCTTGGACTTAAAGTTTGTTGTTGTTGTTGTGTACCATAGAATCAGAACCAACCACAGCTGACCTTCCAGTGGGTTTTCAGAGGCAGTTAATTGCACAGAAGACTGTTCATCTTTCTCACATGGAGCAGCAAGACCTAGAGCTAGATAACTCCTACTCTCGATGAGAACCATTTATCTACAATTCCAAGTGATTTGATTCCAGTTTTACACATACTTTTTTCTTTTACTTTCCAATCTTTTCTTCCTTCCATTTTTTTCTTATATGAACAGATAGATATATAGATGTTGTGTTTCTTAGGTGCTGTTGAGATGTGTATGACTCTCAGTGACCCTAAGAAAAACAGATCTGAACCCTGTCCCATCCTATGCCTCCTTATCATCCTCCATGACACACTTGAGCACATACCCATAGTCATTCTCTCAATCCATCTACTTGAGGGTCTTCCTCTCCTTTGCTGAACCTCCATTTTCTCTAGCACGATGTCCTTCTCCAAGGAATATCCTCTGCTAGCTACATATACAAAGTATGAAATATGAAGCTTTGCAGTCTTTACCTCCAAGGATCACTCTGGCTGCACTTTTTCCAAGACATATCTGTTTGTTCTTCGGGAAGTCATTGGAATATTCAGTACTCTTCCCAACACCACAACTCCAAGTCATTGATTCTTGTTCTTTCATCCTTACTCATTGTCCAGTTCTTAGATACACAGCAGGTGACTGAAAAGGCATGGCTTGAATTCATTGCTCTTTTGAGCTTTGGAGAAGTCCCTAATAGCAGACTTTTCCAATGCTTATATGTCTTTTCATCTTCTAACTGCTGGTCCCAAGGGTGTTGATTGTGAATGCAAGTAATATTGAATTATTGGCAATTTCAATAATTTCTCTATCTACCACGATGTTACTGATTAGCACAGTGGTGAAGATTTTTGTCTTCTTGATATTGAGATGTAATTCATATTGATGGCTATAGTCTTCGATTTTCTGCAGTAATCCCCTGAATACCCTTATTCTCATATTTTGAGTAGAGATGAATATTCTCCATTCTCATATTCAGCAACATCTTTAGAGACTGCTAAGACTTTTCTCTTCCAAAAGGATCTTTCTTTCTAAGAAATTTTTCTCTTAATCTCATTTTTTGGTCTCTCTTTAAAAAATACCTACACTGTATGTGTTGTTGTTATTGTGTGCTGTCAAGTTGGAACCAATTCATAGCCAACCTCTAGTCACTTTTCAGAAGCAAATGACATGACAGTAGACTGCACATCCTTCTGCAAGTTAGTGGGCTTAAACCATGTGCCTTATTACCAGACCATCAGAGCTCCCTATGCTGTATATTGTTGTGGTTGTTATGTACTATTGAATCAGAACTGAACCATTGCTGACCCTGCAATGGCTTTTCAGAAATAGTAAATAGCACAGGAGTTGATTGCTCATCTTTCTACCCCAAAGCAGTTGGTGGGTTTGAACCTTTTGCCTCTGAGTTGGCAGTGCAGTTCTTAACCACTAGGCCACCATGACTATAAAATATCTCTGCTCACTATGAAGAGGTATTTTTATGCCAGTGTTTTAGATGTTTCATAATTGGCCATAGAATTCTGTTCTACTTTATTTCTTGCTTTAGCATCTTTTCATTTTATCTTCCTTCTTACTTAGCTAGTCATGAATTCAATGGCTGGTGGAGATGGAGGTCATCTATATGATAATCTTCAGTATTCTCAGAGGGTTACTTCCAAAGTATACATATATACACATAAGTTTGGCTACATATCAGCAGTTCTCCAGGTATCAAGGCAACAGTTTAAATATTCTCTACTCTATGAAGCCTTGCCCAATCACCATATCTATGAAGTATCTCTTCCATCTTTTCATACTTAATCACCGTTAAACACAATGTTAATAGTATATTTACTAATCTTTGTGTTACTTTACACTTTAAATATCCTAAGGACAAGAAATTATGTTTTATTATGTCAGTAGCTCAAAATAAAATTATTGACATAGTAGGTATTAATGAAAATATTCTGATTAAAATATAAAAAGCAAAATAATTTTATCTAAAGAGAAGGTGGTTTGGCAATAATTATAATTTTATTCCTTGAGGGAAGGAAGTTATATGTGCACATTTTATATCCTCAATAAGTTTCTTTTTACTTTATATGAAACTCATACACAAATTAGTTGTTCAGAAATTATTCATTTAATTATAATCATTATATACTAATTACATTCATACTCGTATGCCTACACTGTATAGTACTGTTTGTTTGTTGTTGTTGTTGTTATGTGCTGTCGAGTCACCTGAAACTCATAGCCACCCTATGTACAATGGCTCTGAAGCCTGTCCTGTCCTGAGCCAGTCTTACTGACTTCGACACAATCTAACCCCATTTCCCTACCTAGTTACTGTATCAGTCCATCTCATCCAGGGGCTTCCTCTCCTGCGTGTCCGCCCACCATTCTGAGCATGCTGTCCTTCTCCAAGGATCCATTGCTTCTAGCCACATGTCCAAAGTATGTGAGGTGGAGCTTCAAAATCCTAGCCTCCAAGGAGAAACTTGGTTTCACCTTTCCAAGACAGACCTATTTGTTTTCTTGGTGGTCCATGATACATACGTTCAAGACTCTTCTCCAGCACCACAACTCAAAGGTGACAATTCTTCTCCTGTCATGCTTAGTCATTGTTCAGCTCTCTGATGCATAGCAAGTAATTGTGAAAACCATGGTCTAGATCAGGCACACCTTAGTTTCTAGACTGACATCATTCCTTCTCAGTAGTTTGGAAAGGTCTTTAACAACAGTTTTACCTAATGCAATTTTTCTTTTGCTTTCCTGGCTGCTGGTGCCAAAAATGTTGATTGTGGAACTGAGCAAATGGAAATTAACACCTTCAATCTCTTCTCCATCCATTATGCTGCTGCCAGTTGCCCCAGTTCTGAGAATCTTTGTCTTCTTCATATTGAGCTTCAATTCATGTTAAAGGCTACAGTCCTTGACCATCTGTAGCAAGTACTTCAGGTCCACCTCAATTTCAGCAAGCAAGGTTGTATCATCTGCATAACGCAGGTTGTTGGTGAGTTTTCCTCCAATCATGATGCCACATTCCTTCTCATAAAGCCCAGCCATCCAGATGATCTGTTCTGCATATAAATTGAAAAGGTATGGAGACAGGATGAATCCCTGATACATTCTCTTCCTGATTTTGAACAATGCAGTGTTTCCCTGCTCTGTTCTGAGGATTGCTTCCTAGTCAAAGTACAGGTTTGGCATAAGAACAGTCAAGTGTTCTAGGATTCCCATAGTCCTCAAGGATAACCAAAATTTGTTGTGATCCACACAGTCTATGCCTTACATAGTCAATGAAACACACATTAGTGAGATAGGATGGACTAGTTTTGCTCTCACTTTGAATGAGATAATTATATCTCAATTATATAGTATGAGATATACTATCTTGGGAATGAAAAACAGAACAAGATGGTGTTGCATTCATAATAAAATGCCAATTTCAAGTTCTATCCTGAAATACAATGTTAAGAGTAATAGAATGTTATCCATACATATACAAGAAAGGTTCATTAATATGACTATTATTAAAATATTTGCTTCTATATCTAGAGTCAAAGAAGAAGAAATTGAAAAATTTTACCAAATCTTGCAAACCAAAATTGACCAAACATGCAATTAAAATGTGTTAATCATAACTGGTAACTGGAGTGCAAATGTTGGAAACAGTGGAGAAGGAAAGTCGTTGTTTTTGTTGTATATTGTAAAGTCAGAACCAACCCATAGCTGACCATCTGGTAGGTTTTCAGAGAGTTAATTACATGGGAGGATAATGCTTATTCTTCTCTCACAGAGCAGCTGTTGGCCTTGAACCACATTCCCTCAGGACTGCAGCACACCTTCTTGCCAGTCGGCCACTAGAGCTCCCAAGTGAAGCAGAAATAGTAGTTGGAAAATATGGGCTTGATGATAAAAATGTGGCTGGAAATAGAATGATGTAATTCTGTATTTTCAATAATGTATTCATTGCAATACCTTTTTAAAAGACACACCTTTATTCATGGACCTCACCTGATGGGCTGCATAGGAATCAGATTGACTACATCTGTGGAAGGAATCATTGGAGCAGCTCAATACTGGCAGTCAAAACCAGAACATCAGTTATTCATATGCAAGTTCAAATTGAGGCCAAAGAAAAGGAAAATCAGTCCATGAGAACCAATGTACGGTCTTGAATCTATTTCATCTGAATTTCAAAATCATCTTCAAAATAGGTTTGAAGCATTTAACAACAATGATCGAAGACCAGATGAGTTGTAGGGTGATATCAAGGATATCATTCATGAAGAAAAAAAAGAAGCAATAGCTATGTATTCAGAATATATGCATGTGTATATAATTACAGAAGAAAGGGAAAAGAATGATGCCATTTATAGGAATAATACTAAGCAAATTCTTAACTTTTAATATTATCCAAATTCAGTCTTCTTTAAAATTAGTATAGGATTTACATTAAGAATGAACACAGTGCTGTTGGTAGGTGCCATCAAGAGAGATACAACTCATAGACATGACATGATGTGAAACCATGTTCCAAACCTACACTGTCGTCACAATCTCTGCCATGTTTAAATCCTTTACAGTCACTGTGCCAATCCATCTCTTTGAAGGTCTTCTATTCTTTTGCTGACCCTCCACTTTTCCAAGCATGGTGACCTTTACCCAACATGGTTGTTGTTGTTAGCTGCCAGAGAGTTGAGTATAACTCCTAGCCACCCTATGAACAACAGCTCTGAACCATGTTCTGCCCTGTGCCATCCTCTCAGTCTCTGGCATACTGGAGCCCATTGCTGCAGTCACTGTGCCAATCCAACTGGTTGAGAGTCTTCTTCTTCTTTACCATCCCTCTGCCTTTGCAAGCATGATGTCCTTCTCCAAAAATCAGCTCTCCTAGTTACATGCTGAAAGTATGTGAGATGAAGCTTTGTCAGCTTTGCCTTCAGGAAGCACTCTGCCTGCACATTCTCCAAGACATATCTGTTTGTTCTTTTGGCAATTCATGGGATGTTCAGTACACTTTTCCAACCTCACAGCTCAAAGGCATCAGTTCTTCATCTGTCATTCTTATTTACTGTCCAACTCTAGTAAGCATAGCAAGTGATTGAAAGGGCTGTGGCCTGAATCAGGTCACCTTAGTACTCAAACTAATATCATTATTCTTCAGTAATTTGGTAAGATCCTTGACTACTGATTTTCCCACTGCAATATATTTCCTGATCATCTGACTGCTGGTGCCAAAGGTGTAGATTGTGGATCCAAGTAAGTTGAAGTTGTTGAAAGTTTCTATCGTTTCTCTATTTATTATAATATTGTCTATAAGTCTAGTGGTAAACAATTTTGTTTTCTTGATAATTAAGATGAAATTCATCTTGATGACTGCACTGTTTTATCTTCTGCAGCAAGTATTTCAAGTTCTCTTCATTTTCAGCAAGCAAAGTTGTGTCATCTGCATATCTACTAACAGTTATTGATGAGTCTGTCTTCAATCCTTATGCCACATTCTTAATTCTCTAGATTATTTGTGCTTCATTTCCCCCCTTTTTAATTTTTATTTAGTTTTATCTGCTTTTAAAATTTTCCTTCACTCTCTTACTTACTACTGTTATTGTTTAAAATCCTTTAAAAAAAATCTCAACATATATACACAGGGAGAACATTGACTACCTCATCTGCCTCTAATGAGATACCACATAAACAGTTTAGTCAAAATTTGCCTTCTAGAATTCTGAAGGAAACTTGAGCTTAGCTTATCTTCTTTAACATATTCATAGTCAAATGATTCGACAGAAGTACCATACCCACAGAAATTGCAGTCCCAGCTCAAAATGTGAATCTTCTTGATTTTGTAAGCCACATGCTACTCCAGGTTAGATTAATCACAAGTAACCAATTGTAGGAAGCTTCCTGATATTGGACAATTAATTTTGAATGTTGCAACCAACAATCATTTTTTCTAGGGCTAAGGCTTGCCATTAAGCTTAGGTGAAGGTGACATGATTTTATTCTATACGACAGCACTTTAATTCTTCTTTGTAATCCATAGTACAGATAGAAACAATCAAAAGCTTTTAACTAATAACAGTATAATTTCTACTACTCATTCTTTTCATGTCAACTAAGTATGATCAGCTGTGGAAGCAGTGCAGCTGCAGGTTGTTGATTTTTGCTGTCAGGTCAGAACAAACCCAAAGCTGATTGCTCAAGTGAGTTTACAGAAACAGTTAATCGTGTGAGAGGAGATACTTTCCCCACGGAGCATCTAGTGGATTCAAACTACGTGCCATTGGGATTGCAGCAAAGCTTCTTATCAGTAGGCCATCAGAGACCTCAGGGCAACAAGACATTGCTTTACACATTTTGTGTCATTTGTAGGGAGTTATATTACCCAAAGACCACAATACATTAGAGATTTGAGTTTACCCGTGAGTGCAGAAACAAGATGGGCAATCTCTGCGCAGGTGATTTTACAACCTCTGAAAACCTGCTGGAGGGTCCACTATGAGTCTGTTTGGGCTTGGTGGTAAAGAATGTATTTTGTTTGTTTGTTTGTTTTTCCCACTTTGGACATGATAGCAGGAAAGCTCAGTCACTGGAGAAAGACATCATGTTTGGTTTTAAGTAGAAGGTCAGTGAAAAAGAGAAACTCTCAATGAGGTAGATGGATATAGTGGCTACAACAATGGGCTCTAGCACAGCAACTATTGTGAGGATAAAGAGGATTGGATGGTGCTTTGTTCTGTTGTACATAGGGTCACTCCGATCAGAAGTGACTGGATGGTACCTCACTGCAATGTGCTCTCATGTAACAGACGAGAGGCAGAAGCATTCTTTGATGTTCTGACTCAGGAAAACCCACTCATTGTAGAAAAAGAAAAGCCTCTTGCTTCATTTTTCAGGCTTTCCCTCTGAGCCTTGATATGCTTGGCATCTGTATCCTCCTGAAATTGTCTTATTACCTTGTGAATGGGCCTCTTGCCATATTGGCAGATGGGCACAAAGCGTGCCAGGAAGCTGGTCTGTGTATCATTTTTGAATATTAGTGTCCAAAAGTCTATGACATTTTTAAATGAAACTTTTGTATTTAAAAAGTATCTAGAGAAAACATTAGAACACTCAGGGACCCATCAGATAATAGAAGGTGACTCCACTTTCTATGCTGGAAGTGGAGACTCTGTGAGAAAATAGGTAGAGAGAATTATGTTCATTTCTCTCTTTATATTTCTATTACCAACAGGTAATTAACTATTGAAGATTTGTTCTAAGAAATACCCAGGAATGTGACTCTGGTGGGAAACTAATATGTAGCAAAAGATTGAACAAATATCTGGGAAAAAGAATATAGACTTTTGTGACCATGTAGATGATTTAGCCTCTTGGAACCTAATTTTGTCATTTGTAAGATATGAATTTTGGTGACAAATGACATAGTGTTACATACGTGTATTATACCCCAATGAGCTATTTTGTAAAGGAAAAGTGACAGCTTTGCAAACTGTGGATACAATGTCATTCAAAGAAATTAGGTATTTCACTTATTGTTACTCTCACTAGTTTTTCTAAAGTTATGGAAGTTCTGAGGAAGAGAATGTGAAGATTAAATTTGAGTATCAGAAGTTCTTACACTATGTTTCTGAGGATAAGTAAATGATAGTTGTGTTTTAGTTTGAGACAGCTTCACTCTTTAGGAGGCCTTCTTTTTTTAAATTTCTTTATTTTTCATTTCAATGAACGTCTACAGAGATTTTGGAATTCCATTCAGTCATTGTTGCACCCCTCTCCCTGCCCCCC
>NW_006399753.1:30019347-30023746 GCF_000299155.1 Elephantulus edwardii | reverse complement strand
TGGATTCAAACCACATGCCTTTGGCTTGGCACTACAGCTCCTTAACATTAGGCCACCAGAGCTAAAGATAAATACTTAGAAACAAATACTTGGATAAATACTTAAAAATAAAACTGCAAAAGGAAAGGAGATGGACCATAGTAATCTGAAATAGCAGAAAAAGAAATGCAGCAAAATGGCAACAGCAAAACTTGGTCAGACAATAAACACACTAACTGTGAATGAACTAAATGCACTGATCAAGAGCAAAAGAATGGCAGAGTGGATAAAAAAAATAAAAACAAACCCCATAAACTTGTTGCCTACAAAAAACACATCTAAATAATGGAGAGAAAGATAGACTTAAAATCAAAGACTGGGAAAAACCTACCAATTAAATAACATAATGTTGGTCAACATTTATGCACTAAATGATATACCTGCAAAATACATAAAACAATGATTAACAGAATTGAAGAAAGAAATAGATAGCATCACAATAGTGGCTGGAGACTTTGGCATACCACTATCACCAAAGGAAAGGTCAACTAAAAAGAAACTTAATAAAGATACAGAAGATCTAAACTATACAGTAAGTCAGTGTGACCTTGTGGATTTATTCAGTGTCCTGTACCCAAATAAAACTCAATTCACATTAAAAAAAATGCTGTCATTTCCCCACCCAGCTGATTTCATCACCTTGTCAAAAATCAGTTGACCATAAATAGATGGGCTGATTTCCGGGTTCTCAATTCTATTCCATTGATCTATGTGTATGTCATTGTACCAGTAGGAGGTCTTCTTTTGAGAGATAAAAAACCCAGCAATTAGACCACATCTTTGATGCCCAATAAAAGATGTGAGGAATTTTCTGGTAGTGTTAAATATTACAGACAGTTGATTTATATTCCTTGAGTCCTAAAGTGAAATTCCAATATTAAATTATTCAGAAAGGCTTTCTATCTATATCCCTTGCTACATATTGATTTTGGATTTTTGTAACCAGAAAATTTCTGACTTTGTTCCATTTGATTTGTACTCAAAGTGAAAATTATACAAAGGAAAAATAAAAAGAAACAACTGGAAGATATTTATAAATTTCTGATGTTTAACATGATTTACTCATATTAATATAGATGACAATGGCTTCATTGCACAATTTAAATGTTGTTATGTGCCATCAAGTCACTTGCAACTCAAAGCAACCCCATGTACAACAGCTCTGAACCCTGCTCTATCCTGGACCAACCTTATTGTTTCTGACACATCTACCTCCTTTAGCCCATAAAATAAGTCAATCCATCTCATTGAGGGTCTTCCTCTCTTGCGCTGTCCCTTCAACCTCCCAAGTATGATGTCCCTCAGCAAGGACTATTCCCTCCTTGCAACATGTCCAAAATATGTCAGATGAAGC
Source organism: Elephantulus edwardii (assembly GCF_000299155.1). Taxonomy (NCBI): domain Eukaryota; kingdom Metazoa; phylum Chordata; class Mammalia; order Macroscelidea; family Macroscelididae; genus Elephantulus; species Elephantulus edwardii. Next base: position 30,022,353 of record NW_006399753.1, on the reverse strand, counting down.
TTCACAATCCTTACTTCCAAGTAGCGGCCTGATTTCACCCTCTTCGGGACAAACCTGTTTGTTCTCCTAGCAGTTCATGGTATATTTTAATACTTTTCTTTGAGAACCACAGCTCAAAAGCATAAATTCTCTCTCATCCTTAGTTGTAGTCCAGCTTTCTGTTGTATAGAAACTAATTGCAAAGACTATGGCCTGGATCAGGTGCACCTTAGTCTCCTGACTGACATCGTTGCTCTTCAGTACTTTGGAGAGGTCTCTGACAGCAGACTTTGCCAAAGCAATTTATCTTTTAACTTGCTTGCTGCTGATACCAAGAGTGGGACCAAGCAAACTAAAGCTGTTAACAGTCTCAATCTCTTTACTGTCTATCATGAAACTGCCAAACTGCACTGTGCTGAAAATATTTTCTTGATGTTGAGCTTAAATCCATATTGAAGGCTGCAGTCTTTGAGCTTCTGCAGCAAGCGCTTTAGGTCCTCCTCAGTTTCAGCAAGCAGGGTAGTGTCTTCGGCCATTACGCAGAATGTTGATGAATCTTTCTCCAATCCTGATGTCACACTTTTTCTCATAGAGCCCAGCCTCCCGGATGATCTGTTCTGCATATAGATTGAAAAGTTATGGAGATAGGTCACATGCCTGCTACATACCATTTCTGATTTTGAACCATGCAGTGTTTATAGATGTTAAATAATTTTAAATAATTGCCTTTACAAAGCTCTACAATCGAAAGTTCAGACAATTCCGCTCTGGGTTTCCAGTTTTTTAAAAAAGGTTTTGGAGATAATTTTGACTGTCTTCTTCCCCTTTTTCTTTGTCAATGAGACAATTTTACATATGTTGGATGAATATTGTTATGTGCCATCGAGTCACCTGTGACTCATAGCAACCCTATGTAAAACATCCCTGAACTCTGCTCTATCCTGTTCCAATCTCACTGTCTTTGACACACCTACCCCAGTCACTGAGTCAATCCATCTCATAGACCATGTTCCTCTCCTATGCTGTCCCTCCATCCTCCCAAGTATGACGTTCCTCTCCAAGGACTGGTCCCTCTTTGCAACATGTTCAAAATATGTCACATGAAGCTTCAGAATCCTTGCCTCCAAGGAGCAGCTTAGTTTAACCCTCTCCAGGACAAACCTGTTCATTCTCTTAGCAGTCCATGGTGTTCAATACTCTTCTCCAGCATCACATCTCAAAGGCATTAATTCTTCTTCTGCCATCTCTAATCGATGCATAGGAGGTGATTGTACAGACCATGGTCTATACTGGTACACCTTAGTCTCCAGAATGGCATCATTGCTCTTCAGTATTTTGGAGGTCTCTGACAAATGACTTTCCCATCTCAATACTTCTTTTAATTTCCTGGCTGCTGGTGCCAAGAGCGTTGACTGTGGAGCCAAGCAAACTAAAGTTCTTAACAATCTTAATCCCTTCACCATCAATCATGATGCTGCCAATTGGCCCAGTATTGAGAATCTTTGTTTTCTTGATATTGAGTCTCAATCCATATTGAATTTGATATTGAAACAACACAGTTCCTAATTTAGGTAACAAATTAGTTTGGAGAATAAAAAATATATTAATTATTGGATTAATGTTAACTTCTTAAGTTTAAAATATTTTAAGTATACTTAAAATGAAACAGCCCTAATCAATGCATTAGATGCATTATTGTGACAGGCATAAAACAAATCAGATTAAAAGTATACAATACTAGTAGAGGAAGGTTTAAATGAAATTGACATCACACATAAATTTACTGTCGGATTTTACATATTACTTGTCTTTTTACCACTAAAAGTACCCTTAGGAATCTTAAGAATAATGATAAAGAACAAAATGTGCTTAAATATGGCAAATTTGCTCACACAATCTGAGCAATGAGTTTTTAGTATGTCAGACTCTGAAATGCTAGAAAACACTGCAAATCTGTGGATAAAAGAAAAAAACTTATTTCTTTCTATAAGCCTAGAGTACTCTAATATGGCTATATTTATATGAACTACATTGGCATAGCCATTGCTAACATCTTCCTAATGGCTCTAAGAAAATTCTTTGTTATTTGAATGTGTAACCACAGGTGAATCAATGCTAGTGATTAGATTAGCACATATATATATGAAGAATTAGTAATGATCTGCTAAAATGGCATTATAAATTTTGATTAGTCTATTTCCATTTAGAAGAGGAGATTTGGACCTATTCTAGATAGTAAATTAACTACTTGCTTGTGATGTGGGTGAAAGTTTAAAGATGAAATTAGTTTCCTATTAAGCAATTTGTACCCATTGTATGTCATAACATGGACTGCAACCGCACAATGTAACAGCCCTCTTCCCCACTGTGTATCCTGTTTCCATCTGTCCTTTCTAATCTCTGCCTGCTTTTTGAATTCTTATCTCTGAGTTAACGATTATTTTTTTGATCTTGTATGATTGTTTGTTGTAAGAAATGCTTGCATCCCTGGTATTATTGCCCACTTGATATTCTTATTTACTGTTTGACTGCAGGTTGACCTATGACTGTAAATTAAGCCAAAGGGATAATTTAGTTCTAGACTTGAATGATGACTAAGGATCAAAGTATCAAGAATTGCAGAAGTTCCTATCAAAACAACCTGTTTTATTTACAATTTTATGTTTTCTCTAACAATTTTCAGACAATCTGAAATCGACCAAACATAGGACCAAATAAAGTAATAATAATTGGTGACTGGAATCAAAAGTTAGGAACAAGAAAGAAGGACCACTAATTAGAAAATACAAGCTTGATGACAGAGAAGGGGCTGGAGATAGAATGATAGAAATTTTGTACAAAGATTTATTCATTCTAAGATATTCCAAATACCTTTTATTTAAAAAACCCAAAACACCCAACAGTGATTATACACATGGACCTCACCTGATGCACTCACTACACAGGAATCAGATTGGTTACTTCTGTGAAAAGAATTGTTGGAGAAGCTCAATATCAGCTGTGAAAACCAGAACACTTAATTTTGTT
>NW_006399753.1:30005518-30017157 GCF_000299155.1 Elephantulus edwardii | reverse complement strand
GTATCATGACATTGATATTTGTTGATGTTATGTGCAATCAAGTCGCCTGCAACTAATAGCGACCCTATGTACAACAACCCTAAAACTTGCTCTATTCTGTGCTACTCTTACTGTCTCCTACACACCTACCCTCATTACCCTAGCAACTGAATCGATTCATTTCATCGAGTGTCTTCCACTGCTGCACTGTCCCTCCACCCTCCCAAGTATGATGTCCCTGTCCAAGGACTGGTCCTACCTTGCAACATGTCCAAAGTATGTCAGACGAAGCTTCAGAATTCTTGCCTCCAAGGAGCAACCTAATTTCACCCTCTCCAGGACTAACCTGTTTGTTCTCCTAGCAGTCCATAGTATATTCAATACTCCAGCATGAGAGCTCAAAGGCATCAATTCTCCTTCTGTCATCCCTAGTAATTGTCCAGCTTTCTGATGCATAGCAAGTAATTGCAAAGTACCATGAGAGATGGAGAAAAGATTGAGGCTGTTAACAATTTCCTCTTGTTTGGATCCACCATCAACACTTTTGACACTAGGAATCAGGAAATCAAAGGATGAATTGCATTGGAAAAAATCTGCTGTCAAAGACTTCTCCAGCATCTTAAAAAGGAATTCTATCAGTTGAGAGACTAAGCTGTGCCTCATTCAGGCCTTGGTTTTCTCCATTGCTTGCTATGCTGCTGAGATCTGGATAATGACTAAGGATGACAGAAGAATTGATTTTTGAGTTGTGGTGCTAGTTAAGAGAACAGTTTTGTCCTGGAAAGGGTAAAAACAATTTATCCTTGGAGGTAAGGATTTTGAAGTTCTATTTTACATTCTTTGGACATGTTGTCGGGAGATACCAGTCCTTGGAGAAGGACATCAGGTTTGGAAGAGTAGAGGATCACTGCAGGAGAGGATGATCCTGGATGAGATAGATTGACACAATGACTGTGGCAATGGACTCAGGTGTGTGAGACCAGGAGGTTGGATTGTGATAGGGCAGAGTTAAGAGCCATTGTTCATAATTTGCCAATGAATAATGGTCAACTCAAAATAGCATGTACAACAGCAACAATGTAGCTTGGTGAGGTGGAACTCTGGTGGCCTAGGGTAAGAAGCTGCACAGCAATCTCAAAGTCATATGGTTCAAATTCACCAGCTGTTTTGTGAGAGAAGGATGTGCTATATCCTGTGAGATTTATGGCATCTGAAAACCCATTGGAGGGTCAGCTATGGGTCAATTCCTACTCAACAGAACAGTTTGGTGAGTGGTACAGACAGGACTTAACATCTACAGCCATTCAATAATCTGACAAAATTAGAAGGTTCTTTTTTCTTGTTCCCAACTTTTGCATTCTAATCATGAATCATTATTAATTTATCTTGGTTACATGTTCAATTATTTTTCACATTGTCTGAAAATTATGGAAGAAAACATAGAATGGCTGGAAAAAAAATCAAAGCATGCTTATTGTTCTGATAGAAACTTTGTGTCCATAGTTGTAAATAATCTGATAGAAACTTTGTCCAGTGCTAAATCATATTCTCTTAGAGTACTTGAAAGTATGGGTTTCAGAGGCTAATAACCTAAGCCCGAATACTGATATGTGGCTAATTTGGGAAATGTTATTCTTCATGTTAATTTTGTAAACTTCTGAAATTATCAATAACTACCTTGTGGGTTTGTTGTAAGGAATAAAACAGCAACAACCAAAGATGGTCCTAGAGCAAAGCCTGCACATTATAATCAATCAGTTACTATTGGTTATCCTTCATGTGTATAATCACATAGTATGAATTTGTATGTCTTTGAGTGCACTTGCTTCTTTTAAATCTTAATTGTCTCTCAAATTTCTCAAAGGAAACAATTTTCAATTCTTTTATATTCTCTATAGATGCTAAAAATGCTCTTGGAATGAGTGTTGAAATGAATGGTGCTAGCTAGCAAAGACTTTTGGTATAAATGCTGAAATGAATAAAAACAAATGTTTCAATATGGTACTTAATTAAACTATTGAAAGTAATTGAGACCCATTACAAGCATCTGTTTAGACATTATGAACAACTAAAAATAAGAATTTGTTCACTTATAGTCCAATTAGTAGCAGTGCCTTCAGACTTAGGAAAACAACACTATGTTATTCATTTATGCAGAACCTTTCTGTTTTCAGATATAATTGTCTTAATTTTTCGTATGCTAGGTTTTTCATATGCTTTCATATTTCATTTCAACAAGCATCCTTACTTACTAATGAAATCATAACATCAATAACTAGTTGACTTTATCAAGTAACCAAAGTTCTTGTTGGTTGTTGACAGTTAACATTTGCTTACTTCTTTAGTGATTTGCACATAATTAGTCATAATGTGTAAAGCTCTTAAGCACATTTGTTTTTAAAAACTTGGTGACATCTAAAATATGGAAAGACAAAAAGTAACTTTCTGTAAATACATGAAGCCATCACATCTGGCATTGGAAGAGAGGAATAACACAGTTTGAATATATATGTAATGAATAGCATGATTTGTGTAAAATACTGAATTTACTTTGGTTCAATTTCATATAATAAATGTATATAATTCTTCAGACAGCTGTTTTATTTTACTTCCTTTCAAGGCTAACAGTGAAGATACCATCTCTGTCTCCTTTTTTCCAAATTTCTGCTTTACACCTGAGGACACATCCCATTGCTGTAAGGAGTGTTGTGATGCTAGAGAAAATAATGACTTCTGTTGAGGTAGACACAGTAGGTACCGACTGACTCATAGCCAATCGAGAGCTTGCTTTCAGACAAATATTCTGGGCACCAATGACACAAAAACTTGGTGACAAATGATTATTTATACTTTCCACAGACTTTGTCTCATTGCTTCAGGAATGATCTGGGCAAAAAAGAGGAAAACCATGAGATTAATACAGGTATAATATAAACAATAAAATAGTGATTTAAAAACATCTATAATAACTGTCTTACTATAAAAAGGAATAATAGTAATAAGGAACTGATCTCCTAGTGACTCAAGGAATCATTCCAAAGTCTATTACTTTCCTGACTGCTGAACATACTGAGCAGCTCTGAAGACACCACTATGAGCAAGATCTGTCTTTAAGATTCTAGTAAACAGACCAAGAGAACCCTTAGACTTTTCAAATGAGCAAAATATTCTAAAGCTCCACTCAGGGAATTTAAGAGAACTTCTTATTCACTCATAAAGAAAGGAAAATACAGGACATCTTAGCATAACATCATATATTAATTTACAAAAGAAACTTCATTTCTGGATGATTATCTTTTTTTGATTGTTTCTTAAGCAGAACAGCACCTGATTTACCACAACAGGGGGAAAACTCTGTACAGTTCTTCATGCTCCACAGATCGCAATGTCTTATACAAACATGCACACACCAATACGTACACACCTATGTGCTTTTTTAAAGTTTAACTATACAATTTACTGAGTACAACTAAGCAAAGTAGAATATGATACATGTATTACCTTAAAAAAGATTATGTCAAATCAATCCTAGGATCAGAGGTTTTAAAAAGTCAAACCCCTCAGAACAACTTGACTATTTTACAGATGTCGCATAACTCAGTGGCAGATTCAGGCTTCAGTCTCCAAAATTAGCAGGTCAGCCACAATATTCTAATCCTTGTTCAGGCTATGTGCCAAGTGGTTTGCACACAGCATTTCAGCTACTCCTCATTGTAATACACTGAGGTCAGTGCTGTTACTTTCACTGTGAGGTAGTGTGTGTTAACATCTTGTCTGAGATCACATGATCAACTATGGTAGAGTCAGAGTGTGAACTTATTCTAGCTGACTGAATATCTAAAACTTTTAACCAATGAGTTTCCTGAGTGCATGTCCCTTTACATTACATGTAATGAAGAAAAATTATTTCTGAGTATATATAAAACCAAACATTAAACATAATATAATGAAGTTTTGAAGTAAGAGTAGAGATAAGAAAATCAGTAGAAAACAAAAAGCAAAACCAAAATTCAATGTTGTCAATTCTATAGGATAGCATAGAACTTCCCCATAGGAGTTCTAGGTGCTGCCTACACAGGCTGTTTTGGTTATTTTTGCATTTGCTTTTGAGAAGTAGGCGGTTATGAAGAAAGGTATGTGATTTGAATCCACCACTGCTTTGCAGGAGTTGGGGGGAATGGGCCATCAACTCCTGTGCTATTTACCACCTCTGAAAACCTACTGGAAGGTCAGCTATGTGTTGATTCTGACTCAATGGTCCACAGCAACAGCAACAATCTTTATAGGAGCAAGCTGCCATATTTTCCTGCCTTAGAGCAGCAAGTGCGTCCAGATCATCAACCTTTAGATAAACAGCCCAGCACTTTAACAACTGTGTCACCAACGAACACTCTTCTTATGAGTGGGTTCAGTTTCTAGGCCACCTATAGATTTCATGAGATAAACTGAGGTAGAGATACTGAGGATGGTGCCTTGAGTGACTGGACATGAGGTGCTTATCTTTACTTCATGGGGAGGAGTACTGATATTGGAGGACTAGAATGGAGGGTTTAATGAGAGTCTTTCTTAATTTCATGATAAATAAGCACTTGGTCATGTTATTGTTATCATTTCTGATCTTTCATACATAAAGGCACATGCCTTTTAACCTGGTGGCTTAATTACACTTATTTTATACTAATTCAGAGTAGCAAGACTCAATGAAGGATTATGCTAGAATTCAGTGCAATGTATCAGGTAAGAGAAGAGGGGGGGAAAGAAACATAGAGTTGTGACTATAGGCATTTTCAGTTTTTCATGCTAAAATAATAGACCAGAGAAAATTGTGTATCCAGCAAATGATCTCTTTTCTAGGTGCTGCCTACACAGGCTGTTTTGGTTATTTTTGCATTTGCTTTTGAGAAGTAGGCGGTTATGAAGAAATCATTGGAAAAAAATTTTTAGAAGTAAGTGTGTTTAGACAGCTTTAGAGGAAAGAAGGAGGAAAAAAGGAAGTAACTGAGTAAGAAAATTTCATCTTTCAGCTCATTTTAGAGTTGCCTTCCTGTTTAATTGACTATTAAATCACACAGCAGAGGGAACATTAATGTTATTGTAAGGTAGGAATATTGAACAGTATTACTAGATTTGGCATATGGATAAAACAAAAACAAAAAAGACCCCTCATAGTCTACTCAAAAAAATTGAGCACATTTTCTGTACTGGATGAGAAACCCAAAGAGCGTCAGCTTGAATTAGTACTTCAACTAGGAAAGATTTTTCTTGTCTTAGGAGCACTGACTAATGAGAGCAGTCACTCACCGTCACTGCCACTGAGTCAGAACTCACTCATAGCTAATACTCCACCGAGTTTCAGAGGCTGCAAGTCACGTGGGGGAAATTGTTCATTTATTTCTCTTGAAGTCTGTGGTGGATTTGAACTGATGATAAGGTACAACCTTTGGATTAACTCTTTATGGACTATGCCACAGTGATTGTTGTTAGGTGCTGTTGAGTAGAGTACAACTTCCAGCAACCTTAGAACAACAGATCTGAACCGCGCCTTATCCTGTGTTGTCCTTACAATCTCTGCTACACTCAATTCCATTGTGACAATCACTGTGTCATTCCATGTGGTTGAGGCTCTTCTTCCTATTCTACTTCCCTCCACCTTTCCAAACATGATGTCCTTCTCCAAGGAACAACCTCTCCTAGCAACATGCCCAAAGTACGTGTGATGAAGCCTCATGATCCTTGTCTTCAAGGAGCATTCTGGCTGCACCTTCTCTGGGATATATCTATTTGTTGTTTTGCCAATACATGGGATATTCAGTACTCTTCTTAACCACCACATTTCAAGGGCATCAGTTTGTCTTCTGTCATCTTTATCCATTGCCCGGCTTTCAGTAGACAAATGATTGAAAAGACCTCAGTCTAAATTAAGTGTACCTTAGTTCTCAAACTAAAATAATTGCTCTACAGTAATCTGGAGAGGTCCCTAACTACAGACTTTCCCAGTTCAATACCTTTCCTGATATTCTGACTGTTGGTTTGTGGATCCAAGCAAGATGAAATCATTGACAGTTCCAAAATTTTCTCTATTCATCATAATGTTGCCTATTTGTTCAGTGGTGAGAATTTTTATTTTCTTGATCTTGAGATTCAATAGGGTCAATAAAATTATACTACTATGAAAATTATTTTATAAAGCTTGTGTTATTTGATATTAACTGTATAGTATGTTGAGCTTTAATGACTGACTCTGTTCCCATAATGGCTGCTTATGTATGTTTTAACAAACCTTTTTTTTTTTAGTTATTCTATTGATATTATGAAAGTTGACCTCAGGACAACAGAAGTTCAATGTAGGGTAAAGCCTAGTTTTAAAATTTCTTCCACAAAGAAGAAGGTTTTACTTACTTTTAAAGGAAGGCATAACCTTGCATTTGACCATTTGACCATCCAAGTATTCATAATTTGACTCTGGTTTCAGCATTAAATTGCATACTTACTGGTGCATACTGAGGAAAATGTGTTCAATTAATTTCTGAAATTCTCCTTTGTCTTAGAAGGCATTTTCTTTCTTCACAGAAGCAGCCTTTGTGAGGTGAGGGAAGGTGTATTTGATGCTCTCAACTGTCAGGTTGTTGAGATGATGAAAATATCATCGCTGATATGCTCCACTGAAAATGTCTTGTAGAGGATTGTATCCCTGGAGAAGGTTGTCCTGCAGTACTGAGCAGGTAAACACAAGCAAGGTTGGAGGAATTTCACTGAAAATATCATTCCAGCCCCACATTAATATGATTAGACTGTTATTTAATGCTTCTCAAAGGCAGTGGATGATGGCCCTTGCTTAGATCCTATGGCTGACAGCCCACAGGGTAGACGGTGATTCTTGTTGGACTCTGAAGTTTTCTGACTTGCTTTGTTTGACAGAATCCAATTCTCTTGACCTTTAAGACATGGAGAAGAGCTCATCTCTTCCACTGGTCTACCCAAGTAAGTAAAGTTATGCTCCTAGAATACCGCTGCCATGGTTAGTTTAATTTTAATTTATTGCAGAGATGGTTTTATGCATATGATTTTATCACTGTGCATGCACCCTGAGACCTCTGAAGGTCAAATAAATAATAAATGCTCATTAAGAGCTTGGGGGTTTTGCTGAAACTGGCCAACTAAGGTGTCATTGGTGATACTTTCATGTGGACAAGTAGCATCTAAGTCAAGTTGGACCCGGTATTAAACCATTATATTATTTGGCTCTCCAACCCTCAGAAAATTACATGCTTGCAATGTCTATTTAGTCATTAAAATAGTGAATAAAACTAGAATCTATTTGCAGTTTATTTTTCCTTAAACTACTAGAATATTTTAACATTATTCTTCTTTGTTATATGTGTGAGTATGTGAACATTTATGCTGAGAATGGAAGTGGAGGCAGAAAAGGTAGAAAGAATGAATGTTAAGTTCCTCTCCTTAAAAACAAAAAAAAAGTCTTCCCTGGTTTTCAGAGGTTGAAGAAGGAAATTCTGATGCTTACCTGTCCTTGAGATGCAGAAAGGTTATTGAAGTGACTCCAGCCTGAAGCAGCAGAATTCCTGCCATGAAAATCGTGGCATCTATGTTTTGTTTTTAGAGTCCTTCAAAGGACAAGCATTATCTTCCTCTCTGAAGTGAGATTCTTACCCCGTATCCCTGGGGCTACTGTGGGTTAATCTCCCTTCCTGAGGCCTCCATCTAGATCAGGGACAGTGTTCAGTGTTCCCCAACCACCGCTCAAACCTGCAAAATGCAAAATAATTGTACTTTTGAGCATGAATAAAATCTGTTTCTCTTTACACAGAGAGAGAGAGAAAAAACCTGGTTATTTTGGTTAATAGCACTTATAATCTTACATAGCAGCATAATAAAGAATTGAGAGCACTATCTTAAAAAGTCTCCTGTCCCAAATATATTCCCTTTCCATTAACTTATTAAACATATTTATGCCCCAATTATGTGCATACATCTATTCCTTAGCCTAAAGGAGTCATAATGACCTAATTTTTGAAGTATTTGTTGTTGTATGCTGTCAAATTATAGCGACCATCAAGTGAATATTCAGAGGCCGTAAATTGCGTGGGAGGATATTGCCTGTCCTTCTGTAGAGCAGTGGGAGGATTCGAACCATGTACCTTCATGAGCACAGCACAGCTTCTTAATACTAGGCCACCAGAGCTGTCAAGTATTAGGCTGCTAACTCACTGTATCGAAAGGAATTGGAAGACACAGAACAATTTCATGAAACAACATATGAGCAAGAGCCTATGGTGATGAAAGAAGAAGTTCAGGCTGCTTTGAAGGAAATGGCAAAAAATAAGGCTCCAGGAATAGATGGTATACTAATTGACATATTTCAGTTAACAGATGCTGCCCTGGATGTGCTCACCAAGTTGTGCCAAGAAATCTGGAGAACGACCACTTGGCCAACTGACTGGAAGAGATCGATATTTGTTCCTATCCCAAAGAAAGGTGACCCAACAGAATGTGGAAACTATAGAACAATTTCACTGATTTCACATGCAAGCAAGATTTTACTGAAAATTACCCAAAAACGACTGGATCAACACATCAACAGAGAACTACCAGAAGTCCAGGCTGGGTTTAGAAGGAGTCGTGGTACTAGGGATATTGTAGCTGATGTTAGATGGATCTTGGCTGAAAGCAGGGAATACCAGAGGAATGTCTATCTGTGTTTCATTGACTATGCAAAGGCATTTGACTGTGTAGATCATAACAAACTATGGCTGACTCTGAGAAGAATGGGAATCCCAGAACACTTGATCGTTCTCATGCGAAACTTATACTTGGACCAGGAGGCAGTCATCAGAACAGAGCAAGGGAACACTGCATGGTTCAAAATTGGGAAGGGCATACACCAGGGATGCATCCTATCTCCATACCTTTTCAACCTATATGCAGAACAGATTATCTGGGAGGCTGGGCTCTATGAGGAGAAATGTGGGGTCAAGATTGGTGAACGATTTATCAACAATCAGCCTTATGCGGATGACACAACCCTGCTTGCTGAAACTGAAGAGGACCTGAAGCGCCTGCTGCAGAGTGTCAAGGACTGCAGCCTACAATATGGATTGAGGCTCAATGTCAAGAAGACAAAAATTCTTACCACTGGACCAATTGGCAGCATCAGGATGGATGGTGAAGAGATTGAGATTGTACACAGCTTTAGTTTGCTTGGCTCCACAGTCAACAGTCTTGGCACCAGCAGCCAGGAAATTAAAAGGCGCATTGCCATGGGAAAGTCTGCTGTTAGGGACCTCTCCAAAGTACTGAAGAGCGATGGTGTCTCTCTGGAGACTAAGGTGCATCTGATACAGGCCATGGTCTTTGCAATCACTTGTTATGCATCAGAGAGTTGGACAATGACCAGCGAGGATAGAAGGAGAACTGATGCCTTTGAGCTGTGGTGCTGGAGAAGAGTACTGAGAATACCATGAACTGCTAGGAAAACAAATAGATTTGTCCTGGAGAGGGTTAAACCGGGTGGCTCCTTGGAGGCAAGGATTCTGAGGCTCCGTCTAACATACTTTGGACATGTTGTGGGGAGAGACCCGTCCTTAGAGAGGGACATCATGCTTGGGAGAGTGGAGGGACAGCGCAGGAGAGGAAGGCCCTCTATGAGGTGGATTGATTTAGTGATTGGGATAATTGGGATGGGAGTGTCAGAGACAGTGAGATTGGCATAGGACAGAGAGGAGTTTAGGACTGTTGTACATAGGGTCGCTATGAGTCACAAGTGACTCAACGGCACATAACAACAACAACAACTGAAAAGTTGGCAGATGAAATTCATCAACTTCTGTGGGAGAAAGATAAGAAATCTACTCCCATAAAGATTTATAGTCTGGGAAATCTAACGGAGGGTCACTGTGTCAGAACTCATTGGATGGCAGTGGGTATGCTTTTGGTTTGGGTAACCATATTTATTACTAAGAAAGGAAATCTAAAATTGGAGTGACTTTGTTGGCTCAGAAACAGCTATAAACTTTGGGGACCTCAGGTTTTTTAGAAAAATAAATAGATCTTAACTTTTTTGTTTCAATAACATGGGATTATTCTTAGTTGAGAAAGTGAACCATTGTAAATAATTTTAATCTTGTGTATTTTAGATGTTGACATCTTTCCTTTTTGTTTTAGGACCTGTGTTCATGATAACAACAAAATTCCATTTTAGTCCAATGAAATTACATATGTTCCCACTGCCTTTAAACTAGCTACAATATGAAGACCTTCTAGTCATCAATTTACATTCATTAACAACGTACTTTCCCCACCCCACCCCCATCCCTAGCAACCTTTTGAGGTACTATTTTGGAATCACCAGGTTCCTATGACTAGACATGCATGTCTAGGTTGTAAAAATGCTAAGTAAAAATGAACAAGAACCATTATTCACTTCAGGTATTCAGAGTAGTGCTTTCTGACATAGTTTCCTTTAATCCTCACAGGCAAAGCGTTATTATTTACCTAGCTGACAGATGAGGAAACTGAGCTTCAGACAATTTCAATGTCCAAGGTCAAAGGAAATTTCATCCAAGTCTGTCTTATCCCCAAATCCGAGCTCTAAACCACAGAGCTTCAACATCTGTGAATAACAGCTTTTATTTATATATAGTGAGAAGGAATGATATGTCACTAACAGCAACAAGCATTGTTTTATTCCTAAAGCAAATCAGTTGTTAAGAAATTGTAGTGTAAAAACAGGTATGGGACTATATATTTCTGCTAGGCAATCCTTCTCCTGTGAATTTAGATCCAGTCTTGAAGCAATATTTTCTGGCAATATTTCTTTCCTTTTACCGCTACATCATTCATAAGATTCAGTGTTTCCAGAACTGTAACACGCCAATCCTTACCATGCTTTCTCAGCACTATTTGTATTTTAAATTACTGGAACCGTTGCAGCCAATCACATTAGAAGACAAAGGACACTGTTGTTAATTCCAGGCAATACGTGAAGGGGTAAAACCCCTGAGTGCTCCACACAGCATTTCCCAGATGTTTGTCAGACTTGTCTATTTTCTTTCACTCACATGCAAACACAGAAACCCAGATAAATCTGTCCTTTTTCCTTTTGTATTGACCAAGTTCTAGGAAAAAATGTTTTTTTGACAAAAAAAAAAAAAGAAGAAAGTACTATTGAGTGCTTGTAGTTCAATCTATAATATATTTATTTGTAGCTTCTCTGAAATGTGTCCCTTTTGTGTAGGACTTTTTACTTGATTGCTTTCTTTTTTTTAACCGACACGGCCTAGTATTGCTCTGCAGACCAACAGATTTTTTTAAAATATCCTACAATGAAATGAGAAAAAAAATCAAGAGAAATATTGAAACTAAAATAGCAAAATCAGCATAGCAGATATTTTCTTTTAGAAGAGCTCCAACATATTTAGGATTCTTAATTCAACTTTCTATAGATAACTATTCTTTTAAAGGGAAAAAATTACTTGCCAAGTATTTATTTGATGATTTATATAGTGTGAAATATTCCTTCCACACTTATTTTTCAAGTTTCTTTCAGTGATCAGAGGAGTTATTAGACAATTCTTTAAAGTTAATAAATTCTAACTATGATAGCATGAAAAAGCAAATGTGTGTGTGTGTGTGTGTGTGTGTGT
>NW_006399753.1:29984155-30004962 GCF_000299155.1 Elephantulus edwardii | reverse complement strand
AAACAAGGGAATACTGCATGATGTAAAATCACGAGAGAGAGAGAGAGATTTCTGCTATGGTTCGACCACAAGCCAATGGTCTTAAAAGAATAGTATAAGAACAATTCATAAAAGGAAGAGAGTTAGGAGAAGAAGCAGAGGAAGAGGTAGAGAAGGAAACAGCCCTGACATTCTTTTCAACCTGAGAGATGTTGCTCATTACTGTTGCTATTATTGATGTGTGTCATAGAGTCCATTTCAACTCAGCTTTCCTGTATGACAGATTAAAGTGAACTGTCCCATGAAGTTTCTTAAGGTTGTAAGTATAACCTTGAGTATATCCTATATGAATTTGGAGAACACTTTTAGAGTAGATTTGATGCATAGACTAATGACTGAAGACTAGATGAATTGTCAAATGCATTCTGGGGCATTAAACACAAAGAAAGACAAAGCTCACTGAAACAAGACATTCAAACAAAAATGAAAAGAAAGATCAAAATGAGTGTCAGAAGAGACTGAAACTTGCTCTTGAATACAGAATAACTAAAGCAAATAGAAGAAATGGTGTAGTAAAAGAGTGTAATCGATTTTAAAGAGTGGCCCAAAAGGCAAAGTTATGTAGTATAATGACATGTGTATAGTGGAATTAGAAAACCAAAAGTGAAGAATATGTTTAACACTTCTCAATCTGAAAAAAATGAGAAAAAAAAAGAAGCCTTGGTTGGCAATAGTATAGGGTTTTATAGTCAAAAGCCTGGAATATGCAGAAAGCATCAAAAGAAGATGGTAGCAATACACAGTTGTTGTTTTTGTTGTTGTTATGTGCCTTCAATTTGCCTGTGACCTACAGCCACCCTATGTACAACAGCCCTAAACCTTGCTCTAGCCCCTGCCAATCTAATTTTCTCTGACACGCCTATCCCCAATACCCCAGTGACTGAATCAATCCATCTCATTGAGGGTTTTCCTTTCCTGCACTGTCCCTTCACCCTACCAAACATGATGTCCCTCTCCAAGGACTGATCCTGCCTTGCAATTTGCCAAAGTATATCAGACGAAGCTTCAAAGTCCTTGTCTCCCAGGAACAGCTCGGCTTCACTCTTTCCAAGAGCTTGTTTGTTCTCCTAGCAGTCCATGGTAGATTCAATACTCTTCTCCAGCACTACAGCTCAAAGGCATTAACTATCCATCATCCCTAGTCATTGTCCAGCTCTCTGATGCATAGTAAATAATTGCAAAGACCATGGCCTGTATCAGGCACATCTTAGTCTCCATTCTGACATTGTTGCTCTTCAGCAATTTGCGGAGGTCTCTGACAGCTGCCTTTCCCAATGCAATTTGTCTTTTAATTTCCTGGATGCTGGTGCCCAGAGTGTTGACAGTGGAGCCAAGCAAATGGAAGCTGTCAACTATCTCAATGTCTTCATCCTCTACCATGTTTCTGCCAATGGCCCAGGGGTGAGAATTTTTTTTTTATGTTGAGCTTCAATCCATATAGAAGGCTGCAGTCCTTGACCTTCTGCAGCAAGTGCTTCAGGTCTTCCTCAGTTTCAGCAAGCAGGGTTGTGTCATTTGCATAATGCAGATTGATGAGTATACCTCCAATCCTGATGTCACACTTCTCCTCATAGAGCCCAGCCTCCTGGATAATCTGTTCTGCATATGGATTGAAAAGATATGGAGACAAAACACACAACCTTCATAATTTTGAACCATACACAATAGCTAAATAAAAATAATTTTGTCAATGTTCACACATTTCAGGAGGCTGCAGATGGCCAAGAACCAATGGTATTAAAGCAAGATTCCACAGCTGCATAAAATGCATTGCAAAAACACTCCAAAATTGACAGAAAATAAACTGAGATGTCTCAATAAACAGGTGTAACAGTGGACAAGCTTATTTATGCCAAGAAAGTTGGAGGATTGCTACCTGGTCAACCAATTGGAAAAGATTCATATTCATGCCAATTTCAAAGAAAGATGACCAAGTCAAATGCAGGAATTTTCTAATAATAGTATTACTATCACATGCAAGAAGAACTTTGCTAAAGATAACATCGAAGTAGTTACAGCAGTATATCAACAGGGAATTGCTGGAAATTCAAGTCAGATTCAGAAAAGGAGATGGAAAGTCACTTCTAATATCCGATGAATCTTATCTAGAAACAGAGACTACTGTAAAGATGTTTTATCAACTATGTGCTAAGGTATTTAACTATGTGGATCATAACAAATTATGGATAAAATTGCAAAGAATGGAGATTACAGGACACTTAACTATGCTCATATACATAAGCAGTCACTTGATCAAAACAAGGGAATACTGCATGATGTAAAATCACGAAAGGTATGTGTCAGGATTTTATTTTTTCACTCCAACTAGTCAATCTCCTTGGTGAACAAATAATTCTATATGCAGAATGTAACATCAGGATTGGAAGAAGTCTCATTAACAATCTGTGACGTGAAGATGAAAGTTTGCTTCTAGTAAATGAAGATTTTAAGCGTTTGTAAGGACTTCAGTATGGATTACCCCTGTAAATTAAATGTGAATTGAGGCCTTCTGTATAGATTAAATGTAAATTGAAGTCTTCATTATAAATAAAAGAATTAAAAGAAAACAACAAGTTTCACAACAGGACTGACAGATAGACAAGATTACAGTAAATGAAGAAAAGATTGATGGTGTCAAGGGTTTAATTTTACTTTCATCCATAATCAACAGCTTGGAAACGGCAGTCAACATGGGAAGACTTTTCACAGAGGAAGACCTTTGGATAGCCAACAGACACATGAAGAAATGCCCAAAATCACTGGCAATAAAAGAGATGCAAATTAAAACTGCAATGAGATATGTCATCCCAGTAGTAGTGGAAAAGTTTAGCAGGACAGCAAGCAATAAATATTAGAGAGGCTATGGAGAGGTGAGAACGCTCATACACTGTTGGTGGGATTGTAAACTGATTAACCACTTTGGAAGACAGTTTGGCGTTTCTTAAAAAAAGTTGAACTTAGAAACTTCATATAATCAAACTATTCCACTATTAGGAATATACCCTACAGAAATTAAAACAGCCGCAAATGGAGATATGTACATCAATGTTCATTGCATTGTTATTCACCATAGAAGAACATCGAAACAGGCCAAATACTCAACTACAGATTGTGGTACATTCACACAATGCAATACTATGCAGCACTCAGGAACAACAATTTTGAAAAATATTACATGACTTGGGAAAGACTACAGAGCATTATGCTGAGTGAACTAACTCAGTCTCATAAGGACAAATATTACATAAGACCATCATTGTAAAAATAGATGGATAGCTAGTAAAACAAGTATAGAGACCAAAGGAATGTGAACAGACGTGCAAGGATGAATAGTGGCAAAATTACAGGGTTGCAGATCTTGATTGTTGGATGAAGGGGGTGAAGGAAATGAGAAGAATCTGGCACCGGCCAGAAAAAAACAGGGTAATGATGGGCATAGTCCAATGGTGATTAGTTTTGTAAAATAGAATGCATGGAAATGAATATGAAACAAATATGAATGAAGAATACTGTGAAATACAACGTATATGAACTTTCTAAGCAAACCAATATAAACTTAAAAAAAATCAAACAATATTGGGTAAATCAAGCAACACCGGGCTTCTTGGAAAATCCCTGACAAAGATCCCTCTAAGTGCTAAAGAGCAAGATAGCACATTGGGAGCAAGATCTACCTATTTTTAGTCATTTCATTTGCATGCAATATCTAGACTATGGATAAACAAGATTAAGAATGAATGCTTTTGTTGTCAAAGGATATTGAATATATCAGAGGGTTATGAATAAATATCCCTTGGGAGAAGTAGACCAGGATGCTCCTCAGATGTGAGGACAGTGTGACTTGACCTTGTGTACTTCAGCGAAGGATGATGCTATGGATTAGCACAGTGGCAGAGAGAACAGCTCCAACAGCAATAGTAGTTAATATCGGGCAAGAGCACTCAGTATCTTGCTCTGTTGTCCACAGAGTTT
This sequence comes from Elephantulus edwardii, assembly GCF_000299155.1. Taxonomy (NCBI): domain Eukaryota; kingdom Metazoa; phylum Chordata; class Mammalia; order Macroscelidea; family Macroscelididae; genus Elephantulus; species Elephantulus edwardii. The sequence continues at coordinate 30,000,951 of NW_006399753.1, read as the reverse complement.
CTGTGAGTTGAAATAGGCTTAAAGAGTCTCAACAAAAACAATAGCAGATTCCTCAGCTATATTGACTTGAAGAAGGATGAGAGATGAGATCTGACAGCAAAAGAAGGTAGATGAAGGAAGAAAACAAAGAAACAAATAGAATTGAAAACTTTTTGCCTCTAGAATAATTCAGTGAAGAGAGAAATGCATATGATTTGCTGGTTTCTGTGATTCTCCCTATGCTCTTGTTGTGGTTGTTGTTGTTAGGTTCCATTGAGTCACTTGCGACTCATAACGACCCTATGTACAAGAGCTCTAAATACTGTTCTATCCTGTACCAACCTAACCATCTCAAACGCACTTATTCCCACCGCTCCAGTCACAGTATCGGTCCATCTCATAAAAGGTCTTCCTCTCCTTCACCACACCTCTACTCTTCCAAACATGATGTCCCTCTTCAGGACCAGTCCCTCCTTGCGACATGCCCAAAGTATGTCAGACGAAGCTTCAGAATCCTTGACTCCAGGGAACACTCTGGCTTCACCCTCTCCAGGACAAATCTGTTTGTTCTCCTAGCGGTCCATGGTAGATTCAACACTCATCTCCAGCACCACAGCTCAAAGGCATCAATCCTCTTTCTATCAACCCTATTCACTGTCCAACTCTCTGATGCATAGCATTATGATGAAACATAATTGCGAAGACTATAGCCCGGATCAGGCGCACCTTAGTCTCCAGCCTGACATTGTTGCTCTTCAGTACTCTTGAGAGGTCCCTCACAGCCGACTTTCCCAATGCAATTCGTCTCCTGATTTCCTGGCTGCTGTTACCAAGAGTGTTGACTGTGGAGCCAAGTAAATGAAAACTGTTAACTATCTCAATCTCTTCACCACCCATGCTGATGCTTCCAATTGGCCCAGTGGTTAGAATCTTTGTTTTCTTGACATTGAGCTTCAGTCCATATAGGAGGCTGCAGTCCTTGATGTTCTGCAGCAAGCGCTTCAGGTCCTCCTCAGTTTCAGCAAACAGGGTTGTGTCATCTGCATAACGCAGGTTGTTGATGATTCTTCCACCAATCCTGATGCCACATTCCTCTTCGTATAGCCTAGCGTCTCGGATGATCTGTTCTGCATACAGATTGAAAAGGTATGGAGATAGAATACAACCCTGATGAACCACCTTCTTGATTTTGAACCATGTAGTGTCTCCTTGCTCTGTTCTGACAACTGCCTCTTGGTCCAAGTATAAGTTTCGTATTAGCACAATCAAATGTTCTGGGATTCCCATTCTTCTCAGAGTCAGCCACAGCTTGTTGTGATCCACACAGTCAAAAACCTTTGCATAGTCAATGAAGCACAGATAGACATTCTTCTGGTCGTCTTTGCTTTCTGCTAAGATCCATCTGACATTAGCTATAATATCCCTAGTACCATGACCTCTTCTAAATCCAGCCTGCACATCTGCAGTTCTCTGTTGACATATTGTTCCAAATGTTTTTTGGATAATTTTCAGCAGAATCTTGCTTGCATGTGGTATCAATGATATTGTTCGATAATTTCCACACTCTGTTGGGTCACCTTTCTTTGGAATGGGAACAAATATCGATCTTTTCCAGTCAGTGGGCCAGCTGGCTGTTCTCCAGATTTCTTGGCACAACCCTACGCTCTAGTGCAAGATAATAACTGACGTTCTTTATAAGGCTTCCATAATATTAAGGGGAAATTTGATTGAGATAAATGTATCCAGACAAACTGTTTTATAGCATATTTTAGAGTTTCATCCAAAATTATTAAACAATTAAATTATGTAACTCAAACTACTCAAAAAATTTTTTAATCTGCAATTACAGCTAATTTTTGATAGGTTTTATTTTTTACGAACGTAAGAGTATCTATTCAGGGTTTGAGTGCAGAGGAAGGAGATAAAAATTCTGGGCTGTAACATTCATAGATTATCTATAAACACTAATGTCCAGAAGAAATTGACTTTCCCTTAGCCCTTAAAAGCAAAATCGTCTTTTATTATTCTTCAGGGTAATTCAGGTCTAGTGAATAGACTGTAGAGTCTTTCTCATTAGAAATAGTCCATATGGTAAGTGTACAGTTATGGTTAACCTGTAGATTGGACAGCCTAGCATGGATCAGGAACATTACAGACAATTCAGCTTTCCTATTGGTCATACTTTAGTATTTCTGATAGATACAGTATAATTTCAAGTACTCATTAGATAAATGAATCAAGTATGCAAGTTGCGAGATATTACTTATAAATTGGTAGAGAATATGCTCCACTAAAACATTGTTTATCTATCAGATCATGCAATTTGTGAATGAATTTAATTTGGACTCTCTAGTTCTCAGCCTTAGCATCTAACAGCAACACGTCTAGTTCTAGTCTCAACATGACCTTGACTGCTATCATTCACTTTGATGTATCTTTGCTGTGAGAAGAGAGAGAATAAGCTCTTGGTATTCTGGAATTGGATGAAAGAGAAAAGCACTTACTTGGATGACGGTTCCCAAAGGATATTTTACAGGAAACTGGTCCTGTGAGAGATACCCAGTGTGAATGTCAGAATTAATTTTTGAGCATACGAAAGTTTATGTAAGTTTTTATCAGTTAAAATGGTAGTATTTGTAGAAAACCAAATAACATTACCAATGTTACCACTTCTGTCCCTCTCATAAGCACTTAGAAAGAAAGACTTCGCCTTTTTTTCCACAGAAATTATTTTCTCCTTTCCCAGAAGAAAAAGTGATTTATCTGATTTGGTAGCGTGCTGGTTACTGGTGGGTGGGCTTATCCTGTTTTCTCTAGCTGGAAACAAGCACTATTGTCTTTCTTTCCCTTATGCCAGTAAGAAACTGGTATGCTGGATATTTTATGGGGAAAGGCCTCTGTCCTTGGTAAGCAGAAAGCTCTGTCACCTTCTCTGGTTCAGCTTTTCTAGGCAACTCCTTTACATTAAACTATCAAGTCAACTCCCATCTTGTCTCATTTAGTTGACTTCTGTTCTTATATATTTGTTTTATGAGCATGTGAAAATGAAGAGGAGGCCAGTGGTAGGAGTCAGGTGTACTCACAAATTATTATTATTTATTTCTGTTATTGCAGGATTGTATTTATAGTAGCATTTACTGTTGCTGTGGTTATTAGGTGTTGCTGAGTCAATTATGACTCCTAGTGACTCTAAGAGCAACAGATTTTAACCTTGCTCTATCCTTCACCATCCCCACAAACTCTGATTACAACATTTACTGTGTTGTTATGTTATGTTGTTATGTGCTTTTGAGTTATAACCAACTCATAGTTGACCCTTTAGCAGATTTTCAGAGGCTGTAAATTGCACAGAAGGAGATTGCCCATCTTTCTTCCATGAAGCAGCTGGTGCATTTGAACAATCTACATTTGGGTTCCTGTTTGCTGGAACTAAGGGTGTTAATTGTGGATCCAAGTAAAATGAAGTCTCAGATGGTTTGAATCTTTTTACCATCTATCATGATGTTGCCTTTTGGCCCAGGGGTAAGAATCTTTATCTTCTTGTCATTGAGATTCAATCCGTATTGAAGGCTGTATTTCTATATCCTCTTCAACAAGGGCTTCAAGTCCTCCTCACTTTTAGCAAGCAAGTTGTGTCATCTGTAAAATGCAGGTTACTGATAAGTCTTCTCTGATCCTGATGCCACATTCTTCTTGATAGAGTATATCTTCTCAAATAATTTTCTCAGCATAAAGATTGAATAGGTGTGAGAAAAAGAAAACAACCCTGACACACTCCCTTCCTAATTTTAAACCATGTAGTGTTCTTGCTCTGTTCGTACAACAGTTCCCTGGTCTAGTTATAGGGTTCACAAGAGCATAATTAAGTGTTCTGGGATTCCCATTCTTCTCAATGTTAGCCATAACTTGCTATGATCCACCCAGTCTAATGTCTTTGCATGGTCAATAAAGCATAGACATTCTTCTGGTACTCTTTACTTTGAGTCAGGATCCATTTAACATCAGCAATGATATCCCTGGTGCCATGGCATCTTCTAAATCCTGCTTGAACTTCTGGAAGTTCCCTATCTATGTACTGTTCTAGGCATTTTTTTTAATGACCATCAGCATATTTTGCTTGCAGGTGATATTAATGGTATTGGAATTGGCAATCAGGAAACCCTTGGTAGCAGTAAGGAAATCAGGAGATGTATTTCACTGGGAAAGTTTGCAGTTAGGGACCTATCCAAATTATTGAGAAGTAATAATGTCAGTTTGAGGACTAAGGTGTGTCTGATTCAGGCCATTGTCTTTCTGATCACTTGCTATGCATCGCAGAGCTGGACAATGAATAAGGATGAAAGAAGAATTGATGCCTTTGAGCTGTGGTGTTGGAGAAGAATACTGAACATACCATGGACTACCAAAAGAACAAACAGGTATGTCTTGGAAAGGGTGCAGCCAGAGTGCTCTTTGGAGGCAAGAATGAATCACCATACATACTTTGGACATGTTGCTAGGAGAGGCTATTCCTTGGAGAGGGTCATTATGCTTAGAAAGATGGATGGTTGGCGAAGGAGAGGAGGGCCCTTGATCAGGTAGATTGACACGGTGACTGCAGCAATGGGCTCTGCAGCAATGTCAGGAGGTATGAAGATAGCACAAGATAGGACAAGGTTCAGATCTGATTTCATAAGGTTGCCATGGTTCAATCTTGACTAAACAACACCTACCAATAACAATAACAAATACTACTGTATGGTTTGGTAGTGGAACTCCACACTTATTTTTATTCTTGTGTATCTTGGAGTATCTGTCTTTCTTTGTCTTGGTCGTGTGCTGATTTTCCTACATTTTGTATTACCTTTCCTACCACCCAAATTAACCCTGTGTGATTATGAGTTTCACTGCCAACATAAAGGCACAAATTCACCAGCTGCTCATGGGAGAAAGATAGACAATCAACTCCTTCATGAGAAAACCTACTAGGGGGTCAACAATGTGTTCGTTCTGACTCAGTAGTATGCAACAGCAATTATGTAGTTAGTAATTTTTCTGCCCTCTTCTCTCTTCCCTGATAAACCACCTGTGTGTAAGTATAGTCTTGACATTTTATAACAATCTCATACAACATTTGTTATTTTTCTCAATGACTAACTTTACTCAACTTATTGTATTCCAGATTCACTCAAGTTTTGATTTCATGAGTTTATCTTTGTGGTTGTATAGTATTCCATTGTATGTCCATACCATGGTTTGTTTAGCCATTCATACTGATGCATATTTAAGTTGCTTCCATATTTTGTTACAGTGAATATTGCTGTAAAAACATGGGTGTACATATGTATATTCATGCCAAATCTTCTTTTTCTCTAGGTAAACCGGGTGGCTCCTTGGAGGCAAGGATTCTGAGGCTCCGTCTAACTTACTTTGGACATGTAGTGAGGAGAGACCGGTCCTTAGAGAGGGACATCATGCTTGGGAGGGTGGAGGGACGGCACAGGAGAGGAAGGCCCTCTATGAGGTGGATTGATTCAGTGACTGGGATAATTGGGATGGGAGTGTCAGAGACAGTGCGATTGGCACAGGACAGAGCGGAGTTTAGGGCTGTTGTACATAGGGTCGCTATGAGTCGCAGGCGACTCGACGGCACATAACAACAACAACAACAATATTTGTATAATTGTAATTTCTAGATTTTATAGTATTTCTCTTTCTAGCTTAGCTTGGAAGAGCTATGCCATTTTCCATAGTGGCTATGCTGTTTTATAGTCCCACCTATGGAATATAAGAGTTACAAATAACCTCACAACTTCATTTGTATTTGTTATTCTCTAAAATCACTTCATTTCCATGTTTGAGAATAGTTAATTTTGAAAATATTTAAATATTTATGTACTCTGCGTACATAATGAATATGTAGACCTACCTTGCACTTTTGATTAAAGAGATTCACATTTGAAAAAAAGGCAAGCAAGAGAAAGAAAATGAAAGTGAGATAGAGTTTTTAAAACTTAATAATGTAGTTGACTTCTGAGGTAGGGTAAAGTTAGTGCCCGTACAGCTTCTAGGCCTTGCAGTTGAAAGGAACTGATGAGTATGCTTTCTGATAGCAGCCAACTGGTTCCACTGAACTGGAAGTAGGAGGCATACGACAATGAAGAGACAGGCTAAGCCTGGAAGTGTTTCTTCAGTACTGTCTACCTAACATGCACGGATGTATGGATAAGCGTAAAAGGGTTTTTGGCTTGAAGCAGATAAGTCATGAGGACTCTGACATTGCATTGGCTTATATGAGAGCTAAGGCTGAGTGAAGGTACTAACAAATATGGAACACAGGATGAAATGCGGATTCCTGAGTTGGCAACAGATGCCCACTTGGACCTAGCCATAAATGGCTAGGGCTGAGTTGACCAGAACTTAACCAGATTAAGAGAAGATGATTCATTCTGTAAGCTAGTGTTGATCACTACAACCTGATGGCTTGCTCTGGACTGGACTTGATTGTGGATGCAATGAATTCATGCTTGGAAGGGTAAAGGGACAGTGGAAGAGAGGAAGACACTGGAGGAGATGGATTGACTGGCACAGTAATTGGGATAATGGATTAAGCGTGTCAAAAACAGTGAGATTGGCTCAGGACAGTATAGAGCTCAGGATTTTTTTGCATAGGGCCACTATGAGTCACAGGCAATTTGTTGCCATATAACCATAATAAAAACATTCTTGTAACTACAAATAGATGTCTAGGATACATACTCAGGAATGAGATTACTAGGTTATAAAGTATTTCTATTTACAGCCTTTTTTTTAAGGAAAAATGGGAGGGTTTTGGGGGGGGGTATGAATGTACCACTAAAGCTAATTCAGCTATAAGGAATATCCATTATTAAGTGAATGCATAGGACCTATGAGTGTAGTCCATCAACTGCTTTTTTGTGAACAATATCCTTCTGCGTAATTTACAGCCTCCGAAAACCAAATGGAGGGTCAGTTTTGACTTGAGAGCAATGAGTTGGAGGTTTTTTTGAATTGATTCTTTATGGAAATTGATATTCTTTCCTTACCTATCCTCCAGTCTTTGTCATGCCTACAAAAGGTCTCAGAAGTAGGGATTGTTTGCTTGAAGAGACCTGCACTGCTTGTCCTTTAAACCTGCAAAAATATTCTATGTGCCTGAAAGGCGTCAGCTCTAAAATTTAGAAGTATTTCCATTAAAAGCCCCAGCCTAATCTATAAGTAAAAAAAACATCATTTTTTAAAGCATTTGACTTTAAAACCCTCACTAAAAATAATGACACTTATTCAGTGTGTGCCTAGGCTTGTGTACTTCAAGTGAGCTGACAGACTGTGCTGAGGAAGTTTTGGGTTGATCTCCAACATTGTCAGACCAATTGGGGATTAGACACCCTGGAACACTGGCATGGTTTTCTAGATCAACAGAAGACACTAAACACAAGGAACAGAGAAGCAGGAGGGAGAGTGGATTCACCTCTCTGTAATCCACAACCCTCTGTGGTGCCCTTACAAGGATTTTGAGTGCATTTCTGCCAATATCAGCACTGGTGAAGTTCACCTTCATGAAAATCTAATTCCAGCACTAACTGGCAGACCAGCACTAGTGAAAATAACATTCCGGCTTCCTCTATGACCTTAGTCCCGACATGATAACAGGAGCCCTCAACAACTCATTTCTAGCTTGGAATTCTTGATGGTTTATTTAGTTTGACTGACTGTCGGAGATTGCCATTATGAATACAGTTGCTAGGAAAGGCCTGCCTTAGTGCTGTTTGGCTTTTAAAGGGGTCAGGATTTTGCAACATCTCAAATAACACTTATGACTTAATGTCTGCAAACAATGCAGCATTTAACATTTACTATGCATGAAGAGGAGCATAGTTCATCATTTATTATTCAAAAATTATGTACAATATTTGTATGGTGGAATAGGAAGAATGTGTCCAAAATATTCATGTATATAAACAATGCCTAATAACATTATCATAAAACATCAATATGTAATCAAAGACGTATTTATAGTTCTGTGAGTTTGAGTCAAGTATAAATATTTAAAAACCAAACTTTTAATCACATAGCTTCCAAGTGAATTAGACTAAGCTATGGTACCTTCTGGTTTGTCCAAATTCAGGGGAGTCCAGTGGAGTTATTAACCTTTTCCAAGTTGATTATTGATTTGGGTGATTAGTTTTTCAGAAGTTAAACCCACAAATTTCTCTGTTCAGAAATTGATTGTCAGATCTACCTTCTCATTTTACATCTACAAAGAGATACTTTTATTACTGACAGAAAAGTACAATTGTGAGTATTGGTTCCAGGAGCATGGAGAAGAAATCCTGGTGTCCAAGAAAAGATGGTGGTAGGATAGTGACCAATATGATCTTCCCTCCTTGTTTGTGATTTACGTCTTGAAGTGATTTCAACGGAATAGAAAAAAAAAATAATCTGGGTGAGAAAGACAATGGCTCTTCTGAAATTTTTCTATTAAGGTAATATTTATGTTAAAAATTAGCCATTGAATTTGTAGTAAGACACCTGTTTGATTAAAAGAGAGACCTCAATGAGTTTAAATACTGCAAATTAGAGAGCAAGTCTACATGTAACAATAGAGGTCTTGAATCCCTTCATAGACCTGATCATTTGTTTTGGAAATGAATCATTTCCAAATTATTATTTTAATTATGCATGACACTTAATAGTACATCCTGCAAAAATGATAAATTCTTCATAATATTTAACCTCATTATAACACATTAAATCTTTCTGAGAAGGTATGATAATCTGGCTTCATATAAGAACTACAAGGATTTTAATTTAATGAAGGAAATATCTTTTTCTACTTTTTCAACTGGCTTTTTCTCATGTGCTTGTTTGCTTTCTTAGTTTTGTTGTTTTGTTTTGTCCTTGTGGTGCAAAGTGAAGGTGTTTTGGTGGCACGATGCATTACATGTTGCACTTTGAATCAAGAGGGTGGCAATTTGAACCTACTAACTTCTCTGCTAGAGAAAGATAGGATGTTCCCCCCATCAAAATGCACAGCTTCAAAATATGATGGAAGGTTTCTCTGTGTTCGACTCAACTCAATGTCAATGGGTTTGAGTTTTATTTTATTTATTTATTTATTTTTCGTGTGTACCATCAAATCAGATCTGACTGGTACAAGAGGAGATTGCCCCTCCTTCTCCAGCAGAGCATCAGGTGGATTTGAACCGTGCACTTCTGGGATTGCAGTGTAGCTTCTTGCCACTAGGCCACCAGAGCTCTCTGAGTTTTATTCTTATTATCTAGCATTTTAGGTTTTGAAGCACAAGCACTTACCAAATATTTATTAAGTCTGCAAGATCTACAAGCATGATGATAAATGCTAAAAATATTCTCTTAATTCAAACTTTCACCTGTCTCAAATAACACTAGAAATACATTAGTTAGAAATAGATCTAGACTGGAAATGAGGTCTTTGCACTCTATCATTCCGTAATATACTTGTTAATTGTATTTATTAAACAGGAATACATTTATGTTTAAAAGGAATAATTCATATTTTGATTTAGGAGTTTTGTTTGCTTCTAAATAGCATGCTTAAAATTTGAATTATTTGCTTCCATTGACTTTCATTAAACTTGCCATGACCTTATATATCTGACATTTGTTAGAGGAGGGGGGAACCCATACAAGTTTAAGAATGGGTCAAGTGACTTGATACAAGCTCTCTCAGCAAATAGCCAGAACAAACCATGCTGGGCCACTCAGCTAGCAATGTGTTACTTGACCGAGGTCAGTGGTTTTTATGCTACAAACCTGTATGTTCACCTTCCTTATTCTTCAATAAACGATGCACTCAGTTCAAATGAATGCCTTTGGTGACTTGGTTTGAATAGAAGTGCAGACAAAACAATTTTCCTTATTTTCTTTATGCAGAATGGGTTGTCAACTAAAGAGTGAAGAAACAGTAATCACTAATTGGATCCTTCACAGTCCCTGTCACCAGGAGGTCCAAACACTCAGTTAGGAAAAGAAAATATCAGCCGTTCAGATGCTCTCATGGCATCATGCCACAAAACTCTATATGTCTGGAACCATCCAGATGGCTGACTGAATGCTTTGGGTTTCATCTAAGTATTCTTCATTGTGCACACAATGAGATCATGTAAACTGCTGTTTCTCAGCCTACTCCACATTCTAGTCATCTGGGACAGTTAAAAAATGTACAACGTCAACAATAACAATATCCAAACTCCTGAGCAATCTAAGTTGCAAGGCTGTTGTTATTGTTGTTAAGTGCTGTTGAGTCGAGCTTAACTCATAGCAACCACATGAACAAAAGACCTGAATCATATTCTATAATTATCATCATTTCTCTATGTTTATAGAGTCTACAAAGGCTTGTTGTTTGGGAAGTGGATGTTACTCCTGCTTCCAATCTCCTGTCTCAATCTGGGAGCTCCATCAAACACTGTCCATGATGGGTAACCATTACAGCATTTGACATACCAGTGGCACAGGGTTCAGCGTAACAGAAACCCCAAGTTACTTCAGTACAGCAAATTGTCAGACCAGTGCTGTACCATTTAGGAGAAATTTCATCCCAAACACAATTAACACCATGCCTGAGGGTCATAGACACCAGGACCCAACTACCTTTTAAATACAAGGCCCACCAACCAGATTCTGGTGACTCTAGACAAGAGGCTTCTAGCCCACATTTCATTGTTAAGCTAAACCCAGCAAATCAAATCAGCTTACATACAATTATAAAGGGAAAACACCAATCAACCAGTGCATACCCAACCCTCACCGAAACAAGAGAGCCCACCTTCCTGAATCCAACGTCTTCATACATGAGCCTCCAAACTGGAGACTTAGTCAGGGCCCAACTGCCTTTTAAATAAAAGGCCCACGCACAGGTCCTAGTTGACTCTAGACAAGGGGCTTCATTTTTGTTTTTAGTTTCAAGATGCATATTTTTTCATTTATTTAGTATTTCAGGTTCACCCATTCAGAAACAATAAAATAGCTCCAGAAAGGTGCTGAGAATTACCCATGGTGGCTGAATTTTGTGAGGGAATATGATCTTAAATGCAGATAGATGACTTACTACAAATTATTCTTTTCATCTATTAATATTGTAGGCGTGAAAACATGTTCTTGTTCATTGTGGTATCAATGACATACTCTGGACTTTTCAACTCTTTCCATTTAATATGTTTGCCCCAGAAAAGTGGAAGGAAAAACAAATTTGCAAATTTTCTTACAGTTTTTAAAGCACATTTGCTCAAGCCAATATGATTTATTTTTTTTCTTACAGTTATTAAAAAATTAGTTACTGAGACCTTTTCCAAAATGTTCTCATCTCCTTTTGCCATTTGAAATCCAGCCTTCCTTTCTGACTCTTCTACCTTATTAATCTCAGTGCCAATAATCTTAGTTCTGGGACACACAATTTTTTTTCACCAAAGTTTGTATGTCTTTACTTTTCTCCAAGGCTTAAATGGAGAAAAAATTGAAAAATATGATGTGATGTGAAGTCATTGTATAGAAACATATATTAAAAAATCTAGTAACAACTAATTTTTCCACCACCAGCAATGAGGTGATTTGTTCATTTGGGGTTTTTTTTAGATTTTTTTTTCCCCCAATGTTCTTGGGAGAGAAGGACGGACAATTTTCTCCTCTGTGATACTGCAGCTTCAGAAATCTGGTGGAGGATTGATTGGTTGGTGTTTGAAGGGACTCAATAAGAAATGAGTTTGAGGGCTTTTTTTTTTATTAATTCAGTAGTTATAAACTGTACTTGTACCTTTCTTCCATCCTCTCCCCTTTCTAATCATAAGGGTTTGTGTTTACTTTAGGAAATTACAGGGTAAATTTAGTCTCATGTGGTTACATCAAGTGCTGCAGTGGCTAGGAGAGAGATGGAAACAATTGGTCAGTAATAGCAACAGTTGGAAGAGTCAACAGTTAGTTAAAGGAAAAGAGAAGGGTGAATAGGAGGAAACCAAACTTTGAGACAAATTGGTACTTTCTACCAGGGAAAGACACATACTTCTTTTTTTTATGCTTAAAGCCATTCCAACCTCCCTTTCCCTTCTTTCCTCTCTCATTTTCTTCTTTAATTTCATCAACAAATAGTGGCCTGCTCTGTTAGAGATGTTCCACTCAAATGCCTCAGAATCTAGCCAGTGGATAGACAAGCAACTAGCAATTACAACCCATTCATGGCAAAATTGCTGTAAACCCAGGCTGATAGGAGAAAAGGAACATCTCTAAATAAAACCAATGGTGGCTGAGGGGAATTGAGCGTTGAGAGTTGCATTATAAACAAACACTGGTCTCCAAAGGTGTAAGCATAAGATCTATCATAGTATTGCATTTACTGGACAGAGGTAGGGAGGGTGTTCCAAACAGATGGAAGAATTATGGTAAATTTGGACGACTCCCTCTCCTGGGCCCTGCCCCTGCCCCTCCCCTCTCCTCCTCCTCCACCTCCCTTTTCCTCTCTTCTCCTTCTCATGATTTAACCTATTTGTTATAATTCCTTCTCCTCCCCTCCCCAATCACACCCAACCTCCCTCTCTATTCCCCACCCCCTCTCCCTCTCTCTTCCTCACCTCCCTCCCTCTCCATTCTTCACCTTCTCTCTTCCCATTCTCCACTCCTCTCTCCCTCCCCATTCTCCACCTCCCTCTTCTTCCTCATTTCCCACCTCCCTCTCCCTCCCCATTCCCCACCTCCTCTCCTGCCCTACTCCTACCTCCCTCTCCCTCAATCTCCCCTTTCAACCTCACTCTCTTCTTCCCCTCTCCATTCCTTCCTCTCTCATCTTCTCCCCTTCTATTCCCTCCCTCTCTCCCACTCATTCTTCTTCTCATGATTTAACCTCCCTCTCATTCTTCTTCTCTTGATTTAACCTATTTATAACGATTCCTTCTATCCTAGGTCCTTCTCTTTATCTCATCAACAACAAAGAGTGAAATAGAAGTATTGTGTTTTGGGGTTTAAAAAATTTTTTTTTATTTTCCCATTGTTTGACTGTCAGTGGTCATCATAAAGTCAACTGAATTAATATATTAAGTTTTCTGCTATATTCAAGTAATTAGAATAAAATTAGTTGGCAAATTTTACATTATTAGTATTTTTATCACAGGTAAAGATGTATATGAAAAGATAAAACTTATATAATCTAGATTTTTATTTTGTTCACATTTTGTTCACATTTGCTGACGTGGCAAGCATACTGTTAAAGTGCCAGGCTCTTACTTATGATCCTGTTTGGAAATTGGATCTTTGGAGATATTGCCACCTGGGTTAATTTGGGGTCAAACTGAGACAAAGTAGGTTCTAATCTTTTGTGATCAGTGTCTTTATGAAATAGATGATACATAGAGATGGAGGAAGCATGTCAAATTGGGTGGAGGTGAGGGGTTGTTTGTAAAATACCAGGGATGATCTGTTAGGTGCAGCATGAGACAATAAAACTCATACAGAAAAGCCAGAGAACAGCACTTAATGCAAGACTACACAAGGGTTGCACAGGGGACAAGACAACTACAAGCTGGAATTCTAGACAAGGATTTATGTACTGCCAGAGTAGTGAGGCTAGCTAGACTTTTGTAGGCTTAGGTTTTATTGATTATTAGCTTAAAAAAAGGAGACAAATTTTTAAAACTATTTACTGTGATTTTAGGGAAAGTTTACAAAGCAAATTTGTTATCCATTCAGCAATTTGTGCACATTTTATTTTGTGACATTGATTATAACTCCTCCAATGCAAGAGCACTCTTTCCATTTCCTCTTTGTGTTTCCCATTCCCATTCATTCTTCTTTCCCATCCATTCCTGCCTAAGTATTATTCCAGTATCAGTTCTGACCTTCTGTTTTCATGAAGTTGATTGTTCTAAGGAATACATACCTCTTCAGTGTTACTTTCCAGAGTGTAGATCTATCTGTTGTTTGGTTGTAAATTGAGCCTGGGGGATTAGTTCATTTCCAGCTTTGAATGATGGCAAAGGGTGATAATCTATTTTAAGATTTCATGAATCTTTATCAGGCCAGCAAGCCTACTTTTTAATGATTTGGGATTTGCTTCACATTTTTAAGGGAGACAATTTTATCACAGGAAATCATATGGGGCATGACCAAGGAGGACAAGGAGTAACTACTGCTGTTAAAAGACTGCGTTGCAAGATGCTAACATATTTTTATCTTGGGTAACTATGTGTGGGTCATGGCTGGAAGGGCTTTTTAGATACTGCAACTTTTGAGATGCTGGGTGAGAAGCTAGGAATGAACATGTCAGAAACTGAATGAAAGGGAAACTAGAATTAATGAATGACAAGCCAGCAAATTATGTAGGCCTCAAATTGACCTTTTGGCAGTAAGACAATAACTTCTTGTTCTTAGAAATCAACCAACTTTTTCTGTTTTGTTACAGTATGCCTCGGAAGCTATCATATACATTCCCTTGGCCTCCAAATAGTAGTAACTAAACATTTTGGGAAAAATTTGTATTATATTTTATACAAGTATTGTATAGCTCTCTAACACAATCCACTTAATTTAGAAAAGGTTCATACTACTCATTCATCTGTTGTCATTGACATACCTCGAATAGATAACAAAAATTGTTATTGTTGTTATGTTTCATCAAGTTGGAACAAACTCATAGATGACACTCTGGTAGGTTTTCAGAGACTAGAAAGTGTATGAGAGGAAATTGCCCATCTTTCTCTCAGGGAGCAAATAGTGAATTTGAACTACCTGACTTTAGCCTGGCATCACAACTCCTTATCATTGAGCTACACACAAATAAGGTACCATCATAACGTTGTTGTTATTAATGCCATTGAGTCAAGTTCAACTTATCGTGACAGTAACTACAGTAGATGAAAACTTCCCTGGATCCTGTGCCATTCTCACAATATCTGCTATTGTTTCAGCCATTGTGCTGATTTCATTTCACTGAGGGCTTTTTTTTTTTTTTTGGCTGACCTTTCACCTTTCCAAGCATGATTTACTTTTCCAAGTACTGTCCCTTCCTGACAATATGTTCATATTATATGAGACAAAAAAATGCAAAATCTTTGTTTCTAAGAAGCACTCTGGCTGCATTTCCCCTAAGATATATTTAGCTTGTTTCATAATCCATGTTCAACATTCTTTGCGAACACCAAAGGCATTAACTCATCATCAGTTTTCCTTATTCATTTTCCTACTTCCACATACACATGATACAACTGAATTTTTTATGGCTTGAGTCAGGCCACCTCAGTCTCTGAGCTCTTTAAACTGACATACTTGCTTTCTAGCACTTTACTGAGGTCCTTGACAGCAGATTCGCCCAAATGCAACACATTGTGTGATTTCTTATCTGTTGCTTCCATGGGTGTTGATTATGAGGTTATAATAAGATGCTATTTTATTTTCAATTTCTACTGACTTTTTCTTAACAAATAACCTGTCCCTAAACTTTTGTGAGATAAGAGGTATAGAACTTGAATTCTTATTTTGAGCATTAACTACTCAATAGCACAGATAAAGGAAAGAAGTAATTTTAGCCATCATATCCTAAATTTCAAATAGGCTTAAACTCATCCCTCAACAAGATGGCATTAACTGTACACAGTGGCTGTGACAATGGACTTGAACATGTCAGAGATGATGAGGATAGTGCAGGAAAGGACAAGTTCAACTCTAGTGTTCATAGGATTGATATGAGCCACAACCAATGCAATGACATCTAGCAAGAACATTGCAAACACTCAGTATCTACTGCCAAACAAATTATTTCACTAAATACTCTTGAAAGGAAAAAAGAGAGGAGAGAAGTTAAAGGGGAGTACATAAGGCTATAAAGTTTAATAATTCCAAGACATAATAGGAAGCCTCGAACAGGTCACATGGGCCAATGGTACATATAAAGGCACAAATAGGAAAAGTGATTCATGCTCAAATAATGCATTCCAGCAGATCTGAACATGTGCAGTTCCAAACACTGCAATCCCATGCTGCCTTTTCACAGCCCTCCTTATTTACTTGGACATCCTATGGTTTGTTTTGCTCCTCTTCCATGCACTCCAGTAATCATTTCTCCTGTCCTGTTTATTATCCACACAGTAGTTTAGAAAGTTTCTCGATTATAAGTTTCAGGCCTGAATGAAGAAATGTTTCCGCTAAAACATGCATTTATTATTTTTTTACATAAAAAGCTCCAAAAACACCATCTAAAATCACACAATTCTAAATACAGTCGTGGATGCATCATTAGAACAAATATAGCTCTTATCATTTATGGATGAATCAGATTTCCTCCTCTCACTAATCTAATCAAAGGACATTTTTTTTCTCCCACATACTTGCCATTCAGTGTGAAAATGAGTCAACCAGAGAATGCATTTAGTCTGCTTTTTTGAAGAAAATGTTCTTACCTACGAAGAGAACTGAGGGACAGGGGGGAACCCCCCCCCAATCTTTGTTCACTCATCACATTTGATATTTTAAGTCCAGTAAGTTCTCTGTTATGTGTCAACTCCTCTCTCATTTGACAGCTTTCTCATTAGCAAAATGTGATGCATTTTGTATTCATTCAGCAACATGCTCATTTTCCTTATCTTTTACTCTGTTGTTGTTGTTATGTGCCGTTGAGTCGCTTGCGACTCATAGCGACCCTATGTACAACAGCCCTAAACTCCACTCTGTGCTGTGCCAACCGCACTGTCTCTGACACTCCCATCCTAATTATCCCAATCACTGAATCAATACACCTCATAGAGGGCCTTCCTCTCCTGCGCTGTCCCTCCACCCTCCCAAGCATGATGTCCCTC
>NW_006399753.1:29978856-29983105 GCF_000299155.1 Elephantulus edwardii | reverse complement strand
TCCAGTCATTTTTGGATAATCTTCAGTAAACTCTTGCTTGCATGTGAAATCAGTGAGATTGTTCTGTAGTTTCCACATTCTGTTGGGTCACCTTTCTTTTACTCTAGAGGATTCTAATATGTATGTGATGTTTAAACTGTTTCTATTGCTAAAATTATCTAACCATTAAGAATATATCAAGTTATACACCTTCTTAGAACTAGAAAGAGATAATACCCATTTTTATCTCTTTCTATAATATTATTATAATAATTTTCATTTATTGTTTACCAAAAGGTTTCTGTTAATTTGTCCTTTTCATCTCTACAATTTCTTTATTTTGTAACTTAAAGGATGGAATATATCACCATGCTGTAAGTCCATTCCTAGAAATAATGACTTACTGGTACTTTCAACAGTGGTATTAAACAACCCAAGATAGTAACTGATCAAATTTATACTAAACATATTTTCCCAGATGATCTGTCTCAATGTGTGGAAATTTACTTTAAAGAAAACTTGAGTAAGAAACAAGGAAATGAAATATTATTGAAGAAGAGGTAAAGATTAAAGCCTTTAAGACATACTTATTGCTGTTCTCAATTATATTTCTGAAATAATTAATTTGCTTTTGTTTTATAGTTTTAAAGGGGAAAGTCTTTGAAATCTTGTGATGCATTTCTTTTATAGTGATTGAAAACACTGGATTCTGATATTTTTTAAATTGTTATGATTGAAACGTCATGTTTTCAAAAATACAAGTAAATCCTTTCAATTTTGATATTTCACATTTAGTGGGTGACCATCCATCATGTTAAAGTAGGATAAAATTTTTATTTCACTTGCATACAACTTAATGTTTAGTAGAACAGATCCAAGTTTAATTTTATTTCTTTCATTTGTATTTTATAGCCAATATTTTATCTTTTTTTTAATGATGTATCAAAGTATTATATTTAAAGTAAGTCAATCTTTTAGGCTTTTTTTACCAGTGGCAAGCTGTTTTGGCTGGCAAATCACAAGAAGGAGTTAGAGTGAAACCAACATTTATTGATCGCTTAGTCCACACAAAGTCCTTTCCATGCACTATCTCATTTAATCTTCATAGTTGTAAGGGTTAGATAATATTTTTTCAGTTTTGATGATGAGTCAGAAATAGACTAAGTAGCTTACGTCATCTCAACTCATATTTTCTGAGTCAACTTTGATGCCTGCATCTTTTCTCCAAGTGCTACCCTTTGTAATACATTACCTTCAGTTCTTTCCAAGGGATTTCTCACCATCTGAAACAGGAAGCTGTCTAGTTTGCATATACAAGTTTTCAATCTACTTAAATTCTTGTCATTACATCTTTTCCCACTATCAAAATTACATTAGCTTAGACTTTCCTGTACTTAGTTTACATGTGGATTTGCATTTAGAATAGAGTGATTTTAGTATTTAAGGCTTTTAAGAATATCATTATTTCATATGCCTTTCATGTTGCTCCGACTATATGTTTGAAATATTGCTTAAAAGTATGGGTGGCATAATTACAGTATTAGAACTGACCTTATAAAGAAAGCTTCCTTTTCTTTTCTAGTCTACTTTCAACACTATGAACAATCTTTCTAAAATATATCAGCTTACGTCATTTCTGCTCAGAAGTCCTTAAAAGATTCTACCTAAAAATCTTGCATGACTTGCTGTCTCACTGCTATGACCACACTGGCCTCCTTGCCACTCCTTAAACAAGTCAGACTTGCTCCAGAGTTTGGCTTTCTCTTTGGCAATTCTCGTTGGTTAGGCTATTCTTTCCACAGACACTTGTATGGCTCACATCCTTCAGCTTTTCACTCAAATATCATCACCTTGATAATAAAACCTTTCGGACAACCTTCTATACAGTTGCAAATCCTGTTACCTGTTTTTCTCTTCTGCATAGCACTCAATGCGTCCAGCATCGTGTCTATCTGACTGCCAAGTTTTCTATATCTCCTTAATAAAATAAAAGCTTTAACGAAAGCTAAAACTCAGTCTCCCTCATGTCTTCACTTATTTTTCACTGATGTCTCCCCAGCACCAAGGAGTGACTGACATATGGTTGGTACTCAGCTCATATTTGTTAGATGGACAAATGAATGTCAGTTCTAGTTTGTACCACCCACTATTAATGTCACATTGAGTTCAATAAAGGATTTCAATAAAAATTAAAAAAGAGATAATGTAGTATTTCAACTTTGTAGGGTTTTATAGTGAAATAAAATGCAACCTGTTTACTTGCAAGTGAGCTTCTTTCCAATAAGACACCTAAGCAAGCCTCAGTGTTGTTCTGAAGTAAATAATGCTGGTTCACAGCCGTATGCTCTGCTATGTGTAACGGAGGGGGTGAATTGACTGCAGTTGTCATGTATAGAAACTCCTCACTATTCAGATAAATACTTGTGGCTTTTGTTAATTGTTGTTTTAAAAATAACACACTGAAGGAAAGACAAATGCTTATGCAAGTGTGAGGTAAACTTGGGCCAATCTCATCTATTTTGCCCATCCTTGTCATAACTAAATAGACTTTAACAATCTCCTTCCATGCAGACATCTTTTAATCTCTTCCATTGTCTAATGGGAAATGTAGGTTTTTAAAAAATAATTCATTTTATTCCTCCCTCTCCACCCCTTGCTGTATACTGTCAAATCAGATCTGACTGGCACGGGAGACTTTTCCTCCTTCTCCAGAAAAGCATCTGGGGGATTTGAACCATGCAGATTAGAGATTGCAAGGCAGCTTCTTGCCAATAGGCCACCAGAGCTACCCTGGGAAATGTGGTTTCAATATTGCAGGTAGTTAAAGTAATTGAGAAAAAAAGAAAATTATTTTAACTAAAAACAAAATAACATTGTATTTTACATGATTTGCCCACGGGAGGTATAGGCCTTTTAAGATACCTCAACTTATTTATTTTTTAATTTTGTAAGCAATTACATTGTCACAAATGTTGTTCACATGTATCAATTAAAATTAAGGGATATCTACATTTCTTAATATGGTTAACTTCTATTGTCGGAAAGTACGGTGTTGCTGTGGCAAAGGGAGACTTACTGTTGTTAAGTGTCATCAAGTTGATTATTATTCATAGTGACCTTATCAATAACAGACTTGAATCCTGTCCTTTCCTGTGCCATCCTCGTCGTCTCTGAAACACTTGAATCCATTGCTGTAGTCACGGTGTCAATCCATTTCATTGAAAGGGTCTGCCTCTCTTTTGCTGACAGTCTGTATTTCCAAGCATGGTGTCCTTTTCTAAGGAATAGCCTCTCTAGCAACATGTCCAAAGTGTGAGAGGTGAAATTTTACTATCTTTGCCTCCAAGCAATATATCTATTTGTTGTTTTGCCAGCCCACAGAATATTTAGTATCCTTCTCCAACTCCACAGCTCCAAGACATCAATTCTTCTTCTGTCATCCTTATTCACATATCAAGTGAATGAAAATACCATGGCCTTAATCAGGCACACTTTAGTCTTTAAACTGACATCCTATTTCTTAAGTATTTGGAGAGGTCACTGATAGTAGACTGTCCCAGTGCAACATGTCTCCTGGTTTCCTAACCACTAGTACCAAGGGTCGAAGTTAACAAAAGTGTTTTTTATGTTGAAAAGTGTGATATGTGATTAGTTTTAAAGGAACACAAACTAGATTTTTAATTTATAAAATACCTATTTGAAAAAAAATCCACATCCTGTATATGTGACTGTAGTGTTGGGGATGTTGAATTAACTTAATATTTGCTTGATTGAATTTCCAGGGTTGAAATAGAAAGAGAATGAACCGTTTCATGGAATTCTGGAAAAGACTCAAGTATCTAGAAAAAAGAGAAATGACATGGGGAAAGTGCCCCAGAGAACAGGGTAAGTCTGGACTTGTTCCAGAGTGAGACCAGGAATGCCAAAATTCCTGTAGGGCAGGAAGAGAGCAGCGTGTAGGCTTGAAGCCAGTGAGCCTGGGGCTAGATCAGTGTTCCAGCAGGGACTATGGCCACGAAGAAGAGTCTAGGCCTGCAGGTAAGATTGGAAGGGTTGAAGGCAGGTGAGGTCTGTGATAGAGAATCCCAATAAGAAGCTCAGCAATGGACTAAAAGGGAAATGTGGCACCATATAGCATTTGTCCCTTGACTGAGATACCTCACTCAGCATAATGAGGCTGGCATTGGGGTGGGGGTAAGACTGAGAAAAACTGGATGAAATATGTTTACGGCATTGAAGTCTATGGGGGAGAGAATAGTCTAAAAGTATT
>NW_006399753.1:29956954-29978666 GCF_000299155.1 Elephantulus edwardii | reverse complement strand
AAAAAAAAAAGGGAAATGTGTCCTTTCCCAAGTCAAGAATTGATTATATTTAGATTTTTTCAGAATTTTTAAACATTTTACCTGAGAAAATCCTTTTATGAAGTTTTTAAGGCATGAGCAAGAAAAACATATACTATTGTCACTTTTGGTTGTGTTTTCAGGGAGACTGATTCTATAATTATCTCTGCTATTCCATAATACAGCACGTAGCAAACATACAAACATCTCTGTACTCTTTTTCTTCCATTAAGTAATATTTTTCCTTAAAATCCAAAATATAAATGCTATAGGATAGCACAAAAAAAGGTCTCTGACTTAGTAGAAAACCTGAATAAGTCACTCTTCTATCTTTCCAAGTGGTAGCAGGAGTTTTACTTCTTCTTTCTTTCCCATTAAATTGAGCAGGAGTTTCCTGTTTGGGCAGTTGTGTGGTTACCTGGGTGATTAGTAAGATAATGGTGGGTGTTTAGTGGCATGAAAGGATAAGACTTCAGTGGCCAATGTTGGGTGGTGCTGTGAATGGGTGTTTATGATGGAGAAAGGCTGAAAATCGGGAAACCCTGACTTCAGTCATACGGTTCAGCATACCCTGACTTCACTCAAATTATAGTGCAAGAAAAAAAAAAAGAAAGGAACTATGCAAAAAGAGAGTTCTATAATAAGGAAAGAAAATAGCAATTAAACCAGCGTCATCTCTAGTATTTATTCTCCAATCCCCTTAGCAGACACTGCTTCTTGGGACAAGGAGAAAATAGAGGGCTGTTCCTTTTCCTTCTGTTGTTGACAGTCCAGGAATCCTATGTCATCTAGGGTACATCCTAGGTAGGAGAGATGTCAAAGATGATTAATAAAAGGCTTTAAGAAACTTAGGCAGTATTTGCTCTTAAAACAAAGATACCTATATCCAAGAAGCAACATTTTCAACCCTGAAAGTATTTTCTCTAAACTGATTCAGTTCTCTTATGTTCTAGCTTTCTTGCATAGATGGCAATGAGGATCTCACAAATGTTTAAAAGTCAATGACTTCATATATAACATGGACTGGTTGATGGTACATTTAGGTGGATTTGTAACTAATGGAGTGCTCAAACTCAAAGGATGATGATTAATCAATTGGTAGTAACCTTTGAAATGATCTTCAATGGAACACAATGAGGCTTTTTGGAAGATTTGCAGATGCCATAAAGCAAAGTGGAATAACTAATATACCTCTCACTGAATCAGTGGGTTCATATAGCACATATGAATTTATGAGGTGATGTAAAACTCTTTCCTTGTGGAAAAAATTATGTAAATCAAAATATCTCACACACAAACATGCACAGACAATTATACGCATTTGAAAAGGTTATATTCCTATAAAAGAATTTATATGAGACACATTTGAAAGGGTGTTGATGGAGGACAGTAAGGGAGTGAAAGCAAGGGAAAAGAAATGTAAATTTAGTGAATTAAATCAAAAGAATGGTATTATTGTATTTAAGAGAATAAGAAATACTGGAAATGAATAATAAGCACAAAATGTTAATATCTGGGAAGATATACTTTAATGGTAATGTGAACAAAAAATACTTTGGGATGTTAATTGTCTGAAGTTTATGTTACCATTATCATGTGGATACCAAAGAGAGATGATTCTGGCTGTACTAAAGGAATTACAATTACTACCACAAAGGAGGTAATGAGCCACCTTAACAAGTCACTCCATGGTGATGATCAATTATGTTGCAAAAGTTCAATAACACTGACAAATTGAATTGTATTCAATAAATAAAATTATAAGATTAGAGCTTGAAATCCAATCCAAAACAAAGATGTCAAAATATGTTGTTGCTGGATGCCATTGAGGAGAGTTCAATTCACAATGACTCTATTAAAAACACATCTGAAGCAGAGGGATGTAGACGGGCATGGGGAGGGTGGGATTAACCATTGGGTTGTACAATTTGATGGGGGAGTGGTGAGGGAAATGGAAAGAATTTACTTAAATTTACATTTGAGTTTTGTAAATAAAGTAGTGTGTGTGTGGGGGGGGGGGGGGGGAAAAAAAAAAAAAAATAAAAACACATCTGAAACGTATTCTATCCAGGACCATCCTAATAATTTTCACACAGGTGAACCCATTGCTGCAATCACTGTGTCAGTTCATGTCATTGAGCGTCTTCTCTTTCACTGACAATATATATGCCTTCTCAGTTTTTTGCAATAATATACAACAGAATAGTTTTTGTTTCAACGTTTGTGTAAAGAACAGCAGTGTCAGGGTTGAAGACTGGCATGAGCTCAGGTGTTCCACCAATTGTTATCAAACCAGTCAGTCTGGTCTTGTCTTTCTTTTTTTTTTAAAAAAAATTATTTATTTATTTTTAGTTTGTTCAATAATTTGGAGCACTGTCCACAATTTTCTCCCACTGGATCCAGGACTTCTTATTGTGATCCCTTTGGGAGAAGTGAGTATTCTTTAGAATAAAACAAATGTTTGTGTTCAGCTGCTAACTGAAAAGTTGTTGGTTTGAACTCACTCAGTGAGCCAATGGTAAAGAAAGAAGAAGTTCGAGGTACACTGAAGGCATTGAACCAAAAGAAAGCCCCAGGAAATGACGTGATACCAACTGACATATTTCTAATAACATATGCAGGCCTATATGTGCTCACCAGTCTATGCTAGGAAATTTGGAGGACAGCTGCCTAGCTGTCTGATTGGAAGAGATCCATATTTGTTCCTGTTCTCAAGAAAGGTGATCCAACAGGTGTGGAAATGATCAAACAGTATCATTATTATCACATGTAAGCAAAATGGTTTTGACCATCAAAAATGTTTTGGTCATTCAAAAACAGCTAGAAACAGAGAACTGCAAGAAGTTCAAGCTGGATTTAGAAGAGCTTGTGGCACCAGGGACACAATTGCTGACATCAGATGGCTCCTGGCTGAAAGCAAAGAATACCGAAGAATGTCTATTTATATTTTATTAACTATGTAAAGGCATTTGCCCATGTGGATCATAATAAACTATGGCTAACATTGAGAAGAATGGGAATTGCACAACACTTAATTATGCTCATATAAACCTGTATCTAGACCATGAGGCTGTTGTGTGAAGAGAGCAAGTGAATACTACATGATTTAAAATTAAGTAAGGTTTGAGTACTATTGTATCCTTTCTCCATACCTATTCAATCTATATGCTTGCTGAGTAAATTATTTGAAAAGTGACACCCTATGAAGAAGAATGTGACATCAGGATTGGAAGAAGACTCATCAATAACCTTCATTATGCAGATGACATAACCTTGCTTGCTAAGGACTTGAAACACTTGCTGCAGAATGTCACATATTGCAGTCTTCAATATCTATTGCATCTCAACATCAAGAAAACAAAAATCTTCACCACTGAAGCAATACCTGATGGAGAAAAGATTGAAATTATGACCAACTTTGTCTTATTTGGATCCACAATGAATACTCTTGATACCAGCAGTACCAGGAGATAAGGAAACATACTGCATGGGAAAGTCTGTAGTCAAGGATCTATACAAATCACTGGGGAACAATGATGTTATGTTGGAGACTAAAGTATACCTGATTCTTTTCAATCACTTGTTATTGATGTGAGAGCTGGATAATGAATAAGGATGTCTTTGAACTATGGGTTTGAACAAGAGTGTTGAATATCTCATGAACTTTCAAAAGAGCAAACAGTTATGTCTTGGAAAAGGTGTTACCAGAGTGCTTCTTGGAGGTAAAGATGATGAAGCTTCATCTCACATACTCTGGCCTTGTTCTATGAGAAGCTATTTCTTGGAAGGGGACATGTTTAGAAAGTGGAGGGAGGACAAAAGAGAGGGCAACCCTCAACCAGATGGATTGACAGTGACTGCAGCAATGGGGTCAGAGTGTCAGAGTATGTCAGAGATTGTGAGGATGGCACAAGATAGGAGAGGATTCTGATTGCACTTGACTCAATGACACCTAACAACAACAACAGTAAAAACCATATCTTGACAATTGTGACCTTATTTCAAAATTTTAGATGTTGTATAAAGTCAGATATTGTAATTTCTATTTAGATGGGGGAAAATCCCCAAATGAATAAAAGCTTATGAAACAAGAGCTTATTTCAATAAAGAGAAAAGAAACTAGATTTGCTAAAGAGAAATCAAACCTACTTATCTTTTGCAAGTCTTCATTTAGAAAGTGATGCCTCTGCTATTTTACCAAGGGGCCAGTTTTTGAACATTTTACAGTCCTTATTATATGTTCATTTATGTGGATTTAGAGATATTAAAATGGTTAAGGGACTTTGACAGTTCTTTCAAAGCTGATCATAAGTCAAGTCTGAGTAGCTTTTATATTTTCTAACTGAAATGTCATCTTATGTGTGTCAAAATAATAATGAATATACAATCAAGGAAGATGAACAAAGGAAAGGATGGATAAAAATAGAAGACTTCTTATAAACATTTATTGAGTGCTAGAGGGAAACTGAAGAAAGGAGATTGAGATTTGAG
The DNA here is from genome assembly GCF_000299155.1 of Elephantulus edwardii. Classification (NCBI taxonomy): domain Eukaryota; kingdom Metazoa; phylum Chordata; class Mammalia; order Macroscelidea; family Macroscelididae; genus Elephantulus; species Elephantulus edwardii. The sequence continues at coordinate 29,974,157 of NW_006399753.1, read as the reverse complement.
AATAAATAAGGAGTTTGGCAAACATATCCCCTGTATATATTATATATATGTTGAACAAACATTTAATTAACACCATATACCAGATCTTGTATCATGTGCAATTTTATGTATTCACTTGAACTAAAACTAATTGTTGTTGAGTTAGAAGTGACTCATAGTTGACATGTTAACCTATTCAGTTGTTATAAGAATTCTGTGGAATTGTTAATTTAAATTCATTCATTTTGTGGGTATGGACATGTATGTCAATGCTTAAGATGTTAATTGCAATGAAGGTCATGTGTAAGGAACACAGCTTTCCTACCACAATCACTACAGAACAAAAAAAATTTTTAGTAGATAAAGTTAACCTGAGCTTTTAGTAGACACCATTGTAGTAGAGAAAGTATGTGTGTTATTATGAACTATTCAAACACATTATTGTTGTCATGAGTTTTAATTGAATCCATATTGCATTAATTGAGAATTGATCCTATGAAACCATATCATTGATCAGCAGCATCCTAAACTCATGTGAAAAGACCAGATGAGAAATTAATCATATATAATGTTAATTATGTTGCCACATAGGGAATTTAATGTAACCAAACCATTAATCAGTTCAGGTAGAAGTTGTCAAAGTGCTTGCTAGTGATTTACTTTGCATCAGGTCAAAAAACACACCAATTCTCCTACTTTAAAAAAAAATCTTAAAGCAATAGCAATTTTATGTATGTCTCATGCACATGTTATGGGTTTGTGGCAGTGGAAAATTTCCTTTATTTCATCAAGCATGACAGCATGCATTGCCCTTTTTAGGAAGTTGAAGTAAGTGTAAACCAATTTTAACACTCAAATAGGCTCAGTATGATCATGAGGAAGGATTGGCCATCTACTTCCGAAATAACAGGCCTTCAAAAACCCTATGTACAATAGAACACAGAGTAGAACTAATATATATAAAAACTGAGGCTGAGCCCTCAACGACGGAAACAGAAAGGAGGAGGAACAGTTGTAATCAGACACTAGTGACTGGAATGTAGAATGTGAGAAGCATGAATGCAGGAAAATTGGATATTGTTAAGAAAGAAATGAAACACACGAATATTGACATACTAGATCAATTGACAAAATGAGATGGACTGCCATGAGATATTTTGAATCAGACAATCATATACTATGTCAGAGATGAAAAGGTGAGGAAAAATGGGGTTGTTTTCATAGTTAAAAAAGTAATTTCTATATCCATCTTGAAATACAATGTTGTGAGTGACAGGATAATGTCCATATGCATACAAAGAAGTCCAGTGAATACCACTATCATTCAAATATAAGCACCAACAAGTAGAGCCAACGAGGAGAAAATAGAAGACATCTACTAACTTTTGCAGTCAGAACTTGTTTGTACATGCAATCAGGATGTATTAATAATACTGGCTGACTGAAACGCAAAAGTTGAGAACAGGTTAGAAGAATCAATAGTCAGAAAACATGGACCTGGTGACAGAAATGAGATTGGAGACAGAATGATTGAATTCTGTACAATCAATGACTTATTCATTACAAATACTTTTTATAGGAAACATAAATGCAGACTATACACAGGAATTTCACTTTATGGTATGCATAGGAATCAGATCAATTACATCTATGGTAAGAATCACTGGAGAAGCACAATATCAGCTGTGGGTCTGATGCTGATTTTAGAACAGACCACCAACTACTCATATGCGAGTTCAAGTTGAACCCAAAGAAGGTTAAATCAAACCCTCAGTAACCAAAGTTGACCTTGATTCTATCTCACTCAAATTTCAAAACCACTTCAGGAACAGATTTGAGACCATGAAGTGAAGACTAGATGAGCTATGAGAGGATATAAAGAATATCAACCATGAAGAATGCAAAAGATCATTGCAAAGACAAAGAAACAAAAGACCAAGATGGGTGTCAGATGAGACTGAATATTTGCACTAGAGTGCCAAGAAGTCAAAGCAAAGGGAAGAAATCAAGAAATTAAGGAGCTGAACAGAAGATTTCAAAGGGCAGTGTGCGAAGAAAAAGCAAAATATTATAATAAAATGAGCCAAGAACTAGAGTCAGGAAATCAAAGGTGTCAAACTCACTTAGCATTTCTTCAGCTGAAAGAATTGAAAAACAACTTCAAGCCTTGCATTGGAATACTTAAGGATGTTTTGGGCAGAGTATTAAATGATCCGGGAAGCATTAAAAGAAGATGGAAGGAGTATACAGAATCACTGTACCAAAATGAATGGACTGACAGAAGAATTTAATGAAACAATATATGAGCAAGAGCCTGTGATGATGAAGGAAGAAGTTCAATATGATCTGAAGGAATTGACAAAAAAAAAAAGCCCCAAGAATTGACAGCATACAAATTGACATATTTTTTAAAAAAAACAGATACTGCCCTGAATGTGCTCACCAAATTGTGCGAAGAAATTTGATGGACAACCACTTGGCTAACTCACAGGAAGAGATCAATATTTGTTCCCATTCCAAAGAAAGATGACCCGACAGAATGCAGAAATTATTGAATAATATCATTAATATAACATGCAAGCAAGATTTTGCTGAAAATTATCTAAAAATGACTGGAACAGCATATCAACAGAGAACTGCCTGATGTGCAAGCTGGGTTTAGAAGAGGCTGTGATATTAGGGATATTATGTCTTATGTTGGATGGATCTTGGCTGAAAGCAGAGAGACCCAGAGGAATGTCTATTTGTGTTTCAGTGACTATTCAAAGGCATTTGACTGTGTGGATTACAACAAACCGTGGCTAACTCTAAGAAGAATGGGAGTCCCAGAACACTTGATTGTGCTTATGTGAAATCTGTACTTGGACCACAAGGCAGAACAGACCATGGAAGTACTGCATGGCTTAAAATTGGTAAGGGTGTATGCCAAGGATGTGTCTGATCTCCATACTTTTTCAATCTATATGCAGAACAGATCATTGGTGAAGCTGGGCTCTATGAGGAGGAATGGGCATCAGGATCGGAAGACTTGTCAACAACTTGTGCTATGTAGATGACACAACTTTGCTTGCTGAAATTGAGGACGATCTGAAGTGCTTGCTGCAGAAGGTCAAGTACTGCAACCTTCAATATAGATTGAAGCTCTACATCAAGGGGGGAAAAAAGAGACTCTCACCACTGCACCGATTGGCAACATTATGACAGGTGATGAAGATATTGAGATTGTTAAGAGCTTCTGATTGCTTGGTTCCATAATCAACACTCTTCTTATCAGCAGCCAGGGAATAAAAAGGAAAAAATAAGGAATAATAAAGACTAAAATAGGATTTATACCTTTGAGTTGGTTTGGCAAAGAGTACTGAGTAGATAATGGATTGTCTAAAGAACAAACAAATTAGTTTTGGAAGAAGTAAATTGAAAGTGCTCCTTAGAAGCACAGATTATGAGACTTCTCGAGTACTTTGAACATGAAAGGGTCAGTGTTGGCAAAAGTGACAACAAAGGTGGAGGGTCAGCAAAGGAAAGGAAGGCCCTCAAGGAGGTTGACTGACATAGTGACTATATCAATGAATAGAAGCATAGCAGAGATTACGAGGATGGTACAGGACCAGGGAGGGTCACTATGAGCCAGGGTTAGCTCCATGGCACTTACAACCGAATGCAACCTACAGGCTGAGCAAATAATTTAAGAAGCTGAACTATGTGAGGAACAATGTGATACTAGAATTAGAGAAAGACTTATAACAAACTGTGTTATGTAGATGAGCCAAATGCTGACAGTGAATGGGACTTGTAGCACTTACTGATGAAGACCAAAGACTATAGCCTTCAAAATCAATTGTACCTCAGTAAAAAGTGGAAAAAAGATCCTTACAAGTGGAAAAAGGAGTAACATCTTGATGCGCAGAAAAAGATATTCCAATTGTCAAGAATTTCATTTTACTTAGGACTATAATCAATTCCCAGGGAAGCAACAGTTAATAAATCAATAAACATAATGTATTGGTTATATCTGTTGTAAAATATGTCCTTAAAAATGTGTGCATATGACCAAGACATGGCATTTTCAATCATCTCATCATATGCATGCAAAGACCACACAATGAGTAAACTCTATGAATGAATAAAGAAGATTAAAGAGTTGTTGTTAGGCGCTACTTCCTTGGTTCTGATTCAAATGACAATTTTTACAATAGAAGAAAACCGTGCCCAATCCTACATCATCCTTTCTTCTTCTCTGCCACTTTGCTTATGCCAACATGATGTATTTTTCCATGAATGGGCCCTTCCTAATATCAAGCACAAAGTCTGTGAAGACTTTTTTTTTTTTTTTTACTTCTAAGGAAGACTCAGGCTTCACTTCTCCCATGATGGTGGAAGTCCTTAGTACATTCAGTGTTTAATATTGGTTTCTTTTTTTGTAAGTCCATTCAGTGTTTTGTAGTGCGTTCAGTCTTCTTTACCCACACACAATTGAAAGTCATCTACTCTTTTTTGGTCTTCCATATTCGTTATTCTATTTTCACTTGTGTATGAAGCAGCTGAATGAAATACCATGGCTTGACTTAGTCAAACTTTAGACTTTCAGCCGATCTTCTTGTCTTTTACTACCTTAAAAAAGTCTTTGGTATCTGACTTACCTAATGCAACGAGTCCTTAGATTTCTTGACTGTTGCTTGCAAGGGTGTTGATTGTAGATCTAAGTAAAAGGAAATTCTTGACAATTTGAATCTTATATCTCCGTACCATCATGTTGCCAACTGGTCCAGTGGTGAGGATTTTTGTTTTAAGTTGAGATGTAATCCATAATGAAGGTTGTAGTCTGACCAAAAAAGAATTCTAGTGTTATAGAAAAATAATTAACACATTTGAATTATGGTGCAGAATATTCATGTTTGAATATTGAGCAGACTATGCACTGCCAGAAGAAGAAGAAGCAAATTTCTCTTGCAGGAAATGCAACCAGAATGCATCTTTGAATTAAGACTGCACAGCTTTTCTTGAATGTTTTGAATTATCAGAAGTGACAAGTCCTGGGAGAAGGATATTATTGTAGGTAAGGTAGCTACTATTGCTAGGTACTATCAAGTCTACTATAACTCTAAATCTATGAAGAGCATACTGAAACCTTGCCTTATCCACCACAATTCTTATGTTCTCTGCAACTTTCAAGCCCATCGCTGCAGTCACTGTGTCATTTAATCTCATTGAGGATCTTCCCATCTTTTGATGACCCTCTACCTTTCCCAGCATGCTTTTTCCAAGGTCTGCTGTCTATTGACAATATTCCCAAAGTATATAAACTGAAGTTTCATCATCTGTTTGCACTTTGTTGAAGATAATGTTTGTTAGTTATTTTGACAGTCAATGTATGTTGTTGGTGGTGGTGTTAAGTGTCAGAGGCTTCTCATAACGACCCTATGAATGAAAGTCCTCAACACTTGCGTGACTTTCATCCTTTCTCCAGGTTCATAGGGTTTCCGGAGGCAAGCTATTTACGGAAGTGGATGCCACTCCTGCTTCCAAGCTTGTTTTAATCAGGGAGTTTCACCCAACACCATCCACCATGTATATTAAATATTTTTAATATTCAATATTAAAAGAAGATGGAAAGAGTATACAGAGTCACTGTACCAAAAGGACTTGATAGACACAGGAGAATTTCGTGAAACAACATACGAGCAAGAGCCTATGATAATGAAGAAAGAAGTCCAAGCTGATTTGAAGGAACTGACAAAAAAAAATAAGGTCCCAGGAATTGATGATATACCAATTGATGTATTTAAACTAACAGATGCAGCCCTAGATGTGCTCACCAAGTTGTGTCAAGAAATCTGAGGACAACCACTTGGCCAACTGAGCAGAAGAGATCGATATTTGTTCCCATTCCAAAGAAAGGTGACCCAACAGAGTGTGGAAATTATTGAACGATATCATTGATACTATAGGCAAGCAATATTCTGCTGAAGATTATCCAATACCTACTGGAAAGCACATCAACAGAGAACTTCCAGAAGTGCAGGCTGGCTTTAGAAGGGATTGTGGTACTAGGGATATGGTAGCTAATGTTAGATGGATCTTGCCTGAATGCAAGGAATACTAGGGGAATATCTATATGTGTTTCATTGATTATGCAAAGGCATTTGACTGTGCGGATCATAATAAACTGTAGCTGACTCTGGGAAGAATGGGAATCCCAGAACACTTGATTGTGCTAATGTGAAACCTATACTTGGACCAGGAGGCAGTCGAACAGAGCAAGGAAACACTGCATGGTTCAAAACTGGGAAGAATATACTCCAAGGATGTGTCCTATCTCCATACCTTTTCAACCTGTACACAGAACAGATTATCCAGACGGCTGGGCTCTTTGAGGAGAAGAGTGGCATCAGGATTGGTGGAAGATTCATCAACAATATGTGTTAGGCAGATGATACAACCCTACTTGCTGAAACTGAGGAGAACCTGAAGCACTTGATGTAGAAGCTCAAGGACTGCAGCCTTCAATATTGTTTGAAGTTCAATATCAAGAAGACAAAGACTCTCACCACTGGGCCAAATGGCAGCAATAGGATGGATGGTGAAGAGATTGAGATTGTTAACAGTTTTCGTTTTCTTAGCTGCACAGTCAACACTCTTGGCACCAGTAGCCAGGAAATTAAAAGATGCATTGAAATGGGAAAGTCTGCTGTTAGGGACCTCTCCAAAGTACTGAAGAGTAATGGTGTCAATCTGGAGACTAAGGTGCACCTGATACAGACCGTGGTCTTTGCAATCACTTGCTATCCATCAGATAGTTGGACAATGACTAGTGAGGACAGAAGAAGAATTGATGCCTTTGGTGTTGGAGAAGAGTACTGACTATACCATGGACTGTTAAGAAAAAAAAAACATCCTTGAGAGGGTTAAACCAGGCTGCTCCTTGGAGGCAAAGATTCTAAAGCTTCGTCTGAATACTTTGACATGTTGCAAGGAGGGACCAGCCCTTGGAGAAGGATACCATACTTGGGAGGGTGGAGGAACAGTGCAGGAGAGGAAGACCTTCTGAGGTGCATCGATTTAGTGACTGGCGTAATGGGGGTAGGTGTGTTGAAAACAATGAGATTGGCACAGGATAAGGCAGGGTTTAGGGCTGTTGTACATAGGGTAGCTATGAATTGCAGGTGACTCGATGGCACATAACAACAAGAACAATTCAATATTCTTTACCATCACTATAATTTAAATGCACAAATTCTTTTTTTGTCTTCTTTACACATTGTTACATTCAGTGAAGCAATTGATAGCAACATGGCTTTGTTGGGTACCCTTTAGTCTTTATTTCTTCCCCCCACCCAAGCCATTTTATTTACACTGTTTATTACACCCCTAGAAAATGAATTCAAACATTTTCTTCTTGTGTGTTTTCATCTTGCTTCCTCATGGCCCATGATGCCACCTGAGGTTGTTGGTACAGTGAAACCAAACTGATGGGGCAGGAGCAGATTATTTCACCACTTTTCTAGATCTTTGAGTTGCACATCAATTCTGCGGTTGATCACACCACACTTGTTTAACCTGCCTGTGAGGCTGACAGTAATTTTCCCCACTCTGTGATCATCAATGATTTCAAATTCACCAATGTAGTCATGCTTCATTATCATTCATAGAAACCAAACTATGACTTTGGAGCACGGAGTGATGAGAACCTGGTGCTTGCCTCTCCTCTGGCATTGTTGAACCTCTTGAGAGCATAAGCTAGGATGTTCACAAACACTATTGTGGACGCCCACGAAGACGGTGGAAAGAGCACCCTTTAGCCTTTATACTCACATCTTTGCTCTTTAGTACTCCAAAGAGCTTCCTGACAGTAGATTTGTCTAATGCAACATGTCCTTTGATTTCTTGCCAGCTGTTACCATGGATGTTGATTGTGTATCCAAGTGAACCGAAATCCTTGACAACTTCATTCTTTTCTCCACACATCATCAAATTGCCTATTCAGTTGTGAGGATTTTTGTTCTCTTGATGTTGAGATAAAACCCACATTGCATAATGTAGCCTTTGGTCTTCTTCACTAAGTACTTCAGGGTAAACAAGGCTGTGTGATCTGCATAACGTAGGTTGTTGCTCAGTCTTCCTCAAATAATGATGACACATTCTTCATATACTCCAGCACTGAATGAATACTTTGCTTATCATATAGATTGAACAGGTAAGGAGAAAGGTTAAAATGTTTACACATGCTTTTCTTCATTTAAAGCTATACAATATCCCTTTGTTCTGCTTCTTGTCCTATGCACATGTTTTGTATGAGCACAATTAAGTGTTCTGGGTTTTCCATTCTTCTTAATTCTATTCACATTTTTTTATTATCCATACCAAAAAATGTCTTGTATAGTCAATAAAATACAAGTAAACATCTTTCTAGTATCCTCTGTTAGAGTCAGAATAAAAAAAAAAAGATATATCTTGTTTCATAGCATTTTGTGACTCCAGTTTAGCTTTCTAGCAGTTTCCTGTTGATTTCAGACATACCAGAGCCACATCTGTTTACTGAAACACTACAATTGGTATTCTATCTATTCCTTTGGCCTCATTTTTTTCCCAATGCTTTCAGCACAGCTTGGACATCTTCCTTCAGTAGCATTGGTCTCTGATCCCATGCTAGTTCTGGAATGGTTCAGTCAAAAAAAGTTCTTTTTGGGACAATGACTTCACGCATTTTCCACCTTCTTTTGATTCTCCTGGTATCATTCAAAATTTTGCCCATAGAATTCTTCAGTGTTGCAACTTGAAGTTGTTCTTTAGTTCTTTAAGTTTGAGAAATACAGAGTTTGTTCTTTCCTTTTGGTTTTCTAACTCAAGGTCTTTGCACATTTCCTTATAGTACTTTGCTTTGTCTTCTCACACTGCCTTTAAAATCTTCTTTGCAGCTCTCTTGTTTAATAATTTCTTCTCTTCATTTTGGCTTCTTCAGTTTCTAGAGCAATTTTAAGAGTTTCTTCTGAGGTCCAGCTTTGGTCTTTTCTTTTTTTCCTATATTTTTTATTGACCTGTACTTTCTTCATAGATGAGGTCCTTGATCTCATTCAACAACCTGCCTGAGGATTAATGCCCAATGCATGAGATCTAGTTTTATGATGCACTTTAAAGTCAGGTGGTTAAATCATAACAAAAAAATAAGTAAAATAAAAAATAAAATTAAGGTCTTATGAGTTCAAGGATGTATTTTGACTCTCAAGAACTTGTTTTTACTTTCTTCAGCTTCAATTTCGTCTTGCATACAAGCAACTGATGACCTATTCCAGAGTTGGCACTAGGCCTTGCTTTGACTGGTTATATTGAGCTTCTCACAACACTGTTTTTTCTCACATCACTCTGCTGTTAGTTTCCTTTACTGTGTTGGCTTGCATTTTGCTGCAAGGCTAAAAGCTATGCCATCAGTATTTCAAATATCAACAGAGTCAACTATGGCCCACAGTTTTCAGTGATGCTTCTAATCTAAAAAAGGCTAACAAGCAAGATTGGTCTGACATAATATATCTGAGATAATAGGCTCTCAAAAACCCTATGAATAGCATTATCAGTAAAGGGTTAGTGAAAAATAGAAAGACTTTCAACAAGGTAGATTGGCACAGTGTCTACAATAATGGTCTCTAATGTTGTGAGGATTATGACTCAGGACTAGATAATGTTTCATTCTCTTTTATATAAAATAACTTTGAGACAAAGCCAACTTTACATTAACTAAAAACAGCAACACACATGGTTAAGCACTTTTTACCTCCTAGGAATGAGTCTATTTCCCTGTGAGATAATTGAACTGAAAAACTGTATTAATGAAAAATTTCTGTTTCAGAAATAAGAAAAATCTTACTCAGTTGGCACAATGATGAAAGACTAATACGTAGAACAAGAAGTCCAAAAGCAGGAGATTTGTCAGACAGGGCAAATACAACCAGGGCTTCACTTCTTTCAGATTCTCTTAACCCTTTCTTTTTCTTGTGCTTTCATTCTCAATGTTAATATTCCCCTCTCCCCCGCAAGAATGAGCAATACATCCTCATATCTTTTTCCAAGCACATTTTCTCTATGACTCTAATCAGTGTGATATGCTTTTGACAAGGAGAATGAGACCATCATGAGTGGTCTAGACTGTTCCACTTCTTCTAGCCACAGAATGAGTCTACCTAGGTTTCTTTCCTAACTACAGCCACAGGGATTATGGACCTAGGGAACACTGCAGCTCTAGTGGCCTAGTGGTAAGAAACTGCAGCACAATCCTAAAGGCACGTGGTTTGAATCTACCAGCTGCTCCACAGGAGAAAGATAGACAATCTCCTCCTGTGTGATTAACTGTGTCTGAAAACCCATTGGAGGGTCAGCTTTGGATTGGTTCTGACTTGGTGGTACACAACAACAACAACAGGGAGCTCTGGTGGCCTAGTGAAATTGTGCTGTAATTTGAAGGCACATGGTTCAAACCCACCAAGGAAGAAAGATGGACAATCTCCTCCTGTGTGATTAATTGCTTCTGAAAACCTGCTGGAGAGTCGCCTATGGGTTGGTTCAGATTCAAAGGCACACAAACAACAGCAACAAAGCCTAAGGTGCACTTGATTCAAGCCACAGTCTTTCTAATCATATGCTTTCCATCTAAGAGCTGCACAATAAATAAGGATGATAGGAGAAGAATTGAAGCATTTGTACTATGGTCTTGGAGAAGAGTGCTGAATATTTCGTGGACTACCAAAAGAACAAACAGATAAGTCTTGGAGAAAGTGAAAGTGCAACCAGAATGTTCCTTGGAGACAAAGATGATTTAAGTTTTGTCTCATATATTTTGGACATGTTGCTAGAAAAGGCTATTCTTTGGAAAGGAACATCATGCTTGGAAAAGGTGGAGGGTAAACAAAGGAGAGGAAGACCCTCATTGGGATAAATTGATACAGTACCTGCAGCAATGGACTCAAAGGTGTTGAGGATGATAAGGATGGTGCAGGGTTCAGATCTATTATTCATAGAGTTGATATGAGTTGCACTTAACTGGAATGTACTTAACGACATTGGAAACTTGACTTCTGTTAGAAGAGAGTGGTTTTCTGTAGGCAACTATGATCCTTCTCCTGTTGTTACTGTTGTTGTAGTTATGTGCCGTTGAGTTGCCTGCGACTCATAGCCATCCTAGGTACAACAGCCCTAAACCCTGCTATATCCTGTGCCAATCTCACTGTCTCTGATATACCTACCCCCATTACCCCAGTCCCCAGATCAATCCATCTCATCGAGGGTCTTCCTCTCTTGTGCTGTGTATAAAATTATTCTCCCATGTTCTCTCTCCATTATTCCTTCCTCTCCATCTCAATTCTTACCTATACAGACTTGAACTACCCAACATTCTCCAGCAGGGATCATCTACTATACAAACGAAAGTCAGCAAGAGGTCAACAATTTAAACAGATCATTTGAAGTTTGTTCTAATTCCAGTAATTTCCCTTACCATTCCATTGCATTACGGCACTGTAAGAGAAGGGTCAGTTAGCCCAGTGGGTTACTGCATAATGACAGGGATCACAGGTTTAATCCCGTTAACTAAGTTGCATTGTTACCGTTTTCTTTTACCAACAATCTAGCAGGTGCTGAGAGGAGTCCCTGGAGAACAGGGCTGTTTGATGTGGCTGCTACTGAGGGGTATAATGCACTTTGGCAGAAATTCAACTGTTACAATTCCAGACAGGTGGGCCTGTTGGCTAGCATGTAAAATAAGTGAGCTGCTATCACGCAGTCACACTGACTCACTGTATTCCCACAAAAAGGCCAATTCAGAGAGGATTAATGAGAGTGTTGAGGAAATGGGGGGAGAGAAATCAGCTGACTAACCAGTACTGTTGCCTCAGTTTCTTCCCTCTGGAAATTGTGGGCATATTTGTTGGTTTGACTTCTGATCTCTTCCTAATTTATTTCTGGCCCTAACCTGCATCTATTATCTTGGGACTGTAGAAAAATCATCTTATAAACTAGAATACTGATCATGGATCAGAAAGTAAATGATTGTCCACAGCTGTTAATTAATCTGACGGGCAGCTCACATTGAAGTGGGTTTCTCTGCATCCTCTAGGATGAATTCAGGAACTAGTTCAACGCAGCACCTCAAGAAAGCCTTCCTAGACTGACACTTCCTCATCTTCATCCTTTTACAGCCACCAAAAGTATGTCTTCCTCCCTCTATCAAGCGTACACACTAGGGACTGAATCTCACAGCCAGCTTGTTACACACAGATGATTATTTGTATCATTTTCCACACAACATATTTCAACTTGAGAAGAACTAATTTTTAGCATGCAGTAATTAAAAAGTGTTGTGTTATTTTGAATTAGCGTACTGAAAAGCTGACTGTTGACTTCACTATAGATCGTACAGGGAGCACTGGAGCCAGGTTCATAGAGTGTTATTCTGCTAATCCAACGGTGGTGTTTCTCTGGCTGCTTAAATCCATCAGTGGCTACATGGAATAAAAATAGACACTCTCTACCTAAGTGATTTACAGCCTCCCAGAAACTACAGGAGGGTCAGCTATGAGTCGGTTCTGAAACAACAGCAATGTTGTTGTTGTTGTTTGTACAATTGAGTCGGAACTGACTCATAGCTGACCCTCTGGGCGGGTTTTCAGAAGCAGTTAATTTCAGAGGAAGAGAGTGCCCGTCCTTCTCCCTCAAAGCAGCTGGTGGGATTTAAACCATGAGCCTTCAGAATTGCAGAGCACCTTCTTGCCACTAGGCCACCAGAGTGGCCAATGAGTGAGTAAGAATAGACCATATATTCACAGTTAGATCAAGAATTACAATACTGTAAGACCTGCGAAAATTAACTTCACACCTATCCTAGAAAGAGCCTCATTGTGGTTGTGGGTAGTCTTCAAATCTTGAATAATTTGTCTTCTTTAGTCTTATTTTCTTCATATTATGAATTTTCAAAATTATTCTAATTTATTTCCTTTGTTAATTTATTAGCTACAACTTTGTTGTCCTGGAAAGGGTTAAACCGGGTGGCTTCTTGGAGGCAAGGATTCTGAGGCTCCGTCTAACTTACTTTGGACATGTTGTGAGGAGAGACCGGTCCTTAGAGAGGGACATCATGCTTGGGAGGGTGGAGGGACAGTGGAGGAGAGGAAGGCCCTCTATGAGGTGGATTGATTCAGTGACTGGGATAATTGGGATGGGAGTGTCAGAGACAGTGCGACTGGCACAGGACAGAGCGGAGTTTAGGGCTGTTGTACATAGGGTCGCTATGAGTCGCAGGCGACTCGACGGCACATAACAACAACAACAACAATAACTTTGTTGTGTATTTCTTTTTTTCACATTTTCGTTATTGTTTACAATGTACATTCTATCCTAAACTTATCATGATTTATCTCCAAATAACACCATAGAGACATATAATTTCATGTCCATAATAGGTTTTGTGAAGTAGGAAATGATATAATTTGGACATTGGGCAAACATGCTATTATATCCTGGCAGGCTTTGTACAATCTATCCTTAAATCCCCATAAAATCTATTACATTAGAACTTTATGGGAAATCACTGGACAATACTCAAGAGCTATATCCATATGATATAGTAAGCCAGCCCTGCTGAGTGTGTAGCTGGGCTGGGCAGGGCCTATGCTGGCAGCTGCGTGGGGACATTATATACATATAATCAAAGGGCAGAACAGACCTCACAGGAGGCACATGGAGGTGGATATTGAGACTGGGTGTTCAGATGCGGGTAGTAAGGTTGACAACGGTGGCCCTTGTTGATGTCCTGTTGGTGAGAACATTTCTTGATAGTATGAAGCCATAGCCACTGTCTCTGCTGACTGCTGATGTGTTACACATTGTACTGTCTTCTTTACATACCTAATTTTGGCAGTCTGCATATATTGAATGGAGCTCTATTTAAGACAGATTGATAGTAAAGAGTTGTACTGCTGATCCAAAGGCAAGCCGTTCAAATCCACGAGTTGTTCCATAGGAAAAAGATGGGAAATCTTTACTGCCACCATCCAGAGATGGGGAAGAAAAGTGTCCTTGGGTTAACCAGTGCTGCCAATACCTGTGGAACGAACAGAGGAGCAAGGGAATTACAGCTGTACATTAGGTTTGAAAGGCTACATAGCTGCTGGAGGGCAGGGGCTAACAAAGTCAGCAAGAAGGGAAGCAGGACACAAACAAGGAGAGGATTGAAATCTTTAAAACTATTCTTTCAGTCATTGCCTCAAGTTGATTCCAACTCCTACCTGACCCTCCAATCTGAGTGCTGTTAAGTGTTAGCACAATGAGGACTACTCCTAGGGACCCTATGAACAACAGACCTGAACCCTGTTCTATTCTGTGACATCTCATCATCTCTGACACACTTGAGCCCTTTGCTACGGTCACTTTGTCAATCCATCTCATTGAGGTTATTCCTCTCTTTTGCTGACCCTCCATATTTCCAAGCATGATAGACTCTCCTAGGAACATGCCAAAGGCATGTGAGATGAAACGTCTTCATCCTTGCCTCCAGAAGCGCTCTAGCTGCGCATTTTCTAAGACTTATCGGTTCATTCTTTTGACAGTGCATGGGTTATCCAGTGCTCTTCTCCAGCACCACAGCTGAGAGGCACCCATTTTTCATCCGTTATCTTTATTCATTGTCTAGCTCCTACATGCACAGCAAGTGATTGAAAAGCCTATGACTTGAATCAGGTGCACCTTCATCTTCAGACTGACATAGTTACTTCTCAATGATTTGAAGAGGACCCTAACAACAAATTTGCACAATGCACTACATCTACTGATCTCCTGATTGCTGATACTAAGGGTATTGATTGTGAATCCAAGTAAGATGAATGAAATCATTGATAATTTCAATTCTTTCTCCATCTATCATGATATTGTCTATTGTTCCCACTGGTGAAGATTTTTGTTTTCTTGATGTTGAGATGCAATATGGAGTTTCAGGTCTTCCTCATTGATAGAAAGCAAGGTTGTGTCATCTGCATACTGCAGGTTGTTGATGAGTCTTCCTTCGATTCTGATGCCACATTCTTCTTCAGGGAGACCAGATTCTCAAATAATTTTCTGACCATACAGATTGAATAGGTACGGAGAAAGGATACAAAATCCTGATGCACGTGTTCCCTGATTTTAAGCCGTGAAGTGTTCCCTTGCTGTGTACGCACAACAGCTTTTTTGATCTAGGTATAAATTTCATATGAGCGTAATTAAGTGTCCAGGCTTTCCATTTTGTTTAATATTAGCCATAATTTGTTACAATTCATATAATCAAATGCCTTTACATAGTCAATAAAACAAAAAAATCGACATTCTTCTGGTATTCTCTGCTTTCAGCCAGGATCCATCTGATACTATCAATGATATTCCTGGTGCCCCTGGTCTCTTGGAAACCCAGCTTGAACTTCTTGTAATTCCATGCCAATGTACTGTACTAGCCATTTTTTTTACTATTGTAAGCAATATTTTGTTTCCATGTGATGTTAATAATTGATGTTGATTGCTGTTGAGTTGAGCATGACTCACAGGTACTCTATGAACAAAAGACCTGAAGCCCTTCTATGACTATCATTGTTTCTCAAAGTTCATAGAGTTCCCAGGGGAGCATGTTGTTTGGAAGTTAATGCCACTCCTGCTTCCAAACCTGTCTTAATCTGGGAGTTCCATCAAACACTGTCCACCAAGGGTAACCCAACCGTTATGTCATTTGACACCCCAAGGGCACAAAGTTCAGCAACACAGCAACCCCAGGTTATCTTACCTCAAATCAGCAAATTGACAGAAGAGTATAGTATCATCTAGAAGAATGTTTATCCTTGTGCCATAATTTCCACATTGTGTTGAATCACCTTTCTTGGGGATTGGAATAAATATAACCTCTTCCAGTCATTTGGCCAAGCAGCTATCCTCCAAATTTCCTAGCATGGTGAGTATGTTGAGGGCTGCATCTGTTCATTGAAACATGTCAATTAGTATTACACAAATTACTAGGACCTTATTTTTTTGTGAATGCCTTCAGTCCAGATTACTCTTTCTTTATTACCGCTGGCTCTTGTTCATACAATACTTCCTGAAAATTTTCACTGTCAACCAATTCTTTTTGGTACAGTAACTCTGTGTATTTCTTTCATCTTCTTTTAATGCTTCAGAGATCATACAAGATTTTACCCAAAGCTTTTTTCCTTATTGCAACTCAAGCTAGAATTTGTTTTTTAGTTCTTTCAGCTTTAGAAATACCTAGTAGTTTTCCTCTTTTTATTCTCCAATTCCAGCTCTTGGTACACTTCCTTATAATAGTTTGAAATATGATGTTATCTCTTTGACTTCAGCACTTCTTCCCTTTATTTTGGCCTCTCAACACTGTGATGCAATTTTCAGTCTCTTTGTATATCCATCTTGGTCTTTCCTTCCTCCTCTTTGTCTAGTGTATTTTAGGAAGGAAATGATAAAGAAGCTGCTTTCTTTGAAATAACGAAATGAAACACTTTATGGGATGACAGATGTATATGCAGTTGAACATGACCTGGAGGACTATAAGTAATATATTCCTGTGCACCCATTCTTCTCTTATCACAAGATTAGGTTCCAAAGAGCTGACAGTTAAGTGAAAATCAATACCATGTGAAAATAGAGGATAACTATGACTACCAAATACTGTCTTTACTGCTAGATGTTATCTAATCAACTACAACTTGTAGTGGCTCTATGAACAACTGATTAAAATCTTACCCTATGCTGCATCATCCTCAGAATCTCCACCATGTCCAAGCCAAGCAGTAGTCACTGTGTGAATCCATCTCATTGAGATTATTATTCCTCTCTTTTCACTATAAACCAACCTGGCCAACTATAGCTCAACCAGAGCCTGATCCACACCTATGACACCACTCATGCTTCCCACCACAGCCAGTGCTAATTCAGGCTACCAGTTCACACCTTGTTTTTGTTACTACCTGATTTCCATTTTTAATGCACAAAGAGTCATATATAGATTTTTCTTTTTTTAATTAATTTTAATAGACATTTACAGAGATTTTGGTTTTCCATTTATTTATTCTGCACTTTTCTCCCTGCCCACCCCTCCCCACCAGTTCGCTCCCCTCTCCGAAAAGAAAAAGAAAGAAAAATTCCTTCATTAGTATACAATTCCCCCATCCCTTTCCCCCCACCCCCCCACCCCGAGTACACTTCTCTATGC
>NW_006399753.1:29921541-29955619 GCF_000299155.1 Elephantulus edwardii | reverse complement strand
TATTTGTATTTAAGAATATTTTTTAAAATATTTACATAATTTCAGTGCTCACATAATTTCAGTGCTCTTAATTTTTGTTAATATTCAGTTTTCTACATGACATTATTTTCACTCTATCAAAAACTTTCCTGAATATTTCTTGTAATGTTAATAACATACTTCTTTAATATTGAATGTTTTAGAAAGGCATCTTACCTTCACTGTTAAAAGATATTTTCAGTGAATATAGAATCCTACATTGAGAGATATATTTTTTCTTTCTTTTCTCTCCCTTTCTTTTAGCACTTCAAAGACTCCTCCAGTATTCTGTGGTAGTCACTGTTTTGGGAAAGAAGTCTGATGTCATTCTTATCATTGTTTTTCTATGTCTACTATGGTTTATTCTCTCCGCTTTGAAGAATTTTCTCTTTATGAATTTTGTTAAGCCAGTTAATTTTGACATATAGCAGTATAGTTTTATTAATGTTTCTTATTTTTTAATTTGTTAGGGTTTTTTGAGTCTGCAGGACTATAGTTTTCAATAAAAGACAAATTTGTTTCCAATTTTTGGAACTCCAATTATACTCAGATTGTTGTTACGTGCCATTTCGTCACCTGCGACTCATGTACGCCTTATGTACAACAGCCATAAACCCTGCTTTATCTTGTGCCAATCTTATTATCTCTGACACACCTACCCCCATTACCCCAGTCACTGAATCAAACCATCTCATTGAGGATCTTCCTTCTGCACTGTCTTCCACCCTTCCAAGCATGATATCCCTCTCCAAGGACTTACTTAAAACTACTCCATACTTAACTGATATTCTAATTATTTTTCCATCCTTTATTTTATGTCTTTGTTTCATAGTGCATGGGTATTTTGCTATGTATTCAAATGCAATAATTTATTTTCTGCTCTAATGTATGGTTTGCTGTTAATTTCATCCAGTGGTTTTTAGTGTTAGGCATCACATTTCTTATGTTTAGAAACTCAGTTTAGGTTTCGTTTATGCAGACCTTACTTGCTGAAAGTGAGGAGGACCTGAAACATTAGCTGCAGAAGATCAAGACTTCAATGTGGATTGCATCTCTGCATCAAAACCCTAACAATCACCACCACTGTACCAATAGATGACATCATGACAGACAAAGATTGAAATTGTAATGTATTTCATCTTGTTTGGATCCATAGTTAATACCTTCGCACCAACAATCAGGAGTTCAGGATATGTATAGCATTGGGAAGGTCTGCTTTCAGGAGTATCTCAGAGTCCTAAAGAGCAAGAATATAACTTTAAAGACTAAGATGCACCTGATTCAACACATAGTCTTTCTAATC
Organism: Elephantulus edwardii; assembly: GCF_000299155.1. Lineage (NCBI taxonomy): Eukaryota > Metazoa > Chordata > Mammalia > Macroscelidea > Macroscelididae > Elephantulus > Elephantulus edwardii. Next base: position 29,954,298 of record NW_006399753.1, on the reverse strand, counting down.
ACTTGATATGCATGTGAGAGTTGGACAATGAATAAGGGTGACAGAATAATTAATTCTTTGAGTCGTGATGTTGGAGAAGAGACCTGAATACCCTATGGACTTCCAAAGGAACAAACAGGTCTTAGAGAAAGGGTACCTAATGAACTTAGAGAAAGTTCCTTGGAGGCAATGATGGTGAAACGTCATTTCACATATTTTGAACTTGTTGTTAAGAGAGGCTATTCTTTGGAAAGGTGGAGGGTCAGTGAAAGAGAAAAGACAATGAGATAGAATGATACAGTGTCTGTGGCAATGGATTAAAATGTGTTAAAGGTGATAAGGGTAGTGCAGGAGAGGACAGAGTTCAGACCTATTGTTAACATGGTCACTATTTGACTTGTATTTGACTTGAAGGCACTTAACAACAACAACAACAACAACAACAACAACAACAACCTGTCTCTACTTAATTTCACAATTTCCTTCACATTCTTAGACTTAGTGAATATAATTGTGTTTTAGTCTTCTTTTATCTTCCAAACACATATTACTAATTAGTGAATTATATCCAGTATAGTAATATATCCATTTGTTGTTATTATGTGCCATCGAGTTGCCTGTAACTCATAGTGATCTTATGCACCATAGCTCTGAACTCTGCTCTATCCTCAGCCAATCTTACTGTCTTTGACACATCTACCTCATTTACCTAGTTACTATGACAGTCCATCTCATCGGTGGTCTTCATTTCCTGTGCTGTTGCTCCACCCTTCTAAACCTAATGCCCTTCTCCAGGGTCTCTGGTCTGTCCTGGCCACATCCCCAAAGTATGTGACACAGAGCTTCAAAATCCTTGCCTCCAAGGAGCACCTGGTTTCACAATCTCTAGGTTAAACCTGTTTGTTCTCTTGGTAGTCCATGGTATGTTCAATATTCTCTCCAGCACTATAACTCAAAGGCACCAATTTTTCTGTCAACCTTCTCATTGTCCAGCACTCTGTTGCATAGCAAGTAATTGCGAAGACCATGGCCTTAATCAGTGGATATATATTTCTAATCTCTTCTTCATGAATCATAGTTTCTTCTTAACATCCTAAACAACTTTTTATTACATGACAGACATGTACACTTCAAGGGTGTCTTTTAAAGTTTTCTAGGTAGGATAATAATAATAACAACCTTATTTTTTCCTTTCTACAAAGGAAGGTAGTAGTTACACTACTGTGTAACTTTTTAATAGCCTATGATTTATAAAATTACAAATTAGCCTAATAACTACAAAATTGTTTTATTTTGCACAGTGAGAATATGAACTAATCTCAGCTTTGTGTCAGTTGCAGGATTTCTTTTTTTTTTTTTTTTAATTTGCTCCTTTCTGGTTAGTTTTATTCATTGCCTTTTGTAATTTCCTCACATTCCTCTGCTCATCAGGACTCACTGGGAGGCTTACTGAGTGACTCTGTCCATCTCTGGAGATTCTTCTTTCTGGAGGTTGTAGGTCTCCTGTTGAGTTCTGTGAACTTGTCCCCTTGGCTTCCCAACTCAATCATCTCCTCAATTCCAGGAAATGTCTAGGCTTTGGTCTGGGTTCTTTTCCTATGCTACAACCGGAAAACTCTTGCAAAGCAGTGAACTAGGGTAGTCATAGGACTCATTTTATTAGTTTCTTCTCTCTTATTCATCACTATTCTGCCTTGCCTGATACTTAATGTCTGAAAGGTGATATTTCACACATTTTGTCAGTTTAAAGAATTTTGTGCTTTTTCAGATAAAAAGGTAATCTGGTTTCTTGTTTTTCCTTCTTGCCAGAAGGAAAAGTTATGGAATTTCTTGACATGCAAAGTCTGGCCATACAACAGCTGTGTGTTTCTTCTGAAATATCTAAACCTCAGTCTGCCGTTATAGTGGCAAATGTTTCCGATTTATTTATTTTTTTAAAAATACAAATGTAGAAAACTGTTCGTACTCTCCATTTACTGCTCATGTATTTTTGGTTCTATTCTTTCTCTCCCTACGTACTTCCTTCCTTGTTAATCCAGCACTAGTTAGTCACACTTGGCTTCCTGGTTGAAAGCTATCTTGCTCCTTTGTGTATGTAGGAATTTTGGCTCCAGTGCTTTCTAACCACCTTTACCTCCCGTAAGTCTCTCAACAAAGCCCTACTGTCAGTGTTTCCATCCTTTACACCAAATGCTTCCAAATGGCCCTTGTCATCAGGTCATTCTTACTTCCCACAAAATCATTTTTCTGTAAGTACAAATTCACTCTTCTAGGAATTGTAATTTGCACATTACAATGCATTGAAACAATTCAGGATTTCCTTTCTAATTCTCTATTCAGTGTTTCCTTGAATTGGAGTGTGCTGTGTAAGTAGGCCCCGCTATACAATGTGGCAAGTGCCAAAATATCTTTAAACATCTTGTCAGATTAATAAGCTTTTGTGGGGCAAACCCTCTTCATTATAAAGTCAGTCTTCTGTAACACAGACTCGAAAATTTCTTAGCTTTCTTTCTCTTTGATCTTTGAAGGAATAGTCCCGATAAAAAGTGGCATACAATACCACTTTTGATAAAATACATACTGCTTGTGAAATAGCATTGTCCTAGGTGGATCTGACTCAAGGAGTCATTCCTTTCTGTATTTCTATCTCTTTAAAAGTTGCTCTCCATACCTCCCCCATCCCCCATTTGTCAGTTAAATTATATTAGGAGCTCAGGCAGACTCTTCCATAGCCAGAGTAATGAAAAAGAAACATTTTTTTTTTTTGGTTAAGATGTTAGGCAGTACTAAATATAGTTATCATTATTGTGGCCTTTATATATACATTACAATTTTGTCACAAGCTCAATGTAATATCTAGAAATTCCCTTAAAATAAAAACTAGTGAGTGTGTTATGAAATTACAGCCAGGACAGATGGCCAGATCCTGTCATTGGAAATAAAAGTAATGTTATAAGTGTATAACTCCATTGGGGAAATTGAGTACCATAATAAAGTAGACTTCCACTTTCTGCAATGAAATTCAATGACTGTTGAGGAGTTTAGGGTTTAGAAAATTGAAAAATGAAACCTTTGGTTTTTCGCTGCTGTTTGATGATGTGTAGCAAGTCCCTTTATGGACTGAGGCTAACATCCAAATAGTAACAAGCTTGCAGTGAATAGAGCCCACAGAGGATAAGCTACTAAATCTTGCAATAAAAGCTGTGTGATTTACAGTAAATTCCAGAGGGCTGACAGCACCACAGCTGAGGGCATAAACACTTCTTTCATGGCTGAAGCTTCAGTCAGCTCTGTCTGCTGTGAAGTACAATCGAGCAGTGAGGCATGCTGCTTACCAGCAATGACTTTGATAAATAACTAGGAAGTCCCACTGTTGGCTTAAAACTAGAAGTTGTTCAGTTGCAATTCTGCATTTGTCCTGCTTTAATGGGTATGGAAGTGGCTTTAGCTGTAATCTGTCAGTGATTGATTAGGCCTTGCTGAATCCCCTTTCCAGTCCGTTTTCAGCTCCCTGCTTTCCACAGTTAAAACAAAATTGGTACATATGTGACTGCCCTCTTATGAGGAAAGTAAACACTTTTAATTCTGCTCAAGTGAGTACGAGTTAAATGGCCTCAGCTGATAAATTGGTGACAGAACAACAAATCTTAACAGTTGGGCAACGGCGTTCTACACACAGAGACATTTGGGATCATATGTAGTTTTCATTTGCTGCTGGCAGAGTGGGTTGTATTTAAAAGTTCCAATCACTGTCATTTATTTTATGCACACACATAAAAGCCGAGGAGGAAGTAGGCCACTGTTCTAATCATAGAAGTATTGAGTTATCAGGCTTAATGCTGGACCCACTCATAATCATTCTGCCTGTCTAAATTAGGCATGCTATTAAGCAAGTGCATGAATTCCATAACATAGAGGAGAGAATATTGGAGCAGTGCTTGTAGCTATAATTAGGGCAGAGGTATTTACACATTTATTTTAGGAGGTTAATTTCCGATCGCACCTGGCTGAAATATAATATGTAAGTGAGCCTCACAGATCCGAGAGTGTTCGTTGTTGTTGTTTGTAATAACACATTCAGACAATTGATTAAATTTGTAAGTGAGCAAAGATGGTTAACTGTGATTATTATTAAATCTGCAAAGTATATTTGTCATGTACTATCAGAAGGAGAAAGAAATCTCAATTCCTATCAATATCAATCTCAGATGCAGTGGTCAAATTATAAAACGAAATAATGTTGCCTGCAGTGAAAAAGACAACATGAGCGGAGGAGAAAATATCAATTATGAGAAGGGAGTGTGCAATATTTTCCTGATAAGTAAAGGGAACAAAGACAAAAATTATTCCCTTTTCATGCCATGAGCTCTTGGACTATTGGAAAAATATTGAAGGGGAACAGGAGTAGAAAGAACTCTTCTTGCATCACCCATCTGATAGATTCTCAAACATGGAGAAAAAGTGGCATTAAAACAGGGCACTACTGTTTACGGAAACACAGACTTCCCATGCACAACGGTGGGAGCTAGAACTCAGATGGTCTATCAAATCACAACTGCCTTCAACCATATGCATTGTATTTGTGGGTGCAAATTAATGTCTCAAGTATAATGTTCCCATTTGAACAATAGTAAGTTATCTCTAATAATAACTATAGCAAGCCAGTTAGTCATACGGTAACAATATAGCTTCTTCCTTCACAAGATCCAAGGGTGGGGGGGGGAACGGTTTGGCAATCAGACTGCCCATCTATATATGTCATTTTATCTATTCCTCAAGAACTGCTGAGGGCAGGAAACTTGCATTTTGACACAAGCACATCAAGGCTTACATAAAGTGAACAGCAGCTGAAAACGTATTTTTTCCTGTAACAGTTCACCTTGCATGAAGAGGAGCTTTGACTTTGTGGAGAAGTTCATGCCCTTTACTTTAGATTATTTATGGTTTCTTACTTCACTGGGTGATAATCAACATAAGGCATATTTCTCATGTTTGGAGCCCACGTTCCTCAGTGCAATATCTATGACGATAGCATCAGACAAGAACACTTTCCCCTTCCTGGCTGCAGTATATGACTTGATTATAATTTAGCCAGTTCTGTCTTTTTAACCAATTAAGCCTGATTCTTCATTCTAAAAACTGTTCACTTCCTGTTGCATGCACTGAATAGTTCCAAAAGAATTATAAGGACAAATTATGGTTGCCGTGAACTTCTATTGCCATGTCAGGGAACTGAGAAATAAGGCATGACAGAGGGTAGCATTTGATTAGCTTGAACATGCTGGAAAAAATGATTGGTGTACGTTTTGCCACAGATTTAGAAAGCACTATGCTGCAGCATCCAGTGAGATTTGCATACCTGAGGAACAGCAGTTCAAACAGCAGAATGTGAGGTCATTTAGGAATAACTAGTTAAGAAATTCAATTGGCATCTATTCTCCTCGTGCTTTTTTATACTTATAATTTAATCCATGTTGATCTGAAGTGATAGATAGGTATTGATAGAATCAAAGCATAGGTCACATTCACATGTTAGCCTGTTAAATATTGTTCTACTTCCTTAAAGTAGGTATACTTATTTCTTGAAAGAGATTAAAGTCTATTTTTACTCCCTCTATTTAAAAGGATAGTACCATAATCATTGCTTATTTATGTCAGACTGAATTCTAATATATTCCACCATTTTTGTTTGTTTAGTTGCTGGGAGATGTACTATAATGGTATTCTGTTTGGTATGTAGAATGAGAGAAAGTGGCTTTTGGTTCAGTGTTCTGGCCTTTAGAAGAGCATATATAATTAAAGATGGTGCAGTGTCCTATCTGCACCCTTGTGTTCTATCTGTTATTTTAGCAAGAAGTCACTGATCCTCAAGTCCAATATTTTATTTTCCTTCTTTTACATTTCTCTCCTTTTCCTCCTCCTGATTTTTGTGATGTACCACTGAATCTCTTTTGACTCATAGTTATCCTATGTACAATAGCTCTGAACCATGCTCTATCCTCGGCCAAAATTATTGTCTCTGACACACTTACCCATATAACTCCAGTTACTGAATCTATCCATCTCATTGAGGATCTTCCTCTCCTGCACTGTCCCTCCCCCCTCCCAAGCATGATGTTCTGCTCCAAGGACTTATCCCTCCTGGCAACATGTCCAAAGCATGTCAGATGGAGCTTCAGAATCCTTGCCTCCAAGGAGCAGCCTGGTTTTCCCCTCTCTAGAACAGACCTGTTTGTTCTCCTAGCAGTCTGTGTTATATTCAGTACTATTCTCCAGCATCACAGCTCAAAGGCATTAATTCTCATTCTATCAACCCTACTCTTTGTCCAGCTTTCTAATGCATGGCAAGTAATTGTGAAACTATGGCCTGGATCAGGCTCATCTTAATCTCTAGACTGACATTGTTGCTGCTCTTCAGCACTCTAGAGAGGGCTCTGACAGCAGACGCTCCCAATGGCCTTAATGGTAAGAAGCTGCTCTGCCATCCAAAAAGTACATGGTTCGAATCCACCAGCTTTTCTATGGGAGAAGGATGGATAAATCTCCTCCAGTGCAATTAACTGCCTCTGAAAACCCACTGGAAGGTCAGCCATGGGTCCATTATGCAGTACTGGACAGTCCACAACAACATTCCTTCTCTTACTTTATAAAAATGGTTGTACATATCAGAGCAAGAACAGATGCTTCATGAAGATCTCCTCACTCCTACCCTGTAAGCCCACACTATCCTCTCTCTGTCCATCTTGCATCTTGATTCAGAAGAATCAGAATATCATCGAAATTTAGCAACCATGCAACTAATTAGGCAGTTCTAGTGGAAAGGAGCAGTGTTGCCTACCAGAGGCAAGTGGTTCAAGTCCACCAGGTCCTCAATGGGAGAAAGATGGGCAATCTCTTCCTGTGCAATTTACTGCATTTGAAAACCTACTGGAGGGTGAGCTATGAGTTGGTTTTGACTGCAGTACAAAACAACAACATTCAGCTGCTTAGTAGAAAAAGTCCAGTGTAATCTTTGCATGTTGCCTTGTAGTGATAGATTGGCAAGATCAAAGATATAGGAAGTCAAGGAAATCAAAGGTATACCTAACTCAAAAAACCTCAAACCCAAATTGACTTTGAGTTGAAACTGACTCATGGTGACATCAAGAGAAAGAACTGTCACACAGAATTTCCAGGGCAGTAATCAGAGACAAAAAGATTGGTGCAGGATAGAGCAGGGTTTAGAGCTGTTGTACTCAGGGTTGCTATGAGTCGCAGGTGACTCAGCAGCACATAACAACAACAACAACAACAACAACAAAAACAATCTTTACAGAAGCAGATCGCAAAATTTTTCTCCCACAGAAGAGCTGATAATTTTGAAACACCAGCTTTCCAATTTGTAGCCAAGTGCTTAACCAGTGTGCCACTGGGGTTTCCCATATCTAATTGATCCACTGCTGTTCGATTGATTCCAATTTATAGCTCTCCTTTGTCAGATTTCCAAGGCTGTAAATCTTCATGGAGGAAACTGCCCATCTTGATCCCTTGGGAACTGGATGGTCGATTGGAACTGCTGACCTTTTGTGAGCAGCCTGATGTGTAACACACCATGCCATCAGCCTTTCTGTTCATACCTAATCAGATAGTCTATAAACACTTAAGAAAGCTCTGGTGGCTTATTAGTAAGAAGTTGCTCTGACAACCCAAAGGCAGGCAGTTTGAATCTATCAACTTCCCTGTAGGCTAAAAATGGGCAGTCTATTTCCACGACATTAACTGCTTCTGAAAACCTGCCAAAGGGCCAGCTGTTAGCCAGTTCTGACTCATCAGTATGAAACAGCAGCAATGTAAATATTTATATCTTTAGAAGAATGTAATTTATGTAGTACAGACAACTTTTATTGTAATATATTCTTTCATTAATTTTAACACCCACAAATATTGTTACAAATAAGATTTCTTTATATTTATTAAAAATAACAATCAATATTGATTAATTTTTTTAAAAACTCATACTTATCACTTGAATATCACATGGAATAACAGAATAAACATTAATGGGTAAATAAACAGTATCGATGCTCAACAATACCATTTGCAAAGAACATTTTCATCAATGACAAGAGGCCTGAGTTCAATACTAATTCTTCTACTAACTAATATTGAAAAAATTAACTTGGGACACCTCTAGAGATTGGGTTTCTCTTTTTAAAAATAGTGGAAGTGGAAGTTGATGTATAAAAAGACTTCTTTGAGATATAAAATACACTTTTCACTTGAAAATTCTGACTTTCTTGTCTTTACTTCATTGTAGCAAACATAATATAATACAAACATAATATTGCAATGTAAACTGAAATCCAAAATACTACAAGTTAAGTTGAGCTCTGGTGACTCAGTGCACTGCCAACCCAGAAGCACCAGGCTAGAGAAAGATGGAAAAGGTCTTCTCATGCAATCTACTGCTAGAAAGTCAGCTGTGAGTCAATTCTGACTCAACCATACAGCATCATCACTTTAGAACGAAATTATTTTAATTTCTCTTGTAGATTCTACAGCATTAAATACTCAACTTTCTCTCATTAGAGTTATGGGCTTCTCTTGGCCAAGAAAGACAAGATATTTAAGGATCAGGGACTTCCTTACAACACCTTATCATGTTTTCCTTCATTCTTGGAGAAATTAAAGAAGTTATAGTGATGTAGCATGCTGTGCTCTTAACCAAAATGCCAGATATTCAACTCCTGTTCTTGGAATCCACTAGCGGTCTGCAGAAACCTAATGGAAGGAATCCAGCTAATTGTAGTGGGATGGATTTTTCTGAGGAGTTCCTTGGGAAGTAAATGCAGGTTAATGAATGGACAGCTCTAGATTGGTATAATCTACAAAAGGATTACTATAAGCACCTAAAGGAACCCTAATCACTGGTGCATAACACATCAGGCTGCTAATCTAAAGGTTGCCAGTTTGAATTCATCAATAACACCTCAAGATAAAGATGGACAGTCTACCCTCATAAAGATTAGAGTCTTATAAACCCAATGACATTCTCTAGGAGTAAGTGTGGATTTACAGGCAGTGGATTAGTGCCCAAGATTAAAGGTACTAAGCAGCACACACAGGTCAAAAGAAAAAGATACCAAATGAACCCATTTCAGTCAATCCAACACTTCGCTCAATTATTGCCAGCAGTAGTAGGTGGGAAAAAGATATCATCAATATATGGAATGTGGGAACATAATTTTAATATCATTCAGCAATTAAAAACACTTTAAGAGAAAGGATGACTGTGACCCAATCCTCAAAAGTACTAGTGATAACTGGCATATTATTTAATTGATTTTACTTTTTAAAAGTTAATTTCTTTACTTTTTATTATTAGTTATGTATTGCAGCATTAAAATTATCATAGAGGTGAGGCTCACACATGATCTTTACATGTCGTCTTATTAAAATGAAGCTATTTTTAATACTTTTAAGAGGCCTATCAGAAAACACAATTTATATCCTCAAAGTATATTTTGTCAGTTTCAAGTATAATTTTTGCATTCATATTCTTTTATGAATTTTAATGGAGACACTTAAATTGTAATTATTCCTCTCAGCTCAAATGCAGGTAACAAATGGAATTCAATCAGTGTTTGCGCATAATGACCATCATTAAGAGAGAAATAATAATGACATTCTCTCTGCATTAAACTTGCAGACTCTTTACACAATGATCTGAATCCCATTATTGATCTCCATGGAGATATGCAATTGTCACCTATTCTGCATAATATCTGAATGTTAAATACATTTGTTTGGAACAAATATTTTAATGAATACAGTCAGTTCCACTTAATTAACTATCTGATAACTGAATATTTTTACTTAATAATTCAACTAGGAACATCAAAATTGTTCTATTTTTTTATTCAAATGCACTGGAGATTAGTCATAGATATTCATTTGAATGTTCACAAAATGTATGTGGAGTTTAAAATTCCCTGTGGCTTTCTTAAAGTATCTCCATTAGGGGGACAGTAGAGGGGTGTTTTTCATATGTCTGATATAATTCTTGTACTTGTTATTTTTTAAAACAGAGCTATGAACCGGTTCATTTTGGTTTGACTCCATGCTAAGAATTTGCATTTTCAACACACCCTTACGGAACCAGAATCTATATTTTAACAAGATCCTCCGTTCAGTTTTATGTGCATATCAGGGTTAGGCAAAATTTTCTTCATCTACTAACAAGCAAGACTTTTAAAGATCGATGACATTCAATATAATTTCATAATTTTTGTTTCTTTAAAGATGATAGCCTATATTAATAAAATTATTTTTAAAAATTTATGTATGTGAACTGTAACTGAATAAAATGAAAATGAGTGAATCTTATAGGTAGTAGGGCTGTAACAGGACCACCTGAGCATCTTGTTAAAATTCGCACTCAGACTCAGTGTATCTGGGGTCAAGATGCAAATTCTTACTAGGGTGTCGAGTTAGAATAAAATTACTCTTCAGAACCTTAGTTGTTTAATATGTTTTCTGACCAAAAAGCCTTCTGCCGTGCAACTTCTTTGTCTCATAAGATTATTTATAAGAACGTGAATATTCATACTTACATAGGCTTTAAAAAGTATTTGGTATAAAGACTATGATATGAATATAATGATGGATTTCAGTGTTCTGAAATCTCTAGGAAAGGCATGAGGGTGAATATTTGACCTATTATCATTTGAGAAAGAAAATCTAAGATAATGTTTGGTGGTCTACTGCAGGAGTGGCATCCACTTCTTAAGCAACATGCCTCTGGAAACTCTATGAACTTTGAGAAACTATAATTATTGAAAGGTTTCAGGGTTTTTGTTCATAGGATCAATATGAGTTGTGTTTGACTCGACAGCAATCAACAACAACAACTGGCAAGAGGTTGCATGGCAATCCCAAAGATGCATGGTTCAAAGCATCCAGCTGCTCTGTGGCAAAAGGATGGCAATCTTCTCCTCTGAAGTCCTGTTGGGGGGTGGGGGTGGGGGTGGGGGTGGTGGGATGAGTAGGTTCTCACATGATGGTAGACAACAACAACATTAATGTTAATATTAGGAATAATAATAGATTAGTTTCTTTTCCATGGGGCAAACATCCCAGACCAATACCATTCCTCTATTTTTACATAATTTTATGGCAATCAATTCCACAAATAACTCTCTGAATACCTACCACAGTCTAAAATTGTACTTGGTATGTTAAAACTTGAAAGAGCAGAATAACTAAACTTGGTCTCAAGAGGCTTAACATCTGTTTGAAGAGAAATGCACCTATGCAGGTTTTCAATACAGGTGACAAATGCTAATGGGGTTAATGAAGTACCATAGGAATGTAAAGGTGAAAGGGATTCATTGGTCCAGGAGAGAGTAGGTAGTTTTCAGTCGGTCAACTTTTGATGGTGTTGTTATGAGCCATCAAGTTAACTGTGATTCATAGTGACCCTTTCTCTGAACTCTGCTTTATCCTGAGCCAATCTTGCTTTCACCAACACACTGAACCCCATTATCCCAGTTACTGTGTAAGTGCTTCTCCAGGCTTTTCTCTTCCATGCTGTCCCTTCATCCTTTCAAGTCCGATGTCCTTCTCCCAGGGTTGGTCCCTTTGGGCAACATGCCCAAACAAAGTATGTCAGACAGAGCTTCAAAATCCTTTCTTCCAAGGAGCAACTTGGTTTTACCCTCTGCACGACAGACTTGTTCGTTCTTTTGACAGTCCAATGCTCTTCTCCAGCATGATAATTCAAAGGCATTCATGCTTCTTCTGTCACTTTTAGTCATGCAAATCTATGAAGAATTGCAAAGACCCTGGCTTGGGTCAGGTGCAACTTAGTCTCTAGACTGACACTGTTGCTCTTAAGCACTCTGGAGAGGTCCCCAATAGCAGAGTTTTCAAGTGGAATTAGGTATTTTTTTTTTCTTTTCTTTTTTTTACTGCATTGTTAAGAGTGTCGATCATGGTGTTGCCAACTGGCCCAGTGGTGAGAAACTTTGTTTTCTTGATATTGAACTTCAATCCATACAGAAAATAACTGTTCCTGAAATTTTTAAGCAAATATTTCAGGTCCTCTTTACTTTTGGTGAGAAATATTGTGTCATCTGCGTCTTGTAGCTTGTTGATGAGTCTTCCTCCAATTTTGATGCCACATTTCTCCTCATAAAGTTCAGCCTCCTAAATGATCTGATATAGATAGAAAGGGTATGAAGGTAGGAAGCATCCCTGATGCACTCCTTTCCTGATTTTGAACCATGCAGTGTTTCCTTGCTCTGTTCTGACTCTGCTTCTTGGTCCAAGAAAAGATTTTGCATGAGCACAATTAGGGGTTCTGTGATACTCATTTATCTCAAGGTTAGCCACTGTTTGTTGTGATCTATGCAGTCAAAGGTCTTTGAATAGTCAATGAAACACAGATAGACATTTGTCTGATACTTTTTCCTTTCAGCCAAGATCCATCTGTCATTGGCTATGATATCCTAGTGCCATGTCCTCTTCTAAACATATCTTGCACTTTTGGCAGTTCTCTATTTATGTACCATACCAGTCATTTTTTGGATAATCTTCAGCAGAATTTTGTGTATACGTGATATTGTTTGATAATTTCCACACTCTGTTGGCTCATCTTTTTTTATAGTGAGTATAAATATGGTTCTTTTCCAGTCAGTTGGCCAGGTAGTTGCTCTTTAGATCTTAGCACAAGCTGGTAATCATGTCCAAGGCGGCACATATTTGTTGAAATTTTTTTGCCAGTTATTTCAGAGAAGCTTGAACTTCCTCTTCTATCACCACTGGCTCTTAGCTGTATGTTGTTTCATGAAATTCTTGTGTGTCAGCCAATTCTTTCTGGTGCAGTGACTCTGTACTTCCTCCATCTTCTTTTGATGCTTCCTGGATCATTCATTATTCTGCCCATAAAATTCTTTATTGACACTAGAGGCTTAAATTTGCTCTTCAATTTCTTCAGCTTGAGAAATGCTAAGCTCATTCATCCATTTTGATTTTTTATTCCAGCTCTTTGCACAATTCTTTATAATACCTCGCTTTGTCTTCCTGAGCTGCCCTTTGAAATCTTCTCTTTAGATCCTTAGCTTCATAATTTCTTCCCTTTGCTTTGGCTTCTAGGCATTCTAGTGCAATATTTAGAGTCTTTTTTCACGTTCATTTCAGTCTTTTGTTCCTCCTTTCTCTTGATAATGACCTTTTGCATTCTTCGTGCATGATACTCTTGATATCCTCCCACAGCTCATCTGGACTTTATTAAGTGTTCAAGGCTATAAACCTGTTACTGAAATATCTTTTAAATTCAGTTGGGATAGATTCAAGGTAAAATATTGATTACTGTGAATTTGTTTTAATTATCATTAGCTTCAGTTTGGACTTGTATATGAGTAGTTCATGGTCTGTTCTATAATCAGCACTTGGTCTCATTTTCACAGCTTATATTGAGCTTCTCCAGAGATTCTTTCCACAGATGTAATCAATCTGATTGATTGATTGATTGTTGAGGTCCATGTGCATAGTTGTTATTTGTGTTTTTTAAAAGGGAATTATCATTGTTGCTATTGTTAGGTGCCCTCAAATTGAGTACGACTTATAGCGACCTACTGAACAAAAGATCTGAAAACAGATACTCATACTTCCTGACACAAAAAAAGCCCAATGAATAAATAATTTATTATACAAAATTTCATCATTCTATCTCCAGCCTCATTTCTATTAACAAGTCTGTTTTCCGACTACTGATCTTTCTTCTTTTGTCCCTAACTTTTGCATTCCAGTCACACATTATCATTAATGCATCTTGGTTGCATGTTTGATCAATATCCAACTGCTTCAAAATGTCCCATGCCAATCCATCTCATTTCACAAATGCCTAGTATGACTCTATGCATTCCATTTCTTCCAATTCTCCTACATTTATACTTCCCCCATTCCACATTCCAATCACAAGTGTCTGCTTGCCGCTAGCTGTTCCTGCTCCTTTGTGTTTCCCAACAAGAGGGCTCAGCCTCTAGTGCCATATTTGTTAGTTTAATCTAAGTGTGCTCTATCGTACACAGAGTTTTCAGCGTCCTGTGATTTTGAGAGTTGATGGCCAATCCTTCTTCCTAAGTCTATCTTAATATGGATCTCCAACTTTGGAACAATATCTAATAGACACACATTTTACTCTAAAGAGCAGATGAAAGACCCTTCCCTATTACACAGCTAGAAGATTCAGTGTTGGTCTCACCTCCCCCTTTGGGTTGTGATTCTGGTCCTGACCTCCCTGCCCTCCCTGCCAACCTTCCTTTCTGTTCTCTCACCTCATTCCACCCTGCCCTGTGGTTCTGTCAGTACCTCTCTGCCCCATCCCTGCAATTAACCAAAGATATGATGACTCAGTCCTCCTGCCACTTCTGTGTTCTCATTATCTCTACTTCCCTGTTAGTTCAGGGCTGGGGCAGCACAGTTTCCAACCAAAGATCCAGGTGGCTGCTACTGATGACCTGGACAGATGTAGATGAGATCACTGTGCCTTAAAGGATTCATTGCATTTTTCCCCCCAGGCACTTAAGTAGGTAAGAAAGTGTTAGGATAAGCAAAGTTCAAAGTACAAGAACATGTACATCTTTTTGAGTACAAAAAAAAAATGTCAGTCCAGTTAGGCTACAGTCTGAGATGTAGCTAGAGCATAATAGGACAAAGAGACTATAAAGGTCACTCTGAGAGTGCCAACTAATTAAACAGATCTGAATTCTTCAAATGGCAAAGTTCTCCATATCTTACTAAAACTGGTGCTATATATTTATGTGGTTAACACAGTTATACTTAGAGATGTTATGTGACTTGTCTCAGATCACCTAGTCAGTAAATCGTGGAGCTGGGATTTCAGAGACAGCTTTGGAGTAAGATCAACCTGACTTTATCTCTCACTCTCTATCTCCTCACTCTCTCTGACATTTTGCAGAACCAACTGATAGCTGATGCTCTAGCAGGTTTTCAGAAGCTGAAAATTGCATGGGAGGAGATTACCCATCTTTCTCCTGTGGAGCTGCTGGTTGATCAAAACCACCAAAGAGGTGAGACCTTTGGGTTAGCAGCCCCAACATAGTATAGACTAGGTCACTGGAGCTGTCTTTTTTTTTTCTCTCTCTTTTTTTTAAATAATTTTAATGAGCATTTACAGAGATTTTTATTCATTGCTGCACTTCTCTCCCTCCCCCCCCCCCAGTTAGCACCTGTCTTTCAAAAGTAAAAGAAACACTCCCTCCCATGGAGCTGTCTTAATACTGACTCAGTATTGAAGACTTTAGAAAACTCAACTCATTGCCCTGAAGTCTTAACCAATTCATAGCTGACCCTCTATAGATTTTCTGAGTCTGTAAATTACAAGGGAGGAAGTTTCCCAGCTTTCTCTGATAGAATCAGTGGTGGACTCAAACTGCCAGATGGATGCCACCTTTGAGTTTTAGCACTAAATTTCCCTATGGACTATCCCACTAGAGAGTGCTTGTGTGTATCTTAGTAGATAAAAAGAATTCATTTGGGTAGAAAAGAATGATACATTCTCCTTCCATATCCCTGAAAATTTAGCAAAGTTTTTACCAAAGTAGTATTGCTGTTATGGGTTGTCAAGTTGACTATAACTTATGTAACCCTATTAACAACATCTCTGGACCTTGTCCTATCCTAAGGCAACTTCACCATCTCTGACACACCTGACTTCATTGCCACAGTCACTGAGTTAATCCATCTCATTGAGCCTCTTTCTGCACTGACCCTCTATCCTTCCAAATATGATGTCCTTCTCCAAGAACTGGCCTCTCCTGATAATATACCTTAAGTATAAGAGATGGAGTTTCAAAATTCTTGCTTCCAAGGAGTAACTTAGTTTTACCATCCTCAGGATAGACTTATTTATTCTGTTAATGGTAATACTATTCTTCTTCACCACAACTCAGAGGCATAAATTCTTCTCTCATCCTTACTCATAAGATGCAAAACATGTGTGATTTCCCATATTGATGTTATCGTGGTTTAAAAATGCCTTAATTTTACTGCTGGGAAGACCAATTTTATTAGCCTCCATTTTTGTGTCCTTTCCCCCGATTTTCCGTGGCTCCTTCTGGCCCTGAGCACCTCAGATGAGAGGAAATAGCTCATTCACACATATCAGTGATTCATTGTGTTAATCCTTTCCTTTCAAATCTGATAAATGATTAAACAAAGATTTCCTCATGGAGGACATATTCAAAGCAAAGAATGAAAAGCATTATTCAGTTGCTCATTAACTTTGAGTATCATTAAGTGTTCCAGGATTTTGAGATCCACAAATAATTAAGATACAGCCAGGTATTCATATACTCACCATTTCAACCTGGATTCTCTAGAAGAGCAAAGCCAGTGATATATATATATATATATATATATATATATTGCAAACTGAGTCTCTTCAAGTGGATTCTGAATCATAATGACCCTCCACAGGGCTTCCAAGGCTGTACATATTAATGGAAGAAAAATATCCATCTTCCTCACTTTGATCTGCTGGTAGATTGAAGAGGGATTAATGATCCTAAGAAAAACCATGCACCATAAAAAATTTAAAAAAAAAATTAAGAGAGATATAGGGAAACAGTATAGCAACTTTTCTTGTAAATGTAGTTGTAAATAAATTAATATAAAATTAAAATAAGTTCCTATATGTAGTCTTGTTTTTATTGTACCATACAGTAGGAACAAACTCATAACTGACCCTCTAATAGACATTCAGAGGCAGTTAATCATGTGGGAAGAGAATGCCCATTTTCTCCCACAGAGCAGCTGGTGAATTTGAACTTTGGAATGGCAGCCCAATTCCATACCACCAAGACACTATAGCTCATATTACACAAGTAAGGGACTGGCAAATCCTAAAGTCATGAGTCAGGCAGCAGGCATTATTTAAAGGGCTGATGTATGCAAAATCTGCTACTTGTTTGGGGAACTATAAAATTAAAAAAATTTGCAGATCAGCCAGCAGGCTGAACATTTTTCATGTCCCGAGAACCAGAAGAAGTTAGAGGAGAGAAGACAAATGTAGGATAGAGATAGAGCACATGCCTTGCTAGAACATCCGCACATATTGTATGCAGGTCATACTCTACAGAAATTCTCCTTCCAACTGATTGTTGCTTATGTATGTATGTATGTCAAACCACTGAACATTTTGGCTTGGTCAAGTTGATACAATATTAAGCATCCTACTCATCAAGATTTTTCTGATGATTTAAGCACTGTTGCAGATAGAGCTGAAAGGAAAGACTTCCCCTAATCCTTGAATCATGTGTGGCAAGGAAGAGAACGTCTATTCAAGGTTGGTCACTAGTAAACTTCTAAATCCATGAAATCCAATTTACATGGTTCTTTTCTGGCTACTGTTATATAGTTGGAGTGTTTTTCCAGGTGCAATTCTATGACTTCACCAGAGACTCCAAGAAGCCAAGAAAATAATGATTTAGATATCTTGAAAAAAGTGTATTTGGAGTTGATGTTTACATTTAGTGTGGTCCCCTAAGCAGTAGAACTATCATCATAGTGTTTTTGTTCAAAATGAAATTGTTCAACCACTGTAGACCTACATGCTTATAATGTACCTGTATAATTTATATTATGTAGAACAATGCTTAAGAAATACTGCTTTAGTGAAACATGAAGATATTACTAGGCTGAAATGGTTCACATCATTACTGAAGATATGGATTTATTTTATGCTGACCATAGTTCTGTATTTCAGTTCTACAAATTTCTGTCTTGAAACATTCATTAACTTTGTTGTAGTGACTGACTATATTTTAGATGGTCATAGACAGTGACCTCTAGGGATAAAGATGGGCCTAAGGATCTTATGAAAAAAAGATTTGAACCTTGACTTATCCTGTGTAATCCTCATTATCTCTGATATGCCTTAGCCCATTTTTCATCACCATGTGACTCCATCTTGTGGAAGATTTTCTTCTCTTTCTTTGAATTTCCACTTTTACCAGCGTAAGGTATTTTCCCATGTTTTCCTGAAAACATATCCAAAGTATGTAAGATGAAGTTTTACTATCTTTGACTTTAACAAGCATTCTGGTTATACTATCCTTAGAGGCAGATTTGCTTGTTCTTTTGGCAGTCTATAGGATATTCAGTATTCTTTGCCAGTGCCACAATGCAAAGGCATAAATTCTTCTTCAGTCAACTTTATTCATTATCCAACTTTCAGATGCACAGAAAGAATATGAAGATGCCATAACTAGGGCCTAGTGCATCTAATTTTAAAACTGATATTATTGCTCTTTAGCACTTTGGAGAGGTCCTTGACAGCAAATTTTCCTGAAGGAACACATCTTTGTCTTCTTTACTGCTGCTGCAATAGGTGTTGATTGTGGACCCATTCCTTTTCAATTTGTATGCAGAACAGATCATTAGAGAGGCTAGACTTTGTGAGGAGGAATTTGGTATCAGGATTGGAGGAAGACACATCAACAACCTACTTTATGCAGATGACACAAGCTTGCTTACTGAAATTAAGGAGGGTCTGAAATATTTGCAACATGGGGTCAACCACTATCGTCTGCAATACGGATTGAAGCTCAACATTAAGAAAATTAAGGCCAATTGGCAGCAGAGTGGCAGATGAAGAGATTGAGATTGTTAACAATTTCAGCTTCAGAGGTCAGAATGTTGAATGACCTAGGAATCACCAAAAGAAGATGTAAGGAGTATACAGAATCATTATACCAAAAAGAGGTGGCTGACACAGAAGAATGTAATGAAACAACATATGATTAAGAGCCAATCGTGATGAAAGAGGAAATTCAAGTTGTGCTTGAGGAATTGGCAAAAAGCAAGGACCAAAGAATTGATGAAATACCAAATGATATGTTTCAACAAAAGGATGCTGCCCTGAATGTGCTCACCAGGTTGTGCCAAGAAATCTGGAGGACAACTACCTGAACAACTGACTGGAAGAAATCTATATTTAAACCCATTCCAAAAAAAGGTGACCCAATAGTGTGGAAATTATCGAACAGTATCACTAATATCACACACAAGCTAGATCATGCTGAAGATTATTCAAGAACAACTGGAACAGTACATCAGCAGAGAACTTCCAGATGAGCAAGCTGGGTTTAGAAGAGGTCATGGTACTAGTGACATCCTTGCCAATGTTAGATGGATCTTGGTCAAAAGCAGAGTACTAAAGGAATGTCTATCTGTGTTTAATTGACCATGCAGAGGCATTTGACTGTGTGGATTACAACAAATTGTGGCTAATCTTGAGAAGAATGAGAATCCCAGAACACGTCATCATGCTCAAGCAAAACCTATACTTGGACCAGGAGGCAGTCATCTGAAGAGAGCAGAGAAACATTGCATGGTTCAGGATCAGGAAAGGTGTGCAATCCGGGTGCATCTTATAGCCACACTTTTAAAATCTATATGCAGAGCAGATCGTTCTGGAGGCTGGACTTTATGAGGAGGAACGTGGCATCAGGATTGGAAGAAGACTCATCAACAACTTGCATTATGCAGATGACACAGCTTTGCTTGCTGAAACTAAGGAAAACATGAAAGGTTTCCTGCAGAAGGTCAAGGACTGTAGTCTTCAATGTGTTGAAGCTCAACATCAAGAAAACAAAGATTCTCACCACTGTGCCAATTGGCAGCTTCATTATAAAAAGAGAAGAGACTGACACTGTTACCATGTTTAGTTTGCTTTGTTCCACAATCAACACTTCATGTGCTGTCAGGAAATTAAAAGAAGAATTGCATTTGGAAAGTCTGTTGTCAGAGACCTCTCCAGAGTATTGAAGAGTAATGGTGTGAGTCTGGAGACCAAGGATACCTGATATAGGCCATGGTCTTTGCAATAATTTACTATTCATCAGAGAGATGGACAATGAATAAAGGCGACAGAAGAAGAATTAAATGCTTTTGAGTTGTGGTGCTGGAGAGGAGTATTGAACCTACTATGGACTTCCAGGAGAACAAACAGGTCTGGCCTGGAGAGGGTGAAACCAAGCTGCCTTCTGGAATCAAGGATTCTGAAGCTCCTTCTAACATACCTTGGTCACATGACCAGGAGGGACCATAACTCTTTGGAGTACGACATCATGCTTGAAAGAGTGGAAGGACTGAATAGGAGAGGACAAGATGGATTGACTAAGTGACTGGAGAAATGGGATTAGGTGTGTCAGGGACCATGAGATTGGTTCAGGATAGGGCAGGGTTCAGAGCTAATGTACATGGGGTCGCTATGAGTCGCAGGTGACTTGATGGCACATAACAACAAGTTTCACAATCAATACTCTTGACATCAGCAGTAAAAAAATTAAAAACAAAAACAACACAAAAAACCCAAAGCAAAACAAACAAAACCCAACAAATCAAATTGCATTAGGAAGATCTGCTGTCAGGAACCTTTCCAGAGTGCAGAAGAGCAATAATGTCAGCCTAGAGACGAAGGTGCATCTGATTCAGGCTGTGATCTTCACAGTTATTTGCTATGCATCAGAGAGCTTGACAATGACCAAAGATGATCAAAGAAAAATTGATGTCTTTGAGTTGTGGTGCTGGAGAGGAGTACAACATACATCACGGGCTGGTGAGAGAATGATATGTCTTGGAGAGGGTGAAATCAAGCTGCTCCTTGGAGGCAAGGATTTTGAATATCTGTCTCACATACTTCAGGCAAGTTGCCAGGAAGGACCAGTCCTTGGAAAAGGACATCATACTTGGAAGGGTGGGGTGAAAGCACAGAAGAGGAAGACCCCATATGAGATGGATTTACACAGTCTCTAGGGTATGAGGGTAGGTGGGTCAGAAACAGGGAGATTGGTTAATGACAGAGCAAGGTTCAGAGTTATTATACACAGAGCATCACTACAAGCTGATTCGGTAGCACATAACAGCAACAACAACAACATACATGTGAACCTCATCCATTAGAATATCAAAATAAAAAACAAAACAAAGCACTGTGTCTACCTAACTTCAATTTCTCTCTATCATTAGGAATTCTGAGTTGGTATATCTTTATGGGAGGAGACTTTCTTGTTTCTTTTGAGGAGCTTGTGGATTTAAACTACTTATGTTTTTTATTAGCTGCAAGATATGTTATACACAATGCCATCAGGCTTCTTAAATTAGAACTCACAGGAATAAAATTGACTACATATTTTGAAAAAGATGATGAAGAAGCACAAAATAATTAGTCAGAAGAAGATCATTGGTGGTGGAAAACACCATCACCAATTAGTTAAGTTTGAAGCTGAAGAATCTAAAAACTAATCTACAAGAGCCAAAATTTATCTTCCCTGTGTTTTGAAACTATCCCAACGGTAGACTTGATGCATTGAACACTACTGACCAAAGATCAGATGAGTTGTGTTTTGTTTGAAGAAAGCAAAACTTCATTAAAATGACAGGAAAGGAAAAAAAAGACCAAATGAGCATCAAAAGAGACCCTGAAACTTGTTCTAGAAAGAATAGAAACTAAAGTGAATGGTACAAATGATGAATTAAGAAAGCTGAACAGAAGACTTCAAAGAGCAGTTTGAGAAGAGAAAGCAAAGTACTATGATGAAATATGAAAGCACTGAAGTCAGAAAAACAAAAAGGAAGAACATGCTTAAAATTTCTCAAGAGAATCCAAGCCTTGAATTGCAAGAATAAAGAATTCTATGGGCAAAACATTGAGTGATGCTGGAAGCATCAAAAGCATATGGCAGGAATACAGAGCCATGTAGCAAAGCTGTCTAATGCTCAACCATTTCACAAAGTAGCATATGATCAACAATCAATGATACAAAAAGTAATAAGTCCAAGTGTCACTAAAGACATTGATGATAAAGAAGGCTACCGAAAGTTATCAAAAAATTACTCAGATATTGTAACAAACAAATGCAGCTCTAGATGTGCTCACTGTTCTTTGTCAAAATCTTCTGAAGACAGCCATGTAGAAAAGATCCACATTTGTGTCCATTTCAAAGAAAGGTGGTTATAAATACTATACATCAATGTCTTTAATATCACATACCAATAAAATATTTCTGAAGATAATTTAAAAATGTCTGAAAAAAACCTTCACAGGGAACTGCCAAAAAACTTGAGCTGGATTCTGAAAAAGATACAAGGGATATAGCTACTGATATCAAATACAACCTTGATGAAAGCACAGAATACTAGAAAGATGTTTACTTGTGTTGCATTGATTATGCAAAAATATTTGATTATGTGGATTATAACAAATTATAGGTAACACTGTAAAACGTAAGAATTCCGGAACACGATTTTACTCATGCTGAAAATGTACAAAGACCAAGGGACAGTTATTAGAGCAGAATGAGAGGACATTGTTGTTGTTGTTATGTGCCATCGAGTTGCTTGTGTCTCATAGCGACCCTGTGTACAACAGCCCAGAACTGTGCTCTGTCCTGTGCCAATCGCACTGTCTCTGACACATCCATCCCAATTACCCCAGTCACTGAATCAATCCACCTCATAGAGGGCCTTCCCCTCCTGCGCTGTCCCTCCACCCTCCCAAGCATGATGTCCTTCTCCAAGGACCAGTCTTTCCTTACAACATGACCAAAATATGTTAGAGCCTCAGAATCCCTGCTTCCAAAGAGCCACCTGATTTAACCTTTCCAGGATGAATCTGTTTGTTTTCCTAGCAGTCCATGTTACTCTCAATACTCTTCTCCAGCACCACAGCTCAAAGGCATCAATTCTCCTTCTATCCTTGACTGACCAACTCTCTGATGCATAACAAGTGATTGCAAAGACCATGGCCTGTATCCAACACACCTTAGTCTTCAGAGAGACATCACTGCTCTTCAGTGTTTGCTTGGCTCCACAGTCAACACACTTGGCACCAGTAGCCAAGAAATTAAAAGGCTTATTGCCATGGGAAAGTCTGCTGTTACGGACCTCTTCAAAGTACTGAAGTACTGAAGAGAGGACATTACATGCTTAAAATAAAGAAAGGTAAGAGTTGAATTTTTTTTCCACTATATTTATTCAGTTGTAAGCCAAGGAAATACTATGAGAGGACACTACATGTTTAAAATAAAGAAAGGTAAGAGTTATATTTTTTTACACTCTATTTATTCAGTTGTAGCCAAGGAAAGACTTTGAGAAACTGAACTATATGAAGAAAAATACAGCATTAGGACTGGAGAAAGACTCATTAACAACCTGCAAATATGCATATGATATATCCCCGTACCTCAATATAAGCAATATACAAATCCTTACAACTAGACCAATAGACTATATTATGTTAAATAGAAAAATATTGAAGTTGTTGAAGATTTATTTTACTTGGATTCACAGCCAATGCCCCTAGGAGTAGTAGTCAAGAAATCAAATGAAATAGTGTGTTTTGAAAATCTGCTACCTAGGGCCCCTTTAAAGTGCTAAAGAGTGAGGCCAAAGTGCATGTGCATATAAATGTTGAACAATAAACAAAAAAGTTTAAAACATGATTTTAAAGTATGATGTTGGTGAAGAATATGGAATAAACCATGCAATAGTAAAAGAATACAGAAATATGTGTAGAAAGTGCAGTTAAAATGCTTCTTCAAAGCAAGGAGGGTGAGATTAATCTCATAATTGGAACATGTTATCAGGAAGGACTCTTTCTTGGAGAAAGACGTCAGGCTTAGTAGTGGGTCACTGGGGAAGAAAAAAGGAAGACCTTTGAACAAATGCACAGTTTCTGCACAGTGGCTCCAACAACAAGCTCTAGCATAGTAGCAATTGTAATGATGATTCAGGACGCGGCAATGTTTTCCTCTCTTGTACTTAAGTTTTTATTAGTAGGCACTGTCTTTAAAATACCTGAAAACAATGTGATCCTTCCTTGAGATTAGAAATTTTGTCTCCCGTTTTGTATTCTAGCATCCTCACAAGGTCCCAGAGGTACTAGTGCCTGGAAAAGGATATCACACTTGGTAAATGCAGAGGGTCCATTAAGAAAAGGAAAACTGGATGAATCATGCAGTGACTGCAACTTCAGCTCAAACACAGTCACGGTTGTGAGGATTATGTCAGATTAAGTAATGTTTTGTTCTGTTCTACACAAGATCACAACTCAACAAATGGCACCCAACAACACTACCAGCGTGTTTGAGGAAGTTTGTAGGCGTTCTGGTGGTTAAGGCATTTAGCTATTATCCAAAAGATGAGTGGATTTAGTCCACCGGCCATGCATGAGAAGAAAGAGGAGGCAGGTTAGGTTGCTTCCGTAAAGATTTACAGCTTTGAAGATCCACTGGGAGCAGTTCTGTTCTATTCTACAAGGTTGTTGTAAGTAGGAATAGATTTGATGGCAGAAGTTTGGGGTTTTATTTGTTCATTTCCTTGTTTTGGAGCATATTAGTTCCCTTATACACGTGACCTGTTTCAAAGTATGACAGAATCCGCACTCTAATTTCGAGGCAGACTTCCAAGTCTATATCCATTTGATGGTTCACCTCCATCATGATTGGTAATGAAAATATCTTGATGTCTACGTTTTAAACAAAAGGTAACTTCTTTCCACCCTTATCTCAATAAAATGCAAAGATTTTCAGAGACAGCTCAAATACAATTGTTTACATTGCTAAGGAGAACACTTTACTTTTAGGTGAAAGAACATCTGCATTTAAGTTAATGATTATCAAGGTTTCTGACCAAAACAATGGGTTAGATGTTTATTTTCTACTGTGACATTAGAAGTCCAATTCAGATGTTTAGTGTGGAGAGGAACTGTGAATTCTTACTTTTTTGTTTTGCTCCCTGGACTACACTGCCTTAATGGAGATAATTACAACTCATTTTTACTTTGAGGAGATCACAATATGGTAGAGGACATTGGTACCCAGCGCATGTTTCGTTGTGTTTCACCATTCCAGCGTAAGGTGGTCCAACTTCCAAATGCCATCTACTTCTTTCCTTTTGGGACTTCCTCGGTCTCTAGAATCTCTTCTGTCTGTGTGCCAGCTGGGCAGAAGTTGCAGAGAATTAATTAATCAATTACTGTAACTCAATCAAGTACTGTGAGAGTTAGTATAAAAATATTCCTACATTCTCAAGTGCGATGAATCAGTTTCCTCATAAGATTATGCTCCACTTGTCAATAGTGGCTGCTTGCTTGTTTATTTACCACTTAATCTCTAACTTCCCAGACATTCCTCTCTGACTTTATTACCCTATCACTGGTGTTTCCTGATTGCCTCAGAAATAAACTATTTGTCCTGGAATCTTTGAATCAGGATTTGCTTCTTGTGGAAAGCCAAACAAGGTAACTACCTTTCCCATTTTCAGCACATGTGCTTAGATTGACTATGATCATACTTTTGGATCAAAGGACGGAGCATAGGAAATGCGTACTTAGGCCTGTCAGTGTGTTTCATCCCCATTCCCATCTCACTCCTGCCCAATGATTGTTTCTGAGATAAGAATATGACCTTAACAGAGTCACTTAATGATTATAGGCATTAATTTGAAATCCATTGAAAAAATTATGTGGGTTGCATATTGTTTTCCTGTTGTTGAGGTAACATTGGAGTTACACACACACACACACACACACACACACACACACACACACACACACACTATAATTTGTGCCATATAATTAGTAGAGGTTTCATATGAGTACAGTTAAGTGTTCTGAGATTTCTATTCTTCTCAATGTTAGCCACAGTTTGTTATGATTCAAGTATTGCCTTGGGCAAGTCCGCTGTCAGGATCTTATCCATAATACAG
This sequence comes from Elephantulus edwardii, assembly GCF_000299155.1. NCBI lineage: Eukaryota > Metazoa > Chordata > Mammalia > Macroscelidea > Macroscelididae > Elephantulus > Elephantulus edwardii. Next base: position 29,928,543 of record NW_006399753.1, on the reverse strand, counting down.
AAGAGCAGTGATGTGCAAGAGCAGTTTGAAGACTAAGTTGTGCCTGATTGGCATCGTGGTCTTTTCAATCACTTGTTATGCATCTGCAAGCAATACAGTGACTAGGGGTGACAGAAGAATTGATATTGTTGAATTGTGAATTGTGAGAAGAGTACTGGATATCCCATGGACTATGGAAAAGCCAAACGGATATGTTTTGGAAAAGTGCAACCACAGATGTAAGGATGGCTAGGCTTCAGCCCGTGTGTTTTGGGCATGCTTGGAAGAGGCTACTTCTCAGAAAGGGATATCATGTCTGGAAAAGTGGAGGGTCAGCATCAGAGGGAAGACTCTCAATAAGATGGATTGACACTGGCTGAAGTAGTGGGCTCAAGTAAGCCAGAGATGATGAGGGTGGCACAGGGTAGGGCAGGGCTCAGATCTGTTGTTCATAGGGTCACAGTGAGTCATACTTGGCTGGATGGCACCTAACAGTAACAATTTCTATAATCTTAAGAAATATGCTATCTTAGTGGTAAGGCACTGATTTGCCAATCTAAAAGTGCATGGTTGGGATGCACCAGCTGCTCCATGGGAAAGGATGAGCAACTTTCTGTGATGTGATTTACTGCCTTTCAGAATGGACTGAATGGTCAGCTCTGAGTTGGGTTTCTACTCGACTGTACACAACAATAATAACTTCTATAATCTTACCGGCTCTGGACAGGGAAGGGTTCAGAGCTGTTATACATAGCATCACTATATATCACAGGTGACTCAATGACACATAACAACAATAATATACTATGACAGGCTTGGAAGAAAGAGTGGTAGCCACTTCCTAAATAACATACCTCCAGAATCTCTGTGAACTTTGATAAATGTTGATAGTTGTAGAGAGACTCCAGGCCTTTTCTTCATAGGATTGTTATGAGTAGTGCTCAACTCGAAGGAAACCAACAACAACAATCTTATAATCTAGAAAAAAAATGACAGTTATTAAATAAATAATTTTTAAATGAATTATTTAATTACAATCAGTATCATTGCCATTTCAGATGAATGCTATTTTTATGTATCATCAAGTTGGAACCATAGCTGACCTCAGTCCATTTTCAGAGGCAATAAATCGCATGGGAGGAGATTGTCTTTCTCTGGCAGAGTAGCTGGTACATTTGAACCACATGCCTTTGGGTTGGCAGTGCAATGCCTTTCTACTAAGTCACTAGAGAGTCTTTCTTATTTTTTTTTTAAATATTTTACACCAGCCTATCTAAGTGTGAAAGGGTCATAGAAGTTTGGGGCTAATACACTATAACATAACATTACAATTATCATCTAGTGCTAACATAACTTTTCACCTAATTCACTGTCATTAGTCAGTCCCAACTCACAGTAAAAAGAAAACAGAGTGAAATTGCCTCCTAGATAGCTTCCAGAGGAGGCTCTGGCGGCCTAGTGGTAGGTAGCGTTGTGCTGCCAATCCAAGGCAAGTGTGTCAAGTGAACCAGCTTCTCAATTGGAGAAAGATGGGCAATCTCCTCCTGTGCGATTTACAGCCTCTGAACACCTGGTGGAGGGTCAACCATGCTTTGGTTCTGACTGACAATAATGAGTTTAGTTTGAGTTAGAGCTTTGAAGTCTGTAAATATCTATGAAAGCCAACTGTCGCATATGTCTCCCACCAAGCAGCAGACGGTTTCTAACCATACACCTTCAGTTTAGCTGCTGAACACTTAACCATTGTCCTAAATTCTGACTGTGTAGATTTAAAAGTTCTGACCACAAAGTTATAATACTCACAACATAATAGTGAAGATAAGCGTCAAATAAATGACTATTGACATCAAAATGCCACGAAAGTTAATCATCAGATTATATTAGTAGGAAATGGAGGTGATGATGAGGGAATCATTTTACTGAATACAATTCTGACAACAAATATTTTAAAAAATGCATTAAATAAATAGAAATTAGGAAAACTAAAATGGATAAAGGTGGCTATATCCTTCCGGAGGCTCTGATTTTCTAATAAAGCTACAATGCACATTGTTTTGTGCCTTTTGTCAACATAAGACAGCCAGATTTTATAAATTTTGACGAAAAGCTCCCAAATCCTAAGCCTAAAAAGAGGGAGGGAGTTCAGCTTGGTTGAGAGGCTCTCTTAAGAAAAAAATTTGACTCGTCTGCAGTGAGTGTTCCCATGAGCAATAAACAGACAGAGTGTTTGAAGAGACCAATAAAGTTGCCTGGGGGAGTCCCTCTAAAGAACTAGGATTTTATAAGCACGTCTAGAACAGATAGAAGTGTGGACAGAGAATGAATATAAAAAGAATCGCACAAAACTTCTAAAATAGAGTCTAGAAAGTTAAAGCTCAGGCAAACTTCAAGTTGTTAAAAACATTAGAGATATCAAAACAGGGTGTGTGTGTGTGTGTGTGTGTGTGTGTGTGTGTGTGTTTGTGTGTTTGTGTATGTGTGCGTGCGTGTGTGTATGTGTGTGTTTGTTGGTTGTTTTTAAAAGTTTGGAATAAGCAAAACAGGAAAGGTATTAAGTCTAGTAATCGGGGCTGAAAATCAAAGCCTGGAAAATCTCAGAGACTCAGTTTTAATTCTTTGATCTGTATCTTTATGTAAGTATTTACATTTATATCTGAGGCATTGGGATGTATAGTAGCTAAATGCTTTGTTGCTAACTGAATGGTTGGTGATCCGAACTCATCTAGCAGCTCCATAGAAGAAAAGTCGAATCATCTGTTCCTATATATAAAAAAGCAAGGGCCACGTGGGGAGCACCATATTTGACCTTTATCAACTTTACAGAGGGAAACTATCCCCATCCACAGTATCAATAACAAATTCAGTTTCTATTAAGTCATCCACACTTCCGTGCCTCTTTCTACTAATCTCAACACCAATCTTACTGTTTACTGGGTCCAAAATCTAATGTGATAGCTCATAGACCATACTGGGAAAGTTAAAAGATTATAATACAGATTAGTAACAGAATATAGTCAAGACAGCTTCTGAAACATGCACGTAGGCATCTTAGCTTTGAACCTCACTAAGTCTCTAGGTGTTCTCAGACCTGCCATTTTTGGCTTCCCTCCCCTAGTTGTTCAACAAAGTTCCAAGTCCTGCCATTGACTTCTTCTCTTTTCAAAAGTCCCATCTCACATCAGTTCTCCAGTTCAGCCATTCCTGCTGCTGCTGCCATCTGAAGAATGTTTCACACTTCACCAGGTGCGGGAGGTCTCTGTTCTCTGATAGAGGAAAGAATTCCATCTCTTTGGTGGGAGAAGAATTCTGTCTCTGCTGCTGGAGCTCACCAATTTATTGGCACGTTGCTAAGAGAAGTTATTCCTTAGAGAGGGACATCATGCTTGGAAAGATGTCGGGATAGAGAAGAAGAGGAAGATCCTCAATCAGGTGGATTAACAGTGACTACATCAGTAGGCTTGACTGTGTCCGAGATTATGAAGATGGCACAGGATAGGAAAGTGTGCAGATCTGTTGTTCACAGGGTTGCTATGAGTTGTATTCAACTTGATAACACCTAACAACAACAACATGGAAAAATAAGAAAAATATTGATGTTTGAAAGAAAGTGTATAACATAATCTATTTTACTCAAATTTTGATCATTAATGGATAAGATTAATGTGAACCAGATAACTCAGAAAGATTAAAATGTCATACTGTAGGATTCTCTATCAGGCTTTAATTAGTATTTTTCTCAATGAATTAGATGAGACAAAGTTGTACACTTTATTTCTACATAACATATGAAGATGATAGTGAAAACTTATGTCACAATAATGGTCTATAATGATCTTGGCAAGTTGCAGTACCTGTCTATATAATACATCATTCAATGGTAAGATGTCAGATGTGACTATAGCAAACACCAAAGTAAAAATTATTTTTACTATAGCATTTTATTGACAGTAAGTACAACATTAGAACATAGTATATTAAGGGTTGAAAAATGGAATATTTTCTCTGTATATTGATTGGTGTCTAGCATTAATAGTGTGAGAGGATAGTCTTTCTTTAAAGTTATGAAGCCTTAGAATGCTGGAGACATTGAAGGGCATTGGCAATTACAGCAGAGCTAGAATAGAATAAGCAAGAATGCGAGTGTCATGGAAACCTGTAACAAACAGCTAAAAGAAGTTAAGAAGCAGGAGATTGTTAAACTGATGAAAAGAAGATCCACATTTTTCAAATTCTTGAAGATTATCACATGAAAGATTGACATTCTGAGTAGATAAAGAGAGCAGAACTAGTTACATCAAAGAGAAGTTAGATACTCAACTCTTAGGGACAAGCCTACAAAATGACATGTTTCATGAGAATCCTGGTTCTCCCACTCCTCTTTTATTTATTTTTGGTAGTTATTTTGAGTTTTGAGTAAATATTTACATATTAATTTGGTTTTCCATTCAACTTTTCATACACATTTTGCTTTACAGTATTAATTTGAATGCCAACAATGTAACTGTAATTTTCCCACTTTTCCCCTAGGATTCTCATATCCGCTAATCCTTCTATACTCTTCCTTCTTGCTTTCTGAACTTTATCTTCGAGTAAATGTTGATCCTTTGATATCCTTGCTTATTCTAAGGGGGAAGCCTTCCTGGTATAATTCTTCACCTTATTTGGTTCCTGGTTCTTTCCTGATTATCATTATACACTCTGCTGTCCACCATTACCACACCCATGCCTTCCCATACTCCCCCCAACCACTCATCCACTCACACAAAGACACTGAGGACTGTGGACCATCATAAGCAATTAGAGTTTCTTGTTATTGTGGGTAGTTCCAGAAGTTTAAAGTTATATCAGAAGAGCTACAAAATTCCTTCAACAAAGATATTCTTTTCTCATATGATTCTTAGATGGAAAACTATCCAGGAAATTGATAAAACAACTTCTTATTTTCCTTATACCTCCAACTCCCTCACCCATTTGAACTTATTTATCATTTAGCTGTTGGCAATAATTTTAAATCAGAAAATATCTCAAGGGCAATGAGCACTTCTTGTAGATTAAGTATTTGAAAATGAAATATACCATCTCACTTCATTTGAAGAACATTTCCCTGCAAAGAAGTAGAAAATATTCTAAAATATTTGAGGCAAGGAAGTTCTGGTGGTCTAGTGGCAAGAAGATGCACTGCAATCACAGAGGCTCGAATCACAGAGGTCCGAATCCATCAGATGATCTGCTGGAGAAGGAGGGATAATCTCCTCCTATACCAGTCAGATCCGATTTGACTGTGCGTGCGCGCGCGCACACACACACACATACACACGCCCGAAAATATTTGAGGCAGTCTACTATCTGCTTTGTAATTTATCTTATACTCTGGTGATCCCGTGGGTAAGAAGCTGCTCTGTCAATCCAGAGACACTCGATTTGAATCCACCAGTTGCTCTGAGAGGTAAAGATGGGCAGGCTCCTCTCATGTGATGACAACCTCAGAAAATTAATTCACTAGTGGGTTAGCTATGAGTGGGTTCCAACTTGAAGGCAATATCAACAACAACATATACAATGAAAGTACCACTTTTTGTAGACTTATTATAATGTTTATTACAAACATTATAAAATATATCGTACATCTTATATTCGTTTTCTAATATCGCCTGCGCAGATGCTCAATCTCATACAGTCATACCGTCAGGAAGGCATCTTAGACACGACATAGTACATTTTCAGATGAGAAAATTCAGTTCAGAAATATTACCCCCTTTGCAAGAGATTATTTAGACTCTTACATACACAGAAGAACATATACGTATTGTTATTGATTAAATAATGGGGAAAATCTTAATATTGTAGTAATATTGTGTAAAAATATCTGTTCAAATCACTAACAGGAAATACCACTTGTGAAACTCTCTCTTCATATAACAACATTCAGTATTCAAAAGGAAAACCACTACTTAGAAGAATATATCTAAAAAATAAAAAAAAAAAGTCGGTCAGGGAGAAAAAAAAAATCTACTATGGATTGACTGGTTGCCAAGGTCACAGGCCTGCATTTTTACTCAGGTATATAGTTCCAAGAATAGCGTCTAGATGCTTTCTTAGGTATGGTTGTCATTATTTTTACCAAAAGAAACCTTTTCACCCTTGGTCACGTCAAAGCACAAAGAATTCCATAAATCAATGCCAGACATGTTTTTATTCCTAAATACTTGACCACATATTTATTTATGTCATGTAAATTTTATTGCCTTGTTTACAGATTAAGAAATTAGAAGATAAAAATGACTTTTAGCGTACAAATTCATTTTTTAGTGTTAGTTCTCTTTTTTCTACATCTCTCTTTTTTCACATCTTGAAGTTTCTTTTCATTTGAACAATGAAATTTGACTAGTCACTTTAATATTTATTACTAGTCATTTTTACTTATCAGGTTCCTAGGCTAAACGGAGCTAAACATTCCTAGTAAAAACATTATAATACCTGTTTAAAAAGCCATACAAGCATTTAGAGAGAAACATTTTGATTTACCATAGGCTTTATATACTTTAAAAACCACTAAAAATGGTTGAATTTCTTTGAAAATGTGATTTGTCAGTGTGGCATTTAGAAAGGTTTGAAATTACCCAGTCATCCTAGGTTCACATAGTGAAATATTTGGTTTACAAGGTACAGAGGCCTATCTGCTTTGACATCATTTGCTGCTAAAGTCATGTGTCAATTGGCTCTAATTGGGTGTTGTTCTCTCCTTGCTAACCCTCTAGCTTTCCAAGCATGATATTCTTTTCCAAGGATAATTTCACTTAGTTATATATCTAAAGTATGAGGGATGAAGTTTTATCATCTTTGCCTCCAAGCTTTGCTTTCCTTTTGGCAGCCCATAGACAATTCAGCACAATGAGGAAGGTACAGGATAGGGCTAGGTTCAGGTTGACTATTCATATGGTTCTATGAATGTTATTGTTGTTGTTATGTGCCGTTGAGTCACCTGCGACTCATAGCGACCCTATGTACAACAGCCCTAAACTC
>NW_006399753.1:29917303-29920041 GCF_000299155.1 Elephantulus edwardii | reverse complement strand
ATTCTTTCCATCTTCTTTTAATACTTCCTGGATCATTTAACATTCTGCCGAAAGCATCCTTGATTATAGCAACTCGAGGTTTGAATTTGTTCTTCAGTTTCTTTAGTTTAAGATATGCTGAGTGAGTTCGGTTCTATGTATAGTAGTACTTTATTCAACAGCATCTAACAACAATATTCTGCTTTGAATTGTATATAAGTAAACATACAAATTTGATTTCAAGTGTCTTGGCTTAGTGGGTAAGAAGTTATGCTGCAACCCAAAGGCATTTGGTTCTTATTTACCAGCCTCTCTGTAGGAGAAAGGTGGGCACCTCCTTAAGTGTGATTAATAGCCTCCAAAAATCCACGGGAGGGTCATCTATATTTTGGTTTTAATTCTACAGTAAACAACAATATATGATAGTCACAAGGAAAAGAACTGAGAACAAATGTAGGGAAAAGTTGCATCTAATGTAAACTATAATCTTTGAGAAGTGAAGACAAGGATGAGCATGACAAGTAAAATTACTGTATCAATACAACAGACTAGTATGCCACCCATTATTTATCCAAATCAGAAGTTACTGGATTGATTACAGTTCATGGAACATCAAGTTCAAGATTTGCAATTACTAATATCTCAGAAGTCCACTGTCAGACCTTTCTTCTAAGGAGTATGGACGGAGGCATTGGCATGACTTTGGAAGTTATAGCTGGCATTTATTAGTGGCAATTGTTTCTTTAGGACTTAGCCATTTTTAGGCCAATAGAGAAGGCCTGGCTATGTCAATCTGACCCCAAACTGCTAAAGCATCAGCTCTGGTTTGGTTCTGACTTGATGGTATATGACAACTATAAATATATAATATCTAAGAGTGATTTGGTATTCTAGTAGTGAAGGAGATGTGCTGGCACATCGTTCAAATCTACCAGTGATTCTCTGTGGGAGAAAGATGGGCAATCTTAGTACCCCTGAAAGTCTGCTTGAGAGTCAGCTATGAGTTGGTTCTGTTTCGATGGTACATAACAACATATTATACGTAAGGACCTTTGGGGACGTAGGGCTTGAGCTGCTAACCCAAAAGCAATGCCTCTCAGGCAATTCCACTCCTACATCTGTTCCAGGGAAGAAGAGTGAACAATCTCCTCTGTATCATTTATCACCTTGAAAGCCCACTAGAGGGTCAGCTAGGAGTCAGCTCTGACTCCCCAGCAAGGAGATGATGATGATAATATCTCATCTAGTACTTAGCAAAATGTCAGCCACAACTTGTTATGGTTCATGCAGTCAGATATCTTTGCATGTCAATGAAGCACAAATAGACATTCTTCTGGTATTCTTCACTTTTAGGCAGGATCAATTTAACATCAGCAATGATGTTGCTAGGTCCATGGCCTCTTCTAAATACTACTTGAACTTCTGCCAGTTCCCTATCTATGTACTGTTCCAACCATTTTTGAATGATCTTCAGTAGTATTTTGCTTGCTTGTGATGTTAATGATATTGTTCAATAGTTTCCACATTCAGTTGGATCAGCTTTCTTGGGAATGGGAACAAATATGGATCTCTTCCAATCTGTTGGCCAGACAATTGTCCTCCAAATTTCCTGGCATAGATATCCTATTAATTTCTAGGGCTTTATTTATATTCCAAATTATTGAGGAATAATGATGTCATTTTGAGGACTAGGGTATGTCTGATTCAGGCCATAGCCTTTCCAATCACTTGGCATGCGTCTGAGATCGGGACAATGAATAAGAATGACAGAGAAGAATTGATGCCTTTGAGCTGTGGTGTTGGAGAATAGTAATGAACATCCCATGGGTTGCCAAAAGAACAAACAAATATGTCTTCGAGAGGGTGTTGATGAGGCTTTGCTTCACATACATTGGGCATGTTGCTAGGAGGGGTTATTCCTTGGAGAAGGACATGATGCTGGGAAGACTAGAGGGTTGGCAAAGGAGAGGAAGACCTTCGACCAGGTAGATAGATGTGGTGACTATCACAATGGGCTTTTGTGTTTTGGGAAGTGTGAAAATGGCACAGGATAGAACAAAGTTCAGATCATTTATTTATAGGATCCTTACTAGTCATACTCAACTCAAGGGCAGCTAACAACAACTTAACAACTTATACAAACTCTGTATTCAGTTTTAATTGCCTTGTCTCAATGTCTCTTTGCCTCCTGCGCCCCCCATTCTCTTTCTTCCTCTCCTAGGGTCACTGTTGAATGTCCCCGCGGGTCGGGGCATAATTGGCGCCTAACGTGGGGCCCCAGGAACGAGGAAGGATGATGAACGCTGCCCGCTATAAGTGACCGGCCGGTCCATCCATTGAGTCGCCGTGAGTCAGGGACCACGAGTGAAGACTCGCATTGTTGCCAGCTGCAGGACTATTCGCCCTGTGAGACAGGCACGGAGCTGCCGCCACAGGTTTACCCGCCCTGTGAGAGAGGCACAGAGGAGGAAAAACCGGCGGGAAGAGGCCCTTGGGGACAGCTAGGGGAAGCTTGGTAGTGGCACACAAGGGGAAGTCACCTCACACAATAACGAAGAGGCGTCTTTCAAAGGTATCCAGGAAAAACCGGCGGGAAGAGGCCCTTGGGGACAGCGAGGGGAAGCTTGGGAGTGGCGCACAAGGGGAAGTCGGCCCTTGGGCCAGAAACTAAAATATAATCTACACAGGAGTTCTACAGGACACGTCACCTTCCTTTGGAGACAGTACAACTAAACTTAAGAGACACTGGTCAAAAGGAA
>NW_006399753.1:29912727-29914378 GCF_000299155.1 Elephantulus edwardii | reverse complement strand
GTCTGACATACTTTGGACATGTTGCCAGGAGGGACGTGTCCTTGGAGAGGGACATCATTCTTGGGAGGGTGGAGGGACGTCGCAGGAGGGGAAGACACTCTATGAGATGGATTGACTTGGTGACTGGGGTAATCAGGATGGGTGTGTTAGAAGCAGTGTGGTTGGCACAGGATAGAGCAGGATTTAGAGCTGTTGTGCATAGGGTCGCTATGAGTCGCAAACGACTCCAAGGCACATAATGACAACAACAACAACGTGAATTAATTGTTAAAAAAAGCTGACTGAAATGACTAGACTACAGATATATGCTTGCTGTCGTTGTAATGCACTGTTGAGTCAACTCATGGAACTCTATGAGCAATGGACCTGAACCTTGTCCTAACGACAACAACTTAATTGTAGTAGTTGATAATTTTCTTAATATCCGTGAGCCATGCATAAGATGAGGTTTTTTCTCTGAATTTTCAATATTTAGTATTTGGAGACAGAACAATGTAAAGAATAAGAAAGAAAGTAGATCTTTAACTTTAAATCTTAAAAATATTCAGAGTCAGTTCTAACTTATGTGTAAATAAACCGAGAAAGAACTTCTAAAGTAAATCAATGTGAAATTGCTAACTTGGAGGAATAAAATACATAGAGAATCAGAGTGTCACAGGAGGACAAGACAAGACCTGAAGGAGAAAAAGAATCACCTGAACACTGGAGTTGGGAACAGAAAGGGCTTTTTTTTCATCAGCTGAGCCTCAGAAGACTATTGTCCAAAACAATTGAGCTCCCCAAACAGCTTTGCCCTGGGCCTTTTTACATTGGTGGCTTGGATGCATGGGTGGGAATTTACAGAAGCAAAAATGTTAGCCTCTCTGTTTCAGGAAGTTAGAGTTGTAATTTAGACATATCCTGGCTTTTTAAACAAGAGAACATTCTTCACAAAGCCATAGCTTCTGCTTCTCTGGCTTTTAAGATAAGGAAGCACAACTCCTCTGGCCTTTTAGATAAGGAAGCATTCTTTACAAGGCCACAGCAAGGGTGCCTCCCTCTCCCCTTAAACTCCCCTTTCATGAGCAATACAGAAAACCTCCCTGGGGACCATGAGAAACTTTGACGGTGCAATAGTTAAGGATTTGGCTGCTAACTGAAGAGACAGTGGTTCCAGCCCACCAGCCAATCAATCCATTTCAGAAAGTTGTGAAAATCTTTCTGTAGAGATTATAACATGGAAAACCTACAGAATTATTTCTATTCTGTCGTATAGTGTTGCTGTGATTTGGAATCAGCCATGTGGTAGTGGCTATCTGGGCAAAACACAAAGCAAAATTTGTTTTCTATAATGTTACAATTAGACAAAAGCTAAAGTATTAATTGAGACATCATTAACTCAACCTGAATTCTATCTTCTTTCTGAGTTTCCCTTCTCAAGTATTACTTTATTTGTTGTTGTTGTTGTTATGTGCCAGTGGAGTCGTTTGCGACTCATAGCGACCCTATGTACAACAGCCCTAAAGCCTGCTCAATCCTGTGCCAATGCATTGTCTCTGACACACCCATCCCGATTACCCCAGTAATCCACCTCATAGAGGGTCTTCCCCTCCTACACTGTCCCTCTACTCTACCCAGCATGATGTCCCTCTCCAAAGACCTGTCTCTCCTT
>NW_006399753.1:29911553-29912627 GCF_000299155.1 Elephantulus edwardii | reverse complement strand
AGTAGCCTGGTTTAACCCTCTCTAGGATGAATCTGTTTGTTTTCTTGGCAGTCCATGGTACATTCAATACTCTTCTCCAGCACCACAGCTCAAAGGCGTCTTTATTTAGAATCTATTATTGAACTAATCCTGTACATTCACAACCAAACAATGGCATCATTCCAGGGCCCAGTGATAAACCTAAAATCCAAAACCAAACCTTTTACCATCAAATAAATTACGACTTATAGACCCCTGCGGCGCAGAGTTACTAGAACCGCACTACTGAATTTTGATGAGGCTCTAATTTACAGAAGCTGATTCCACATCATTCTGATACACAGCAGCTGGTGAGTTTCAACTGCTAATATTTCCAATAGTAAAACAAGCTTGGAAGCAGGAGTGGCATCCACTTCCGTAATAGCTTGCCTCTGGAAACTCTGTGAACCTGGAGAAGGGATGAAAGGCATCCAAGCGTTGAGGACTCTCCTTCATAGGGTCCCTATGAGTCGTCTGCGACTTGACAGCACTTAACAACAATAATATCAACATAGAGAGAGATCAGCTGGCCCAGTGGACAGAAGGCGATGCTACCAAGCCAAAGGTGGATGACTTTTAATCCTCTGCCCTCGGGTCCGTCTTCCATTGCTTTTGTTCAGACATTTCCTCTAGGCCCTATAGCCCTGGCGTGGCCAATTGCCATACAGTGGTCACTTGTGGTTGCTGTGAGGCTGAACACAGTGACACTGATGTGTCAGATGTGTTAATGGCTGGTTATCCAATGCGGACAAAGAGTGGGGTGGAGCTTCCCAGTTAAAACAAGCTTGGAAGGAGGAGTGGCATCCACTTCCGTAATAGCTTACCTCCAGAAATTCTATGAACCTGGAAAGAGGATGAAAGCCACCAAAGTGTTGAGGACTCTCCTTCATAGGGTCGCTATGAGTCACCTGCGACTCGAAGGCACTTAACAACAACAACAGCTGATGCTTTTACAAGGGACAAATGCTATATGGTGCCACTGTTGTAGAATGAGGCTGGCATTGGGGTGGGGGTGGGACTGAGAAAAACTGGATGAAATATGTTTACGGCATTGAA
>NW_006399753.1:29906398-29911247 GCF_000299155.1 Elephantulus edwardii | reverse complement strand
ACACACAAACAAAACAAGTGCACCACCGGGAATCCTTGATAATACTCAAGTCCCCTTCCTACCACCTACTATTCCAAAAAAACCTAACAACCCAATACCTTTTAGTCTATTCTAACTCATGGTGAACTGCTGTTGGATTTTCAAGGCAATAAATCTCCACAGGAGGTGACTCTCCATCTTTTGCCAGAGGAGTGGCTAGAGGATGGATTGGAGCCTTTCAACTAGCAGCTCAACAAGTAATGCACTACACCTGGAACGCTCCTTCAATGATACCTGAGAAGCATGATATAGGAAAATACTCCAAATTTTCAAAGCTACTATCTTATGGGAGATTTATATATCAAATCTAGTCTAGAATGTAGCAAAGCCCCCATGCGGTTAGTACGTAAGAAACTGAAAACTGCATCTTTGCTGATTTGACCAGGCTAAAATGAGCAAAATATTCTTAATGAAGTAATCTAAAGGATTTGAACATTTAGGCAGAGACTTGTCTGATAGGGATGTGGAGAGTAAAGGACCAGAAGGAGATATATTGTACAAAAACATTTCATTAATGGCAGTCTAATTGTTTGATATTCTCTTTGCTCTGTTATTAGGATGTTTAAAAAAATTTAGTAATTACCAACACAGTTAATGTTTATTGTATAACCTCACAATGAACATGAGGTGGAGGGGAATCACATACACACTAACACCCTGGAATTTCAATAGCTATAAAGGGGGAAAGCCCCCCAGAAGCCTGTCAGTGTTTAATACTTAGTCTTGTAAACACAGTGTATTGATAAGTGCTAAAAAACAGTGTTGTGAATTACATAATATGCCTTTCACTTAATATTTCATGAGCAGTTTTCATGTCTTTATATATCTTTGTAAAAGGATGTTTTAATTTTATTATTATTCATTTGAATGAGTGGTAGGTCTGAACTATTTGTAGTTAGTAACAAAAGACTTAACCACTGTAGCAACAGTACACCTTCCCAGAGTAAAGCATAATTAATTAACATAGCCAGTTCATTATTAATAAAAACTCCAGGATTTCTTTTTGCAATTATAGTTATAGTTATAACTAACATTTTTGTTTAAAAATATCTGTATCTATCAGATTTTTTACATTAATTACATTTTTTAAAAAGTATATATAATTTGAAACTGTAACTCACTGCTGCCAAGTAGGTTATGACTCATTTTGTTGTTAGGTGCCATAGAGTCAAGTCCAACTCAAAGCTACTGTATGAACAACAGACCTGAGCCCTGTCCTATGCTGTGCCATCCTCAGCAACTCTAACACACTTGAGCCCATTGCTGCAGTTGCTGTGTCTGTTTTTTTCCATTGAAGGTCTTCTTCTTGGGCTTCTGAGGTTGTAAACAACAATGGGAAGAGACCTTTCTCTTTCTCCTGTGGATTCAAACCGGTGCGGACATGCAGGCTGTAGGTTAGCAGCTCAACTCACTATGAACTACATACACCACATGAGCTCCCTATGTAATTTTTAAAGGACTTAAAAGTATTAGTGAACATCTTTTAGAAAGTTTGTGCCCATTTATATCTATATTACAATGATGTGAAAGTACCCCTTATTCATCTTCATGTAGTCAATGAATAATATTTTAAGGAAATATAATGCTCATTTGTTAGGGAAATGTAGCATTGTAGGTTTGTTTGTTGTTATGTGCCATCGAGTCACTTGCGACTCATAGTGACCCTATGTACAAGAGCGCTAAACGCCGTTTTATCCTGTGTCAACCTCGTCGTCTCAAACACACTCATTCCCACCACTCCACTCACAGAATCGATCCATCTCATTGAAGGTCTTCCTCTCCTTTGCCGTCCGTCCCTCCACTCTGCCAAACATGATGTCCCTCTCCAAGGACCAGTCCCTCCTTGCAACATGCCCAAAGTATGTCAGATGATGCTTCAGAATCCTTGACTCCAAGGAGCATTCTGCCTTCACTCTCTCCAGGACAAACCTTTTTGTTCTCCTAGCAGTCAACTCTCTTCTCCAGCACCACAGCTCAAAGGCATCAATTCTTTCTATCATCCCTATTCACTGTCCAACTCTCTGATGCATAGCACGTAATTGCAAAGACTATAGCCTTGATCAGGTGCACCTTAGTCTCCAGACTGACATTGTTGCTCTTCGGTACTCTTGAGAGGTCCCTCACAGCTGACTTTCCCAATGCAATTCATCTCCTGATTTCCTGGCTGCTGCTACCAAGAGTGTTGACTATGGAACCAAGTAAACTAAAACTGTTAACAATCTCAATCTCTTCACCATCCATACTGATGCCACAATTGGCCCAGTGGTGAAAATCTTTGCTTTCTTGATACTGAGCTTCAATCCATATTGAAGACTGGAGTCCTTGACCTTCTGCAGCAGCAAGCACTTCAGGTCCTCCTCAATTTCAGCAAGCAGGGTTGTGTCATCTGCATAATGCAAGTTGTTGATGATTCTTCCACCAATCCTGGTGCTACAGTTGTCTTAATCTGCATTACTTTAATTAGCAGAACAGTTTGATGTTATGTACCTACTCCTAGCTTACCCTTAAAAGCAGGTTTTCAGAGGCAGTAAATGGCTTGGGAAGTGAGTGCTTATCTTTCTCCGTGGAGCAGCTGGGGGGATCCAAACCACCATTACTGTGGATTGGCAGCACAACTTCTTACCATGAAGTCACCAGTGCTCCTTAGAATAATTTGTGAATTTTTTGAAATGTTTCCATTGATTATTTGTGTAGGCTTCTGTCAGTTCATATTACTTTGCATGTATGTATCCTAATTAACCTTTTGCTTTAGTTCTTATTTATCTATCTAAATTTCTTTTCTTCTATGATTAAAAATATGTCTTATGGTTTTTACATGTTTATTTTAATTTTGCTGCTGGAATTTTTTTTTTTTGCAAGTTTGCATTTATATGTGCTCATGTTGCCAAAGTTACCAAAATTTTCTTTTTCTTTTGTACTTATAAAGTTCCTCTTCATGCAAAAGTAAATTACTAACCCTCTATATTTTACTCTAGGATATTATGGATAATTTTCTAATATTTAATGCTATTATTCATCATGAGTTTATTTTGACATATAGTAGGAAGATATAACTTTAATCTCAACCGTTTCTCCCCCCCAATAATTAACCTATTCTCTTAGCATAATTTACTGAGTAATCAGCCTTTTCCTTTCAGATCTGAAATACCACTTTGTGCCATGTGTTATTATATAAATTACATTTATGTATTAAAAAAATCTTGCAGTATTTGTATATATATATTCCTACACTGCTATAGCATTGCTGTAATTATTTTGGTATCATATGTTTTTAACAATGGTAAGTGAATGTTTTTTTATGGTTCTTGACAAATTTCTGAGCTCGTGCTTGCTACTTGAGTTTCCAGGAATGCTTTAGAATAAATTTGTCAAGTTAAAAGATTTGGTTTATACAAAATTGACAAAACATTTTGGAGATTGTGGTTGACATATAATGAAATCTCTCACTCCCCCAGATTTCCACAACTAATCCCAAGAAACTGTGAATTTGTTCCTTTTTTTAAAGTCAGTAAAAATGCCACTTTGAGGAGGAAGGTGTACCAGAGCCAACTCATAGAGTTTTCAATCTCCTTATACATGCAAATGCTTAGGAATGAATAAGGAAAATGGCAAGAGTTGCTGCGTTTGGATTATTGTGCTCTCTATACCATGGACTGCAGGCAGAATAAATAAAACTTTTAGAAGTGCAACCAGAATGCTCTTTAGGTGAGAGGCTGGTGAGGCCCATCTCACTTTACTCGCTGGAGTAAAGTCCCTGGAGGGTATCTACTTGGTGAAGTAGAGAGGCAGTGAAAAAGCTTTTCAAGGAGATGAGCTGACAGTGGCTATAATAATAAGCACAAACAAAGCAACAATTGTGAGGATGATGCAGAATTTTCCAGTTTCCCTCTTGCTGTATGTAGGATCACTATGAAAAGGAGCCTATTGGGTGGCACTAACAGCAGCAATCTTCAGAGCTCATGAATTTGTTACTTCACATGGCAAGGTAATAAATGTGATAATATTTGATATATAAGCAGAAGGAGAGCTTTTGTGGATTATCTGAGTATATGCACTATAATATAAGGGGGTCTTAGTAAGGGAAAGGCAGAAACAGGAAAGTCAGAGAAAGAGCTAACAGAAGCTGTATTAGAGCAATTTGAAGATACTATACTGCTGAGTTAGTAAGAGTAGGAAGGGTCTTCAAGCTAAAGAATGCAGACTACCCTCGGATGAATACCCTGGAAAGAATACAGCACTGCCAACACTTTACATTAAATCCAGTAAGACCATTTTGGATTTCTGAATCCCACACCTGTAAGACAATAACTTAGCATTGTTTTTAGCCACTAATTTGTGGTAGGGAGCTCTGGTGGCCTAGAGGGAACGTTGTGCTATCAACACAAAGGTTGGTGGTTTGAATCAGCCATTGGCTCCATGTAAGAAAGAGTGGCATTCTCCTCCCATAAAATTGATAGTTTATGAAAACTTACTGCAAGGTCAACTATGACTTCATTATTACTTAATGGCAACAAAAGAGAGAGAAATTTGTGCCAATTTATTACAGCAGCAATTGAAACCTAATAAAAGATAAAAGACATACTTGCAGCATTGAGCTTTTGTTTCTAGATTAGTGTGTCAAGGTTCTGATGAGGGGAAGCTAGACTTCAATTTAGAGCATACAAGGAATAAACTAAAAATGAAAGAAAAAGAGGGTTTAAATGGATTTTTCTGTCTCAGGCTCTCGTATTTTTGCCTGAAAAACTTATTTCTTACAAGTTTTCAGGATTTCTTATTTTTTTAAACTTTTTAAAAAATTTTATTATTTTGT
>NW_006399753.1:29882820-29905866 GCF_000299155.1 Elephantulus edwardii | reverse complement strand
CTGGGATTGCAGTGCAGCTTCCTGCCACTAGGCCACCAGAGCTCCCCTAGAATACTGCTCTTTCTAAAATGCACTTTAAAAAATTTTGTTACTATCTTATTTTCAATGGTTTTACTTTGTTATTAGTATTTGTGAGTCACCTTTCCCCCCAGCATGATTGTGATTAGTAGTCCTTTCTGGATCTATATTTTGTTGTCCATCAGTTTTGGAAAATCCTGGGCTATTAGCATTAAACAATATATTGGCTACCATTTCTCTTTTTCTCCTTTCTTGAAACACAAGTTACATATATGCATGTGCTATATACATGCCCCACATGTCCCTTATATTATTTTTTAATATTTTTTTATTCCTGCTTTAGTCCTTATATTTCCCATTTGAGTAATCCTGTTTTCAGTTGTGTTCAAGTTTTTGTTATAACCACCACTGAGTTTTTCATTTCAACTTCCCTATTTTTTAGGTCTGTAATTTTGCATTGATGTTTTCTTGGAATTTCTGTTTGCCAAATGAAATTTTCTATTTCATAATACAAAAGTTACAGCAATCACCACTATTCAAAAATGCATCTCTGGTGACTCATTTGTTTGTCCCTATGGGCATGATTCTGTTATTCATGCGTGTTTCTTTGTTTGTTTTTAAAATTTTGTCCTTTTTTTGAATGAGAAGTAATATTTTATGTCAAATGCCAGACATTGTTTATAAAACACGTAGATATTCTTGATGAAATTATTTTACTTTAGAAAATCATCTACAATTGTTTAGAACCACTTACAGGACATTAACTAAGATCAATTGCCTTCAAATTGGATTTCAGATCTTGTTTCATTTTGTATTCCTCTAGTTTATCCACATTTATTCACATTTCTACACAGGGAAGGGTCCTAAATGAAAGCTTTAGGTGTTTGTTAGAATCCCTATAAGTAAACTGTTTTGAAGTTAATTTTTCCTTTCGATTCATTTCTCTCATTCCCTCTCCCTTCCTCCTTCTCTCTCTGTCGTCAAATCAGAACCTACTCATAGCTGACCCTCCTTTGAGTTTCCAAGGCACTGCAATCCCAAAGTCGTGTGGTTTGAGGCTACCCGCAGGAGAAGGATGGGCAATCTCCTCCTGTGCAATTAACTGCCTCTGAAAACCAACCGCAAGGTGTACTATGGGTCAGTTCTGACTCTATGGTAAACAGCAACAACTTACAAGGGATCTCTGATAAGGAGTTGCACTGCCACCTCCAAGACATGTGGTTTGAATCCACCAGGTGCTCATGGGAGAAAGATCAGCAGTCAGTCTCCTCCCTTGCAATTTGCTGATTTATTGCCTCTGAAAACTCACTAGAGGGTCATCTATTTTGATTCATGTGGTTCCAACTAGAGGGCAAATAACAACATGAAATCGCAAGGGGGGAGATTGTCACTTTTCTCCTGAAGAGCCACAGGTAAATTCAAATCACAGGAGATGTGTGACCTTTTGGCTAGCAGTGCAGCATGCTATGAACTATGTCATAAGAGTTCCTTAACTTTTGTTTCCTAGCCCCTTATAGGTCTGCTGACTTTATTTTAGTGGCCACTTGGGTTTTGTTACTGGATTCTTAACCTCTCTCCTTAATTCTATCAAAATTTAACATATATCCCTAAAGGTAAAGTGGAATGTTACTGTTATTGCAATGTCCTGTGGAGTTGGCTATGACTCATAGTAACCCTGTGAACAATAGCTCTGAATTTCGCCCTTTCTTGAGCCAATCTCACTGTCCCTGACACACTTGCCCCCATTGCCACAGTCACTGTGTCAAACCATCTCTTCCAGGATCTCCTTCTCCTGTGCTGATCCTCAACTGTTATTCCTGGCCATGTGTCCATAGTATGTGAGACACAGCTTCATATTCTTTGTATCCAAGGAGCAATCTGGTTTCACCCTTTCTAGGATATACCAGTTTGTCTCCTTGGCAAGTCGATGGTATGTTCAATATTTTACTCCAAAACCACAACTCAAAGGCATTGATTCTGCTTTTTAAACAATTTTTTAAAAATTAATTTTAATGACCATTTACAGAGATTTTGGATTTCCATTCATTTGTTGCTGCACTTTTCTTGCTGCCCACTCCTCCCCTCCAGTCTACTCCTCTCTTTGAAAAGGAAAAAAGAAAAAAAGAAAAATTCCTTCATTGGTATACAATCCCCCCATCCCTTCCCACCCCTTCCCTGAGTATACTTCACTATGCAACCTTAATTCTGGACTCCTGTGATAACCATAATACCCAATCATATATTGCCTTTAATCTGTTCTTTCCTTCATCTGTTTCAATACAGTATATATAATTTATCCAGTTTTTCTCAGTCTTACCTCACCCTGATGTCAGTACCATTCTACAACAGTGGCACCATGCAGTATTTGTCCTTTTGTGACTGAGATATTTCACTCAACATAATGTCCTCCAAGGTCACCCATTTTGAATAATATTGCATGAGTTCCTTGTTTTTCAATGTGGCATAGTATTCCATTGTGTGAATATATCACAGCTTCTCTATCCTTTCGTTTGTTGATGGTCACTTAGGTTGCTTCCAACTCTTTGCTATTGTAAACAGAGCTGCAATAAACATGGGTGTGCATATATCTGCTTGGATGGCAGTTGTGGTCTCTGGGGTATATTCCCAGTAATGGGATTGCTGGGTCAAATGATATCTCTATTTGCAACTTTTAGAGAAAGTGCCACACCGCTTTCCACAACAGTTGAACCATTTTACATTCCCACCAACAGTGAATATGAGTTCCAGTTTCTCCACAACCTTGCCAGCATTTGTTGCTTTCTGTTCTGTTAAATTTTGCTATTCTGACTGGGGTGAGATATCTCATAGTTGTTTTGATTTGCATTTCTCTTAGAGCTAGGGATTTTGAACATTTCTTCTTGTGCTTGTTGGTCATCTGAATGTCCTCTTTGGTGAAGTGTCTGTTCATATCCTCTACCCATTTTTCAATTGGATTATTTCTCTTATTGTGGTGTGGAAGAATATCCCTTTTTCGTGGATAGGAAGACTCAATATTGTGAAAATGGCAATACTATCAAAGGCAATTTACACGTTCAATGCAATCCTAATACAAATAACAATCTCATTCTTCGACGAGATGGAAAAGGTAATTTCCAGTTTCATATGGAATGGAAAGAAGCCCCAAATAAGCAAAGCACTCCTTAAGAATAGAAAAAAGTAGGTGGCATCTCTCTCCCTGATTTCAAATCCTACTACACTGCTGTGGTGATTAAGACAGCATGGTACTGGTACAATGACAGACACATAAGTCAATGGAATAGAATTGAGAACCCAGAAATCAGCCCATCTACCTATGGTCAACTGATTTTTGGCAAGGAGATGAAATCAGTTAAGTGGGGAAATGACAGCCTTTTTAACAAATGGTGCTGGCAAAATTTGAAAGCTATCTGCAGAAGACTCAAGCAAGATCCCCACCTCACTCCATATAGAGAAAAACCAACTCTAGGTGGATCATGGACCTAGGACTAAAACCAGGACTATAAACTTCATTAAAGAAAAGCTTAGAAACATTCTAGTAGTCCTAATCCACAACATAAATAGTCTTCCAAGTATCCTCAAAAGTCTAAAACCAGGAGAAGATAAAATAGATGAATGGGATCTTCTAAGAATCAAATCCCTATGCACATCCAAAAACTTCTCCAACAGGGTAAAAAGGGAAGCCACAAACTGGGAAAAGTATTTGATAATGACATGTCAGATAAGGGACTTATATCTGATTCTTCTTTTGTTATTCATCTCTAGAATGACATTGTTGCTCCTTAGCACTCTGGAGAGGTCTCTGACGTCAGACCTTCTCAGAGCAATTAATTTTTTTATTTCCTAACTACTGGTGTCAAGACTGTTGATTGTAGATCTGAGCAATCTGAAATTGTTAACAACCTCAAGTTTTTCATCTATCATGATGCTGCCAGTTGGTCTGGTGGTTAAAAATCTTTGTTTCCTTAATAGTGAGATGTAATCCATATTGAAGACTGCAGTCCTAGGCCTTCTGTGGAAAACGCTTCAGGTCCTCCTCAGTTTGAGTGGGCAAGGTTGATGATCTGCATAACTCAGGTTATTGATGAGTCTTCCTCCAATTCTGGTGCCATTTCCTTCTTCATAAAGTCCAGCCTCCCAAATAATCTGTTCTACAAATAGATTGAAAAAAAATATGGGGAAAGGACACACACTTGATGAACTCCTTTCTTTATTTTGAACCATACAGTGTTCCCTTGTTTTGTTCTGTTTTTCTGGTCTAAGTAGATTTTGGACAGAAGTGAGAGGGTAGTGGCATTATAATATATCAAATTAACTTCAACTAACATTGCTGTTAATGGAACTTAGGTTTATAATGTTTTGACTGCCTTGGAAGTTAGAATATTGGAACTCACTGCGCTCTTTTAAGTTTTATATTGTTTTACATACAAAATTCATTTACATTGTGTTTCATTCATGTATACTGTGTTTATACATTCCTTCATTCACGTTGTTTTAATGATCATTTCCATACACTGTGTTTTATAAAATTGCTATTGAACTGTGCCCAATATCACCTTATCTTTTCAAGTCCCCACTAGTTCTATCCTAACTTCTTCACTCTTTTCCTCCACCAAACAAATCTTCAACCTCACGATTTCCCCTATTCCCCCACCCTCAGCCTCCCTGTCCCCTGCCCTTCCCCCTTTAGAATTTTATCCTCATCTTACAAGTTATCCTTCTATTTTTGCAGTAACGGTCTTATGCATTATTTATCCTAATGAGACTGTGTTAGTGCACTCAATATAATGCTCTCTTTTATACCCTTTTTTAGAAGTTTCCATTGTTGACAGCATTGATCTTCCAACCAAAAACAAAAGTTAGGTTACATTTTCTTAGGACAATTTACCAAGTTGTAGTTGGTGGCACAATGTTAAAGAGTTATGATGCAAACCCAGAGGCATGTGGTTCAAATACACCAACTGCTCCATGGCAGAATGATGGGCAGTTTCCTCTCATTTGATTTATTGTCTCTGAAAACCTATTGGATTGTCAGCTATGAGTTTTAACTTGATAGTACGTAATAAATAATAGCAAAACAGAAGCACTCAAAGTGTAGCATAAAACGTCAGATATGTAGTGGTTAGTATTGCTTACTGGGTGAATAATTTAGGTAGCTAATAAATAGCTGGTGGCCTAGTGGCAAGAAGCTACACTGCAATTCCAAAGGTACCAGGTTCAAGGCTACCAGATGCTCCACTGGAGAAGGATGAGCAATCTTCTACTGTTCAGTTAACTGCCTCTGAAAACCCACTGTAGGGTCAGCCATGGGTCAGCTCCAACTCTATGGTACACAACAACAGTCAGTAAAACACAATATCAAACAATATCAAATATAACATTATAAAATTTCTTTAAGCTCACGTGTTTTTGTGAAGTATAAACTGGAAGGGAAGATATTGGAAATTAAACATTATTACTATGAAGACTTACCTGCTATTTGGAAAGAAAAAAAATTCTAAACCTTTTCAAACCATAATTCTCTAATCTGTTACCTTACACATGGCCAAAGTTAGCATTACTAATTGTGAAGTAATCTGTAATTATACAACTCAGATATTGCTAAAAGTGTTGTTTAAGTGACATCTAATGAAGGATTTCTTACTATATTCTTCCTGCAGAAAATTCAAGAGAATAGGTAAGTCTTTAAAATTATAGCATAGATTACCAATCGTGGAAATGACAAATCCAGAATGCAGAATATTATTGAGTTTCCTTGGCTGATTATATTAAAATAAATAATAATGTCACTGGAGTTTTTGATACTAAAATTTTTATTTCAGTAAATAGAAGAAAGAAAAAATAAGCAATGTAATTATTGTCTGTGACAATTGAATACATTTTAATATACACTTTACAGAATAATTTTAATGTACCTAGTTATTAATATATAGAAGAATATAATTATTATGTTTATTACCAGGATATGCATGTTGATATACAAAGGGGTAAAGTGTCATAGCTACAATTTATTTTTAAGTCACTTAGAAAAAAAAATAGATTAAGTGCAAAGTTGGTTAGATGGGTAGAAGAAGGCAGTCACATTTGAAGCTGAAATAATGTACACAAGAAAGAAGAGATTTATATGGTTATGTCATGCCTAAGTCTGCAATCAAACTTTCTGTATTATTATGCTCTGGTACTATCAACCTTCCCTTCCCCCAGATAAATGTTCAGTGAGAAATTCTGGAGGAGTTTGCTTAAATATCTTATTTTAAGTCCTATGAGATACCACACTATTTATTAGTTCCTTTAGCAACTTTTCATTTTAAGGGTCACCACATTTCATTTCTGTACTCAACACAAGTTTTTATTTGTTGAGTGAAATGGGGGGAAAACTCTTATAAAACACTGCCTACATTTTCAATATTGCACTGTTACATTATGAAAATATTTAAGAACCAAATGATGCTAATCTGTTAATACAATGAAAACTGCTACCTACAATTTAAGGTTATCCTTTCATTTTCCTTAGTGAAATAAGATTTCTCTGTGGGAATTTCTTCATGTTACCCAATCTTATTACCTATGGCTTTTCCTGTCTTCCATTCCAACTTCTTCTGTATCCCAGGTACAAATAATCATAAAGATAGCTCTGTACTCAGTCTCTTGCTTTCAAAATAATTGCAGAACCTAGCACTTGCACTGTATTTGGTTTTCCATTTTGAAAGTGATTTACAATCAGTGACTAGCTGAGCTCCCTTACCCATGAAATTTACTTCTTGATGACAGAAGGAACAAGTTCTTGGCATCTGGCTATGGCCACTATTGCAACTATGGGGCAGGGAGAAAAATCAGCTCTGTGGATAGAGGAGCAGGTAAGGGGTCAGGAGAATTCTGTCCTATTTTTCACTCTGTGCTTGAGTTACACACATCCTTGTTTAAGAGACACAATTGCTCACTGTAAATTTCACCACATGTAGGAAGAGGAAAATTGAATCCACATAGAAATAAAGAAGCCTCAGATGCCCCGAAAAAATTATCTCTTCCCCACATAGTATTTTATGTTAAAAGGTTGTTTACATTTCTGAAATAATACAGTAAGTAAGATATTCTTACTATATGTATTTCCTATGTTCTCCCCCCAAAAGGTCTTGGAGAAGACAGAATAGCTATAAAGTTAGAACAATTGCTAGTATCCTATTACCCTCAAAAGCTTTATTTTAAATCTCAGCCATCATATTGTTTCTTCAGGATTATAAAAATAATTATTGAGAATTGTGATGACCTACATGATGGTATCTCTCCTAATTTTGAAAGATTTTGTGTACGTTTTGGTTCCCCACCCCTTTAGTGCAAGTGACAGATTAAAGTGTAGCAGATGATATTAAGACAGTATTGCCAAATTGTAAGGTTTCTTTTCACCTTGTTGGGGAAAGTTTTTGATGTACACAGGGATTTACTCTTTATAAGGTCCCATTCATCAATTTTATCCTCTTCAGACTGTGTTTCTGGCTGTATCTGGCCATCTCTTTTTACTGTAGACTAGGACTTCTAAGCATGATCCCAGTTTGTCTCTTATGAACTTGATGTTTTGGGGTTTACTCCCAAGTCTCTTATCCACCTTGAGGTGATTTTTGTGTATGGTGTGAGATGTGGATCCTGTTTCAGCTTTCTGCAGGTAGCAGTCCAGTTTTGCCAGCATCATTTGTTGAAGAGATTGTCATTTCCTCATTTGATAGCATTGATTTCCTTGTCAAATATCAGTTGGTCATAGATAGCTGGGTCTATTCCTGGGTTCTCAATTCTGTTCCGTTGATCTATGTGCCTGCCATTGTACCAGTAGTGTGCTGTTTTGATTACTACTGCTGTGTAGTAGGTTTTGAAGTCAGGGAGTGCATACCTCCCATTCATTTTTGTTTCTCAGAAGTGTTTTGCTTATGCAGAGTCTCTTGCCTCTCCAAATACACTTGACAATTTCCCTTTAGATATTCTTGAAAAATTAATTTGGCATCTGAATTGGGATTGCATTGAATTTGTAGATTGCTTTTGGTAGCATTGTCATTTTCACAATATTGAGTGTTTCTTTCCATGAACAGGGTACATTTTCCCCCTTTTTTAGGTCTTTTATTGTGTCTTGCAGAAATGTTCTGTAGCTTTCTTTGTATAGGTGTTTTGTATCTCTAGTTAGATTTACTCCCAACTATCTCAACTTGTGGTTGGCTATTGTAGATGGTATTGCTTTCTTGGTTTCCTTCCTTGAGCTCTTTTTGTAACTGTAGAGGAATCCCTCTGATTTTTAGATATTGATGTTATATCCTGCCGTTCTATTAAATTGGCCTACTAGCTCTAACAGTCTTTTTGTTGAGTCTTAGGGTTTTCTATGTACACTATCATATCATCGACATATAGTGCTATATTAATCATCTCTTTGCCTATCTGGATGCCTTTTATTTCTTTATCTTGTCCTATTGCCCTAGCAAGCACTTTCAGTACATAGAAGTGGTGACAGTGGACAACATATGGCAATACTATCTCAGACAAGAGTCTCGTAATGAAAGTTTATAGAATATTCCTGAGCATCCACAAGAAAAAGATGGATATCCCAATTACAAAATAAGCCAAAGATATGGAAAGAATTTTCACAGAGGAAGGTATTCTGATGGCCAACAGACATATGAAGAAATGCTCTAAATCACTGGCAATAATAGAGATGCAAATCAAAACCACAATGAGATACCATCTCACTCCAGTAGCAGTGGCAAAATTTAACAATACAGCAAGTAATAAATGTTGGAGAGGATATGGTGAGATAGGAACTTTTTTACATTGTTGGTGGGATTGTACAATGGTACAACACCTCTGAAAGGCAGTGTGGCACTTCCTCAAAAAGCTGAACATAGACATTCCATATGACTCAGCTAATCCATTGCTTGGAATATACTTTAAGAAAATGAGAACTGAGGCTGAAATGGAAACTTGTACACCAATGTTCATAGAAGCATTACTGACCATCACAAGAACACGAAAATAGCCCAGATGCCCAACCACAAACGAATGGATTGAGAAGTTGTGGTACATTCAACATTCATACAATGGAATGCAGCATGCAGGAGCAATGATTTTGTAAATTACTATCTAACTTGGGAGGACCTAGAGAACATTATGCTGAGTAAATTAACTCAGTCTTACAAGGACAAATGCAATATAAAACCATTATTGTAGAATGAGTATGAGGATCCAAGTTGAGGGTGGAGTGGCGTGGAAATAAAGTGGATGGTTGGGCTGGGGGTAGACTTTTAATCATAGGATTGTACAATTTGATGTGTGGGTGAGGTGAAGGAAATGAGAAGGATCTTTTGTGAAAAACAATGTATTCAAACTTTATAAATAAATCAGTACAAAAAAAAAGAAGAAATTAAGACAATGCAAAAGAACAAAAGAATGACTGCAGATGATAATCAGAAAAAAAAGACATATATATCTGAATATATGTTTTGATGAGCTAATTAATAGCTATCACCTTTTTAAATAACAGTAGTTATTAGAATAAAAGCAATTGCTCTCCCTAGAATTCCTGTTCCTGTCTCTGTGTCTTTCACACATTACAAAAACTATGTCAGGTAGATAGATTGACTAGACGTGTTATGGGTTGAAGTGTAGATGACTAATATTAATCATGATAAATATTTGTAAACATGAAAGTGGTGCTTTTTCTAAAGAGATTAAAATAACATTCAGGTTTAGGGAATTTGTAAAAGAAAAAGTAAATAATGCATAAAAACAAATCATTCAGTGATTTCCTGTTGCTCAGAAAATACAATCACATTAACTCATGGAAGAAGGGTGTCTTCTTTTGCCATATTTCTGTCCTCCCTTCAGCAGTGAGAAGTTATTTCACTTATAACAAGTAGCCTTTATACACAAGCTCCACTTACTTTAAAGTCTCATGTAGGAGAATAATTTAAGAATGGCTAGGAAGATCAATTAGTGAAAATACTCATTTTCCAGAATAATAACTTCCATACTCCACTCTCACCTTGTTTACTTCTGCCCTAAAGACAGTCTTCTGGAAGTTCCATTTTTATCACTGTTTCCATAATTTATTATAATCAACACAGTTGACTATTATACATAACAAAACACAAGTAAACATTTTGCTGATATTCTGCTTTTAGTTAGGTCCATCCAATATCAGCAATGATATCGTACCTTCCATGGCTTCTTTTGAATCTAGTTTGAATTTCTGGATGTTCTTTGTAATTTTATTGCTCTATCCGCCTCATTAAGGTAGACTCTATTTTGAGGAGACAATTTTATTTCAAGTGATTTCCAACCTGAGGAACTCATCTCCAGGACTTATACTCGGCAATGTTCTGCACCTTTTCAAAGGTATTTGAAGGCCCATTATTTCAAGAATGGAGGTTAAGTCTTGCTTCTTAAGCTTTCTTAGTCTGGAAGGTCCATTAAACTTGTTTAAAAAGGGTGATGATTCTGAAACTTGAAATGCTGGTGGCATAGCTTCCAGTATCACAGCAACACGCAAGCCATCAGAAGATAACAAACTGTAAATCTCTTGAGATTTATGGTCATGGAAACCCAATTGGGGGATCACTGTGAGTCAAGATCTACTTGATGGCATTGAGGTCATTGTTTTTTGCACTTGGTGTGGGGTGTTTTTTGTTTGTTTGGTTTTTAGTAAACATGCTTTTTTTTTTTTTGCTGGAAACCCCTTGTGTCAGTTCTACTTTGTCCTATCAGATTGTCAAGAGAAACAATTTGACTTGGCAGCAGTACATTTTTGGGTTTTCATTGCTCTAATTTTTTTTCTGCATTTCTTCTTTTGAGCATATACTCATTTTTAATAAAGAAAATGAATATAATGTATTAATTTAAAAAAGTGAATATTCATATTTTCATTTTAAAAATGTTCCAACTTAAAAATGCCACCTTTAGTTTTGCATTAATTTCTATGATGAGTCATTAATTTTGATACATATATATTCAATTCTTTGTTATGCTTTGCTTTCTTCAAATACTTTTCCAATTAAAATTTCCATTTTTCTTATTCAGTGTATATATACTGATATTTAAAATATTCACTCTTTTAATTACAGTAAAAAGAAGCACATTCTTTAAAGTACATACATATCAAATCTTTGTCAATTTGATCAAGGAGAAAAATACCCTAATATAGTTGGAAGAAAACACAAAAACTATCACATGATTCAAATGATGTCTAAGAATTACTTTTCTTTAACTAACTGCTCAGGTTTATGTGCAAAACTTGACTACAAACAGCCTGTTACCATATGAATTTAAACAAGTCCACCATTTGGCTGAAGCTTCCTGCAGAAGAAAAGCCCATTTTACAGTCTATTCACACCTGACTTTATGGCACTTCACCAGGGAAGGGCAAAACAGTTTAGACATTCACAATAAGAACCAACTTGAACCTTATTTAACTTCCAAACCTTCTAAATTTCTTCAAGGCTCAGATAATTCCCACAAAGTCTTGCCTCACTTCCTCCCTGCTCTCACCACCTGCCCTCTGGGAAATCAAACCCCCTACTTACTAGAAGAAACAAGCACTACTTATATATTTCTTAACAACTTAGGGTTTCCCACATTTTATTGTGGCTGTGTTTAGGAAAATTTAAAGAGAAGGAGAAGATTTTCTCTTTAGAATAACAACTCTACCAATAACACCTAAATGAAGATATATGTTTAATATTAATTTTCCCTATTTTAAATAAAATGTTTTGAATCAAGAGAAGCATGAAGTATAAAGTCATCATTATGAAGCTGATTTTCACATATAGCTTAGGATATGGTACTCTCCATTCTTAGGAAATACATGTAAACGAAATACCTAGTAACAAAAGCCACTGCAAATGAAAAGTTGGTCATTCAATGACTGCTTAAATTTTGTCCTCAGTGCTTTATTGATAAGTTAGTGTTAAACAGTTACTTCCTAGATACTAATGCTATAATTACATCTTGCATTTGTGCAATGTTTTGTGCCTATAATTTTATCTTTCTATGACTACTACTAAATAAAGAAAGTTTACACAGAATTATGACATTTTATGTATAAAATCTAAATTGTCCTGTAAGGGAAATGTCAAAATAAATGATAATTTAATATACAGATAGCTATGTCAAAAATAATAAATTAGCATTATTTATTAAATTGAGAGTCAACACTCCAGTCATGCTTGCTTTTTTATTTGAGATGAAACTGACAGGCAACAAACATCACCAGAGCAGCCATTTGTAAAGGGAATTCACAGTTAGAGAAATGTGGGGCTTAACCTTAAGCAGAACAAGAAGACCAGATTCTGATTTCAGTATTGTCAGCATGAGGCTTGATCTAGCCACAAATATACAGTCTTCCTCTCAGAAACATATTTCTAACATATGGATGCATTTTCTCTATTTATTTCCATCCATAGCCATTGTCAATATTTATTTCCATTCATAGCTATTGTCACAAGAGCACCAACATAGCAGGGAAAATGTTAAGTAAAAAGTATAAATTTAGTAGAGTGAAAGAAGTGACATCTTAAAAAATTCATTTTCTTTATATTTTCAGTTTGAAGAATATCAACATTTGTACATGCCTGCTTTAATTATCTTTGTTGTTGTAACAGAATTACTATAAATTGGCAACTTTAACAAACAGAAATTTGTTATTTCACTCTTTAGGAGGTTAGAATTTCAAATTCAGAGGAAAATCTCTTTCAATGATTCACACACACACACACCCGCTTTCCGGACTCTAGAGTGAAGTCCTTGCCTCCTTCCCGTATCAAAGCCTTGGCATGCCTTACAGAGCTATATTAGTCTTCATGTATTCTATCCCTACGTCTCAAAGGTTCTCAGCCCAGGGTAGTATTCTGTTTCTTTTTTCTTATAGTAGTAGACTCCTTCTTCACTATTTGCTTATCTTTCAGTCTTGATAAATTGTACTTCAGATTGTTATGAAAGAGTCAACACAATGGCACCTAAAAATAACAACAGCGTAAAATAAAGATGTGTCACAAATTTTGGAACCATGGTGAGAAATGAGTGGCTGCACCATGAAGGTGGCCAAGTCTGATTTCTGCTTGCTTCATAATGGGAACTTTTCTCAACAATACTATACATAGCAGCAAACAGATAACTACTAGGTCAGATATGCCACCTCACATGTTCTTGCACCTATTTCCACCAATCACTGGATTTGTTGTTGACTCACTCACAGTTGTGGTATCAGGAGGAGGGTTTATTAGGAAAATAAGTAGGGAAGTGGGAGAGGTAAAGAGTATTTTACTATGCAAGTCCAGGTTTAGACCACACTCCCAAACCAAATTAAGATAAAAACACAATACTATAATTAGTAAAATTCTTGGTTCCAGTTCAGCAACACAAATTTAAGAAGCCTCTAGTTTCATTAAACATCCTGCAAGATTTGCCTTGAAGCAGTTATAAGTCAGCTTTTCCTTCAATCAACTGGAAAGAAAAAGCTTTAACTGTGGCCAGCACAAATGCAAGAAGCCTCAGGTTATACCTTGCCAATCTCTCCACATAAATGCCACAGTCTCTGCACAATCTCTCCACTGTCATTGTTGCTGGGATCTCACTCAACAGTGTGAAAAGCACTCTCTCTTATATAAGTCCCACCACTATTGATGATTTGCAAGACATTATGTCCACAGTTAAGGTAGCTGGAGACCAGTGGGGATAAATGTAACTGCTAGAAAAGTCAACTTTAAACTAACCCCACATGTGGTTTAGTCAATTCAATTTAATCCATGATAATGCATACATTTAAAAAAATCCATAATAGATGACTCCACATACCCATTTCTTCTGAAAACAATATCTGTATATATTCTCTAGCTATAGAGATCTGTTACTCAAATGATTCATGAGTTTTCCAGTTACAACTTCTTTATTATGTCTCAAGTACTCAGGTTCAATATTGGTATTAAATAGGCTGATAGACGGTAAAACTGAAATAGTACAACCACAGGGAATTGCCAAAAATTCAAGCTGAATACAGAAGGGGCCATGGGAGAAGGAATATAATTGCCAATGTCAGGTGGATGTTTGGAAGAAAAGTAAACCAGAAAAATATTTACTTGTATTTTATTGGTTGTGCAAAGGCATTTCACTGTGTGTATCACATAAAATTCTAGATAACATTGAGAAGAATAGGAATCCAAGAGCATTTAATCATACTCAGATAAAACCTCTATCTAGAAATGAAATTGTTGTCTAAGCAGAACAAGGGAATGCTACGTGATTTAAAGTCAGGAAAAATGTGGGTCAGGGTTGTATCTTTTCTCCATAGCTGTTCAATCTGTATCCTGAGGAAATAGTTTTAGAAACAGAAAATTGTGAAGAACAATGTGACATTGGGATTGGAGGAAGACTCATCAATAACCTGTGCTATGCAGATGACTCAATCTTGCTTCCACAAAGTAAAGGAAACATGAAGCCCTTTCTGCAGAAGAAAAAAGACTACAGTCTTCAATTTGGATTACATCTCAACATCAAGAAAACAAAAATCTTTACCACTGTACATACTACAAGATGATTGATGGAGAAAATACTGAAGCTGTGAACAATTTAATCTTACTTGGAGTCACAAGCAACACCAAGATCAGTCAAGAAATCAAAAGACTTGTTTCACTAGGAAAGTCAGCTGCCATGGACCTCTCCAAAGTGCTAAAGAGC
The DNA here is from genome assembly GCF_000299155.1 of Elephantulus edwardii. Classification (NCBI taxonomy): domain Eukaryota; kingdom Metazoa; phylum Chordata; class Mammalia; order Macroscelidea; family Macroscelididae; genus Elephantulus; species Elephantulus edwardii. Next base: position 29,891,148 of record NW_006399753.1, on the reverse strand, counting down.
AAGGATTTTGGCTTAAAGACAATCCAAAAGATGGTATTTTTAAATTACTTCCTATGCATGTGAAAGTTGGAAGATGAATAAGGATGAGAGAAGAACTGATGCCTTCAAATTGTGGTGTTGGAGGAATACTGATTAGTCCGTAGACTGCCGAAAGAACAAACAAGTATGTCTCGAAGAAATGCAGTCAGGGTGCTTATTTGCAGTGAAACTTAGTCTCACATACTTGGGACATGTTGTCAGAAAGTGCCAGTCCTTGGAAAGAAACATACTGAGGAAGGTGTAAGGTCAGAGAAAGAGAGGAAGACTCCCAGCAAAATGGATTTACACAGTGACAGTAACCATGGACACTAGGAAATCGATGGTGAGGATGACACAGGACAGAGCAAGGTTTAGCTCTCTTGTTTAGATCATGAATAGAGGTTGACTTGATGACTCTTAACAACATCAGCAAAAAGAACAACAACTTAAAAGGTGAAGTATACCACTTGCAGAAATATTAGTGCAATATTCATAATAGGGATGTGCTCCACTAATAAGTAAATGCAAATTTATTACACTGAGTAAAATCCAACTCATAGCTGTATTAGAACACTGAGGCTATAAATCGTACAGAGATTGCCATTTTTTCTCCTGTAAACCACCACCATGGAGGCTGACCTTTGCGTTAGCAGTACAACTCTATGCTTTTTACAATTTGTATTTTGAACATCTTCAATCCTCTATTAATGTCTAGTAGTGATTTTAAACATCAATTACTTTAATATTTTCATTTCTAATTTAGATCTAATCTGATCAAGTGAGATACTACATGGAAATCTGCTACAGAAAATAAGTCCCCTGCAAGAGAGAAAGAGAAATGCTCTTTGGATTTTAATTGTTTTCACCTATCACACACTCAATAGTTTCAATTCAGTGAATGAATGGAATATTGTAAAAATAAGTGCATTTTAAAAGGTTTTAGAAAGTGTTCTTGAGATAGAAGTCTATGAATTTAATTAATTTGTAACTAAGCAACCAGCCACTATAACTCTTTCACTTTACATCATTTTAAGTTCATTAAAACCTATAGGTTATGCACAACAGATATTTATGTAGACGTTATATCACCTGTGAGCTCGACATGATTTTGAACTTAATACTTTCAGCAACCTCACTTTCAATTGTTGCTGTTAGGTGCATTGAGTTGAATGTATGACTCATAGCAACCCTATGAACAACAGGTTTGAACCCTGTCCTATCTGTTGCCATCCTCAACACTTTATGACACACTTGAGTCAGCTGCAACAGTCACTTTGTCAGTTTGTCTGGTTGAAGATGTCCCTCTTTTTCTCATCTTCTACCTTCACAAACAGGATGTTCCTCTCCAAGGAATAGCTTCTCCTCACAACATGTCTGAAGTAGGAGCACACTGGCTGTACTTTCTCCAAAACATATTTGCTTTTTCTTTTGGCAGTCCATGATACTCAGTACTTTTCTCTAACACCACAGTTCAAAGGTATTAATTCTTTTTCTGCCATCCTTCTTCATTGCTCAGCTATCAGATGCATAGTAACTGATTGAATAGACAATGACCTGAATCAGACACACCTTAGTCTTCATATTGATATCATTGCTCCTTAATAATTTGGAGAGATTTCTGACTTCAGACTTTTCCAGTGCAATACATCTCTTAATTTCCTGACTGCTGGTACCAAGGGTGTTGATTGTGATTCAAGCAATATGAAATTGTTGACAGCTTTAATTTTTTTTCTCCATCAATCATGATTGCCTATCAGTTTCCTATAGGTTTAATGGTGATGATTTTTGTCTTGTAGATGTTGAGATGCAATCCATGTTGAAGACTATATGCTTTGATTTTCTGCAGCAAGGCTTCAAGTCCTCCTCACTTTCAGCAATCAATGTTGTGTCATCTACATAACGAGTTTTGCTGTAATCCTGTGCCACATTTTTCTTCACAGAGTCTAGCTTCTCAATTAGTTTGCTCAGTGCACTGATTGAATAGTATGGATCTGGTGAAAGAAACAAGGGCGGAAGTAAAACGATCAATTTTTTTTTATGTTCAATGATATCTTCACTGCAAATACCTTTTAAAAAAAACAGAAATGGTGATTTTACACGTGGACCTTACCATATGGACTGCATAGGAGTCAGATTGGCTACCTCTGTGGAAGAAAAAATGTTGAAGAAACTCAGTATCAGTAGTCAAAACTAGGCCAGGGGCATACTGTAGAACAGACCATAAATTACTCATATGCAAGTTAAATTGAGGCTGGAGAAAATGAAAATAAGTCCATAAAAACCAAAATAGGATATTAAGTCTATTCCACCTGAATTTAAAAAATAATTTTAGGAATAAGTGTGAAGCAGTTAACACCAATGATTGAAGAGCAGATAAGCTGCCTGATGACATCAAGGATCTCATCTATGAAGAGCAAAAGTTCACAAAAAGCACCTATAAGATAAACAAATATCATGTTTTGCAGCTTCAAATACAAAACATGAATTCATAGATGAGTATAAGTTTTCTGTGATACTTATTGAGACTGTTGTCAGTGGATCATTCCTACATTTGAAATGGTTTTAAATGCATCACACAGACAAAGATCTCTCTGTACATTTGTAAGTTGGAAATTTGGAGCAAAAAAAAATAGATGAATGACAGAAATGCTTTTTAATTGAGAATATACAGCAACTGGATAATTTTTATAATGACTCATTAAAACAAATACTCCCTTTTGAGGAAAGAAAAAAAATCCATCTATTTGACTATGAGAATTGTCCAAATAGGAAATAATTACGGCAGTATGTCAGTTTCCCATCTTCAAATTATACAATCACAACTTAGGTCATCACCTTTTTGAGCCATTTCATAATCAGTTGGAAACCAAGTCAGAAGGTTTTATTTTATCATTAATTTATGAAGGGAATAATCTAATTCTTTGGGATTGTATTAGTTTCCTAGGGCAATTGTAAAGAAATAAACATATCACCCATATATTAAATAGAATAAAGAACAAGTTTACAGAGTTCAGGAGTTTGAACTCAGGGATAAAGATGAATAAATCTGGGATGTGTAACAACTTCTCTAAAGCTGGAAAAAAAACCCTGATATCAAAATGCATTAATAATAGCTAGTGATGAGAATGTGAAACTTTGAAACAAAGATGGATTTAAGAAACTGTGCTGCAGTCCCAAAGGTGCATGGTTTGAAACCACCAGCTGCTTCAAGGGAGAAAGATGGGTAATCTTCTCTCATATGATTAACTGCCTCTGATAACTTGACAGAGGGTCAGCTATGGATTGGTTCCAACTAAACAGTACTCAACAACAACAACATTGCTATTGAATCAGAACTATTTCATAGCTAACCTTCTAGTTGTTTTTCAGAAGCTGTATATATATGGGAGGAGATTGTCCATCTTTCTCTCATAGAGTTACTGTTGAATTTTAACCACCGAAGAGACACCACTGATGAGTTAGTAGCACATCTTCCTAGGCACTATACTCCCTCAAAGAAGAACTGGTAATTGGAAAACAGGGCTTTAGTTACAGAAATGATACAGAAGATTGTATAAGAATTTTGTCATGACTTACTAATTTCAAGTATGTATTATAAAAACACTGTATGGTAGGAGAGCTCTGGTGACCTCGTGGCAAGAAGCTGCACTGCAGTCCCAGAGGCGCACGGTTCAAATCCGCCAGGTGCTCTGCCGGGAAAGGAGGGACAATCTCCTCCTGTACCTGTCAGATCCGATTTGACGGTACGCGCGCACACACACACAAAATAATAAAATAATAAAAAAAAATTTAAACAAAACAAAAACACTGTATGGTGCCACTGTTGTAGAATGAGGCTGACATCAGGGTGGGGGTAAGCCTGAGGAAAAAATGGATAAATTATGTATACTGCATTGAAGCCAATGAGGGAGAGAACAGTTTAAAAATAATATATTTTAGGGCATTATGATTATCATAGGAGTTTGGAATGGAGGTATACTCAGGGTGAGGTTGGGAGGGTGCAGGGGGATTGCATACCAACGAAGGAGTTTTGCTTTTAAAGAAGAGCTAACTGGGGCTGGGGGTAGGGTGGGCGGGGAGAAAAGTGCAACAATGAATGAATGGAAATCCACAGTTTCTGTAAATGTTAATTGAAATTAATAAACAGCAACAACACAGCCAAACAAAGACCAAGAGCAACGACTATACAAATGGATTTTGTCTGATGGATTGAAATAAAATCTATTACTATGAGAATTAGGCCAGAGATCAACTGCAGAACAGACCATTAATGGCTCATGTATAGCTTAAATATGCAACTTCAGATAATGAAAGCAAATTCAAGAGAGCAAAATATGACCTTGAATATATCTTACCTAAATCTAGAAACCACCTTAAGAATAGATTTGAAGCTCTGAACACTACTGAAGACCAGACAAGCTGTTTGATGGCATCAAGAACATCAGACATGAAGAAAGTAAAAGATAATTTAAAAGACAACGAAGAAGAAGACAAAAGTGGATGTCGGAAAAACCTAAAATTTGCTCTTAAAAAGAAAGAAGTTGAAGCAAGAGAAAAATACTTGTATCACTGTGATAATATCTTTGGCTAGCTCTTTTTGAGCTTTTCATACAGACTGATTTTTAGTCTTCACTTTTCTCACTCTCCCTCCTCTCCTCCCTTCCCTCCCCTCCCCCTAAGTTCCTTCTTACTTTATTTTTTTTCCTGCCCACCTAGACCACAGGCTTGGGTTGGGTTCTCTTTTGGCACGAACGGCCCGCTGGAGGCTTCCTGAAGGAACATTTTGTAAATGGAATTCTGTCGTGTGGGCGTGTGACTTGATGTCTGTACCGCGATTTTGGTAATACCAAGCTTTATTAAACATATCGAGTTCATTTTTAACTAAAAAAAAAAAAGAGTAGAAAGCAAAGTATTGTAATGAAAAGTGCAAAGATATGGAGTTAGAAAGCCCAAAGAGGATATTCTTTGCAATTCTAAAGTTGAAACAACTGAAAAACAACTCAAGCTCTGAGGTGCAATGATGAAGATCTCTACGGAAAATAAAACTTTGAAAGATACAGGAAACATTAAAAAGAGTAGGTAATTTGCTGTCACTGTATGTAAAAAGAAAAAAAAAAGTCAATCAACCCTGAAAAATTCACACAGCATATGCACAAGAAGCAATGATACTGAAAAAGAAGTCTAGGATTCACTGAAGTTATTAGCTATGAAATAAGATCCCCAAAATTAATGGAATATCAATATGCTGAGAAGTTTCAACAGAAAGATACACTCTTGAATGTGTTCAAGTAGTTTATGCCAAGTAACTTGGAAGACAATTTCCTGGTTAATCAACTAGAAGAGATTTATATTTGCACCTATTAAAAAATTGATCTAACAGAATAGAAAAATTACTGAAGGATATCATTAATATAGCACACAGGCAAAATCTTAGCACGGATTATTTTAAAAACTTCCTGGAGTGGCATTACATACAGAAGTTTTTGTTTGAACAAAACAAGGGGATGCAACAGGGCTTAAAATAGGGAACGTATATGTCAAATTTGTAACATTTCTCAATATCTATTCATTCTACTTGGAAGCAGGAATGGCATCCACTTCCTAAATAACATGCCTCTGGAAAAGAAACTCTAAGAACTTTAATAAATGTCAATTGTTGTAGAGGGGCCTCAGGCCTTTTGTTCATAGAATCTCTATGAGTCATGGTCGACTTGAAGGCAATGAACAACATCCATTCTACATGAGAAGAAAATCATTAGAGACACTAGACTATATAAAGTAGCATATGACATCAATACTAGAGAAAGTTTTATCAGTAGTCTGGGATAGGCAGATGACATAAATTTACTTTTTGAAAGTCAACAGAACCTGAAGCATTTATTGAAGAAGACCTAAGATTCAAATCTTCAGCATGGGTTATACCTCAGCATTAAGGGAAAAATTTCACAAAGGACCAGTAAGTAAGATCGTTATATATGAAGAAAAGTTTGAATTTGTTTATAATTTAACTTTACTTGGCTCCACAATCAGCGTCAATGGAAACCAAAGAATATGTTTCATTGAGCAAAGCTGCTACCAAGGGCAAGACCTCTTGAAAATCCCAAAGAACAGGGTAGTCACTTAAAAGACTAAGGTGTAACTGACCTAAGCCACGGTATTTTCACTTGTTTTATATGATGTGAAATTTGGACAATAATAACAAAGACCAAAGAAGAATTAATGGCTTATCACTGTAGTGTTGGTGAAGAATACTGAATATATCATGAATTTTCAAAAGAACAAACAAATTTATTTTAGAGTAAGTATTGTAAGAGGGCTTCTTGTCGAAGAGTGAAATGATACTCAGTTTCACATGTTTGGCAATGTTGTTCAATGGGGCTTGTTCCTTGTCAAGAATATTATGATTGGAAAAATGGACAGTGAGTGAAGAAGAGAAAGATCCTCAATAAGATAGACTCATATAGTGATTTTAAGTTGTAACAATGATATTAGTGATTATAATTTTTAGTACATGGAAGTTATTGTGGTGACACAGAGGCAAAGAGTTTCTTTCTATTGCACACAAGGTGGCAATGAGTAGGATTCTCATGGAACTTAAATGTTATAAATTTTACCAACTTACCAATTATTTTTAGGATCACTGATACTTTTTTACTACAACTAGTAAACATATTTTACTCAATGTAATGGAGAAGTCTGACATCTTGTGGACAGAATAGTTATTACGGTCTCTGTCTTAAAGACATAGTGCTATAAAGGTAATATACCCCTGAAGTAGTACAATGTAAGTATATTGCTGACCACGCCAACTGACAGCACACTTCTTCTGAGTAAAAGACATTGGTCAGATCAACAGTTATGCACTAGGATTTGTATTAATTTACCCAAGAAGTGAAGTTACATCTGAATTGAAGCTGTAATTGAAGTCAATATAGAATTAAGTTCAAAACAATCAACTGTTGTTCTTTAAGATCTATACATTTTCTGCACAGGTCAATTAAAAACTCACACTTATTGTCATCTAGTCAAAACCAATACTTAGCTGACTCTTCAGTGTTTTTATTATTATTTATTTATTTATTCATTCATTCATTCAATCTTTCCTCCTATCTCCTCTTCCTTCCCTCAATACTCCTTTCAAGATTATTAAGCGTCAAATACATGATTTCTAATCTTCCATTCCCTTCAGTATGTCCTTCCTGACATTCATCTAGTGTAGTATTCATTATCTATCCATTCCTTTCCTGCTTTTCCCCTCTCCACCTCATTCCTATAATTGGCTTAATGTACTATTGTCCCTTTGTGATGGAGATATCTCACTTACTACAATGTCTTTTAGACTCATCCAATCAGTTTTTTGGGAGGCTGTAAATAACACAGGAGGAAATTTTCCATCTTTCTTTCAGATAGCTAATGGAGAATTTGAACCAAAAGAGAGGTACTACCTTTGGATTAGCAATGCCACTCACTTTGTACACCACCAGCAGAGATACTTACAAGTTTAATAAGTCAGTTGAGTGGAGATGTGGCAAAAGCACTATTCATGCATCCTCTTTAAGTCCTTGTTGTTTTTATTATGTGCCATCAAGTAATTATTACTCACAGAGACCCTATGAACTAGCTCATCTGAACTCAGCCCTATTTTGTTCTACTATTATCATCTCTGATATGTTCTTGTTATGTGCCATCGAGTCGCTTGTGACTCATAGCAACCCTAGGTACAACATCCCTAAACTCTGCTCTGTCCTGTGCCAATCGCACCATCTCTGACACTCCCATTCCGATTACCCCAGTCACTGAAATAATCTACCTCATAGGGGGCCTTCCCCTTCTGCGCTGTCCCTCCACCCTACCAAGCATGATTTCCCTCTCCAAGGACTTGTCCCTCCTTGAAACATGTCCAAAGTATGTTAGATGGAGCCTTAGAATCCTTGCCTCCAAGGAGCAGCCCTGTTTGACACTTTCCAGGATGAATCTGTTTGTTTTCCTAGCAGTCCATGGTACCCTCAATACTCTTCTCCAGCACCACAGCTCAAAGACATCAATTCTTCTATCCTCCTTAGTCATTGTCCAACTCTCTGGTGCATAACAAGTGATAGCAAAGACCACGGCCTGTATCAGACGCACCTTAGTCTCCAAGGACACACCATGGCTTTTCAGTACTTTGGAGAGGTCCCTAATAGCAGACTTGCCCATGGCAATATGTCTTCTAATTTCCTGGCTGCTGGTGCCAAGAGTCTTGACCGTGGAGCCAAGCAAACTGAAGCGGTGAACAATCTCAATCTCTTTGCCATCCATCCTGATGCTGCC
>NW_006399753.1:29877264-29882095 GCF_000299155.1 Elephantulus edwardii | reverse complement strand
GCTGAAATATGTCAATTGGTATACCATCTACTCCTGGGGCCTTATTTTTTGCTGTTTCCTTCAAAGCAGCTATTTATGACCATTGTTGTAGCCACTGTATCAATCCATCTTGTTAAAGTTATCCCTCACTTATGTAGAATCTCCACCTTTCCAAGAAAGGTCCACTTTTTCCTAAACAGCCCCTCCTAACAACATGCTGAAAGTACATGAGACAAATGTTCACCATACTTGCCACCAAGGAGTGTATTGATTGCAATTTCCTCAAGACATATTTGTTTATTGTTTTTTTTGGTAGTTCTTAGGATATTTAGTATTCTTCTCCAATGCCACAACTCAAAGGCATTGATTCTTCTTCTTTTTGAATCCTTATTCATTTTCCTTATTTCAGCTGCATAGGAAATAATTGAAAAGATGATGATTTGGGTAATATGCGCTTTATTCCTAAACTGACATTGGTGTTCTTTAGCAATGAAATAATTGAAGACAAATGCACAAGAACCTAAATATGACCTTGTGTCTATCAGGCCTGAGTTTAAAAAACATCTCAACAATAGGTGTGACACATTGAACACTGCTGATTGAAGGCAAGATTAATTTTGTGATAACATCAAGGATACCATCTATGAAGAAAACAAAAAGTCATTACAAAGACAAAGGAGAAAGAAAATACCAAAATGAATGTCAGAAGACACTCTGAAAATGGCACCAGAACATCAAGAAGCTGCAATAAAGGTAAGAAATGCAAAGGAAAATAAACAAAGGGTAATTTGAGAAAATGAAACAAAGTATCATAATAAATTGTACAAAGTGCTGGAGTCAGAAAGGTATGAACCTGGTGAACAATTCTCAAGCTGAAAGAACTGAAAAAAAAAAAGTCAAGCCTCAAATTGCAATACTTCATGCTAATCTTCTCTGTATCATTCCAATTTTAGTATATGTGCTGCCGAAGTGAGCACTCAAATTGCAATACTAAAGGATGTTATAAGCAAAATCTTGAATGATCTGGGAATTTTCAAAAGAAGATAAAGGAATACATAGACCTATACCCTTTTTCTTGTAGTTGTGTGTCATTGAGTTGGAACCAACCTATAGCTTAACCTTCAGTGGGTTTTCAGAGGCAATTAATAGCACGAGAGGAGATTGCTCATCCTTTTCCATTAGAGCTGTTGATGGATTTGAACCACATATCTTTGGGATTGCAGCACAGCTTCTTATTATTAGGTCACCAGAGCTCTCTCAGTGCAAGTTCTTGTTAGTAGTCCAAATCTCTGCAATTCTTCCAAGAATTTAATGTTTTTATTGGTTTAAAACTTTACTAGATAGAGGCAATTCTAATGTTTTCCACACTGCTTTACATATAATAATATCTCTTACTACACATGACAGACATTCAATATGAGAATTTTTGTATTTTCCAAATATGTCAGTTACAATTTTGCATTTTGGAACTGGGAAAGTCTCTACAGGATTTGCTTGGGGTCTGATTAGCACTACTCTGAGACAAACCAGAGCTAAGACTCTATTAATAGTTTGATCCATTCAAATCTAAAACATCATCCAAAATATATCAAGGTAGATCTAATACTTTATCTTGACTTGATGTAGGTCAATAGATAATCCATCCTTCAGAAAACCAACCAAATAAGCGATTACATTCTTTCTCTGCATCTGAATCATTGAATGAAGAACCTGTGCTTTGTGGACACATATAAATAAAATCAGACCAATACAACTTTGTTCCTTGCACCATTACCATACATATTCCAAAATCTTTTGTTTGTGCATATTAGAAAAATCAAGTAGTTTTTCTAGAATACAGTATATCTCTTTCTGGGTGACAATTTGTCCTTCACCTTTTTTTTAAAAAATTTTTTTTTCTTAATCTAACCATTTGAAGATCACTAGGAGTTAAATCTGGTTATAGGTACAAAAGTAAAAACTTTTGTATATGATATAGTTTCCCAGGAACTTTCAACAAATGCTTGGGCTTTTACTTTAGGAGATGACCCAGTTAATGCTTTTTGGTTTGCTAGTCCGGCAGAAAGGCCCTCAAAATTCATGTTTGTAGACAGGCAATAAAATCGACCCAGAGGCAGAATAAAATATATTAATTTCAATTTATTAAGAAAGGAAAACTTATTGACTTGGGGAAAATAGCATTCCAAGTCACCAACTGGCTAAAAGATTCTGCTGAGGTCAATTACTTACAACCTTACACAAACCACTCCCAATATTTGGTTATGAAAGACATAGGGTGATAAAATAAACAGTCTAAGGAGAAACCACCATCTTCTTGACCTTTATCTAGTTCATCAAACATGGCTAGAAGCAGAAAAGCTAGTATCAGAAGGCCCCAGAGCTATTCACTGAGACAAAGAACTAGAAATCAAGTTTATTAAGAACTCAATTAGTTCAGTGTAGATGAAGACATTTTGATGGATTGTCATAAAAATTGCTTTCACTTTAACTTTCAGATACCATTCAAGGTTGGAATTTCAGTTTACTCAACGTTTCATTCACTCATGATAAGAGTCCGAGTTTGGGTGTTACAGTATGTTGTTGTTGTTGATTTCTTTTGAGTCAAGCATGACTCACAGTGGCCCTCTGAAGAAAAGACCTGAAGCTCCTGTACAACTATTGACATTTATCAATGTTCACAGAGTTTCGAGAGGCATCATGTTTAGGAATTGGATGCCATCCTACTTCTAAACCTGTATGTTATGTGCCATTTAGTTGTCTGTGATGTATAGTGGCTCTATGTACAGCCACTCTGAACCCTTCTGTGTTCTGAGCCAGTCTCACTAATTCCAACACTCCAACCCCCATTGTCCCAGTTACTGTAAAAATCCATCTCATCCAGGGTTTTCCTCTCCTGTGCTGTCTGTCCACCCTTCCGAGCATGATGTCTTTCTCCAAGGACTGATCTCTCCTGGCCACCTGCCAAAAATAAGTGAGGCGGAGCTTCAAAATCCTAACCTCCAGGAAAGACTTGGTTTCACCCTTCCCAAGACAGACCTATTTGTTTTCTTGGCATTCCATGGTATGTTCAAGACTCTTATCCAGCACCATAACTCGAAGCATATGTCTGCTTCTGCACAGGCATGATTTTCAAGACCTTGAGCGACATGTTGTTGTTGTTATGTGCTGTCGAGTCGCTTGTGACTCATAGCGACTCTATGTAAAACAGCCCTAAACTCTGCTCTGTCCTGTGCCAACAACAACTACATCCGCAGAGTTAGGGATCCCCAAATGGAGGGATGTATCCCCAGGAAAGTTTCAATATTATCTCCCCACAAGTGCCAGAAAGTGCTTGATCTGGGCATAGTGACCCACCCTGATACACCTTCTCTTTTGAAGCTTAGTCTTCCTTTATCTCTGGAGTGACATAATATCAGGGCCACCAACTCAATCAGCTTGTGTGAAGTGGTGGTGGGGGGAGTGTGGGTGTTGGTGTCTCTAAGCAGCCTTTTCTCTAGTAGAAGGCTGAGAAAGTCTTTCCCTTGTTTGTAGCTGTGTCCCAAACTCTCTTGTACTGTTTGGCCCCTGAGATGGCCTCTTAGCTGTGGAAGCAACAGCCCCCAAATGGAGGGACTTATCCCCAATGGAGCTTCAGTTCATCTCCCCACAAACACTAAGAAGCCCTGTCCATCTTCTTTTGATGTCTTCTGGATCATTCATTATTCTATCTGTATTGGAAGTAAGGATGGAATCCACTTCCTAAAAATGCTCCTGTAAACTATGAATTCTGATGAATGATGATAGTTATAGAGAGGCTTTAGGCCTTTTGTTCATAAGGCCACTATGAATTGTGATCGACTCAACAGCAATCAAATCAATATTATCGTTAAGTATTGCAGCGTAAGGCTTGAATTTATTCTTAAGTTCCTTCAGCTTGAGAAATGCTACACAAGCTCTTCCCTTTTGATTTTCTGACTCTAGCTCTTTGCACATTTTGTTATAATACTTTACTTTGTCTTCCCAAATTGTCATTTGAAATCTTCTGTTCAGCTCCTTAACTTCCTGATTTCTTCTCTTTGCTTTGGCTTCTTAACAATCTCATGCAATATTCAAAGTGTCTTCTGACATCCATTTTGATCTTTTCTCCTCTTTCATTGTAATGACCTGTTACATTCTTCATGGATGATATTTTTTAGATCCTCCCAGAACTAGTCTAGTCTTCATTCATTAGTAAGGCCTCAGACGTTTTCTTGAGATGATTTTTAACTTTAGGTCAGATAGTGTTGCTAGGTGCTGTCAAGGTGAATATGACCCATAGCAACAGTGTGAACAACATATCTGAAATGCATCCTATCCTGTGCCATCTTCATGCATCCTGACACGTGCAGTAGTCACCATGTAAATCCACTGGTCGAGGGTCTTCTTTTCCTTCATTAATCTTCCACTTGGCTGAACATCATGTCCCTCTTAACAACATGCCTGAAGTATGTCAGGTGAAGCCTCATCATCCTTGCCTCCAAAGAGCAGTCTAGCTGCCTCGTCTCCAAGACATATTTGTTTGTTCTTTTGGCAGTCTGTAGGATGTTCTGTACTCTTCTCCAACACCACAGCACAAAGCATCAATTCTTCTTCTGTCACCCTTATTCATTATCCAGCTCTCAGATGCATAGCAAGTGATCAGAAAGACAATGACCTGAATCAGATGCACCTTAGTCCTCAAACTGACAGTGGGATAGACCAGGGCAGGATAGACTTAAAGTCAAATTTTGGTTCTTATGGATTTGATTTAATTTTCCTTAGCTTCAGTTTAAACTTGCAAATGAGTATTTGATGGTCTATTCCACTATCAGTATTTCGCCTGATTTTCACAGCT
>NW_006399753.1:29867833-29875669 GCF_000299155.1 Elephantulus edwardii | reverse complement strand
TGACGCTTTTGAGCTGTGGTACTGGAGAAGAGTATTGAATGTACCATGGACTGCCAAGAAAACAAACAGATTCATCCTAGAGAGGGCTAAACCAGGCTACTCCTTGGAGGCAAGGATTCTGGGTTTCGTCTGACATACTTTGGATATATTGTAAGAAGAGATAGGTCTTTAGAGAGGGACATCATGCTGGGTAGAGTAGAGGGACAACACAGGAGGGGAACACCCTCTATGAGGTGGATTGATTCAGTGACTGGGGTAATCGGGGTGGGTGTGTCAGAGACAATGCGATTGGCACAGGATAGGGCTGTTGTACATAGGGTTGCTATGAGTCGCAAATGACTCGACGGCACATAACAACAACAACAACAACATTACTCATTTTACAAGATATTCCAGGTAGATTTTGATGAATAGTCAACTCATTTAGGGCACTTAGATTATATTTTTTATTTATAAAATTTAAATCATAACAAAAAAATTTCAGGAAATATACCTCTTGCCTAAGGTGAGGAAAACATATAAAAGGATGAATATGTTATTTGTATACTACAAACCTTTTGTTGTTCTGTGCCACTGAGTCACCTGTGACCCATAGTGACCCTATGTACAGCAGCTCTGAAGCCTGACCTGTCCTGAGCCAATCTCACTAATTCTGACACACCAACCCCTATTTACTGTATTAATTAATCTCATCCAGGGTCTTCCTCTCCTGTGATGCACTAAACTATTGCAATTTAATTTTGACATTTTAAATTTTGACATAAAGACTATTGGTCATGAAAAACACATATTAAAAAGCAGGCCAGAATAGCTTACATTGTATTCATATGGACAAAATAAATTTGAAGTTGCTAATTTTACTTGATAACATTTTATCTATTATCTATCTATTATCTATCCATCCATCCATGCATCCATGCATCCATGCATCCATGCATCCATGCATCCATCCATCCATCTCTGGATCTCTGGTGGCCTGGCCTAGTGGTAAGGAGCTGAACTGCCAATCTGAAGGCATGTAGTTTGAATCCATCAGCTGCTCTATGGAAAAATGATGGGCAATCTCTTCTGGCACAATTAACTGCCTCTGTAAGCCCACTAGAGGGTCAGATATGAGTCAGATATGATGTGGCAGCACATAAAAACATATTTTTGCTTGTAATACAGAAATATATATTATATATTTTATAGAAAATAGATATTTATACATAACACCTAGTAAATATTATAAAATATGTATTATATATTTTATATATTTCAGGTTGAATAGACATGAAAACTCAACTTTTATATATCTGTATGTCAAGAATTAGTAAATTCATTAAAGCCATTCTTCATTGATAAATATATCCTTGGGTTATATAGTAGTCATCTGATTAAATTTTGAAGAAAAATATTGATTTTTCCTTTATAATCTTGTTTGCTTTTAGTACTAGAAGACCTAAACAGTTCCCTCTGTCTTCCTGCATTTGTCTTCCATATATACAACTCCCTTTGAAAACAGTAGGATATAAGGGAGTGCAGTAGGGGATGAAAATTTGCAAACTCAGTGGCCATTTCTCAGGTGGAAGATTGTGGGAGCTGCCATATTAATGATGCTTCTCAGTAGGAGACCCAGTTTGAAGAGGCTGAATAGACCTGAAAAAATCAACTTCATGATGTAAAGAAACCCGGTTTCAGAGAGTCTCACTGTTTTAGAAGGCTTCTTAAAATACTGAGTGGTATCGACTCTCTTTCAAATAGACTTAATTGAATGTATATAACTTTTTTTTCTCCTTTTGTGGAACTTTACTTTGAAGTACATTTAAACAAATACTCCAAATTGGTAATTTACTAATGTTGATATTTGTCCAATTAACTCAAATTTTAAAACTGTCAATATGCCAATGGTTACTGGCTTGCTAATTATGTTATTATGTTACATCAGGAATCTCATGCTTACGGTCTATTCTCAGATGCTCTTATATCATATATCTGCCCCTGAACTTGATGATCCTTTAAGCTGTTACTGTTGTATTCTTATCTCAGTAATAGACAGTGATTATAATAGGTTTTAAGCTATGTGATAGTTTCCTTTAAATATAACACAATGGCACCTAACAACACAATATGTTATGAGAGAATTTTCTTAAAAAAGAAAACCCAACAACAAATATTACCTTTTAGACTATTAAATGATGAGAATTTATTAGAATGATTTATCTCCATTTTTCCCTAAAGTAGTGCTTGAAATTCTTGATGATGTAAAAATCACCTGTTTATATACAGTATTAAAGTTTACATTCTCTGTTTATAACATCTTCTTAACCCTTGGTATCTTATGTTGTTATGACCTCTTTCTTAGTTATACACCATGTCTGTTATTTGAATGTACAGACCGAAAAATATCGTTTAACAACAAAGATACCAAAGGTCTTATAAACACAGGTTCAATTCTACTTTCATATTTTGGGCAAATAAATAGATTCAATCTACTCATATCACGGGGCAAGGTGTCCACACTCAATAACTGTTGAGTGAAGTAAGAAATCTGTCAGTCGTTAGGTTGGAATTCCTTGAGAATGGCTATGTGAGGCAAAATAAAATGGTAGATCAAGAGAAGTTAGGGATAGATTTAATAATGATGCCCGATACCAGCGCTTTCTTCCCAGTTAAGACCTTAATCAAACCCAGGAGCCAATTGGGATGCTTATGATAAGCATCATGTTAAATAAAGATTTTCAAGAAAGACAGTTCCCCCAGCTGTCCAATAGAAGCCTATTTTAAGTGATTAAAATTCATTGCTGTCAAGAAGTTCTTATATTATGTCAATTTAAATTTGTCTTTTAAGTTAAGTCCCTTCCTGCTGTGGTCCTGAAGAACAGCTGGTTGCCATCTTCCTTATGAACATCTTAAGAAAGACTTTAAGCTTGAAGGTAACAGAATTATCCTAACAGATTTTCCTTTGCTACTGTTTTCTCTTAAACTTAAATTATCACTATATGATACATTTTTTGCATAGATTATTTAATCTATTTATAGAATTTCTTTCAGGGTCAGTAATTTTTCTGAAGCTCCTAGGAGATCAGTAGATGGCAGCCGCTACTCCTTTTCCATTTTGGCCAGCAACTTGCCACAATGATTTCAAATCATGGCTGCCTATCTTTTAATACACTGCCAATGACATAATGTTCCTAAACAACACAAATATAATTGACATCTGTAATTAACATTAGGTCACTCTTTTCTCTCCCACATTAAAAATGTCATCTTTGAAACATTATTTCACTGGTTATGTTTGTGGCAATATAGATATACCCCAGATATATTAGCAGTGAACCATGCAGTGAGGAAAGCTTAAATCTCCAAACGCCCTTCACACACCGACTATTTTTAAATCCTTTGAAACATGATATGAATCATTGCCTGTAATAAGGAAGGTTTCTTTCTTTCTTTCTTTTTATTAGGGCATAGTAGGTCTGTGTTGTCACCATAAGAATCATGTAAATGAAAGATTTTAAGTTTGGATCTCTTGTCTGAATATGCGAAAATTGATACTCCATGCCCCAATATTTTTCTATGGTTCTTTGATGGTTTTAGTTAGAATCTCTGAAGCATTAGTGGTGTATTGGATGCATTGGATGCACTTGATCAGTGTAATCAAGTAATTTAGGTAATAGGCCCTCAGCCTTTACTTATTTCTTCAATTATACATGTATTCATTTATACATTTGGATTATAAAATCTATATAATTTCCTGGTGATTATAGACAATATTATTTCAGCTTAGCCCAGAGAACTTTAAAGAGTCTATCAAATTTATTAGATAGAAGATTTTGTTCTCAGTCAGAAAAGTAGATAAGAGTTAACATGTATCCTCTAATAAGTAAAGATGAAATCAGCTGGTTCTTAATTCTATTTACCATTGTACATCTATTAAATTTATTATTGTATTCCAAAATCATTGTACATTAAACATTACAGAATAAAACAGCTTACCAAATAGGATGTAGACAATAAACTTCTATTTGTTTAAAGAAGAAAAACAGTATGTGAATGTGAATACATCAAAGATGTCTGGATGAATGCCCACAATATAATTAAAGTGATTATCTCTGAATGCTTGGATCATGGACTATTTTTATTTTCTTCTTTTTGTTTGTGTGCTTTTCAAATTTCTCTACAGTCAATCTGTAGTATACAATAAGATGAAAAGTTAATTTAAACATTTTAAAGACTAAATCATCTAAGTGTATTCTTAAACTTCTTTGAATGCTCATTTAAAGAGTGAACTATTATTTCTACGGTATTTAAGTGGATGTACATATGAAATAACATAGGTCTTGCTTCATGTTCAGTTTTGTTAAGATCTAGCATTCTATGATCACACAACAATGAAACAAGTATTAATGTGTTAATTAGAGAAATTGAGTGAAGTTGTGAGCCATTGTTCTTTCCCATAAGTAAAATATATCCCATTTAAGATTACTGCAGTAGGATAATGGATATTTAGAATTACTAACAAGGGAGAGAAAAAGAACAAGATTTCAAGTCCCTTGAGAATATTCTGGGGCATTAGTTTCTACAAATAAACATTGAGTTATGTGAGGAATGTTCTGCAGCCATAATGCTGTCCATCTTGTATTCCTGGCTTTGTAGCCGGAAGCAGCAGTTCAGTGTTCTGAAATTTCACAGTGGTGAATAGTTTCCTTTTTTAAAAGCTTAATTAAAATTACCTCTCAAATTTTTTTTGGTAAATAAATGTGAAGGGACATCAAATATTAAAATAGTACATCCAAACATTAAGATTATACTTAACCTTGTGATATGCTAGATGGAATATTTCATTGAAAGTAAGAGAACTAACCATCGTTGTGGTTGGGTGTTCTTTTTGCTACCTTCATTCCTCTTAAAGCTGAAACTTGGATCACACTACTCTATGATCTTGATCTTGCCAAGAGAATTTTAGGAAGAAGAGAAAGAAAATATTTTTCGGCAGTCAGTGGCATACTGATAAAAACAGAAAGATGTAAGAAGATAATTTTGAGACCCTTGTCAATACCACATGTTTTTGCCCAGTCATTAGGTTTTCTTTTCACCATACTGGAGAAAGTTTTTTTTATGCACACAGGGACTTAATCTTTAGAATGTCCCATTTATTGATGTCATCCTTTTCTGGTTATGCATTTCTGGTTGTATTTGCCAGCCTATTTATACCATAAGCTAGGCATTCTGAGTTGGGTCACATTTTGTCTCCTATGATCTTCATGATTTTGGGCTTTACCCCAGGTTTGTGATCCACTTTAAGTTGATTTTTGTGCATTCTACATGCAGAAGTCTAGTTTTGCCAGCACCATTTGTTGAGGAGGTTGTTTCTCCTTCTGATAGGGGTTGTTTCTTTGTTGAATACCAATTGGCTATATGTAGGTGAGTTAGTTTCTGGATTCTCGATTCTGTTCCATTGGTCTATGTGTTTAGCATTGTACCAGAACCATGTTGTTTTAGTTATCACAACTGTGCAGTAGGTGTTGTGATCAGGGAGTGCTATAACTTTTACATCATTTTTGTTTTTCAGAAGTGCTTTGCTTATTCAGGGTCTCTTTCTTTTTCAAGTAAATTTGCCAGTTTCCTTTTTTATCTCTTTAAAAAATGAATTTGGAATCTGATTTGCGATTGTGTTAAACATGTAGATTGGTTTTGGTAGGATTGTCATTTTCACTATAATGAGTCTTCCTATCCATAAGTCAGGAACAGTTTGCCATTTATTTAGGTCTCTTACATTTTCCTCACAGTAGTGTTTTGTAGTTTTCTTAATAAAGATATTTTGGAACTGTGTTTAGGTTTATTACCATTATCTCAATTTGTAGTTGGCAACTGGAGGAAGATTTATCAACAGCATGTAATATGCAGATGACACACTTGCTTGTTGAAACTGAGGAGAACCCAAAGCACTTCCTGCAGAAGGTCAAGGACGACAGCTTTAAATAAGGATTGAAGATCAAGATAAAGAAAACAATGATTCTCACTACTGGGCAGCATCACGATAGATGATTAAGAGTTTGAGATTGTTAACAGCTTCAGTTTGCTTGGCTCCACAATCAACAGTCTTGATACCAGCAGCCGGGAAAGAAAAAGATGAATTGCAATGGGAAAATCTGCTCTCAAGGACCTCTCCAGAGTACTGAAGAGCAACAATGTCAGTCTGGAGACTTAGGGGCACCTTCTAAGGGGCGCCTGGCCCAGCCCAGGGTCTTCGTAATTATTTTCTGTGCATCAGAAAGCTGGACCATTACTGGGATGATAGAAAGAGAATTGATGCCTTTGAGCTGTGATTCTGGAGAAGAGTATTGAATGTACCATGGACTTCTAGGAGAACAAAAACAGGTTCATCCCAGAGAAGGTGAAACAAGGCTGCTCCTGGGAGGCAAGGATTCTGAAGCTCCATCTGACATACTTTGGACATGTTGCAAGGAGGAACCAGTCCTTGGAGAAGAATGTCATGTTTGGAGGGTGGAGGGACAGTACAAAAAAGGAAGACCTTCAATGAGATGGATTGATTCATTGACTAGGGTGGTGGGGGTATGTGTGTAAGAGACAATTAGGTTGGCTCAGAATAGAGCAGGATTCAAAGCTGTTGTACATAGGGTTGCTATAAGTTGCATGTGACTCAATGGCATATAACAATAACAACAAGATAAACAGCAACAATGTGAATGTTATTGGTTTCTAAATTTCATTTTCCATGCTTGCTTTGTTGCTGTAGAGGAATCACAGTGATTTTTTTTTTAAATTGATATTGTATCTTTCCAGTCTACCAAATTAATCTACTAGGTCTAACAGATTTTTTTTTTTTAATTGTTGTTGTTGAGGCCTTGGGGTTTTCTGTGCACACTATCATCTTGACTGAATTCAGTGACAGTTTTATCACTTCTTTGGCCATGTGGACTCTTTTTATTTCCTTATTGGTCTTATTGCCCAACCAAATACTTCCATCACGATGTTCATTAGGAGTTGTGAAAATTCATATCCTATTCTGGTCTTTGTTCACAAGTGAATACTTTTAGTCTTTCTCCATTGAGAGTGATATTGGCTCTTGGTTTATGTATATACTTTTTACTATGTTGAAGAAATTATCTTAGATTCCTATATATATATAGTTAAATGTTTTTATCAGGCAGGGGCATTGGATTTTGTTGAAAGCCTTTTCTGTGTCAACTTATAGGATCATGGATTTTTTTTTTTGTTCTTTGATAATGTAATGCATTCCTTTGATTGTTTTTCTTATGTTGAACCATCCTTAAATACCTGTTATGATGGTAAGCTGGTCATGATTTAAGTATGTATGTGTTTAGGTATGTATTATTTATTTATTTTTTTGCCTTGTTGGAGTCTATTGGCCAGAACTTTCTTAAGGATTTTTGCAACTATATTAATGAGAGATATTGGTCTGCAGGGTATTTTTGTGGTAATGTTTTTTGCTTACTTTTTGTATTAGAGTTATGCTAGATTTATAGAATATCTCTGAGAGTATTTTTTCTTTTTCTGTTAATTGAAATTAAGTAGAATTTTTCATAGATCTTCTCTGAATATTTGGTAGAATTCAGTCATAACGCCATCTGGACAAAAATTGTTTTTGGGAGGAGTCTTTTTATGATCTTCTCAATTTCTTTGTTTGTGATTCAATCTGGTTAGAGTGTGAGTTTCAAGAAATTTTTCCATATCCTATCTCTTTTTAAATTTCCTCAACTATCCATCTTGAAGTACAACATTGTGAATGATAGGATTATATCCATACGCTTACAGTCCAGTGAACACCACTATCATTCAGATATATGCACCAACAACCAGAGCCAAAGA
>NW_006399753.1:29857380-29865700 GCF_000299155.1 Elephantulus edwardii | reverse complement strand
CTTTGCAATCACTTGTTATGCATCAGAAAGTTGGACAATGACTAGGGAGCATAGAAGGAGAATTGACACCTTTGAGCTGCGGTGCTGGAGAAGAGTATTGAATGTTCCATGGACTGCCAAGAAAACAAACAGTTCCACTCTAGAGAGGGTTAAACCAGGCTACTCCTTGGAGGCAAGGATTCTGGGGCTTCCCCTGACATACTTTGGACATATTGTAAGGAGAAACAGGTCTTTAGAGAGGGACATCATGCTGGGTAGAGCCGAGGGACAGCGCAGCAGGGGAAGACCCTCTATGAGGTGGATTGATTCAGTGACTGGGGTAATCGGGATGGGTGTGTCAGAGGCAATGGGACTGGCACAGGATAGGGCACTGTTTAGGGCTGTTGTACATAGGGTCTCTATGAGTCGCAAACAACTCGACGGCACATAGCAATAATAACAAACATAGCTTTCTATGATATTCCTGTATTGTCAGTTTAATTTCAACTCTTTGGTGTGATGTAATCTTTATAATTTCCTTTTTGGGTTATTTGTATCTTCTATTCTTTTGTTAAATTTGCCAATAGTTTGTCTATCTTTTTGACTCTTTTGTAAAACCAGCTTCTGGTCTTGATGGTGTCAATTGTTTTCTATTTTCTATCTCATTGATTTCAACTCTTGTCCATATAATTTATTTTCTTCTCGAAGCAGTAGGATTAGATTGTTGTTCTTTTTCTCTTTGATAGAAGTGTTGAGGTAGGTGATTAATTTTACTTCTTTCATCCTTTTTTATGTGGTTGTCTATTGGTATGAACTCTCTCCTGATGACTGCCCTTGTTGTATCTCAGAAGTTTTGGTTATGTTGTATTTACATTTTTATTTGTTTTGAGGAATTTTTTATTTCATCTATAACCCAGTCAGGTTATAGCAGGGTGTTATTTAGCTTCCACAGGGGTGGTTTTATAAGCTTTACCCTACTGTCATTATTTCTAGTTTTACACTATTGTGGGCTGAAAATAATTTTGCATTATTTCAGTGTTTTTTAAAAATAATTTATTGGTACTTGCTTTGTGTCCTAATACATAATCAATTCTGGAGACTGTACAGTGTGTACTTGAGAAGAAAGTAAATTGAGTTTTACTTAAGTGCAGTACCCTGACAACATCCGGAAAGTCAAGCTGGCTAATAGTATAGCTTTGTATTCTGTATCTTTGTTAAGTATTTTCAAGTTGATCTATGTTTTGATGAGAGTGTTGTGGTAAAGTCTCCTACAATTATTATGCTGCTGTTTATTTCTTTCTTTAGGCCTGTTAACCATGGTTTTATGTGTTTTGTTGGTCTACCATTTGGTGTATAGATGTTGACTAAAGGTTACATCTGGTTGATATATTGTGCCTTTAATCATTATATAGTGCCTTTTTCTTATCTTTTAGGGTGATTTTCAACCTGAAGTCTTTACCTCTTTTGTTCGGCTTTTTGGTCCCTCCAGCATGTTGGAAACTTCTGGTATTTTGGTCCTGATATTTTGGATTGCATTTTCATGCATTTCTGTTCTTTTCAGTACTGTGCTGTCTGTACCCTCTCTATACTGTAATGATTTCTTAAGTTCTTCTATCTCTTTATCTGTGTTTTGTTATTGTTAAGTGCCATCGAGTCGCAGGTGACTCATAGCAAACCTATGAAAGAGAGTCCTCAACGCTTGGGTGTTTCTCATTCTTTCCCCAGGTTCATAGGGTTTCCGGAGGCAAGCTATTATAGAAGTGGATGCCACTCCTCCTTCCAAGCCTGTTTTAATCGGGGAGCACCACCCCACTCTCTGTCTGCATTAGGTAAGCAACCATTGACGTATTTGACACATCAATGTCACAGTGTTCAGCCTCATCACAGCAACCACAAGTTACCGCTGTACGGCAACTTGTACACCAGGACTATACGTCCTAGAGGAATGTCTGCTCTATATCTATAGTTTCAATTATTTTATTTTGCAGTTTCTTCCATAGTTATTCATTCATGTTCCTCTGTATCTAAATGTAAATTCTTTATCTCAGTTTCTGGAGTATTCACTTTATTTATGGCTTCCATTCTTTCTTCCATCATTTGTGCCTTCTTCTTAAGTGGTTCATATAGCTCCATGTAATTATATTTCTTCCCAATAGCACACTCTTCTCTCTCTCTCTTCTTTATCTTCCATCATTTGTACCTTCATCAGTAATTGTTCATGACTCTGTATCTATATATTTACCCCTGTCTCTAGGGTATTCCTTGGTTCTGAAATATGCTTTGCTATTTTAGGGAGTTATGGTGGCCTAGTGGTAAGAAACTGCACTGTAATCTTGAAGACATGCAATTAAATCCACCAGTTGCTCCTTGGGAGAAGGATGAAAAAAATCTCCTCCTACGAAGTTAACAGCATCTGAAAACCCACCAGAAGCTCAGCCATGGGTCAGTTCTGACTTGATGGATGGTACTCAACAATAACAACAATAATAAATGTTCTTGGTGGTGTTGATACACACAGCACAACTGGAAACTAGCTACTTCCTGGCTACTGTACTTTCTCTATCTGTGGAAATAGTTTTGTAGCTGACTGAAATTTCAGTGTTAGGTAAGTACATGGACATGGAGACATGGAAAATTTTATTAATCTGTAAAAGAGTACCTGACAAGTAATTGAGAGTTTTGCTATTATTGTTAGCTTAAGAGGAAAAAACATTAGAGTATATGAAGAAGAATGTGGCATCAGGATTGGAGGGAGACTCATCAACAAACTGAATTAAGGAGATAATACAACTGTGTTTGCTAAAAGTGAAGACTTGAAACACTGTAAAAGATCAAAGACTACAACTTTCAATATAGATAATGTTTCAATAATAAAAAAGGAGAAATCTTCACCATTGGACCAATAGACAAAATCATGATAGATTGAGAAAAGTGGAAGTTGTCAATTATTTCATTTTACTTTGATCCACAATTAACACCTCTGGGAACAGCAGTCAAGAAGTATGTATTGAATTGAGTCAATCTGCTGTCAAGGACCTCTCCAGAGAAAGGTCTAAAGTATCCCAGATGCAAGTCATGGTATTTTCAATTTCTTCCTATGTTTGTGAAAGCTGAAAAATACATAAGGATGACAGAAGAAGAATCAATGCCTTAGAATTGTGCTTTTGGAGAATATCGAATGTCTCAAGGACTGCTAAATGAACAAACAAGTCTGTCTTGGAGGAAATGCACCCAGGATGCTTCTTAGAAGATAGAATAATGAAATTTTTTATGTTGTTGCTGCTATGTGCTTTTGAGTTGATCCTCTAGTGTTTCCAGAGATGGTACATTGTATGGGATGAGATTGCTCTTCCTTCTCCAAATAGCTGGTGAATTCCAACCATGTATCTTTGGGATTGCAGTGCAACTTGTTACTCCAGTCACCTGAGATCCCCAGTTTGGAAGAAACGCAACCAGGGTGCTCTTTACATGCCAGAATGATGAAACTTAGTCTCACATAATTTGGGGCATGTTTTCTAGTGGTACCAAACCTTAGCGAAAGACATTATGTTGTTTAGTGTGGTGGGTCAGAGAGAAAGACTTTCAACAAGTTATATTGACACACTGACTATAACAATGGGCACAAGCGTATCAGAGATGGTGAGGATGGTACAAGATAGAGCAAGTTTCATATCTGTTCTTCATAGCGTTTCTATGAATTGTAGTCAACTTGATGACACCTAACAGCAATAGCAAGATGAAAAAAGAGAGCTCTGCAGACAGACTTGATTTTGCTTCTCTGGAAGTTCAAATCCAATAGCTACTCCAGGGGAAAGAAAGGCAATCTCTCTCCTCATGATTGACAGCTTTGGAAACCCACTGGATGGATAATTGTTTATGATTAAGAACTGAGTCAGTAGCAATGTAAGAGAAAGAGAGATGGAATAAGAAAGAGAGAGACAAAAAGAATAGGAAAAATATTTTCCAAGTATTTAAATGTCAGAAGATTTAAATGTCATATATGAAGATTTATATTATTTATATGTGCCAGGCACTGTTCTAAGTATTTAATAGAGTAACATCTTCCAATCTTCATAATAAATTTATGAGGGTATTATTTTTTCCACACTGTTGGGTCAAATTAATGGCTGCAGTAAAATGTATGGCAAAGAAAGGAAACACTTTCCTGATGAAGCAATAGATGTTGAGATTCAACTGTAAGTGATAAACCTGGAATAACTTTGGCATCAATGAGATGAAAGTTTATTTTTTGAGCATGCAAAAAAATACAACCAAGTCTCACAACATCAGTGGAGGTTCTTTTGTAAAGAACCCAATATCCTTTTTTATATTGCTTCTTTATTATGTATGACTAACATGGACCTCTGCCCCTGTACTGATCAATGCTGTAGCCACTAGCCATATGTATCTGTGGAGCACTTGAAATGTGGAAGGTTCAAATAGAAATGTGGTATAAGTATGTAATAGAGAAATTAGCAAGAAAATGTCCTATGACAACAGTTAATTGCTGTTGTTGCTGTTGTTGTTAAGTGCCATCAAGTCATAGGCAACTCATAGCAACCTTATGAACTAAAGTCTTTAACACTTGTGTGACTTTCATTCTTTCCCCAGGTTCATAGGGTTTCTGGGGGCAAGCTATTATGGAAGTGAATGCCACTCCTGCTTCCAAGTTTAGTTCAATCGGGGAGCTTCACCCCACACTGTCCACCCTGGGTAACCATTATTGCATTTGACACATCAGTGTCACAGTGTTCAGCTTCACACCTCTGTATGGAAAGTGGACACACCACGGCTATAAGACCAAGTATCTTCTATTGATGGAAATTTCAGTCCTGATTCTGGATGGTCATATGCTCAGGTACAATTTAAGGGTTATTTAAGTACAGAAGGAGAAGAAAATAGATCTTAGAGGACTATTAAAAATCTGAAAGTACAAATAGCAGAACAAACCTTAGCTTTAGTTGATCTACAAAAAATATCTTTATGTGAGCAGCTGAACAAAGGGAAGGATGAAGCCATTTAAGAGAGTTCTCTCTTATAGTCCATACATTCCATGCATAAAGGAAGTTTTCAGCACATCAGTTTTGTGAGTGAGGGCCTGATTAAGTCAGACTTAAGGAGACAGAAGGGGTTAAAAAAGTGATGCTGTGAGTCAGGTTAGATCAGAAACCATGAATTTATATTGAAACCAATCTGCACAAGTGTGCAATTTTTGCTAGCAGTGCTCAGCACCCCAGGTGCATTCTAAGAAAACAGCTGGTAGTTTATTTTATTCAAAACTGAGGTTTTACTGAGGAAATGCCAAGTAAGAAAAAAAAATGGAATGAAAAAGTGAAACAGAGTAGTTTTGAGGATTGACAGTAGAGTGTTTTTACTATGGGAAAATTGTGAAAATATCTGTTGATGGAGAAGAATAAAGTATGGAGGCCAAACGCAGGGATCTTATGAGGCTAAAGAAGATGCAAAGTTAAGAGAGAGGTCTGAAAGAGAAAATGTTGTCGTCTGTGGGTTGGATGATGTTTGAATTCAATTTTTCACCAGTAGATAAAGCTGGGTGATGACAAGGTTCACAGTGAGTCACGGAAATGATGAGTAACTGTATTACAGTGGAAGAGGAGGTTATTAGAAATGAAGAGGTCAAGAAACTGGAAGGTAGGGATTTGGTAGGGGAATGCAGTTCTTCAATCTTTTGACTATTCTAGTCTCAAGGACTATAAATATTGAGGTTTTGAAATCCACAAAAGTTGAGAGACAATTTTCTATAGGTCTTTCATGTTTCTGAAGATCCTTGTGGGAGCAGTAGAGTAAGTGTTGGGCTGTTAACAGAAAGATGTTCAGTGGAAAAGATGTGTCAGTCTGCTCTGTGAAGAGTTGCAGCCTTGGTGCCCCAGGAGACATTTCTACTCTATCCTACAGGGTCTCTGTGAGTTATAATTCACTTAACAGAAGTGGATTTGGGTTTTTTCCCTGTTTCTACAGATCATGCAAGTAGAGAAACTTACAAGTTTTTTCTAGATATTCTTTCAAGAACACTGATGGCTCTGTGTAGGCTAAGCATTGGATCAGTGACCAAAAGATCTTTTTTATTCAAATAGAAACTAACTCAATGGCAGTGGATTTGGTTTGCTATCTCTCAAGGATGTTTGTATAGAAAAGATTTACAAGATAGAGCACTTGTGGAGTAGAAGAAGGTAGGCATGCTTACTATATGGTATAAAATATATGGACACACTAAGTTCAGGATTATTCATCTGTAGTAAAATGTGTAATATTTGTGGTAAGCTAATGAGTGAGGATTCTTGCTTGCAATCTGAAAGTGTGCAGCTCAAATCCATGAACCGTTCCAAAGGAGAAAGATTAATATTCTCTTCTTGTGTGATTTATTGACTCTAAAAAACCCACTGGAGAGTCAGCTATGAGTTGACACTCAACATTGTTCAGTTAAGGAAATATGGAATGTAGAATCAGTACAAAACTGGTAACTGGTCACTACAATTGTTGTAAGAAATAAAATCCTTTGTCACTGACCCAAGAATAGTTATTCTTCTGTAAGGATCCACAAAACTGTAAAAAGCTAAATTTTTTTAGCCTGTAAAAATTAAAATCCCAGATCCTCATAGTTCTGGAAAGTTATTTTCAAAAGTCATTACTTTATTCATTCCATAATATTTTTTATCCATCATGGATCTTTTTGGTTTCATTTCCTTTTATTATCTTGCTATCTTGAAAAATAAAGTTGATCTTTACTATTATCATTTTATGGGTTTTTTTCCCCCGCCCAATATTAAAGTATCCTCAAGTGCTTGTAGCTCTTTTGCTCACTTGAACCATCTTTACAAAATGGAATATTCTCTTTTTATTGCTTGGGTACTATGGTTTTGTTTTTACAAATAATTGATTGTTTTAGGTTATTTTTCTCAATTATGTTTGATGTGAAAATGGCTGAAAAATAAATGAACATTCGGCAGTTCTAATGCTTTACTACAATTAGGTGCAATCTTTCTCATCTAATACACTAACTGTAACAGGTGGAATAAAATCAATTGAATGTGTAAATTCTTTAAATAACAGCAAATGGAGCAAATTGAATTTCAAAGTGGAAAAAAGGTGAACCTTAGAAGCAGTGGTAAGAAGGTCATCAGCAGAATTAGCAAAAAAGTCTGGCAAAGTTACAGTTAGGCAGCTAGTAATACTCTATTGATCAGACTTTCTCAATCAATGAGGCTGTGCCTAGATTATTGATGCAAAGGTATTAAGCAAAATTTTATTTCAGCTAACTTGTTGGCTCAGATGTCAACTGAAAGTCATTTCCCCAGTCAATCAAATGTACAATAAATCTGAGCAGATTTAGCTCTTAAATATCCTTGTGTCCGCTCTGCTTTCCAATCATACAATTACCATTGAGAGGGTAACGATTAAATTAATATATAAGCTAACACATCAGGAGAAGCACTGCATTTCTAAAAAGACAACAGAGCAGTATATTGTTCAGGAGAAAAGGTGGATATGGAACATCATCTTGCTTTCTTGTAGATTTTGAAACAATTAGGAAAATATACACTTACTTCCAAGTTTAGCTCACAATTTTGGTAGTTTCAAAAATTGTGCATATTCCATAACATACATTGTGGTATGTGGTGCATCTCAGAGTTGGAGTGAAAGATCAATAATTGACAAGATAAAAGGAAAAAATGTGTGCTTATAAATTTGTGGGTGGAAGAGACAGCTAAGTGTTCTGGGGGAAAAAATTGATTTCCTCTTCCATCAGGTGTCTATTTCATTGGAGATATCTCTTTTACTTATAATTTCATTCTTGTCTTTGTCTGTATCTCCTTCCCATTTCCATTATCATCTAGCAGCTCAAGTGAAGTAGTCTGTAGGGAAGTTAGGTGCTTAATCCAAAGTTTATAACTCTCTGGTGGTTTGAACAGCTCCATGGAAAGATTGACAATCTTTACAGCCTCAGATACACCAGTGGGGGATCACTTATGAGTTGATTCCAACTTGACAATAATGATGTTTTGTTTTGTTTTTGGTTTGGTGGTGGAGAAGAGTATTGAATATACTGTGGTATGCCAAGAAACAAAGATTAATCCTGGAGAGGGTTAAACCAGGCTTCTTGGAGGCAAGAATTCTGGGGCTTCGTCTGACATACTTTGGACATGTTGTAAGGAGGGACCAATCCTTGGAGAGAGACATCCTGCTTGCTACGGTGGAGGGAGGGTGCAAGAGGGGAAGGCCCTCTATGAGGTGGATTGATTCAGTGACTGGGGTAATCGGGATGGGAGTGTCAGAGGCAGTGCGATTGGCACAGGATAGAGCAGAGTTTAGGGCTGTTGTA
>NW_006399753.1:29856260-29857277 GCF_000299155.1 Elephantulus edwardii | reverse complement strand
AACTTTTTTTTGCCATATATATATATATATATATATCCATGCACCGTGCTTAGTCACACACATTCTGTGATGTATGCTTGTGTGTGCATGTGCTCCATGGGTGAAAGTTTACAGAGTAAATTAGTTTTTCAGTCAACATTGTGTATATATTTTGATTTGGGACATTTACTAGAATCCCCACTAAGGAAAAATGACAGACAGAGAACATTATTTTTCTTCAGTAGATGATATAATTGAAACTATTGGAAAAATATGTACTAACATGTTCCCCACTATATATTGTTTTCTTGTATATTTCTTTGCTAACCCATCTTGACTTCTGAACTTGATTGCATGTACATGCTGACCTCTGATCTCACATGAGTGGCTACTTTCCCAGTCTTTTTGTTCACCTCATATACCACTTTATTGTTTGGCTAAAACTTGAGCTGTAGAAGTGAGTTTCATTCTAGATTTAAACAGTGGCTAAGAACCATAATTTTGGGGGTTTTACCAATGTCTATCACACATTAAACCTATTATTTTTATGAGCTGTCAAGTCACTTGGGGCTCATAGCAACCCTATATATACAACAGCTCTGAATCCGGCCCTGTCCTGAGCCAGTATCACCAATTTCAACACACCTACCCCATTGCCCTAGTTATCTTATCACTCCATCTCATCCTGGGTCTTCTTCTCCTGCGCTGTCCCTCCACCCTTCCAAGCATGATGTCCTTCTGCAAGGATTGGTCCCTCCTTGCCATGTGCCTGAAGTATGTGAGACGGAGCTTCAAAATCCTTGCCTCCAAGGAGAAACTAGTTTTACCCTCTCCAAGACAGACCTATTTGTCCTCCTGGTGGTCCATAATATGTTCAATACTCTTCTTCAGCATCAATGGCATCAGTTATTCTTCTGTCATTCTTAGTCATTGTCCAGCTCTCTAATGCATAGCATATAATTGCAAAGGATTGGTGGACGATCTATCAACAATCTGTGTTATGCAGATGACACAACCTTGCTCGCTGAAACTGAGGAG
>NW_006399753.1:29830043-29855525 GCF_000299155.1 Elephantulus edwardii | reverse complement strand
GGGTACTCGGGATGGGTTTGTCAGAGGCAATGAGATTGGCACAGGATAGAGCACGGTTTAGGGCTGTTGTACATAGCGTCGCTATGAGTCGCAAACGACGGCACATAACAACAACAACAACAATGGCCTGGATCAGGTGTCCCTTAGTCTCTAAATTGTCATCATTATTCCTCAACACTTTGAAGAGGTCCTTTGTTATTACTTTGAGTTTTATTTGCAATTTTTCCTCCCACTCTTATCTGTTGTTGTTATGTACCATCAAGCTGAAATTGATTCATAGCTGAGCCTTCATTGTGTTTTCAGAGGTAGTAAACCACACAAGTGGAGATGTCCCATCTATCCTTCATGGAGCAGCTCGTGGATTAAAAATGTTAGTCTTTGGATTGGCAGCACAATTTTTTACCATTAACCCGTGAAAGTTCCTCTCCACACTATTGTAATCTCTCTCAGAATGTTGGGAGCTGATTACTAGGGGTCTCCTAGTTCTACTTTCAAGGTCGTGTAGGCTGAGATTCCCTTGTCTATTAATTCTTTGGACTAATTGTTTTCATATGCACTTAATTGTCTTCACTCGTCAATGTTCTAGCCAAGGAGAAATTAAAAGTGGCACTTTATGTGGCTGTTTTGAGGCTTGACAGACGTTGGTCATTACTCACCAAAAGGACACAAAACATTGTCTTTATGGATTGTTATTCAAGTTGAACTCATTGTCACTCAAGACTATGTTTCTAAACCCTCAGGCCCAATGACTCATTCCCTCAAGATATTTTATTATAAGCTACTATGTTGTTGTTGTGTGCTGTCTAGTCACTTGTGACTCATAGCAACCCTATGCACAAAAACCTTGAAAACTGCTCTATCCTGTGCCAACTTTACTGTCTCTCCCTAACCTACTGCCAATTACCCCAGTCACTAAATCAATCCATCTCATCGATGGTCTTTCTCTCTTTCTTTGTCCCTCAACCCTTCTAAACATGATGTCCCTCTACAAGGACTGGTCCCTCCTTGCAACATGTCCAAAATATGTCATATGCAGCCTCACAATCCTTGCTTCGAAGGAGCAGATTGGTTTCACCATCTCTAGGATGAAAATTTTCTCCTGGTAGGCATGGTATGTTCAACACTCTTCTTCAGCACCACAGCTTAAAGGCATCAATTCTTTTTCTATTATCTCTAGTCATTGTCCAGCTCTGTGACACATAGCAAGCAATTGTGAAGACTATGGTCTGGATCAGGCACACCTTGGTTTCCAGACTGACATCATTGCTCTTCAGTATCCTGGAGAGGTCCCTGACAGCCAACTTTCCCAATGCAATTCAAATTTTGTTACCTGGCTGTTGATACCAAGAGTGTTGATTGTGGAGCCAAGCAAACTAAAGCTGTTAACAATCTCAATCTCTTCACCATCTATCATAATTGGCCCAGTGGTGAGAATCTTTGTTTTCTAGATTTTGAGCTTCAATCCATACTGAAAGCTGTTGAGCAACTATATTCATAGATATATTTATAGTACTTATAAATATATATTTAGAAATACCCTATGTTAAACCTATATTTATATATTTATGGTTAAAGATTTTTATTTCTTTTGCTCGGTACAGCCTTCTTAAAAAAAAAAAATCTAGAGCACCAAAACACAAATTCCAAGCTGATACTGGTTTTGTATCTATATAACTCCATGCTATATAGCATCTATAAACATTTTTGTCTGACTTCAATATATAACTGCTATTGAAATTGTGATTTTTGAATAGGTGCTATTCTACAGTTTGGAGTTCACCCTAAATTTTCTTACATAACTTCCTAGTTGTTACATACAGTTCCTGTGTGATGTCTCTTCTCAAAAAGTTTCTGAACTTCTAGTCTCAGTCAGGCATTTCAATTTCTAAATATCATTTGTAGCATTCCGTAGAATGAGTACTATACTTGTCTTAATAAGCACCTGTTGATAATTTATGATGATGATGATGTAGGAAAAACCAAAGCTGAATTTAAAAGTAGTTAACAGGGATTCTTCTGTTGTGCCTAGAAGAGAGTGAACAAATACTTATAAAGGTATGTTTACATAATTGACCTTGTCTAACTGACTTTGATAAATTTTAACTAAACCAAGGCTAAGCCACACACACACACACACCCCATACCTTATCTATGTATATCCATTTTACTGTAAATACAAGATGATTAGTCAGTAAATCATCTTTTACTTTCCAGAGTGTATATTTTTAACCAAATTGAAATTGTAAAACATCATAAAAAGGAAATGTTTCCAAGAATGAGACAATTGTTTGTTCTTTCTTATTTTAAATGACAACAGGTAAAGAATAAAAAAGAGAAAAGATATCTAAAGAAAAGATATCAGGTGCTTTTTATCCCATCAAAAAATGAGCTATATTTATATTTGAAAGATGAAAATTTTCTACATAAATTCTTAGAGAGTTTTGACAAAGAGAACACACACACACACACACACACACACACACACACATACATATTAAAATTAGGGTGTCATACTATAAAATCATCCTCATTTTTATATCAGTAAAATTGTGTTTTATAATATCTAATCCTTAGACTGTCTTTATTCACGTGCTAGTATTGAAAGCTGTTGTCCAAATGTTCAGGATGACTCATAAAATACTGTCATATAATGCTTTATTCAATATTGCTATTCACCTTTACTTCCACTTCTAAGATAATATGAGGATTACTGGTTAGGAATATAGGTAATGAAAGAATTGAACCTTAAGAACAAGATAATGGTTATACTGGAAGTCTGAAAAACATTTTAAGTGTGTTCTTAAAGAGGAAGCACTTTATGCTCGCTAATCATAAATTTCTAGCCACAAATATGGAGACTTTGTCCATGTATATTATTGTTCACAGTGTAAACTGTGCCATCATTTTATCTTTTATATTTTATTTACTATTTATTCTGAGAATAGATTTGGTAGCTATGAGTTTTATATTTTGAATGTCATCTTGCTTCTCTAAAATCCCTTAAGTCTTTACATCTTACAATACACTTATTTATGGTTTCGTCCATTTAAATGCTCAATTTTTAATAGTGTTTGTATTTAGTAACTACCAAATAACCACATTTTAGAAGCACCTATAATGTCTCATATATTAATAATCTCAAAAGACTAAAATGTTGACCTTTTGTTTATGGAACATATAAATGATTCATACATTTTTCGCACTTATGCTAAGGTTTGAGTATTGATTTTAGATGGAATCTCTGCTTATTT
The DNA here is from genome assembly GCF_000299155.1 of Elephantulus edwardii. Lineage (NCBI taxonomy): Eukaryota > Metazoa > Chordata > Mammalia > Macroscelidea > Macroscelididae > Elephantulus > Elephantulus edwardii. The sequence continues at coordinate 29,852,274 of NW_006399753.1, read as the reverse complement.
ACACTAACAAATTTTTAGTATCTATAATAATTTTGTTTGATCTCTGTTGATCTTATTTAAATACAAATTTTTTATTTAGGGTTTTTTTTTTTTTTAGAAACTTACCTCTACTTTAATGATTAAGGGCAGAGTGATTGATAATAGTTCCATTCGGAAGATATGATAGATAAGAAAATAAATAGTAAAATGTATGAGGATTCAATAGCTTCTCTTTTTTTGAAACTTGATTTTATGATATAGACGCTTTAGTAGTTATGTATTGTGCTTTTTAGAGTTGGAACCCAGCTGTAGCTGACCCTCTAGGGAATTTTCAGCAGAAGTAAATCATACGGGAGGAAATTACCCATCTTTATTCCACAGAACAGCTGGTGGATTCAAACTGCGCGCCTTTGCATTGTCAGTACAATTCCTCTCTACTAATAACCCATAAAAAAGACTACCATGCAAGTTAAGTCTACTTGAGTCAATAGATTGATATTTTTATATTCTATGGTTTTCAGAAGCTATTTTTTGACTGAGTTGACTGGAAATTTGGAAAGTTCCCTCTTGTCACAAACAGAATGATCAACTTGAGTTTTCAGTAACTGATAAATGGATACACTAAATTATAATGAAATATATCTGTTTAAAGCCCTCATAAAACTGTCCTGCAAATTTGGAAGTGATATCCTTTTCCTAAGTTTGTATTTCATTGAAGCACAAATTATTCATTAACATTTGTTTGTGTGTAGTCTTATACTTAGTGTAAAAAACAGAAATAACTTAGAATACAACCTAGGGTAAGAAAAATCCATTTGTATCTGTTTGTGATTAGCTATAAAGCTTCCATATGTGGTATCTCTTTTTGGATTCAGGCTGTCTACAGTAACTTGATCAGGGCTATAATTACACCCTGCTTGAATCAAGAAAGTCAAATAATGTCAAAAACAATCATTTTCCTTGTAGATGTTTTGAGAATTCAAAGCTGAAAAAATGCAGATAGCATGATGTTAACATCTCACTGAATCAAGCTGATCTAGCATAACATGGAAGCTCAAAGTTGAAAAACGCTATGGTAAAATCATTCTGTAGGGAAATACTAGAAAAGTCTTTGAGTAAGAATTATTTGTTGGCTTTTTTAACTGGTGTCCAAATATGACATTTCTAAATTAACTTAAAATATTTATTGATCTTGACCTACAGTTTTATATACTCAATTATTACATACTTTCTAATAGTTCATTACCCTAGGAACTTATAATAGAATAACTCAAAATTTTATAAAATTAAACATTATATGCATCAGAGATTTGAAATAATAAAATCTAACCATCATAATATAAGGCAATCCAAGACATACATAAAAAAATTGACCAAGACTATAATACAGCTGTTGGAAGAATCAAACCCAAAATCTCCAACTCATGAGCCCAAATGAATTCTTTTTTACATACCCTTACAACTTTTGAAAGAATCCTGGAGACTCTACAGTAAATAATCTGAGGCTAGCTGAAAAAGTGGTAGTTCAAACTCATCCAACTGCTCTGTGGAAGAAAGACCTGGAAATCTGTTCCCTTGAAGCTTACAGACTAGAAAATCACATTCTATTGTGTGGAATTGCTAGGTTAAAATTGACTCCACAGTGCGTAGCAGCAACAGGAATAACACAACTTTTGAAAACCACTTATTCCAAGAAGGGAGGCAGGACAGCGGAAACTAGAGTGACTGGTTGGTTTATAATGAGATTAAACTGTTGAAGAACCGAAATCATCACCAAGGTTGTACTACAGCTACTATAAGAAATACTAACTTAAGGTAGTCATCATAGGAAGACATCCATCTGGCAGAATTGAAACAAAGAAATAAAAAGATGTGTTGCCTTGGGGAAAATCTATTGTCAAGGACTTCTCCTAGTTGCTAAGGACTAATGATGTCAGCTTAAAGAATAAGGTACACTTGATTCAACAAATGTTGTTGTTGTGTACCATAGAGTCAGAAATGACCCATCACTGACCCTACAGCAAATTTTCAAAAGTAGTTAATCACACGGGAAGAGAATGCCCATCCTTCTCACGTGGAACAGCTGGTGGCCTCAAACCACATGCCTTCAGGATTGCAGCTCAGCTTCTTTGCCACTAGGCCACCAGAGCTCTAGTATTTTCAGTTACTTACTTTGCAGTTGATAGTTGGACAATGACCAAGGATAACAGAAGAAAATCATTGTCTTTGAGTTGTGGTATTGAAACTGTAAAAAAAAAAAAATAATAAAACAGCATGTCTTGGAGAAAGTGCAACCAAGGTGCTCCTTAGAAGCAAAGATGGTGAAATTTCTAACATACTTAAGTCGTGTTGTTAGAAGGGATTAGTCCTTGAGAAAAGATATTATGGTTGGAAAGGTAGAGAGCCAGAAAAAGAGGGGATGACCTTGAAAGGGATACCTTAACACAGGGCCTGTAACAATGGGCTCGATATTTTAGGGATGATGAGGTTGGTGCAGGATAAGGTTCAGATTGGTCACTCAAAGGACCACTAGGAGTTGTAGTTGACTCTAATGGCATCTAGCAACCACCACCAGTTAAATAAGAGGAATAAAATGCACAGATCCCAAGTACATGAAAAATCTTGATGTTGCTGTCAAACCTTGCTGCTTTTTAGGGTGAATATCTCACATTTCTTGAATGTGTGCAGCAACCAGTTTCAAACTGCTGTTACATATACAAGATGATCTCTTCAACTAGACCTGCTACTAGTTAATGCCAGCTTTTTGAAAACTGCAAATCACTGTGGAATTGCTAAAACTAAGACTTATCAGAACTTTTGCTACATAAATTGCAGAATACATTATAAGTTCTGTTGTTTCATATTTCCCAAATTAGATTTTATTTAACCTCTGTGAAATAAAGAGTATTGTGTTTAATCATGTGTAGATTTAAATACATTTTATACCATGCAAGTTGTGTACTGGATGTCACGTAGTATGTTGACATTTATCTCTCTCTTCAAAGTGAATAAATAGAAAATATATCTCCCTCAGGTTTTACCTATATAACAATTACTCCAATAAACAAAACATCAAAATTTCAGTTAAAATGGTTAATTTTCTATATCTACACATTATATATTTGAACAAAGTTTAATAACTTATTTGACTTGCTTATTATTGTATACATGTGTAAAGTCTATCTAAAACGTCATTTGATTGATATCTGTTCTCTCTTTCTCTCTGCCTTCTATCCTTTCCTGAATCTCCAGGATCAGCTGGAGCATCAGAAATAGAGACTTTAGTTTTGGACACTTGACAGAAATTGTCCTCCCACCACTTGTTACTAGGTTAAACTCAGGACAATTTATGACTAAGTGCTGTATGAGCAGGTTGTTCATGGGCCAACCTAGGGTGTAAGTTGATTCCCTAGCTATAGAGGTCCTGCCCCATTATTTGACATTCTTGATTCAAGCAGTGTGTAATTATAGGCCTAATCAAGTTTCAATACTCAGCCTTAATAAGAATCAGAAGCTTGCATTTCATTGTCAACCATCATTTAGTTTTGTAAGGAATAAAGTGCTGAGAATGATGTGGCCTTTTTTTCCACCTCCCATTAGGAGTAAGTTTTTGCATTCTCTATCAGCTGAATTCTCCATGGTACACTGTGTCTGGACAACTCCTAAGTAAAATACATGGAGCCTAAGCCCTTCTTACTAAAGGAATGTAAAAATGTAAAGTTTTTTGATCACTGAACATATTTGCTCTCAAATATTCTGGCTGTCTAATTTCTACATTTATTGGTATGATTTAAACGCAACAGGGATAGAGTAATGCATAAAGTTGATGCTATGTTTATGTTTCAGCATAAATTAGTTTATCCACTTATATTTTGAGATGAGTTTGATAAAGGATTTGGAAAAGAAGAAATGAGAGTCCAAGGATGACAATTTTGCCTTTAGTCAGTTATTTCATGCTATAATCATTTAGTGTGTGTGTGGGGGAACTATGATGGACTCATGTTGTTGTTGTTATGTGTCCTCAAGTCACTTGCTACTCATAGCGACCCTATGTACAAGAGCCTTAAATGCCTCTCTATCTTGTGCCACCCTCTCCGTCTCAAACACACTCATTCCTACCACTCCAGTCACAGAATCGATCCATCTTATTGAAGGTCTTCTTTTCAGGTGCCACCCCTCCACTCTCCCAAACATGATGTCCCTCTCCAAGGACCAGTCCCTCCTTGCAACATGCCCAAAGTATGTCAGACGAAGCTTCAGAATCCGTGACTCCAAGGAGCATTCCAGCTTCACCTTGTCCAGGACAAACCTGTTTGTTCTCCTAGCAGTCCATGGTATATTCAACACTCTTCTCCAGCACCACAGCTCAAAGGCATCAATTATCTTTCTATCATCCCTATTCACTGTCCAACTCTCTGATGCATAGCACATAATTGTGAAGACTACAGCCAGGATCAGGTGCACCTTAGTCTCCAGCCTGATGTCATTGCTCTTCAGTACTCTTGAGAGGTCCCTCACAGCTGATTTTCCCAATGCAATTTGTCTCCTGATTTCCCGGCTGCTGTTACCAAGAGTGTTGACTGTGGAGCCAAGTAAACTAAACCTTTTAACTATCTCAATCTCTTCACCATCCATACTGACACTGCTAATTGGCCCAGTGGTGAGAATCTTTGTTTTCTTGATGTTGAGCTTCAATCCATATAGGAGGCTGCAGTCCTTGACCTTCTGTAGCAAGCACTTCAGGTCCGCCTCAATTTCAGCAAACAGGGTTGTGTCATCTGCATAATGCAGGTTATTGATGACTCTTCCACCAATCCTGATGCCACATTCCTCCTTTTACAGCCCAGCGTCTCTGATAATATGTTCTTCATACAGATTGAAAAGGTATGGAGACAGAATACATCCTTGATAGACCCCTTTCTTGATTTTGAACCATGTAATGTCTCCTTGCTCTGTTCTGACAACTGCCTCTTGGTACAAGGAGAGATTTTGCATTAGCACAATCAAATGTTCTGAGATTCCCATTCTTCTCAATTAGCCACAGCTTGTTGTGGTCAAGCTTTTGCATAGTCAATGAAGCACAGATAGACATTCTTCTGGTATTCTTTGCTTTCTGCCAAGATCCATCTAACATTAGCTATAATATCTCTAGTACCACGACCTCTTCTAAATCTAGCCTGCACATCTGACAGTTCTCTGTTGACATATTTTTCCAAATATTTTTGGATAATTTTTAGCAGAATCTTGCTTACATGTGATATTAATGATATTGTTCAATGGACTCATAATACTAAAATATATCAACACTTCTTATTGGGCACTGTTGTTGTTATATGCCATTGAGTCACATGCAACTCATAGTGAACTTATGTACAACAGTCCTGAAAACTGCTCTATCCTGTGCCAAACTCATTGTTTCTGACACATCTACCCCAATTACCCTAGTTACTGAATCAATCCATCTCATTGAGGGTCTTTCTCTCTTGCACTGTCCTTCCACACTCCCAAGCATGACGTCCCTCTCCAAGAATTGGTCCTGCCTTGCAACATGTCCAAATGATGTCAGATGGAGCTTCAGAATCGTTGGCTCCAAGGAATAGCCTGGTCTCACCCTCTCTAGGATGAACTTGTTTGTTCTTTTACCAGTCCATGGTATATTCAATACTCTTCTCCCACAGCTCAAAGGCATCAATTCTCTATCATTCCTATTCATTACCCAGCTCTCTGATGCATAGCAAGTAATTGCGAAGACTATGGCCTGGGTCAAGTGCACCTTTCTCCAGACTGACATAGTTGCTGTTCAGCACTTTGGAGAGGTCTTTGACAGCAGACTTTCCCAATGCAATTCATCTTTTGATTTCATTGTTGCTGATACAAAGAGTGTTGATTGTGGGATCAATCAGACTAAAGCTGTTAACAATCTCAATCTCTTCACCATCTAGCATGATGCTGCCAACTGGCCAAGTGGTGAGTCTTTGTTTTCTTTATATTGAGCTTCAACCCATATGGAAGCCTGCAGATCTTGACCTTCTGCAGCAAATGCTTCAGGTCCTCAATGGTTTCAGCAAAGCAGGGTGTGTCATCTGTATAATGCAGATTATTGATGAGTCTTCCTCTAATCCTGATACCACATTTCTCCTCTTAGAGTCCAGCCTCCCGGATAATCAGTTCTGCACATGGATTGAAGAGATATGGAGAAGGGATACATCCCTGGCATACACTTTTCCCAATTTTGAAGCATATGGTGTTTTCTTGCTCTGTTCTGACGACTGCCTCCTACTCCAAGTATTGGTTTCGCATAAGCAAAATAACTGAGTTTAGGATTTACCTCTAGGGATTAAACATTTGTTTCCCACAGAAGGAAGATCTGATTCCAAAATGCTCTATCTATTACGAATATTTTCTCCACTTTGTGCATGACACAATACTCGGTGTCCTAGGCTTGAAGGAACTTGAGATTTTTTTAGACTTCTAAGATTATCTGTCAGTTGCAATAACATTGTTTTTTGAAAAGTGATAGTTTTTACTTTGTAATCTCTGTTTCTAAGCTATTTTCATGATGGTAAAAATCCTACTATTCTAATTTAAATTTTTCCTTATAATTTTGAGATACTAATAATAACATTTTATTAAAAAACATATTTTCTACAATAAAATCAGTACAGAAAGTTGTGGGTATATTACTATTTGTGATGTCAGAATAATTTCTTGCATAAAGGAAACTATGAACAAGTATGTTTACAAAATTGTGATCTTTTAACTGTTGTAAACTTTCCATTCTTATAGAATTAACAGCATTGAGTAATGGCTAAGATTATAGAATGCATAGAATGTATCTTTTCTCAAATATTAGATTTGTCTTTTTTATTGTAATATGACTTATAGATTAGTTTTTTAGCCTCTTTGTTCTTTAATATTTTCATTTGTAAAATGAGAATAATTCTAATACTGTGCCTATCATAGGACTCTCATAAGGTATAAATTTAATACATGATAAGACACTTAGAGTATTGCTGGACACATTGAAAATATGAAAATAGTTTGTTTTTTAAATAAAGCTGAAGATATTAAGTAGTTTGAATATTAGTTGATTTATTAGCTTTTTTTCTTTATCAATCTCAACTCTATGGTATTTGGTTTTCAAAATAACACAGCACATGACAAATTAGAACTGATATTCAATTTAAATAATTTGAGTTGTTAAAAAATGGATAGATAGCCATTTCTGTCCATTTTAAAACCAAATCTGCAATTAGAGAGTTTCTCTTTAAACACTTCTTTCACACCAGGCTTGGAAATGGATGGATATGATTTTCTAGGAGAAACTTACTCTACTGTCATATTTAATGTGATGCTCAACTGGCATACTTCTGCAATGGTATGAATGTGACCATTAATCCAAATCTTTGTTGATTACTTATTATTCTGAGAAGAAGGGAAATCCCAGAACAGTTGATTGTGCTTATGCGAAACATGTTCTTGGACCAGGAGGCAATTATCAGAACAGAGCATAAAAACACTGTATGGTTCAAAATTGGGAAGTGTGTATGACAGGGATGTGTCCTGTCTCCATACCGCTTCAATCTATAAGCAGAACATCTAGGAGGTTGGGCTCTATGAGGAGAAACGTGGTATTAGGATTAGAGGAATACTGATCAGTAATCTCCATTATGCAGATGACACAACCCTGCTTTGCTGCAATTATTGAGGACCTGAAATGTTTGCTGCAGAAGGTCAAGGACTGCAGCCTTCCTTGTGGATTGAAGCTCAACATAAAGAAAACAAATATTCTCACCACTGGGCTGGTTGGCAGCATCGTGCTATATGGTGAAGAGATTGAGATTGTTAACAGCTTTAGTTTGATTGGTCCCACAATAAATGCTCTTGGTGTCAGCAGTCATGAAGTCAAGAGATGAATTGCATTGGGAAAGTCTGCTATCAGAGTCTTCTTCAAAGTACTGAACAGCAATGATGTTTAGTCTGGAGACTAAGGTGTGCCTGATCCAGGCCATAGTCTTCACAATTACTTGTGATTTATCAAAAAGCTGGACAATTAGTAGGCATGACAGAAGAATTGATGTCTTTGAGCTGTGTTGCTGGAGAAGAGTACTGAATATACCATGGACTGCTAAGAGAACACTTTCATCCTAGAGAAGCTGCTCCTTTGAGACAAGGATTCTGAAGCTTCGTCTGACATAATTAGGTCATGCTGCAAGGTGGAACGAGTCCTTGGAAAGGGATGTCATGCTTGGAAGGGTGGAGGGACAGCTCAGGAGAGGAAGACCTTCGATGAGATGGATTGATTCAGTGACTGGGATAATGGGGGTAGGTGTGTTAGAGACAGTGAGATTGTCACAGGATAGGGCAGGGTTTAGGGCTGTTGTATATAGGGTTGCTATGAGTCGCAGGCGACTTGACGGCATATAACAACAACAACAGCCTCACTGATTTTACTTCTCTAGAGAACCCAGCCTGAGACAATAATAGTTGAGTTAGTATTACAGCTATTAAAATCAGTATGATTAGTTTTTTAGTCTCTAATGTGATAGCATTGTAAAAGATTTAAACTGGAAGGATGAATTCTTTGTTTGATAACTAGAAAATGTTTTTAATGTTTTGTTTAAATATCAACAGTTCTTTTGTTGTGCCAAGAAACTTTGTTATAAAGTAATTTATTGAGTACTTATGCATCTTAAATGCCAAATACAAGACAAATATTGACACATAGATTTAATGCTTGTTATTTTAGAGATCAGTATTGTTGCTGTGATGCTAAACACTGTAACACTGATGTGTCAGATGTGATAACAGTTACCCATGGTGGACAATGTTTGGTGGAGCTTCACAATTAAAACAAGCTTGGAAAGAGGAGTGGCATCTACTTCTGAAATAGCTTGCCTCCAGAAACTCTATGAACATGGAGAAACGATGAAAGTTACACAAGTGTTCAGGTCTTCCATTCATAAGGTTGCTATGAGTGGTCTACAACTCAATGGCGCTTAACAACAATAACAACATAGAGAGAGCTCTGTTGGCCTAGTGAATGAAAAATTATGGTACCAAGCAAAGGTGGGTGATTTTAATCTGTGGCACTCAGGCCTGGTTTTGATTGGTTTTGGTCAAACATTTTTCTAAGTGGTATAGCATTGATCTGTCCACTTGCCGTATAGAGGTAACTTGTGGCTGTTGTGATGCTAAACACTGTGACACTGATGTGTCGAATGTGATAATGATTACCCATGGTAGACAGTGTTTAGTGTAGATTCCCAATTAAAACAAGCTTGAAAGTAGGAGTGGCATCCACTTCCAAAATGGCTTGCCTCTGGAAACTCTATGAACATAGAGAAATAACGAAAGTTATACAAGTGTTCAGGTCTTTTGTTCATAGGGTAACTATGAGTCATCTACGACTCTCCAGCACTTAACAACAATTGTTTTTATCACATTCATTAATATTTTAATTTGTTGTTGTTGTTGTTAAGTGCTGTCGAGTTGTAGATCACTCATAGCAACCCTATGTACAACAGCCCTAAACCCTGCTCTATCCTGTGCCAATCGCATTGCCTCTGACACATCCATCCCGATTACCCCAGTCACTGAATTAATCCACCTCATAGAAGGTCTTCCCCTCCTACACTGTCCCTCTACTCTACCCAGCATGATGTCCCTCTCCAAAGACCTGTCTCTCCTTGCAACATGTCCAAAGTATGTCAGACAAAGCCCCAGAATCTTTGCATCCAAGGAGTAGCCTGGTTTAACCCTCTCTAGGATGAATCTGTTTGTTTTCTTGGCAGTCCATGGTACATTCAATACTCTTCTCCAGCACCACAACTCAAAGGCGTCAATTCTCCTTCTGTCCTCCCTAGTCATTGTCCAGCTCTCTGATGCATAACAAGTGATTGCAAAGACCATGGTCTGTATCAGGCGCACCTTCGTCTCCAAAGAGACACCGTTGCTCTTGAGTACTTTAGAGAGGTCCCTAACAGCAGACTTTCCCATCGCAATACGTTTTTTTATTTCCTGGCTACTGGTGCCAAGAGTGTTGACTGTGGAGCTGAGCAAACGGAAGCTGTGAACAATCTCAATCTCTTCGCCATCCATCCTGATGCTACCAATTGGTCCAGTGGTGAGAATCTTTGTCTTCTTGACGTTGAGCCTCAGTCCATACTGAAGGCTGTAGTCCTTGACCCTCTGCAGTAAGTGCATGAGGTCCTCCTCAGTTTCAGCGAGCAAGGTTGCATCATCTGCATAACGCAGATTGTTGATAGATCGTCCACCAATCCTAACGCCACGTGTCTCCTCATGGAGCCCAGCCTCTCGGATAATCTGCTCTGCATACTTTGTAAAATCACATCTAGCAGTAAAGAAATCTCTCACATGTTTTCTCAAAATTACTTTGTATAGATATGGCCAACCAAAACATTAATCTACACCTAAGATTGCTTTTTTGTGTGTATTTTGTGTATTTTTTTAATTGTATTTTTTGTTTAATTCCATGATAAAAACCACAAAATTAGAGCAAACATTATTTTAAAACCTCAACCCCACCATACTTGGTTACAGGTCCATAGAAAATTAATTTGACTAATTATTAAGTTTCTGATTCCCAATTTCTAAAATAGACAATGCAATGTAATATCTTCAAACTGCATATCTTTAAGAAAGGAACAATATCTGGATTGTCTACTTAGTATTAGATGTTTTAAGGTTGAACTCTATTGATCAAGATGTTATAGACCTTTAAGTTTACATGAACAGCACTATTTGAACAATATCATAAATCTACGGACAGCCATATAAGTCAAGGTTTTTTGAAGAACAGCAATATGAAAGAAAATATTAGTAAATGTAATACAATTTAGAAGATAATCGTTCATGTACACATGAGATCCGGAAGAAAGATAGAACATACAGAATTATAGTCCTGTTGAAACAACTCATTTCCAGAAATGTTTAAGTGGTTTGGATGACAGAAAAGAAAGTGTTCTGATTAGATATTCTAGTAACCCAGTTAGGCAAAGGGGGAAAAGGAAATTAATCCAAAAGGACTTTGACAAGTAAGAAATGGTGTGTCAACACAACTTTATAAAAGGGCAATCACAAAATAATTATTAGTATCAGACTAACCCTAATCTGATAGAAGATAGGAATAGCCAGAGATAGTCACCAGAAACAGACCTGGGAATCAAAAAAGGAGAATAAAAGTCAATAATGTAGGGCTGCCATTATGCAAAATATGCCTAAAGAATATTGGAACATATATAGTAGTGACAAACATTATTTAATGAATAAAAAACATAGTAGTAGAACTTTGGTGGCCTAGTGGTAAGGAGTTGCACTGACAACTCAAAGGTAGGTGGTTCAAATTCACCAGCTGCTTTATCACAAGAATTTTCATTTTCTTGATGTTGCGTTATAAATCATACTAAAGACTGTGGTCTTTTATCTTCTGCAATAAATACGTCAAGTCCTCCTCACTTGTTATTACGAGAGGTTATTCTTTGGAAAGGGACATCATGCTTTGAAAATTGGAGGTTCAGTGAAAGAGAGGAAGGCCATCCATGAGATGGATTGTCACAATGATGGCAGTAAAGGCTAGAGTATGTCGGACATAGTCATGATGGCACAGGTTAAGACAAGGTTCAGATTCTTCATAGGGTCATTGAAAGTTGTATCCAACTCAAAGACACATAACAAGAGTAAAGTCTTTTTTTACGGACATCCATAAAGAAGAACTAATTTGGAAACCAGCATAAAATTTCCATTATCATAACAATAAACAGTAACTTACATAAAACAGTGTTAACCAGTCTTCAAACTGGCCGACTAGTTAACTGAAGATTACCAGTGCTTGTTTCCTTCTTTCTAACCATACGCATATATATGATGACATTTAATCAATGCTTTAGTCAAATAATCAGACTCTAAATATGTACCCCTCAGATATAATAAAAGAGAATAATTATTCTCTTGAATGTTAGCTTCATGATTATACATAATCTTTAATATGTCTTTGTTTTTATAATAATTTGTTATTACATTATAACTTTAATGAAATCTATATAAATTTTATAGCTAAAGCCTTTATAAGTTTTAACTAAAACTCTTCACAACAATTTATATTTTTATGTGATTATCACTTGACATAATTGATTACATTTACTTAGCAACTATGCATACAGTACATTTATAGTGTGGTTTATTAGATGCTAATAAGTCAACTAGGACTTATAGAACACTATGAACGATAGATTTGAACGTTGCACTATCCTGCACCATCTCCACCATTTCTGATTAGCTCAAGCTTATCGTTATAGTTACTGTGCCAATTCATGTTGCTGAGGGCCTTTCTCTCTCTTTCTGACCTCTAAATTTCCCAATATGTTGTCTTTTTCAAAGGAGGGTCCTCTCCTGATAACATGCCCTGGTTGTACTTCATCCAAGACAAGACAGACTTATTTGCTTTTTTGGCAGTTCATGGGGTATTCAGTACTATTCTCCAATTCCACAGTTGAAAGGCATTCATTCTTCTTCTGTTACCTTTATTCATTGTCCAATATAAGTAGCAAGGGAAAATACTCAGGTACAATTTAGTCTTTAAATGTGTAACTGCACTTTTCAATTGAGATTGGACATTTGGACTGTTTTCAGATTCTTTTGATGGTGAATTATGCTGCTGTGAACATTGGTGTACATGTCTCCATTTGTACCTCCGTTCTCATTTTCTTGGGGCATATTCCTAGCAGTGGAATAGCTGAGTCATATGGAATTTCTATGTTCAGCTTTTTGAAGAACCGATAAACTGCTTCCCAGAGTGGTTGTACCATTTTGCAATCCTACCAACAATGAACGTTACACATATTTTTATATGATTCATGGAGCCAAGTGCCTTCTCATAGTCAATAAAATAAAAGAAAACCTCTTTCTGGTACTCTTTGCTTTTAATCCAGATCCGACTGACTTCAGCAATGATCTAACTCATGCCATGTCCTCTTTTGAATGATCTAATTCATGCCATATCTTCTTTTGAATTACCACCATTTTCTTTTCAATGTACTATTCAGTTTTTTAAAAACAATCTTCAACAAGATTTTACTTGTATATGATAACAATGATAATGTTCAATAATTCACACATTTTGTTGAATCACCTGTTTTCAATTAATTTAATTGAATGTGGATGTCCTCTGGTGAATTGTACAGGTAGCTGTCTTCTAAATTTCTTGGCAAACACTAATGAGCACATCCAGGAGGCGTACAGCTTTAGTTTCCTTTTATTTGTCTTGAATGTACTTCAAAAGCTTGTGTTCTGGTTTTAAGATTCTAGTAATGAATAAGCACCTCTGCTCTCTCTTTTGAAATATTTATACCAATACTTTTTATGTTTCATTTTCAAGATGTTAAAGACTGTTTCCTTATATCTTTATAGAGAATATCTCTACTTACGCTTCAGAACTTTAAGTTTTTTAAACTTCCTTCAGAATGTGGCAACTCATATAGCATATTTCCCCTTGTGTTTTAATCCATTTAGTACTCACAATAAATAGGAAAGGTTTAGCATTGTGGAGGAATAACATTTAATTTTTATATACACTGCAATATCCCAATCAGTGGGGATATAATAAGCATTGTAAGTAACTTTAGGAGTTCTCTGGAAGTATATGATAAAATATATTCAGAAAAATAATATTTTTCTTTGGTCCTGGAACATTATTATATTTTTTTTAAACTTTTGTTCATAGAACAAATGTCTCCTCAAGTTTTTTCTGCCCTTTTCCATCAAGAACTACCAATCATTTGTGCTCATTGTTCTCCCTATCTGATTGTAGTTTTCTTGATTAACCTGTGGTTCTCATAATTATAATAACATAATAAGATCAGTGTTCTATAATTAAGGCACTGAGACTTGGAGATATACTGTCCCATTTTGAAAATATCAAATAAGTTTTTAATTACTATTACTATTTTAGTTCTAAGAATGTAGACTATTCATTCTCTTAATCTTGTTTCTTCTCTGTTGTTTTTGTGTACCATTGGATTGGAGCTAACTCATAGCTGAACCTCCAATAGGATTCAGAGGCAATAAATCACATGGGAGGAGATTGCCCATATTTCTCCAGTGGAGAAGCTGGTAGACTTTGAAATGTGTGCCTTTGGGTTGGCAACATAGCTTGTTACCCCTGGGCCACTGGCCTGTAAATTTGAGAAGTATCTAAATTTGCTGGAGTGATGATTTCCATTTCTAACATAATTTTTAATATTGTTGTTGTTGTTATGTGCCCTCGAGTTGCTTGTGACTCATAGTGACCCCCTATCTATGTACAACTGCCCTAAACCCTTCTCTGTCTGGTGTCAGTCTCAGTGTCTCCGACACACCCACCTTCTCCAGGATGAACCTGTTCGTTTTCTTAGCATTCCATGGTATGGCCAATACTCTTCTCCAGCACCACAGTTAAAAGGCATCAGTTTTCCTTCAATATTCCCTAGTCATTCTCCAGCTTTCTGATGCATAGCAAGTGATTGCAAAGATCATGGCCTGTATCAGGCACACCTTAGTCTCTAAAGTGACACTGGTCATCTTCAGTACTCTGGAGAGGTCCCTAACAGCACACTTTCCCATTGCAAAATGACTTTTAATTTCCTGGCTGCTGGTGCCAAGAGTGTTGACTGTGGAGCCAAGCAAACTAAAGCTGTGAACAATCTCAGTCTCTTCATCATCCATCCTGATGCTGCCAATTGGCCCAGTGGTGAGAACCTTTGTCTTCTTGATATTGAGCCTCAATCCACATTGAAGGCTGTAGTCCTTGAGCTTCTGCAGCAAGTGCTTCAGGTCCTATTCAGTTTCAGCAAGCAGGGTTGTGTCATCTGCAAACACAGATTGTTGATGAATCTTCCACCAATCCTGATGCCACACTTTTCCTCATATAGACCATCCTCCTGGATAAAGCTGTTCAATATATCTTCTTAAAATATATAGTACTGAACTCTTTTTTTGTTTGTTTTTAGAAATGTATTATATTTCTGTGTTGTTTTTTTTTGCCCTAATTTCCATGCCTGCTCTCTCTATGTCTATGTTTTGGATGATCTTGTCAAGGCTGTCCCTAAAATCAATAGCATAATGTTACCATTGTTTATATTTCTTAATTTTATGTATAATTATTTTTTTAGTCCTCAGAGTCTAGAAATTGTTAAGATATTAAATTTTATCCTTTGTTTTTCTATAAAAACTTTGGAAAACTTAACTATAAATGTCTTTCCCAATTTTTTGAAATGTTTTCACAGTCAACTCTTTTATTAATAAGGAATTATTATGATACATAGTGAAAGATAAGGTGCAAGTAGCTAAATAATTTGTCTACATATCTCTCTGAAAAGATACACTTTTGTAGGAGTTTATTGATATTTACTACTTTATAGATTAGTATCTAGAATTCAATGTAAAAATGAAAAAGATATAGACTATTTGTTTGAGTGTTATTATTATCCTTATTGGAATAGTGAGGTGTAAACGATAAAGCTCAATATATCATATTGAAATTATGTTTTGGATATTTTGGAAGCAGAAAACAGCATACTTTAAAAAATACAAATTTTTTAAAAAATACAAATTTCAGCATTTCATTAGGACAAGATAATATAATAAAAACTTGATTAACCCTCATACTTGAATCATCAACAAAATTGTTAGGCAAAAATATATGAAATAATGATTTTCATATTGAACATTAAGCAGTATAGGGAGACCATAACAGCTCTGCTGGCTTAGATGTAGGGTTCATGTTGCTAACCCAAAGAATACAATTAGAATCCACCAAGTGCTTTGTTGGAGAAAGATGGACAATTTCCTCCGTGATGGCTTTTAGCCTCTGAAAATCTGCTGAAGGGTCTGCTGTGAGTCAACTCAAACTCAATGATATATAACAACAACAAATGTTAATATATTGGATAAGGAGAGAATTATATTCTCTCAATAATTAGAGAATATACACAAAATTAATACGAATGGCTCAAAACTCGCTGCTATCAAGTCAAAACCAAATCATAGCTGAACCTCCACTAGGTCTTTAAGAATGCAAGTCACAGGAGCAAAAATTGCTCATTATTCTCCACAGAGCTGCCAGTATATTTGAACTGCTACAGAAGTGCAGCCTTTAAGTTAGCAGTAGAACTCCCTATGGACTATGCTATCAGACTTAAAGAATACAATAACAAACTTGACCTAAACTATATATATTTACCAAGATGGTACTTACATTAAATCAGGGACTTTCTTAACAAATTTTAAAAATAGAAGTCATACAAAGTCCATTTTTCTTTTTAAAATAAAGTAAGGCACCAGAGCCAGAGCAACTTCTATTGTATTCCAAAATAGTTAGGGATTAAACAACTCCTAGATCAGAAGAAGAAGTAATGGTGGAAATTAAAAGATGTTCTAAGAGAAATGAAATAAAAAACACACCAAAATTTTCAAGATGCAGCAAAGGTTATAATGAGACACGTTTATAGCACTAAACACATAGCAAAGAAAGAAAAAAGATCTCAAGTCAATGATCTTAGCTTCTATTTTAAGAACAAAAAAAATGAAAGGAGAGCAAAAAAAAGCCACAAACAAACAAGGGAAATAGAGTAACAAAGATCAAAATACAAAAGAGTAGTAAACAAAAGCAGTGAAGAAAAGTCAATGTCACTCAAACTAGTTTTCTGAGAAAACGAACACAATGGATAAATCATAGCCAAGCTCAAGAGGAAAAAGAAATTATCAGGAACTAGGAAGATGAGGGCTCTAAGAGAGAAAGTAACCTCCTTCTCAGAAGCCCACTATATGGCCAGCTTCAAGTCAGTCCAACCTCAACACTAATTAGAAACCAAAAGCTCTAGAAAAAATATGCCCCATGATCCTAAATCTCAACTTTATGACTATATTTTAGCTAATGAAATGCAATAAAGTATAAAGAGGAAACTATACAAGACTAATTAACAATTAGGTCGCTATGCAAAGTTGATTCAAAAGTCATTCAACACAATTGACTATATTGATAGCTCTGGGGCCTCAGTGGTAAGGAATTACACTGCCAACCCAAAGACTCACCAATTGAATCCACCAAATCATTACCACTGGTCTGTTGGAGAAACATGGGCAGTCTCTTCCCATGGGGTTTACAACCTTTGAAAACCCACTGAAGGGTCAGCTATAAATCAAAGATTAGGTAGAGAGTGAAACTTCTCAATGTGATTAAGTTGATATTTGAAATATGCATAGTTAATATATTCAATAATAAAAGACTAAATGCTTTTCCATGAAGACCAGGGACTAAGGAAATATTCCTTCTTTTACCACTAAAATCAATAATGTACTGAGGGTTTAGCTAGTATAGGAAGACAAGGAAAAATACACAAAATCTGTATGTATTTTAATGAAAGAATTAATATTTCCTTGGAGATAACATCATTGTCTATATCCAGAAAATTGCATAGAATCTTTAGAAGAAATTTAAGAAATATTAAGGCAGTGTAGCAAGAGTGCAGGGCACAAACTCAATATTATGAAATCAAGTATTGTTATGTCCTAGCAATACCAAAACCAAATGCAAAAATCCTGAATAAAATGCTGGCCAATAGAATCCAACGATACATCAAAAGAACAATTCACCAGGACCAGGTGGGATTCATAATAGGTATGCAAGGATGGTTCAACATAAGAAAAACAATCAGTGTAATTCATCAAGTCATCACATGAACAAAACAAAGAACTTACTGAGATAAGAGAGAAAAGAACTGCTCCATTTGGTTTCCAAGGCTACAGATTTTTATGGAAGCAGATTACCACATTTTCTCTCTTGGAGTCTCTGGTGGATTCACTGACCTTTTGGTTAGCATCCAAGCACTTTAACCAATGCATCACCAGAGCTCTCCACATGCTAGCAATGGCAAGTAAACTGAAAAAGAAAGAAAAACAAAAAAACCCCACCAAACCCCAAAACAACAAACAAATGACAAAACTAAACAATGATGTTTAAAAGAACAATAAAGCTACTAAGTTATTAGGAATGGTTATAATAAAAAAATGGCCAAGGTCTATACAAAATACAATTACATATGAAAATTTT
Organism: Elephantulus edwardii; assembly: GCF_000299155.1. NCBI lineage: Eukaryota > Metazoa > Chordata > Mammalia > Macroscelidea > Macroscelididae > Elephantulus > Elephantulus edwardii. The sequence goes on along the minus strand of NW_006399753.1, from coordinate 29,834,189 downwards.
TCATAAAAACAAGCAAAGAGCTAGTACACATGACAGCATGGTTAAACCTTGAGAGTATTAAGCAAAAGATTATAGAGTGGGTGCTTCAATTTATATTAACTATCTGACATAGATGCATCCGTAAATAAAGTAGAATAGCAGCTGCTAAGGTTAAATGGGGAAAACACGAAAAAAGAATGAGCTGTCTTGCACTTTTCATTGTTGTAATTCGGTAGGGGAAATGGAAAAGAAGAGTGACTATCAACGGGTACAAGAGCTTCTTCTTAGGGTGTTAAAATTTTCTAAAACTTGATAATATTAATAGTGGCACAATTCTGTTAAGATACTAAAAGTTAAAAGGGAGTTTTTGTTGGTGGCTTAGTGGTAGGGAGTTGTGATGATGACCCAAAAGTTTGAATCCACCAGCTGCTCCATGGGAGAATGATGGACAACCTCCTTCTTTGGTATTTATAGCTTCTGAAAACCTGCTACAGGATAAGCTAAGAGTCAGTTTTGACTTGAGGGCACATAACAACTAAAAACGAATTATAATTTTATAAGAGTGCCTTTTATCATATGTGGATTATGTCTCAAAGTTGCATCTGCATATATGTGTACACACATACACGTATGCAGAGTGGTGATTATACTGGCTGGCACTGTAATATAAATCAAGGCAATGACAGTAATATTTACATTTTTCGTTATTTTATTATTCTTCTCCACTGTACACTTAACACAAGAAAAAGCAAACCAATTTTACTTTAAAATGCTCTAATGAAGCAGTAAAAATTATTAGTTTTATTACATCTCAGTTCTGAGTAAACATTGAGTTAGTTCTCTGAGTGACAAATGGAAAGTATGTGTAGAACATCTCTGAATAATGAGGTATAATGGGGAGCTCCAAGAAAGAACCTTTCAGATTGTTTGAGCTGCAAGCTGAACTACATGCTTTTTCATGGAACATAATTTTTACTTAACAGAATGATTGACAGGCAAACTATGGTTTTTCAGATGTGGTTATTTGACATGCATTTTCTAAAAAATGGATGAAGTGAACCAGTCTGTCATTTCAAGGAAAACAACTGACAATATATGTTGTCAATGATGAAATTTGAGATTTCAAATGGATATCAGTATTTTTTTGAAACTTGATTAATGTCTGCCTAATATTTGATGACTTTTCTGTAGAGATTGGAGGTGATAATCAAAATGTGATTTTTAAGAAACTGTTGTGAAATGTTACAGCAATTGAAAGGTTCATATAAAATATTGAACAACTATTTTACAAATGATTTGTGTGTGCTTTTAAAAAGAAATTGCATTATTTTCTATACAATATATAAGACCAACAGATTTTTTAAAAGATACAGAATAAAATAATAAAATTATTTCAGACTAGACTGCATCCAACATTTAAGAAACTGCTTGTTGCCAAGTATTAGTGACATCTCATTTAAAACCATTCAGAATTAATTGCAAAGGCTCTGAAATTTTTTGTCTTTTCTCAAGTTACACACCCATATGAAGCTAGACTTAACTCACATATCTCAGCTAAAATTATTTATTGTAACAGGTTAAATGAAGATACAGTTATCAGATTTCAAGTCTACTATTAAGCCAGGGAGCTTGGTAGCCTAGGCCTTAGGGAGTTAGTTACATCGCTAACCCAAAGATAGCTCAAATCCACCAGTACCTCAAGAAGAGAAAGATGGTCAGCTATAAGTCAGTTTTAACTCAATGACAATGAGTTACTATTAAACTAGATATTATAGTGATTAAAAAATAATACATCATTATTCCAACATTTCTCAGTGTTTAAAAAAAGTTTATTTTTCATTAAAATATGTTGTAAATGATCACATTTAAGTTTATAATGTTTCCTTAAAATTAATTAGTAAATGTTAAAATATGTTGTTGTTGTTATGTGTCCTTGAGTCGCCTGCAACGCTTTGTGCAACAGCTTGCTCTATCCTGCGCCAATCTCACTGTCTCTGACACACCTACCCCCATTATCCTAGTCACTGAATCAATCCACTTCACAGAGGATCTTCCTCTCCTGTGCTGTCCCTCCATCCTTCTCAGAAAGACATCCTTCTCCAAGGACTGGTCCCTCCTTGCAATATGTCCAAAATATGTCAGGCGAAGCTTCAGAATCCTTGCCTCAAATGAGCAGCCAGGTTTAACCCTCTCCAAGATGAATCTGTTCATTTTCTTAGCAGTCCATGGTATAGTTAATTCTCTTCTCCAACACCACAGCTCAAAGGCATCAATCTTCCCTCTATCCTCCCTAGTCATTGCTCAGCTCTCTGATGCATAGCAAGTGGTTTCAAAGACCATGGCCTGTATCAGGTTCACCTTATTTTCCAGAATGACACCATTGGTCTTCAGTATTTTGGAGAGGTCCCTAACAGCAGACTTTCCTATCACAACACATCTTTTAATTTCCTGGCTGCTGGTGCCAAGAGTGTTGACTGTGGAGCTAAGCAAACTAAAGCTGTTAACAATCTCAATCTCTTAACTATCCATCCTGATGCTGCCATTTGGCCCAGTGGTGAGAATCTTTGTCTTCTTGAAATTGAGCCTCAATCTATATTGAAGGCTGCAGTCCTTGACTTTCTGCAGCAAGTGCTTCAGGTCCGATTCAGTTTCAGCAAGCAGGGTTGTGTCATCTGCATAACGCAGATTGTTGATGAATCTTCCACCAATCCTGATGCCACAGTTCTCCTCATACAGCCTAGCCTCCCAGAAAATAATGTGATAGATATTTAATAGATGTTGTTGTTTTAATCAATGACAACTCATAGAAATCCTATAAACAATAAATAAGAACCGTGCCCTATAGTGCACAATTCTCATGGTCTCTGCTATACTCAAGTCCATTGTTCCAGCTTCTGTGTCATTCCATATTGTCAAGGGTCCTCATCTCTTTCTTTTACCCTCTACTTTCACTGCTTAATATCTCTTCTGATAGCATGTCCAAAGTATTTAAGATGAAGTTTCACCATCCTTGCCTCTAAGGAGCACCCTTATTACCCTTTCTTCACTACGGGTGTGTGTTCTTTTGGAAGTCCAGAGGATATTTAATACTTTTTTCCAACACCACAATTCAAAGACAACAATTCTTCTCCCATTCTTATTCACTGCCCAACTTTTAGATGCATAAGGACACAGTTGAAAACACCATGTCTTGCACTGGGTACACCTAAGTCTTTATACCAATGTTCTTACACTTTAGTACTTTGAAGAAATCCTTAACAATAGGTTTTCCCAATACAACATGTCTTTGGATTTCTTGACTGCTACTTCTGTAGATATTAATTGTTAGTATAAGAAAATGAAGTTATTGACAACTGTATATTTTTCTCCATTTATTATGTTGTTGTCTATTGTTCCAGTGGTGAAGACTTTTGATTTCTTGATGTTGACATGTAATCTATACTGAAGAATCTATATATATACTGAATTCTTTGATCTTCTGCAGTAAGTGCTTCAAGTTTTCACTTCTGCAAGCAAAATTGTATCATCTATATAACGCAGGTTGTCAATGAGTCCTCCTTCAATTCTGAGGCTACATTCTTCTTCACACGGTCTTGCTTTGTGAATTATTTGCTCAGCAAACAGATTCACCACATCAGGATTGTGTCCTTTTTCTTCTCAATTTTAGACCACGTAGTGTTTCCTTCTTTTGTTCAGATAACTTTCTGTTGGTCTATGTATACTTGCTTAAGATTTCCATTCTTCTCAATACTCATAATAATTTGTTATGATCCACACTTTTATATAGTCATTAAAAGACAGACAAGTAGCTTTATAATATTCTTTGCTTTTAGTCAAGATCTATCTGATGTCAGCAATGTTATCCTTCTTTACACAGCCTCTTAATAAATGGTAGTTGTTGTTGTTATGCCTTTGAGTGAGAACTAATAGCTAACACCCCACCCCCACCCCTGCCACCCGTGAAATTTAGGAGACAGTAAATTATATGGGAGGAGATGGCTCATATTTCTCTCATGGAGCACAACTAGTGGATCGAACCACATGCCTTTAGGCTGGAAGCAAACTCCTCAACATTAAGCCACTGTTGCTGTTATGTGCTGTACAGTAGCCTGAGACTCATAATATGATAGCTCTGCACTTTTTCCTATCCTGAGCCAATCTCACTGT
>NW_006399753.1:29828322-29829594 GCF_000299155.1 Elephantulus edwardii | reverse complement strand
TACTCATATGTAAGTTCAAACTGAAGCTAAAGACAATGAAATCAAATCCACAAGAACCAAAATGTGACCTTGAGTCTATCCCACAAGTTTAAGGTCTTGGACATCAGTGAACAAAGATCAGATGAGCTGTGGAAAGATATCAAGAATATAATCCATTTGGAATGCAAAAGTTCATTATAAAGACAGAGAAGGAGGGAGGTCAGAAGATATTCAGAATATTGAACTACAGCACCAAAAAGCAAAAACAAAGGGAAGAAAGAAGGAAGTTAAAGATCTGAACAGAAGATTTTAAAGGGCAGGTAGGAAAGACAAAGCAAAGTATTATAATGAAATGTGCAAAGAGCTGGGGTATGAGAGTCAAAAGGGATGAATTGGTTTGGCATTTCTTAACTGAAAGAATTGAAAAAGAAATTCAAACCTCGAGTCACAATACCTAAAAATGCTATGGGCAGAATATTGAATGATCCAAAATGTATCAAATAAAGGTTGAAGGAGTACATGAAAAAAATTGGCTGAAACCAAGAGGCAATGGTGATGAAAGAAGAAATTCAAGCTGTTCTGAAGGAATTGGAAAAATACAAGGCCTCAGGAATTGATGAAATACCAATTGAAATATTTCAACAACAAATGCTGCCTTGGATGGGCTCACTAAATCGTACCAAGAAATCTGGAGGACAGCCACCTGGAAGAGAAGAAGCCCCTGACTAGAAGAGATCCATGTTTATTTCCGTTACAAAAGAGGGTGATCCAACAGTGTGGAAATCATTGAACAAAATCACTAATATCACCTGTAGACAAAATTTGCTGGAGATTATTAAAAAAGTACTAGAACAGTACATCAACAAAGAGCTACTAGAAGTTTAAGCTGGGTTTAGAAGAGGTCTTGACACTAGGGACATCATTGTCAATGTCAGATGGATCTTAGCTGAAAGCAGTGAGTACCAGAAGAATATCTATATATGTTTCATTGACTACTAAAAAGCATTTGACTGTGTGGATTACAACAAATTGGGGCTAACATTCAGAAAATTGGAATACCAGAACACTTGACTATGCTCTTGTGAAACCTATACTTGAACAGAGAAGTGTCCTGTCTCCATACCTTTTCAATCTATATGCAGAACAGATCACTCAGGAGGCTAAACTTTATAAGGTGGAATGTGGCATCAGAATGGAAGGAAGACTCATCAACAATTTGCATTATTCACAACATTGTGGTACACCATTGCTTGCTGAAACAGAGAAGGCTCTGAAACATCTACGGCAGAAAGA
>NW_006399753.1:29826641-29828197 GCF_000299155.1 Elephantulus edwardii | reverse complement strand
CATGCAGCTCTCATTCTGGACTCTTGTCATGAAAATAATACCTAATCATTTATTCCTTTCAAACAGGTCTCTCCCTCATCTGTTTCAATGCAGTATGCATTATTTATCCCCTCTTTTCTTAGATTTCCCCCAACCCTGCTATCAGTCCTGCTTTACAATAGTGGCATTATGCAATATTTTCCTTTTGTGACTGAGATATTTTACTCAGCAAAATGTCCTCTAAGATCACCCTTTTTAATACTATTTCATGAGTCCCTTGTTTTTAAATGCAGCATAATATTCCATGTTATAGCACAGCTTCTCTATCCATTCATTTACTGGTGGGCTCTTGAGTTGTTTCCAACTCTTTGCTATTATGAACAAAGCACCTATCTGCTTTGGTGGGAGTTAGGGTTTCTTTAGGGTATATTCCCAAGTAGTTGAATTGCTGGATCAAATGGTATTTCTATTTTTAACTTTTTGAGAAAGTGCCATATTCCCTTCCATAGTGGTTGCACCATTTTACACTCCCACCAAAAGGGAATAAGTGTTTCAGTTTCTCCACAACCTTGTCAGCATTTGTTGCTTGCTGTTCTGTTAAATTTTGTTATCTCACTGGGGTGAGATGATATCTCATAGTTGTTTGGATTTGCATCTCTCTTCTAGCTAGGCATTTTGAACATCTCTTCACGTGTTTGTTCGCCATCTGAATATCTTCTTTGTTGAGTGTCTTTTCATATTCTGTGCCCATAATTCAATTGGGTTGTTTATCTTTATTTGGTTGTGCTGCTCAAGTATTCTATAAATTCTAGATATAAGTCCCTTATCAGACATGTTATTACCAAGTATATTTTCCCAGTCTTTGGCTTCCCTTTTTATTCTGTTGGAGAAGGTTTTGGATGCACATAGGGATTTTATCTTTAGAAGTCCCATTTATCTTTTTTATCTTCTCCTGGTTGTAGGTTTTTCAGGATGCTTGGAAGGCTGTTCACGTTGTGGATTAGTGTTTCTAGGGTTCTTCTGAGCTTTTCTCTAATAACATTTATAGTCTTTGATTTTAGTCTTAAGTCCTTGATCCAATTTGAGTTGGTTTTTGTGTATGGAGTGAGGTGTGGATCCTGTTTGAGTTTTCTGTAGATAGTTTTGCAATTTTTTCCAACACTATTTGTGAAAAAGCCTGTCATTTCCCAACTTAGCTGTTTTTATCTCCTTGTCAAAAATCAATTGACCATAGGAGATGGGCTAATTTCTAGATTCTCAATTCTATTCCATTGATCTATGTGTCTGTAGTTGTACCAGTACCATGCTGTCTTGACCACCACAGCAGTGTAGTAGGATTTGAAATCAGAGGGTGAGATGCCTCCTACCTTGTATCTCTTTTTCAGGAGTGCTTTGCCTATTTGGGGCCTCTTTCCATTCCAAATGAAAATGGTTATTGTCTTTTCCATCTTGTTGAAGAATGGAATTGGTATTTGTATTGGGATCACATTGAACGTGTAAATTACCTTTGGTAGTATTGTCATTTTCACAATATTGAGTCTTCCTATCTATCCATGAACAAGGTATATTCTTCCATT
>NW_006399753.1:29815033-29825911 GCF_000299155.1 Elephantulus edwardii | reverse complement strand
TTTTATATTTTTGTAGTGTTTTTACCTGGCTTTGGTATCAAGGATATGTTTGCTTCATAGAATGAGTCTGGGAGAATGCTTTCTTTTTCTACTTTCTGAATTAGTTTATGTAGAATTGGTGACAGTTCTTCTCTGAATGTTTGATAAAATTTACCTGTAAAATGATCTGGTCCAGGGCTTTTTTTGTTGGAAGTTTTTTTATTACTTTTTCCATTTCTTCTTTTTTAATGGGTCTGTTCAGGTGTTCAATTTATGTTGTGTCAATTTTGGTAGGTTGTAAATTTCTAAGTATTTGTCCATTTGCTCTAGGTTTTCATATTTGTTTGAGTATATTTTCCATAATATTCCATTATTTGCCTTTTTATTTTAGTTGATTATTTTGTGACATTGCTTGTTTCATCTTTTATTCAGATTATTTGTGTATTTTCCTTTATTAGTTTTGCTAGGGGTCTGTTGATTAAATTGACCTTTTCAAAGAAACAACTCCTAATTTTGTTGATGGTTTCAATTGTTTTTCTGTTTTCTATTTCACTTATTTCTGCCCTAATTTTTATAATTTCAATTTTCTTAGAGGGTGTCAGGTTTTCTTGTTCTTTTTCAATTTGTTGGAGATATTGTGTTAGAGAGTCAGTAGTCATTTTTTCCTGACTTTTGATGTGTTTCCTTATTGCTATAAATTGACCTCTGATTACTGCTTTGGCGGTTTCCCAGAAGTTTTGGTAAGTTGTGCTTTCACTGTCGTTTGTTTCAAGAAACTTTTTAATTTTCTTTTTTATTTCTTCCAGTAACCACTCATGTTCAAGTAAAGCATTATTCAGCTCCCAAATGTATAGGGATTTTTTTTCTCCTTCATCCTCTTGTTATTAATTTCTCATTTTGTAGTATTGTGGCCTGACAAGATGTTTTGTATTATTTCTATGTTTTTGAAGTTATTGATACTTTCCTTGTGACCTAACATATGACCTATTCTGGAGAATGTTCCTTGCACATTGGAGAAGAAGGTATACTTTGCTTTTGTGTGTGTGTGTGTGTGTGTGTGTGTGTGTGTGCATTACCCCATAAATATCTATGAGATCAAGTTGGTTTATTCTGTGGTTTAATTCTTCAATATCTCTGCTGAGTTTCTTTAAGGAAATTCTATCTTTTCTTGAGAGTAGTGTGTTGAAGTCTCCAACTATTATAGTAGATTGTATATATTATTTTTCAGTTTTGTTAATGTTTGTTTTATATATTCTGCAGCTCTATCATTTGGTGCATAAATATTTATTATTGTTATATCCTCTTGTTCTATTGACCCTTTAAGTATTATGTAGTGACCTTCCTTTGTAATGGTTTTTGCATTGAAATGCATTTTATCAGAGATTAATATTGCTACTCCTGCTTTTTTTTTCTGATTGCCATTTGCTTGGCATATTTTTTTCTTACCCTTTTATTTTTAGTTTTTCTTTGTCTTCACTTTCCAGGTGTGTCTCTTGTAGACAGCACATTGATAATTTTGGTTTTTTATCCAATCTGCTACTCTTTTTATCTTCAGTGGTTCATTTAAATAATTCACATTCAGTGTGATTCTTGAGAAGCATAGTTTAATTGCTATCATTGTGTTGAGTTCCTTTTGGTGTTGTTGCTAGCTACTTTGGTCCATCCTGCTTTCTGTGGCACTTCTGTAAGGAAGATGTATCTCAGTGTTTCTTGCAGTGCTGGTCTTGTTTTTTACAAACTCCCTTAGGTTTTTTTTATGTTTAGTTTTGTTTTTCTTCTGGGAATATCTTGATCTCTCTTTCATGTTTGATGGACAATTTTTCTGGGTACAGTATTCTTGGTTGACAGTTGTGTTTTTGAGTGTTTGATATATGTCATTCCACTATCTTCTTGCTCACATGGGTTCTTCTGAGAAATCAGCACTTAGTCTTATCTGTTCTCCCTTATAGGGTACTCTTTGTTTCTCCCTCATTGCTTTCAGAATTCTCTCCTTACCTTTGGTTCTGGCAAATTTGACTATGCTATGTCTTGGTGTTTTTCTTCTGGGGTCTACTCTATATGGTCTATTCAGCTTCTTGAATATATATTCTCTCATTCTTCATTATGCCTAGGAGGTTTTCCTCTAGTATTTCTTCCACAACTTTTTCGGTGCCTTCACTTGCTTTTTCCTGTTCTAGGATTCCGATGATGGATGGGCATGCTATTTTGCTTGATGGTGTCCTACATTATTCTTAGATTTTCTTCTTTTTCCTTCCTTTTTGATTCTGATTTTTGCTCTAGCAGATCAGTGGTGACATTGTATCTTCTATTTCACTGGTTCTGTGTTCCACCTCTTCAGCTCTGTTCATATGTCCCTCCATCATGTTGACAGCATCTGAAACATTGGACTTCATAATTTGGATCGTGGTTTCATATTTTTCCCAGAGCTTCTAATGTCTTAGTGTTTGGGTTTGTTTTTTGTGGTTTTGTTGTTTTTTTTTTAAATCTGCATTGTTTTGGATTATTTTCTTAAGCTCTTCCAGTCTTTTGCTTGTGGTGTCCTGTAATTCTTCAGGGTTGTCTTTCATCCATTAAAAATATTCAATCATTGTTCTTTTAAATTCTGTGTGAGAAAGTTTCATCAGACTTTCTGGCTTCAGGTAACCCTTCAAACTGTGTCACTTTTTTGTGAACAACAACTTTCTTTGCGTTTGTATAGGGTGTGAGGAAGCCTGCTTCTTATGTGACATTGCTGTGGTAGTTTTTCATGCCTTTAAGCAATAATAGGTTCTTGATCTGCAATCACAGCTACAGAAGAGGATGTGACAGCTATGATGCCTGTGTTTCTCTTGGAACTTCTGAAAAAAAGGAAGTTGCAGTTCAGGGCCTGTAAAAGTGGCCTCTTCTATCAGATAATTGTTACAGCTAAGTCAGACTAAGGTGCTCCAGATTAAAGGCAGTTAGTTGACAAGACATGAGGAAATGTGAGGCTGAGCATGGGTGGGTATGTTCAGAGCAGGCACACTTGCAGGCATATGCTACTTTGCAGACACTTATTGATTGGTCTTTTAGGGGGATTTCACTCAGATTTTAGCTGTCTAGGTTGGCATGCGTGGAGACCTCACCCAGTTTCCAGCTGTCAAACTGGCTATTTGTCTGGTGGGGCCCACACCCAGTGGGGCTCACGTTCTGCTGGGGCTCATGTTCTGGCAGGGCCTAAGTTCCCAATTCCTTATTTTTTTTTAAGGAAGATATGAAATTTATTATAGGAAGAAAATGATGTAGAGAGAAATAATATTACCTCTTAATATACAATTTTAATGTTGAAAATGTCTTTTTAGAGTCTGTTTATTATGTTTAGGGGCAAAGTGAGGTAAAACCATAAAGAAAATATTTGGGGTTTTTCAAACTGTTCTAGCATCTTTTAACTTGTGTATAATCCAACTCATTTTGTTAAATACTGTACTATCTCAATGGATATGCATGTACTGAATGTACTCTGGTGAATTTCAACAATAGAAGGCTGTCTGCTTTATTTTCTAAACATTTAATTATTCTTAAAATTTATGCTTTACTGAACATGTTCTCCCCCTTTCCATCTGCCTCTCTTATCCCCATAATGCCCCCTTGTTTCAAACTCTTCTCATACATGTAACATATCATATATTCCTTTCAAACGGTTTTTTCCTTCATCTATTCCAACGCAGAGTTCATTATCTATCTACTCCTTCCCCATGCCCTCTCCAATCCCCCCATGTCTGCCCTATTTTAGAACAGTGGCACTATATGTAGTATTTATTCTTTTGTGATTGAGATATTTCACTTAGCATTATGTCTCTAAGGCTCCCCTATGTTGTATAATGTTTTACTATGTCATTATTTTTCAATGGTGCATAATATTCTATTGTGTGGATGTGCCACAGTTTTTCTATCCATTTATTGATGGCACTTGGGTTGCTTCCATCTCTTCGCTATTGTAAATAATGCAGCAATAAACATGAATATGTACACATCCCTTTGAGTTGTGGCTCTGGTTTCTTTAGGGTATATTTGTAGCAGTGAAATTGCTGGGTCAAATGGTATTTCTATTTCCAACTTTCTGAGAAAGTGCCAGACCACTTTCCATAGTGGTTATGCCGATTTACATTCTCACAAGCAGTGAATAAGAGTTCCAATCTCTCTGCAACCTTACCAGTATTTGCTGTTTGCTGCCCTGTTGAACTTTGTTATTGTTGTTTCCTTAATGCTTTAGAGTTGTCACTGACAGCAGGATTATCCAATACAATATGTCTTTTGGTATCTTGACTGCTGGTGCCAAGAGGGTTAATGATATATATGTGTGTATTTATATATGTAATATCTAAAATATATTTAGTGTTAAATGGTAAAAATGAAATATTTTATATACATATATTTTTAGTCTCAAAAACTCAAAGAATGTGTTTTTATTACAATTATATAAATTAGTTCGTTGAGGTTGAGAGAGACATAAAGTAACCTTCCCAAGGCAATAATGAAATCATTAAATGTAAATTTGATTGACAAAAAAGCTCTGTAGAAAAGCTCCTGTTTAGAAAATATGAGATTATTTCACTAGTTTTTCTAGCTTTAAAATGTGTTGATTTTATGCTTTCTTTAGATATTTAATACCATTTATTAATAGTATTTATAATATTTAGAATGATAGTGAACTTTTCCTTTGCAAAATAAGTTATATATAATATTGTTTATTATATTTTACTTTTAACTAATTCAATCTTATTTTTATAAACAAAGCCTCTAAAATGTAACAGATTTTCTTTCCCTTTATTTATTTGTACTCAATTTTAGATATGCTTTCCATTTAGTAAGAATAGTATTTCTTTATTTCTTTCTTTAATGTCAGGTACCTTACCACAGGGAGAAAAACAAGGCAAGCTAATTTCTATATACTAATTTCTTTTTGAGGGGTGATAACCTTCATAAAATGATACATTAAATCATCTCCAAATTGTCTTCTTTTATTTACTAATTTGGATTCACCATTTGTAAGACCTAATTTCTTTTATGTGCAGAATTCTGTATCTTTCATTTTACTTAATTTTTGACCAGGTTTTGCTGCCATTTCAGTATCATTTGCACATTAGAAGATGTTGGACATACTGAGGCCAACTTTCATTACCAATAAATCAGAGTTTCTCATTAAGAGCTAATGAGCTCTTATATTGTACCTCTGATTATTACCCTTGTTCCATTTGAAAAAGAAAACATTTCATCTTTTTTATTCTCTTTCCCAATCCTACCTTCAAGAACTTTAGTGTTTTTAAGAAAAGACAGCAGAATGAACATGCTCGGACTTCTTATTTCCTTTACCCTCTGATAAGAAAAGGCAGTGTAACATTTCCATTATTGAGACACATTATTGTATCTTAATTTATTTAGAAGCAAGATTACATTCTAATTCTTCCATTTATTACCTAGCTAAAGTTGCATAATTTATTTAACATTGTTTTGCCTCAGTTCCCTGTCTCTAAATAATAGAAATAGTGACACTACTAGTTTGTAATCAGGCATAAATGAGATAATGAATTCACATAAAGCATAAAGTAAGCTCTTCTCCACTATGGAGAAGGAAAGATAACATTTTCTTCCAGGTGTGGAAAAGATTTATTTTTGTTTTTGGGAGAACAGATCCTTTGGTAGTGCAAATAGTTTAACAAACAAACACTCTTCACATTCATCTTCATGGAGTAAGAACCAATTCAAAGATGACCCTCCCTTAGGGGGGTATGGCGACTATAAATCCAATGGAAGGAGATTGACCTCCTTTCTCCCACAAAGCCATTAGTAATTAGAATCACAAGAAAAGGACCACCTTTGGTTTAGGAACAAAAGTCCCTGTAGGCTATGTCACCAGAGCTCTCACAAACAGGTTACATATAATTAAAAACCTAAAAACTGATGTTTTGTCCCTATCCAGTTATGCCACAGAAAAAGTCTTGGAAAGATGCTTCTATAAAGATCATAGGCAAAGAAACCCTGTAATGTAGAAGGTCTCTGTACCACTTGGCACTGAATGAGCTGGAATAAACTCAACTAAAATGGATTTAATTTAGTAGGAGATAAATATTTTAAAATGTAAGGAATGAGAAATATGATCATGTTTCATAAAGGCAAAAATGAGATAGCATTATACTTTTTCAGCTAAACTCTTTGGTGGTGAAGAAAGAAGCAGTCTCATTAATTAAATAATGAATATTTTCAGTAGTGATATAAATTGACTAAATAGCCATCTATAGAAATAGTCACAGAAAGAGATAAGGGGAAATCTATAAAAATGTTTTCTGATTTTTATAAACATAAGCATTCAAAGAATCAACACAATCTTTTGGAAATTATTGCTGCATAAGAATGTAAAGAATTGATAAAGGAGTGCTACCATGTGAACCAATAACAGAAAGGCAAATGAAATATTTGAAGGAAAAATTGACTATGTAGTCTGGAAAGCAGGAGGAAAACTTTGAAAGAAAATGAGAAAAAATGAAGAATGCTTTCAGGAATTTCAGTTTCTAAGAAGTGACTCTTTATGGAAGAAGGAACAGAGAAAGAAAGTAGAGGCTGTTAGGAAAAAAACCCCAACTTTAAGAAAACATTCTAGTACAAAAGAATTTTTAATTTCCAGAGCATTCAAAAAATTTAAAAATCCCTATTATTATAATTTCATTTCCTAGGAGGCACAACCAATTAAATGCTTTACTACTAGCCAAAATGTTAGAGTTTTGAACCCACCCAAAAATGTCTTGGAAAATAGATCTGCAGATCTACTTGGGGGATGTCACTTTCTCAAAATCTCAAACTCTATAGAGTATGAGAAGGAATCAACGTAACAGCAGTAATTAATTCATAGCCTGCTCTACTTTAGCTATTTATAAGTATAGCCTTTTTAAGAGACTCTAAATAACTTTGCCAATACATAAGCTGTGACTTTTATTGAGAAAATATATTCTAAATTCACACAAGTCAAATATATTTATTCAGCGATAAATTTCATCTATTAAGAAATTACTTATAAAAACATATGATACATGCATGTGCAAGTTAAACTGTGAAATTTTAGCAGCTTTACTTCCTTTCAAAAAAGAAAATCAGGTATCATGAAATATTTTGTGAAGTTTAAGTATTCATCTATATTATTACTTACATTTTCTGAATATAGAATATAAAATAGAAACTAATTCCTGGGTGTATAAAATTGGCTACAGCAAGGTATATAGAATATAAATAACAGAGCTTTTGTTATAATTCTGAGTAAAATTTATATCTAATATGTATGCAATTTATTCATAGTGTATAAGGGTAAGAACCCTGATGGCCCAAAAGGCTGGCAGTTTGAACTTAACAGAAGTTTTTGGAAAGAAAAGATTGGTTATCTGCTCCTTTCAACACTACAGCTTAGGGAACCCCAGGAGGCAGTACTACTCAGTCAGAGACAGTTGCTAGTCATTGAAATCAAGTAACAAGATCTAAGAAGAATTGATGCTTTTGAACATGGTGTTGGGGAAGAGTATTGAATATGCCATCAACTGCTGAAAGAATAAACAGATAGTATCTTGGAAGAAATGCAGCTATAGTGTTCTTTGGAGGCAAAGATTATAAAGCTTCATCCATCACTCATTCTTTGGGTATGTTTCTAGGAGAGGTTATTCCTGGCAGAGGCATATCATGCTTGGAAAGATGGAAGGGTGGTGAAAGAGAAATACCCTTAGCCAGATGAGTTGACACAGTAACTATGACAATGAGCTTGAATGAGTCAAAGATTGTGAGGATGGCACAAGATAGAACAGTGTTCAGATGTGCTGTTCATAGGGTGCTCAGTTCCCTGGCACCTGACAACAACAACAACAACAAGGACAGGACTAAGCTCTAATCTTTTATTTATTCATATTGAAAACAGGTTAAGGTTTAGGGATAGAATTTTTTTAAAGAATTCCCATTTTATGGACACAGAAACAATGTAAGAGGTTAGAATCTATTTCAGGAAGAATCCCTATAGTTGATTAATGAGGCCCTGCCTGTTCTGTGTTAATGGAAAGGGGAAATTTTTACTATATGTCATTTAGTAATTTACAGAATAACACAAGAAAAACAGAATACTTTTCTATTAGAATTACTAACTTTCTATAATCTAGTCTAATTTTTTTCCTTTAGAGTAATATTAAAATAAAAACTAACAAAAGAAAGAAAAAATTCCAATTCCTCCTTCTCCCTCAAAACAATATGAGGTTTTTGGGTGTACATTCTTCAGTAGATAGAAAGTAATTGAGTTTCTCCTAGTTTCTGTTAACTTGCTTCAGTAAATACCAAATCTGAGGAGAGTTACTTACAGAATACTTTAAAAAGAAAAAAAAAAACCCACCAAAACCCCCAACCATTTAGCTTTTTAGTCATTGTTAAAATAACAACACAAAAGGTACTAATTATATTCTATTTCTTTGACTGTACATATTTCATTGTGTTCTGAGTACTGAAATATTTCTTATCATCAGGAGAAATAAGACCTCAAACCCATTCTTATATTCAGATGAATAAATAGCCTACAACTGGGAATCAGAAGATTACAGCTCTCATATGTAGCTTTGAATAACTATGTTTAACCAATTAATTCAAGTACATTGATTTTACAAAAGGTTTCTCTCAAACATAAGAAATAAAATAATAACCATTTGTCCCTACCTCACAAAGTTTTATGCTTAAAAACCAATATAATCTGTTGAAATTTTCCATTTGACAGTAAAGAGAATATTCAATGAGCAGAAAGAGAAAAAGGAACATCAGGGTTTATAGTTGACTAAAAGTTAAATTATTTTCCTTAATTGCTTTGAAACACCTACACATTTATCTTCCATGTGGATAGCCTGTTAGTTCTTTTCAGAAGGTAGTAGTGGTGAATTAGGATGAAGTCCATACTATTCTAGAAAATAAAATACCACATACCTCAAATTAACAACAAACTATGATAAATTGTCAAGCATCTCAAATTATAACAAATTATTAACATCATTGCATTATCTATGCTACGCTCACAATAGAAAGCCAATCCTTTGACTAAGCCATCCTTCTGTTCCTTATCTTCATAAATGAAAAGAGTCCTGAGTAATTGCGGTTATGATGATAAGGATTTTAGTTTGTCTGATCATTGTTCTTGGTTTCATAAGGAATGGGCATGGTAACTTAAGGGTAATACTCAAGGGTCGCAAAAAGAAATAAAATAAGATAGAGTAAAACGAACAAGAACAACTTAAGTGCAAGGGAGAGGGTTTCCCTGTCTTAGGATTTTTATTTAGACTCATCCTATGATATGGCACTCTTGTGCTTTTGAAAGTGTGAGATTCATGAAATGTTTCCAGTGAGCTCAGCCTTCATCCAGTCCTGAGTCTCACAGAAAAAAAAAATAAATCACATTTCTCTGGAAATGGATGAATAAAGCAAGTGACATTTCTACTAAGGAACTTAATCGTGGGGGTTAGCAGACTTCCCCAATGAGCAGAGTAAATCAATGGAGCAAGTCACCTTTACGCAAGTTCTGTAAATCTATTTTATATATCCTATTATAGATCTGGCCTGGTCTGAAAAAGAACAATTGTAATAACAGAATAATAGTTGCAGTGGCTTTTAATATGCGTTAGCTCATTACGTGCCGTCGAGTCACAGGCGACTCATAGCGACCCTTTGAAGGAGAGTCCTTGACGCTTGGGTGCCTTTCATCCTCTCTCCAGGTTCATAGGGTTTCCGGAGGCAAGCTATTATGGAAGTGGATACCACTCCTCCTTCCACTCTTGTTTAATTGGGGAACTCCACCCCACTCTCAGTTGGCATTGGGTAGCCAACCAGTAATGCATTTGACACATCAGTGTCACAGTGTTCAGCCTCACAGCAACCACAAGTGACCATGGGACGACAACTTGTACACCAAGGCTATAAGACCTAGAGGAATGTCTGAACAAAAACAATGAAAGACTGGCCTGAGGGCCGGGAACTAAAAGTCACCCACCTTTGTCTTGGTCACAACGTTTTCTCTTCACTGGGCCAGCTGATCTCTCTCTCTCTTTCTAAGGGTAGTTACCTTAAATCATTAAGGACACACCCAGGAATTCCCTCATGCCTTGGGCTTAATTCTACATAGCCATGTGGCAAATTTAGGGTCAGAAAGAAAACTGTGAACTTTGGTCAAGAATCAAAATGAAGTTCCACAAACCAAGTGCTTTAGAATTTAAGCACTAACATACCTTTAGGATTCTGAGGACAAAATAAGGTAATAAAATACTTTGCACAGTAGCTGGAAAGTAACTCAGTGTTTCATGTTTCTGGTTTTAAATGTCCAAGTTCAAACTCATTAACAGCTGTTCCAACTCCAAAATTAGAAAATTTTACTTTCCACTCCCTCAATCCTTAATTAATAAGGACAATTGTTACCTAATACACTTTTATTGTAAATTATCATTTCTCTCCAAATCAGCAAAGCCTCCCAACTGAAGATTTCACATGGCATGAATTTAGCCTTTTAAAGATCTCTCATGACAAAAAGCACATTTGAGGAATTCCTAGAAGCCACCTACATGCTTGCATCCTATGCAAAATTCCTTTTCCCAAACTTAATGCTAAAATGAGTTCACCCACCCAACACCATAATTCTCCTTAGAGAGATGAGATATTCAGGAATGCCCTTGCTACCTGTGTGAATTCAAAGACCAAAGGGTATCTCTGAAGCACTGTTGTTCATTCCATCTGTCATTCACATGTGTTCACCACAAGGCAGAAGTCTTAAATTCTTAAATTCTTTAATACCATAGCTTCATGAATTGGTTTTTTTAAATTAAATTTTATTAGTTTTAATGACCATTTACAGAGATTTTGGGTTTTCATTCATTCATTGTTGCACTG
>NW_006399753.1:29777859-29813808 GCF_000299155.1 Elephantulus edwardii | reverse complement strand
TGCTTGCTGTTCTGTTAAATTTTGCTATTTTGACTGGGGTGAGATGATATCTCATAGTTGTTTTAATTTGCATTTCTCTTAGGGCTAGGGATTTTGAGCATTTCTTCGTGTGCTTGTTAGCCATCTGAATGTCGTCTTCGGTGAAGTGCCTGTTCATATCCTGTGCCCATTTTTCTATTGGATTCTTTACCTTTATCAGCTTCATGAATTTGTATCATCTCATTTTATACATACAGCGACATAATTCATCATGTGTTGATCTCATTTAAGGCAGCAACGTCATGGATAAGAATATCTTTATTCTTAATTTTAACAGACAGTGAAACTAAATTTAAACAGGTTATAATACTTGTACAACATTAACTAACAAGCAAGGAAACGAGCTCTGAAACCATATGTGTCTCTAGATTCTGAATCCAGAAAAGTGTATATGTATATGTTTATCTTATAGAAGAGAACTACTAAGATACAAGATACTTGTTATCTTTATCTTAAGAATAATGTGTTGATAATGAAGGTATGAAATACTAGCATAGATTTCCAAAAGAATGTGTGAAATCTTTTCTTAAAATGCTAGAGTAGTCTGGGTGATCAATATTAATTACCATAGCTAATGCTAATGAATATCAATTATTTTCCAGACACTGCACAAAGCATTTTCATGTAAACTACCATGTGGGGTAGATGATTTTATTTCCATTTTGCCAATTAAGAAACAGACTCAGAGAAGTAAATACTCATCTAATGAAAGATGCATGAAGAATTTAAACCCAAATTGTTTTATAAATGAAAGTCACAATTTTTCACTATGCTACTATGTCATCAAAAGGTGTATATTTTTCAAAATCACCTGTGCAGGACATCTTCGAAGAAAACTTGAATTAATCAGAGCCTCAAATTATTCTAGAGTAGGAAGACTCGATATTGTAAGGATGCCAATTTTCCCTAAATTAAGCTCTAAATTTAATGAAATCGCAATCAATATTCCAACTGGAGGGCAGAAATAGGTCAAAGAGGTGATAGCTATCAGGGAGCAGTTTTCAATTCAATATAAAAGCACATCTTGTATGAGTTAGAATTATCTAGAAAATGGAACAGAATTGTGAACTAGTCAACCTTCTGTTAGAATAAGAATTCCAGTGGAGGAGAAATTAACCACCTGTTGAACGATCCTTAAAAACTGTCAGAAAGCTATAATTTCCTTAGGGTTTATTTTCTGAGCCTTGAACTATATCCATTATCATCTTTTTATATTCTCATTTGATTGTATTGCTATCCTTCCTTAGTTTGTAGGAATGATGCTGTTCTTGTGTACCATTAAATCAGAACCATCTCATAATTAATTCTCTAGCAAGTTTTCAGAGGTAGTAAATCACATGAGAGGACGTTGACCATCTTTTCCCAAAGGAACAGCTGGTGAATTTGAACCCCTTACTTTAGGGTTGCCAGGGTAATGCTGTGCCACTAAGTCACCACATCTTCCTAATTTGAAGTGATACAATATTGTTACTAAAAGGTAGAGATTGTTATCACAAGGGTTTGGGTTCAAATCTTAAGTATCCTGTTTCCCTTTGTCCATCCACACACTACAACTCTAGGTAAAAACTAGGAAAAGCTCTTCACTCCCTAGGACTTAATTTCCTAAAGTGCAAAACAGACCATGATAAAACCTATCTCATTGTGTTCTTATAGAATTGTATATGATAATATTGGATGAGCATTAGTATGCCACAGAATATTTCACAAATTTGTATTGAGTATTGAGAGTATTATTGTTATTATTGGCATGGATAAACTAACACTAAAGTGGATTAAGTCATATATCTCAAGAAAGTTAATATTCAATTGAATTAAGGCTATCTTCTTTCTAGTATCAAGAACCCATACATTTGAATTACAAGAAATTATTTCAAATATTGCAGTTTTAAGATATATGAAATAAAAAATTAAAATGTCATATAAACTCGATGTCTTACTAAACACACTTAAGCGTAATTTAATGATACAAATTTTAATGAAAAAATTTTGTCTATTATAAGAAAGGAAACAAAAAGAAACATCAAACTAGCTGATCAGGTGATTGACCTATTTAAGTTCTAAGTTCCCAAAGGAAAAAGAGAAATATATCTTTTTAAAGCTAGAGGAAATAATTCTTAAATATCAATGCTTCTGACAAGTATTAAAAAAGCAGTTCTTTCCACTTTTACTCTTGGCAGGAGGACTAGAATAAATCATAAATCTCTCTATAAATACAGAATAAGAGACCCCTTCCCAATACACATCTGTCTCTCTCTCTCTCTCTCTCTCTGTCTCTATCTCTATCTCTATCTCTATCTCTATCTCTATCTATCTCTTATGTTCCTGAACCAGGGCTGGTTAAAGAGAGTAAATAAATATAATCTGAAGACTCTGGTTTTAACCAAATGGCAAAATAAGTGATATTCAGTAGTTTATAACCAAGTTAAGATACATATACCAGAGGCAGAACTTTCTAGAACTCTCACATTTTGTGAGAATTACTATGCTTTCCTTGTCTATGTGCTTTCTTCATGCATTGTATATATGCATGCTTCATTTAACATGGATTGAACTGATGTAGAGTTAGTGAGAAAGAGAGCTATTGCCTGTCTCTAATAAGAAGATAATAAGAAAAATTTTTAAAAATATTAGGAAATCATTCCAGTAGTTATATATATATATATTTTTTTTTTTAATTTTTTTAAATACACATTAGGGTGTGCTATGTTGAAGTTGCACCTTAACTTTAACAGTGGGCATATTTGCAGTATGTGACATTGGCCTTAAAGTTAAAATTTCAAAATGGTATTTAAAATAAAGGCTGAAGAAATACTGGAATGTTTCAAAGAACTTAGAAAGTCACTATGTGTTTAATATCTTTTAAGAGGTGAGCACTTGGGAAGGCTGATGCTTTTTGGGCCAAGCATTTGAAATGTGTGGAGTTGGTCTCTCAATATGGCTTTTCTACTATGGATGACTATGTAGAGAGGCATGACTGTGTGAGTGAAGCATGTCGACCTATCCACACAGTTATCTACCATGCCATGAGGGGATTGGCCAGTCTCAACAATCTATAAGAGGATTGACTTATCTTGCCAATAAATTGAACATCTCTAGCTGCAGGGAATAGAAATTTTTCCTACACCAGAAGGAATTCTTCCCACATCAGAAGATACAGACTTATTTTAGCCAGAGAAAGAGAGATCTCCCTCAACCCAGTGAAAAAGAAAATGCTTTGGATGGCAGCAGCAGCTCTGGCTAAACTGGAGAATTGGATATAAGATGGGTATTTGGGGAGGGGAGAAGCAATATTGACAGGACTGAGAACTTTGTTAGACAACTGGGAAGGAAGCCATTATTTGCAGGACTGACAACTTGGGAACACTTAGAGTGCTGAGATGTGTAGAAAGAGGTATGGGAGCATGGGGGACATGTCTGACCTCATGGGGATTAGTTTGGTGTTATTGATGCTGTGGACTGTGATAGTTCCTCTTTGTAAAGTTGATAAGGATCAGATATGGCTGTCCTCATGTGGCCCTTGCTCTTTCTACACCATCTCACCATTTTTCTTTTCCATTACTAAGTAATCAAGGATTTGATTTCTTTTACTCTAGATTAGTTTGCAATGTTTTAAGAGTTCATACAAAAATTAAGTGCTCTTTGTAGTATAGTTTCTTTTTTGTTGTATAACAGTGCTGATAATCAATTGTATTGTATGTACAATTAAAATTTCAGTTATGGAATAGCTCTATTTTTTAGTCTAACACAATTATTTTATCTGTTCACCTGTTTTAAGATTTTTTAGTTTTAATTTCTAATTTAGACAATTGGATATAAAGTTATCATGAATTTTTTTTGCAAGTCATACTTAGTGTGGGCATATACATTAATTTCTCTTGGATAAGTAGGAGAGAAAGGTCTTGATACCATGTTTTAATAGATTAATGCCTTTTGAAGAAAAGGAAAAAATGCTTTTCAAAGTCATTGTACCAACAATGTATAAAATTACAGTTGTTCCACATCTTCAATAACTGTTGATATTGCCAGAATTTTATGTTTTAAACATTTTAATTAGTACATATGTGGTGATATATTTTAGCTTAATTTCCATGTCCTCAGTGACTTAGGATGTTGCTTTTTTCATGTGTTAATTGGCCATTTTTTCTTATTTGTCACATTTTATTATTATATATGCCTTTTTAAATGGTATTTTTGGTGAAATTTACACAGCAAATTAGATTTCCATTTAATAATTCTTACATACGTTGCTCATAGGAAGCTCTGAAGGCTTAGTGGTAAGAAGTTGTACTGTCAAGACAGAAGCATTGAATTTGAATCCACTAGCTATTCCATGGGAGAAAGATGGGCAGTTCCCTCCAATGTGATGTACAACCTTTAAAAATCTGCTAAAAGATCAGCTATGAGTCAGTTATGATTTCATGTCGCAAACAGCAACAACATATGTTGCTTAGTGACATTAATGGCATTTTTCACAATGTGTTTATACCTCCTCGTTTCCATCTTGGTTGCTCTGCTTCCATTATTCTAGTTTTCTTCCTCTCATCCCTTACAAAATGCACAATTTTTACTTTCTGGCAAATATTGATCCTCTTTGAAACTCACTTAGATAATATTTTAAATAAGCACAATACTCAAGGTAATGTTTATGAATCAGTCTCTTATTTGGCTCAAAGATGAACTCTTGGAATAAGTTCCATTCCAAATTTGAAGGTGTCTTAACGAGCCTCAGGGAATACTTTTGTCTCCACTTCTCCAGTAAAATTAGCAAATTTTAGGGATCTAAGGATTATTCTCAGGACAGGGTAGACTTCAGAGCTATTCTACATAGGGTCACCATGAGTCACGGTGACTTGAAGGCACTTTACAACAAGTATTATTCTACATTTTTCTCTGGTGCTTTATCTCTCGGGTCAGAAGACTTGGTTAGAGAGAAATTATTAGTTTCCTTCTGATCTTTAGGGGAAAAGCACTCAATCTTTCTTTAAGAATAGCCTTATCCATGAGTTTTGTAGAAAGATCAATTTAAGTAAGTTCACTGTTAGTTCTCATTTACTAATTTAATCAGAAATGTTGCTGTATTTATCCACTATTTTTTTCTGTAGATACTGAGATAACCATTTTACTTTTCTTTACTCTTTTCTTTTCATCTTTTCTTTTCACCTTTTCTTTTCTCTTTTATTTCTTTTCTCTTCCTCTCCCTCTCCCTCTTTTTCTCTTTCCTTCTCTCTCTCTCTCTCTCTCTCATTTTTGCTAATATAGCAAATTAGATTGATTGGCTTATGAATACTAATCCAAAACTGAATTTTGGGGCTGTAACGCACTTAGCCAAATGCTTATTGTTTTTTATATATTACTAGTTCCATTTGTTAAAGTTTTTAAAGACTGCATTCATTAAGCTTATATATATGTACATTAGATATTGTTAATGATTAACAAATTATGCCTATTACCAATATTTTTGTAGTTTTATTTCTTCATAATATTTTTATTTATAATTTGTTGCTTGTATATGCAGGATGTTGCTGTACCCATAGAATGAATTTTGAGCTCTCTAATCATACTTGAAAAGGTGGAGGGTCAGTGGAAGAGAGGAAGACCCACAACAAGATGGATACACACAGCAATGAGAGCGGGTGTAAGGTATCAGAAATTATGAGGATGGCACAGAATAGGGTAGGTTAAAATCATAGGGTCATTATGAATTAAACTTGTCTCAAGGGTACCTATCAATAACAACATTTAGAAAAATGTATATTGTAGTAGAGTTTGTATAGAACTAGTATTGTTGTTGTTATGTGCCGTAGAGTCGTTTCCGACTCATAGCGACCCTATGCACAACAGCCCTAAACCCTGCTCTATCCTGCGCCAACCGCACCACCTCTGACACACCCATCCCGATTACCCCAGTCACCGAATCAATCCATCTCATAGAGGGTCTTCCCCTCCTGCGTTGTCCCTCAACCCTCCCAAGCATGATGTCCCTCTCCAAGGACCCGTCCCTCCTGGCAACATGTCCAAAGTATGTCAGACGAAGCCCCAGAATCCTTGCCTCCAAGGAGTAGCTTGGTTTAATCCTCTCCAAGATGAATCTGTTTGTTTTCCTGGCAGTCCATGGTACATTCAATACTCTTCTCCAGCACCACAGCTCAAAAGCATCCACTCTCCTTCTGTCCTCCCTAGTCATTGTCCAACTCTGATGCATAACAGGCGATTGCAAATGCCATGGCCTGTATCAGGTGCACCTTAGTCTCCAGAGAGACACTGTTATCTTTCATAAATATTTCATTCATTATACTATCATCTAGGTCTAGAGCTTCTTGGTGGGGAAAATGGTTTTTTTGCTTTGTTTGTTTTTTTAATTACCAATTTAATTTCTTTAACGGATAGAGATCAATTAACATTATCTATTGTTTCTTAAAGGATTTTTGTACTTTGTTTCGTCAATTTGCTCATATAAATTGTCCAGCATATTGGCATATTTAAACTAAAATCTACTATTATTGAATACTACTATAGAATAGTAAATTCTATTACTATTCATAGAATATTTGGTTATGCTATGTCTCTCATTCTTGCCACTGGGAAATCATGTTGTTTTTTCTTTCCTTCATTGGTTTAGCTAGAAATAATCAATCTTGTCAATCTGCTCTAAGAAGTCACAGTTTGCAGATAGATCAAATAGATATTATTGTTGTTGTGTACCATAGAATCGAAACCGACCTATAACTGACCCTCAGGTGGGTTTTCAGAGGCAGTTAATTGCATGGAGAAGATTGCCCATCCTCCTCCTATGGAGCAGCTGATGGCCTTAAAACGTGTGCCTTCAAAATTGCAGTGAAGCTTCATGTCACTAATAGACAAAAAGAATAGATATTCTCCATTACTGTTAGTGATCCTTAGTTGTATAGTTTATAGGTAGTAGCATTGCTAACCAAAGGTGGCATCACTGTGATGGTTTGAATCCACCAGAATCTCCAAGGGAGAATGATTAACAGTCTTCTGTATGATATATAGACTCCAAAAATCCACCAGAGGGTAAACTATGAGTCAATTCTGACCTGCTGCCAATCAGAAAATGAGAGAGATAATTTTTACTTATCTTTTATAATCTCCTTTATTTATTATGTGCCTAATTTTCTCATCATCATTAAGATATAAACTAAAAGTAGTGACTTGAATTCTTCTTTTCTAAAACAAATGCTTAGTGCTATAAATATACCTGTAAACATTGCTATAGTTGCAACTTACAAATTTCAAAATGTGTCCCTATTTTATTTTTTCAGAAAATCTATTGTTTTTCTCTTAATTTCAACAGCAATAATAACAGATCAATTTACTTTCTAGTGAGATCTTTCACGTACAATCTGAAAAATACCTTAACAATATTAAACCTGATATCATTTTGTCTTTTCATCTACAGCTGAAAATTTACTTCTTATATTTTACCACAAAGTCTTTGTCTGATCTATCCTGTCAAACCAGACCTCAGAGAGACATGTGTCAAATAGCCCAATACTTCAATTACTAGCAATTATTTTCAGATTCTTTCTAGATTTCAATCTTTGGAAAAATTATCTCAAGGACCTCTTTGAAATACTCCTGTTTTTTCTGCTACTGAGTAATTATATTTCCTCCAGAAAACAGTTTGAGTTTTGATTAAACCTATCTCTCAGGACCATCACCATCATCTGTCATTTTGTTGCTACGATTCTGGAAGCTATATGACCAGTATTTCAAATATCATCAGAGGAACCCATCTTGGAGAAGTTTCAGAAGGCTTTTCATATTAAAATAGAATACAAAGAAAGGCTTAGTGATCTAATTCTGAAAAGCAGACAATAAAACCACAAAGATGATAACAGGACCTGCATTGACTTGTTTGGCCTTGTCACAAGGAAGCATCAATTACAAGTGATTGTTAGATGCTGTTGAATCTGTGACTTTGACTCATAGTGACCCAATGGACAACAAATCTGAATCTTGCTCTATCCTGTACCATCTTCATAATCACCAACATATTTGAACCCTGAGAGTCTTTCTTTCTTGGGTGAAGAGAGTCAGTGAGGGAATGCGGAACCTCCCTGGATAAGGTGAGCATGCTAGACAGCTTTTAATGATGATCTTGAACGTGCTGTTTAGTGTGAAAGTATAATGCAGGACCAAGGAACATTTGATTCTGTCACACATAAGGTTGCCATGAGTAGTCAGAGTTGTCTTGATGGCGTATCTTTATCTATCTATCTATCTATCTATCTATCTATCTATCTATCATCTATCTATTCTATAAAATGTTATCTCCTTTAAGAATGTCTTATCAACTGTGTGCCTGTCAGTCTTTCCTTTCCTCAGAGTCTAACACATATGATAAAGCAAAATATTAACTACAGGACATCATTGATTAACTTTTAGGCTATAAACAAAAAATAAAGAAGAATAAAATTAATTGTTAAAAATTTTATTTATTTCCATAAGATTTTTCTCAAATGTAGCGTTGTCTTGTGAGATCTGGTGGGTTATTTTATTTGGTGGGTTATTTTTTCTTTTTAAAGCAAAATTAAGGGCCACACAAAACCTCATGAATGGAAAAATGTCTTTAAACATTTCTTGTGTAGCAAAATAAACTATTGTCAGGAAGTCTATTCTCATTGCAAAGTAAAACATTTCACAGTGGCTGTGTACCAGAAAACCTCTCCCAACTGCACTTGTTACTGATTCCATTTGACAAGTGGCTGCTTCATGATAATTACTGTACAAACCATTACTTCCAAAATAAATTAAACTCTCATCACTTTATCCTGCTCTTCTACATTCATTAATAAGAATCTTGTAAAATAGGTGGCTGCACCTGCATTAGTAAGTGCAGAAATCTTATGAAAAGATTGTGCTTTTGTATAAATTCTGTCTTTGTGAGCCATGTTGAACTCATCTGCAATAAAATTCCAGGGATTTTTATGGACAAGTGTGAGGTGAAGCTAAACTCTAAATTCAAAAGGGATTTCTAGTCCATTTTTTATCTAAATATCTTTAAATTCAGTCAATAATATATCTATTTTTCATAAGGCCAACTAAACAGATAAAGAATCTCTCTATGCTATATCCAATACTTTGTATTCTGTAGATTGTTACTAAGTAAAGTCTCTCCTAGTATTTGAGATGTAGTTAGTATTTACTTGAGACTTAAAAGGGGAATTAAAATATGGTTCCAAAATGTGTGGTTTGAAAAAGATCTTAAATGGTCTGATGATTGTCATTTGTCAAATCTAATTATTTCTGAACGAAGCATGGCATTAGGATTGGGGGAAGATCTATCAACAATCTGCGATATGCAGATGACACAACCCTGCTTGCTGAAACTGAGGAGGACCTCATGCTCTTACTGCAGAGGGTCAAGGACTGCAGCCTTCAGTATGGACTGAGGCTCAATGTCAAGAAGACAAAGATTCTCACCACTGGACCAATCGGTAGCATCAGGATGGATGGCGAAGAGATTGAGATTGTTCACAGCTTCAGTCTGCTTGGCTCCACAGTCAACACTCTTGGCACCAACAGCCAGGAAATAAAAAATCGTATTGCGATGGGAAAGTCTGCTGTTAGGGAACTCTCTGAACTACTCAAGAGCAACGGTGTCTCTCTGGAGACTAAGGTGTGCCTGATACAGGCCATGGTCTTTGCAATCACTTGTTATAGATCAGAGAGTTGGACAATGACTAGGGAAGATACAAGGAGAATTGATGCCTTTGAGCTGTGGTGCTGGAGAAGAGTATTGAATGTTCCATGGACTGCCAAGAAAACAAACAGATTCATCCTAGAGAGGGTTAAACCAGGCTACTCCTTAGAGGCAAGGATTCTGGGGCTTTGTCTGACATACTTTGGGCATGTTGCAAGGAGGGACAGATCCTTGGAGAGGGACATCATGCTTGGGAGGGTGGAGGGATGGCCCAAGAGGGGAAGACCCTCTATGAGGTGCATTGATTCAGTGAGTGGGGTAATTGGGATGGGTGTGTCAGAGGCAATGCGGATAGAGCAGGGTTTAGGGCTTTTGTACATACGGTCGCTGTGAGTCACAAATGACTCGACGGCACATAACAACGACAACAAGTGTGAACATAATTTATCTTCAATTTTTTTGTTGCTAATTTTGTTTTAAGAGATCTTCTATCATCTTCAGCCTCTCATGCTCTCTCTGGACCCTTACACACATCCTGCTGGTCATCCTTCTATTTTTATAATAGTGGTCTTATGCAGTATTTATCCTTATGAGGTGGAGTTAGTTCACTCAGTATAATACTTCCCAGCTCTTTCCATGTTATATAGTATTTTTAAAAATCATTGCTCCTGAATACTGCAGCATAGTATTCCATGTGTGAATGTACCACAATTTCTCAATTCTTTCATTTGTTGATGGATATTTGGTTTTTTTCCAGCATCTTGTTACTGTGAATAATGCTGCTATGAACATTTTTTGACTGTTGTGAAGGGATCAACACTGCACACTAAACACATAATGGCAGTACTAGTTATACTGTATGATACATTTTCTTTCATCTTATCCTTTTTTTATTTATGATAAAGTAATATATTTCTGATTGGCAAATAAAATATTCAAACCTTCAATTCACTATTCCCAAGTAATCAGAGTATTCTTATCTTCTTTTCCTAACATTTACAAAGCAATGGCATTATTGACATATTAAAACCTTTATTCAACTAACATTTATTGAGTACTAGGTTTTGAACTAGGTTCTATACTATTGCTGTTGTTGAGTACTTTTAGTTGGAACTAACCACTAGCTGACCATCCATGTCAGCTATGAAGCTATGGGTTTTCAGAGTCAGTTTAGTCACACAGGAGGAGATTGCTTATCTTTCTCCTGGGGAGCAGCTGGTAGATTCAAACCCTATTTCTTTGAGTTTTCAGTGAAATTTCTCACCACTAGACCACCAGTGCCTAGTGAGTTCTGTATTACCATTTTTACCTCTGCTCAAATTTCAAGGTATATGTCTTGTTAACTCTGCAAATTAATGTTGAATATACCACCCTTGTTACTTCTGTCATTTTAATTCATTATTTACAATTTAAATTTTCAATTTAATAACTAGTACTGATATTGGATATTGATGGAATGTTCATTTTTTTAAAAGGTTCTAAATATGTTTACCAAAAGTAACTTTTAGATACTTTCTTTGTTTTTAACAGTGTTCCAAATTTTCTCACCTTATTCTGTAAATAACCTTGCCTACAGAGATTTTAGAATTATTGCCATAAGACCCCAAAGCAAACAATTATTCTCCAAGACAGTTCTGATATGAGATATAATGTCTCAAAAGATTCTCTGACAAATAGCCAAGCCAACCTGACAGTGTAAAATGAAGCACTTGTACAAAAACCTATACTTTTCTATTTTTATTAATAAACCCCTTCTCTGCACAAAATATTATAAGTTAAAAAGTATATCTTTTCCCTGATAAAATACCTGACAACAATTATTTGTGAGCCCCTAGAGGATCCTGGGTAATTTCATTTCCCTCACTTTAAAAATAAAGAAAATGCTCAGAAATATCCAGCCTCTTTCCCAAGGTCACCCTATAATTTATAGGATTAATTAAAAAATATATTTTCTGACTCTCTGAAATTGTGAGATATTGGTAAATAATATGATTCATTTTCCTCCATAAAGAGTATCAATATTCACCTATTTTCAACCACAGCTATACTTTTTACATTTCCCTCCTTCGGTCTTTTTCACTTATATGCATTTCTCATTCTATATTGTCTTATCCAAGACAATACCTACTTAACCAATTCTTAACAATCCATTTAATCTTAATTGAAGTTGTTATGTCCCAGCTAGTGTACTAGGACTTTTGGTGACTCTGTGTACAACAGATATGAACCTTGCCATATCCTACATCAAAACTCAAAATCTCTGAAATGCTCTGGCCCTGTGTTACAGTCCTTATGCCATTCTGTCTTTTTGAGGGCTTCTATCTTTCTCTGACCTTCCACTTTTCCAGAGTAATGCCTTTTTACCCCGGGTCCCTCCTGACAATATGCCCCAAGTATGTCAGATGAAGATTCATCATCCTTACCTCTGAGAAATACTCTGTGTTCAAGACATTGCTTTGTTCTGTGGAAGTCCATGGTATATTCAGTACTTTTTGTCAACACCACAATTTAAAGCATCAATTTTTCACTGGTCTTCCTAATCTCCCAATTTTCAGATGCTTGGAAAAGAATTGAAAATATCATGGCTTGGGTCAGGAGTGTCTTTGTCTTTAAAATGATGTCCTCATTCTTTAGTACTTTGGAGAGGACCTTAATAGCAAATTTTCCAAATGCAACATGCCTTTTGATATCTTGATGGCTGCTGCCATAGGTATTGATTTTTAGATCCAAATGCATTAGAATCATTGACAATTTAAGGTTTTTCCTGCATCTATCATGATGTTGAATATTAGTCCAGTGTAAGGATTTTGTTTTCTTGATATTTGAGATATTATCTATATTGAAAGTTGTAGTTTATTATTGTTCTCCATATCATCAAATTTCTTCAATGATTTAACCAGCATACGGATTTGAAGGCCCTCTATGAGGTGGATTGATTCAGTGACTGGGATAATTGGGATGGGAGTGTCAGAGACAGTGCGATTGGCACAGGACAGAGTGGAGTTTAGGGCTGTTGTACATAGGGTCACTATGAGTCGCAGGCGACTCGATGGCACATAACAACAACAACAACAACAACGAATTTGAATAGATCTGGGGAAAGGAAACGCTTACCAGATGCACAATTTGAATAGATCTGGGGAAAGGAAATGCTTACCAGATGCACAGTTTTCATGGTTTTAAACCATGCTATGTCCCTGTTTTGTTTGGTCAACAATTTCTTGGTCTAAGTGAAGGTTTCATATGAGCACCAGTAAGTGTTCTAGGATTCCCATTCTCCTATATGTTATCAATAGTCAAAACAAAATAATTTCTCCACGAAAATACAAATTATATTAATTTTTCATGCTACTATTTCCATATTAAACACTATGACTTTATTGATTAGAAAATTAAAAAAAAAACTAGCCTAACCCTGATATGCAAAAAGGACAAAGGGAGAGCTGCTGGTAGTTGAGAAAATTAACCTACTTCCCATATGAACGCAGTTTTAAAATAAAATTGACAGCATTTTCGTTAAATTTGTGAGATTGTAAAAGGAACAATGGCCTCATGGGGATGGCTATATATGACCTTTACAAACTCTATAAGGGACCTGCCCCCATCACCTCGCACAGTATAAAACCAATTCCCGTGAGATCAGGAACACTCCTGCACCTCTTTCTACTAATTCCAACACCAAAATTTCTATTAACTGGGTCTGAACTTTGTTTCAATAACTGTAGACTACACAAAACCATACACATGATCATGGGGTTT
Organism: Elephantulus edwardii; assembly: GCF_000299155.1. NCBI lineage: Eukaryota > Metazoa > Chordata > Mammalia > Macroscelidea > Macroscelididae > Elephantulus > Elephantulus edwardii. Next base: position 29,800,343 of record NW_006399753.1, on the reverse strand, counting down.
ATTAGGCCAATTAACAGGTTATATAATTCAAGTTGACAACAGGATACAATTTCTCAGTTGGACAGCTTATGAAGCGTGTTTGTAGGCCCTTCAGCTTTCAACCTTGCAGCCGTAGGCCAGTGTTACTGAGCTCTCTTAGTCCTGCCAGCCATAGCATCTTCTCTCAAGTTCCAACAAGCTTGAGTAAAAGCTACTGGTTCTGGTTCTGTAAGGCAGCAGTCCCAGGTCAGCTCTGTCTTACACTGGCTGTCTAGTTTTCTGCTGTGGCAACTGCAGCTTTCTTGAAGGTCTGACTGATGCAAGACTACCTAACTCTTAAGGGCACACACTGTACTCTTTGCTTCTTTTTTGCTAATGAGATTCTGAAAATCTGTGAGCCCCTGAATATTCTCAATTTAGTGGGAGACTCATCAACCAAAACATCTCTTTACATATCACCACCCATCCATATGGTAATGTTAAGGTCAATGGCTAGGACAGTAATCCTGAAAAATAAACCCTTAATGTTGGAGAGATACATGAATTCTTTAAAAATAAGTGAATTTTCAACAATGAAAGAATTTTTTTCAAAAAGAAAAGTGAAGTTGAGGAGAGTTAGGGAGGAAAATGTGCAACAATGAATATAAACTTCTGTTAAAATCTCATTACAATAAAAATGGAAAAGAGAACAAGTAACTTTAAGTCATATATATATATATATATATCATAGGAAAATAATTCTTCCATTAGATTATTTTCATATATTATTTAATATAATGATCATAGAAAAATAATAAAAGTGTTAGTTCGAGGCCACCAGCTGCTCCATGGGAGAAGGTTGGGCAGTCTCCTCCCCAGTGATTAACTTCCTCTGAAAACGCTCTGGAGTGTCAGCTATGGGTCAGTTGCAAGTCTACGGTACTCAACAACAACAACAACAACAAATTTTGCTAATTCAGAGAGATTTGGGTAATTAAGATTTGGAAGATACCTTTGTAGAGGGTCTAGTTTAGTAAAATTACAGAAAAGCTACTTTTAAACTGCGGCAATATTTAGAAGATCTTCCCACGTTTAACTAGGAGTTTCTCTTTAGTTATGCCTCCTCATGAACTCATATTTTTTTTCCTTTAAGGATATCTGCTTTATTTAAATAAATATTCAGTGAACACCTTTAGTTCCTATAACAAGGTATTGATGACAATGCCTAGGCTTTTTTCCTTCATAATGGCCTCAGAATAATATTTTGGACATATTTCTTCTTCTGAAAAATATGGTGTCAAATTATCCTGTGACTAAAAATATATACAGTAGAGATTATACCTTATAATTTAGTTCAACACATTTCATCAAACAGAGTCTACAGGCAGATTTGTCATTGGCTCATACAAGTTTTATGGCAAGAAAAGCTAGAAATTTGGGAGATGCATAGTTTCATTGGTTCTGAAATAAGAATTCAGATTAAGAAGGTTTATAAGATTCATTCTAACTCTAAAATTATTGAGCTTAATTTTGAGCAATCATTTTTAATTTCTGAAAACTTGAGTAACACAATTGATAACAAAATTTAGAAAAAATAAATTAAAATGGCAAATTGCTAGATATTTTCCTTTAGAGTGCAACCCGACTAAAATATGGCAAACTACTACATATTTTTATGTTGTGTGCCATCAAGCTGGAACTGATCAATGGATTTTCAGATGCAGTAAATCAGATAAGAAGAAATTATAACTCTTTCTCCCTTAGAGCAGCTGGTGGATTTGAGCTTCATACCTTTGAGTTGACAGTTCAATTCCTTCAACATTAAATCACTAGAGTTCCCTAGGGAGACTAATTAATTAGCAAATACTATGAAATATGATTGTTAGGCTATCACTAAATACCTGACATCCAACCCTTATGTCTCCTGTGTGCAATATGATGAAACACTTTAACAGGTAATTGATTAAGTAATCCACAAATTCAGACACTTAACACCTGGCAAGTATGTCCTAAGTCTATTCCACTGGGATCATTATAACTATTCTATAGAGGAGATGACATTTTTACAATTTTAAAAATTAGAAAGTTGAAGTTTAGAGACCATACCTTTCTCAAAATTATGCAACCTATTAAGAGCAAAAAATTTTCAAGATTGAAAGCCATTGATACAAAATTAAGATGCATTTTACTTACTGGCACTTGTAAAAGTAGGTACCCAAAATAAAATAAAAATAATCAGAATCTTCTTTGATATAAATTTGCTTTTATGGATTCATGCTAGCTGTTCCTTAAGGTTATTTCTGATGATTCTAATTTAATCTATTATTGCTCATTCCTTATGACATATTACTTAAAACATTTTTCATGCTTTCCAGTTTATTGTCTGCTATATTATGAGCTCTATGAGGAGGAATGTGATATCAGGATTGGAGGAAGACTCAAAAGTCTATGTTATGCACATAACACAACCCTGTTTGCTGAAACTGAGGAGGGGAACTGAAGCATTTGTTGCAGAAGGTCAAGAACTGCAGCCTTAACTATGGATTGAAGTTCAATATTAAGAAAACAAAGATTCTTACCATTGAGCTGATTGGCAGCACCATGATAGTTGGTGAAGAGATTGAGATTGTAAACAGCTTTCTTGCTTGACTCTACAACGAATACTCTTGGCACTAGCAGCCAGGAAATTAAAAAAATGAACTGGGAAAGCCTGCTGTCAGAGACCTTTCCATGTACTGAAGACCAAAAGATGTAAGTTAGGAGACTCACTGCACCTGATACAGGCCATGGTCTTTGCAATCACTTGCTATGCATCAGAAAGCTGGACAATGACTAGGGATAATAGAAGGAGAATTGATGCCTTTAAGCTGTGGTGTTGGAGAAGAGTATTGAATATATACATAGAACAAACAGGTTTGTTCTGGGGAGGGGTAAACCAGGCTGTTCCTTGGGGGCAAGGATTCAGAAGCTTCATCTGACATATTTTGGGCATGTTGCAAAGAGGTACCAGTACTTGGAGAGGGACATCATGTTTGGGAGAGTGGAGGGACAGCACAAGAGAGGAAGACCTTCGATGAGACGGATTGTTTCACTGACTTGGGTAATGGAGATAGGTGTATTGGAAACAATAACATTGGCGCAGGACAGAGCAGGGTTTAGAGTTGTTATACATGGGGTCACTATGAGTTGCAGGTGACTCGATGGCACATAGCAACAACAACAACAACAACATGATGAGCTCTGTTGGTTTAGTGAGAAGAAACTGTGCTGCTATCTCAAAGGCACATGGTTCGAAGCTACCAACTGTTCTTTGGCAGAATATGAGCCATCTCCTCCCGTGTGATTAGCTGTCTCTGAAAACCCACCAGACGGTCAACTATGGGTCGGTTCTGACTTGATGGTAAACAACAATAACAACGACAACAACAACATACTATGTGTAAAGGGCAATAGAATGTAAGGGGCTGTATCCTTGGGATGTGGCTGTGTACCTTGCACACAGAGGTTTCTTCAGAAGGAAGACTGCAAGCAGCTCTCTCATGAGGCTCTCTGAGAAGGAAGATTACAAGCAGTTCCCTTAGTCTTTAGGCACTGACTCTTGTGAGAGTAGAAACAAATGTTTCTGTTCTTGATAAGGTTGTTGAAAATGTAAGAAAGCACCATTTAGGAATACAAAGAAGTTTTACTTGAATGTACGTGTTTTATCTAACTCTGTACCTGGCCCATTCTGGCCCTGTGAGGTAATCCTTAATGTTTCCATTTCTCTGTGAACTATTCCTTTGTTTCTGAATGCTAATAAAAGCAAAAGTTTTGGGGTCCCTCAGGGCTAGTGGCCTGAGCGAGCTCTAGCCCTTTTCTGGATTTACATGCTACGTTGCTAGTTTTCCTTCAGCTCCACCCATGAGAAACAACACTATGAAACTATTTACATTTGTTTCAATACCCAATTTCCATATTCAAAGGAGCTCTGGTATCATGATGTGTTATCTGTTGTACTGAGAACCAAAATGTCAGTGGTCTGAATATATCAGCTACTCTGCAGGAGGAAGATGGACAATCTCTTCCTGTAAAGAGTTACAGTCTCATAAACCTGATGGAGAATAGCTATAGGTCCAAACTAAGTAGGCAGCAGCAATAGGACAACCTCTCACAATGATGTAAGCCTCTCAAAGGTACAGATTAGATTTTAATCTTTATACTGTCTATAGAATTAACTAATATACAGTCATGTGTGTTGTTGTTGCTTCTGTAAAGTCAAAACCAACCCATGGCTGACCCTCCAGAGGCAGTAAATCACAAAAGCTGAAATAACTAACATTGAAAGAACTAAAGTCTTGAGTTGAAATTCTGAACGATGACATGGGAAAGATCTTGAATGATCCAGGAAGACTTAAAAAAATGGGATGAATATACAGAGTCACTATAACAAAAAGAACTCATTGTTATTGAGAATTTTCAGGAATCACCATATGAACAGGAACAAGTGGTATCAAAGGAAGAAGTTCAAGGAGTACTGAAGACATTGGCAAAAATAAGGCCCAGGAATAGATTGGACATCAATTGGCAGTTTTCAAATATCAGATGCAACCCTGGATATGCTCCGCAGTCTATGCCAGAAAACATGGAGGACAACTGACAACTTACTGGCCAATTGACTGGAAGAGATTCATATTTGTTCCTATTCCTAAGAAAGGTGATATAACAGAATATGAAAATTATTGAACAATATTATTAATATCACATTCAAGCAAAATTCTGCTGAAGATCATCTAAAAATGACAGGAACACTACTTTGACAGAGAACTGCCAGAAGTTTAAGCTGGGGTTAGAAGAAGAGTCCATGGCACCAGGGATATCATTGCTGATGTGAGATGGATCCAGGCTGAAAGCAGAGAAAATCAGAAGTATGTCTATCTGAGTTTTATTGACTATACTACTGCATTTGACTATGTGGATCACAACAAATTATGACTAACATTGAGAAAAATGGAAATCCTAGACCACTTAATTGTATGCATGCAAAATCTATGCACAGCCCAACAAGCTGTTATGTGAACCAAACAAGGGAAGACTATATGATTTAAAATTGGGAAGGGTGTGCATCATGGTTGTATCCTTTCTCCATACCTAGGCAATCTTTGTGCTGAGCAGTTATTTGCAAAGTCAGACTCTGTGATGAAAAATGTGGCATCAGGATCAGAAGAAGATGCATCAACACCCTGCACTTTGCAGATGATGCAACCTCGCTTGCTAAAAGCAATGGAAACCTGAAGCACTTGGTGTAGAAGATCATAGACTACAGCCTTAAGTATGGATTGCCTTAAACATTAGGAAGACAAATGTCTTTACCTCTGGGACAGTGGGAAGCAGCATAATAAATGGAACAAGGACCAAAACTTAATAATTACATCTTACTTGGCTCTACAACCAACATCCTCAGTACCAGTAGTCAGGAGATAAGGAAACATATTGCTTTGGGCAAGTCTGCTGTCTGGGATCACTCCAAAAAGCAGTGATGTCAGTTTGAAGACAATGGTGTGCCCAATTCAGTCCATGGTCTTTTCAATTACTTTTACTAAGTATCTGAAAGCCGGACAATGAATAAAGATGATAGAAGAAGAATTGATGCCTTTGAGTTATGGGGTTGAAGAAAAGTATTTAAAAATCTGATGGACCACCAAAAGAATGAACATATGTATCATAGAAAAAGTGCAGCTGAGTGTAGCTTAGAGGCAGGATGACAAAGCTTCCTCTCTTATACATTGCACATGTTTCAAGGAAAGGCTATTCCTTGGAAAAGGATATCATTGCTTGGAAGGGTGGAGGGTTTGTGAAAGAGATGAAGATCCCCATTGAGATATATTGACAAGGGTGTCTGCAGCAATCACCTCAAATGTTCAGATATGTTGAAGATGACATAGAATAAAACAGGATTCAAGTCCATTGTTTATAAGGTAAACATTTTTAGTTGTAGTTCACGTGACAGCCCCTAACAATAACAACAAATCACAGGGGAAGACATTACTCATCTTTTTCTTGGGGAGAAACATGTGGATTTGAACTCTGTACAGTTGCTATGAGTCGCAAACGACTCAATGGCACATAACAACAACAACAACAACAACAACAACGAATAATACACATATTTATTAAATATTTCTTGAAATGGATTGAAATGGATAAGGCTGAATTGACCTCTACATTCTCCAATCTATAAATTTTAAATTTATGTGATTGTAATGTCAGAATTTAATAACTTTCACATACACAAAATAACAATCTCATAATAATTATTGAATATTATGTAAAAATTACTGAAGTTTACAATTTATCTACTTTCATTTAAAGTGTTTTTATTAAATGTACATACTTTTAGGTATGGTTTGGGGATAACTTTTCTTTAAAATTTTTTAAATACTGATAAACAACATAGCTCATCAATGAATAATGAATAGGATATTAGACTTCTGAAAGTAAAGTTCTGAAAACTTGGAACTGTCTTTTTTTCTAGTTTAGCCTAACAAAACAGATCACTGGGCACTTTAGAATTAATTTTGCATTGATTTTCTAACATACCCTACCACATTTACTGAAAATCTCATATGTATTGTGTATTGTGCTAGACACTGTGGATTTACCGAGAAAGAGAAAGACTTCATCTTCTAATTAAACTTCTTGTGGTTTATTGCAAGAAACATATGTATAAGGAATGGAATAAGTGCTAATTAACACAAAAGAAGAGAACCTTCACCAATTAGGAGTATAAGGGAAATATTTCTAAAGGAGATAATTTTCAAGTTGCTCATAGATTTAATAGAAAATATCGAGGTGACTCAATGTCATATAACAACAAAAACATACTATATTGCTTGTTTTTTATTTAAGTCTCATGTTTAGAATCAACAAGACTTCGAGGAGGGCCTTTGTATTTAAAAGTTGGTTGTTGTTATATTTTGGAAGAACATTCTTCTAAATGGTACAGCACTCTTCTGTCAACATGCTGTACTGAAGTAATTTGGGGTTTGCTGTGATGCTGAACCTTGTGCCATTAGTGTCAAATGCTGTAATGCTTAACCATGGAGGACAGTATTTGGTAGAGCTCTCAGTTTAAGACAGGTTTGAAAGCAAGAATGGCATCCACTTCCTAAATAGCATGCCACTGGAAACTCTGTGAACTTTGATAAATGATGATGGTTGTGGAAGGGCTTCAGACTTTTTGTTCATGTGTTTGCTATGAGTTTTGCTCGACTCAATGGCAATCAACAACAATAACAACAACAACAACATTGAGGGAGTTCTGGTGTCATAGTGGTAAGGAGTCATACTGTCAACCCAAAGGCAAATGGTTTGAATCCACCAGCAGCTTCATGTAAGAAAGATGGACAAAATCCTCCCAGAAAGTTAAACGTCTCTGAAAACCTGCTTGAGGCCCAGCTATAAGTTGCTTCGAACTTGAGAGCACATAACAGTCTTGAGGTCAAGGTAATTTTTGGTGAGGAGAAAACTTCTTAATTGAGAGATACAATGTATGATGTATGAGTAAAATGATAAATATTCAAAGTAATTCGTTATAAAGTGTCATGTGAGTTGTTGTTGTAGTTGTTATGTGCCATTGAGTTGCTTGCAACTCATAGCGACCCTCTGTACAACAGCCCTAAACTCTGCTCTGTCCTGTGCCAATTGCACTGTCTCTGACACTCCCATCCCAATTATCTCAGTCACTGAATCAATCCACCTCATAGAGGGCCTTCCTCTCCTGTGCTGTCCCTCCACCCTCCCAAGCATGATGTCCTTCTCTAAGGACCGGTCTCTCCTCAGAACATGTCCAAAGTATGTTAGACGGAGTCTCAGAATCCTTGCCTCCAAGGAGCCACCCGGTTTAACCCATTCCAGGACAAATCTGTCTGTTTTCCTAGCAGTCCATGGTATTCTCAATACTCTTCTCAAGCACCACAGCTCAAAGGTATCAATTCTCCTTCTATCCTCCTTGGTCATTGTCCAACTCTCTGATGCATAACAGGTGATTGCAAAGACCATGACCTGTATCAGATGCACCTTAGTCTCCAGAGACAAACCGTTGCTCTTCAGTACTTTGGAGAAGTCTCTAACAGCAGACTTTCCCATGGCAATATGTCTTTTAATTCCCTGGCTGCTGATGCCAAGAGTGTTGACTGTGGAGCCAAGCAAACTAACATTGTTAACAATCTCAATCTCTTCACCATCCATCCTGATGCTGCCAATTGGTCCAGTGGTGAGAATCTTTGTTTTCTTAACATTGAGCCTCAATTCATATTGGAGGCTGCAGTCTTTGACCCTCTGCAACAGGTGCTTCAGGTCCTCCTCAATTTCAGCAAGCAGGATTGTGTCATCTGCATAACACAGATTGTTGATATATATTCCACCAATCGTGACCCCACATTTCTCCTCATAGAGCCCAGCCTCCCAGATGATCTGTTCTGCATACAGGTTGAAAAGGTTTGGAGATAGGATGCATCCCTGGCATACGCCCTTCCCAATTTTGAACCATGCAGTGTTTCCTTGCTCTGTTCTGACAACTGCCTCCTGTTCCAAGTATAGGTTTCACATTAGAACAATCAAGTGTTCTGGGATTCCCATTCTTATCAGAGTCAGCCACAGTTTGTTATGCTCCACACGGTCAAATGCCTTTGCATAATCAATGAAACACAGATAGACATTCTTCTGGTATTCTCTGCTTTCAGCTAAGATCTATCTAACATCCGCTACAATATCTCTAGTACCACGACCCCTTCCAAACCCAGCCTGGATTTCTGGCAGTTCTCTGCTGATGTGCTGTTCCAGTCGTTTTTGGGTAATCTTCAGTACAATCTTGCTTGCATGTGAAATCAGTGAGATTGTTCTATAGTTTCCACACTCTGTTGGGTCACCTTTCTTTGGGATGGGAACAAATATTGATCTCTTCTAGTCAGCTGACCAAGTGGTTGTTCTCCATATTTCTTGGCACAACTTGGTGAGCACATCCAGGGCAGCATCTGTTAGCTGAAATATGTCATATGAGTAGTCTTTGAAAAAGAGCTCAGAAAGGTGGGCTGAATCCATAATACAAAATACTTGCAGTTTTAAATGTATGAGCTTTGATGTTATCTAAATACTTGAAGATGTCATGTTAAATGATACCATAATTAAATCTGAATTTTAGCTAGTTTGTTCTGATGGTCAGTAAATAAAATATAAGAACATGAAAATGGGTTGCTTTAAAAGATAAGACACAGATAAAGATATAAGTCTTGTTGCCACAAATGAGGCATAGCAGGTTAAGAATCAAGTGAGTGGTAATTAGATCACTTTTAGATCTGTTGAAGAGAAGAATCTTGACTGGGGACATTGACCAAACATCTTAGCACACAGGTGTTAGCTGAAAATAGGAACACTGTGGTTTCACTTAGGGCAAATGCGTAGAGTGACATTAATAGTTGTTCAGGATGGATATTGGGTTTTTTATATTTTTAATTAAATTTTATTAATTTTAATGAACATTTACAGAGATTTTGGGTTCCCATTCATTCATTGTTGCACTATTTTCTCTACCCTCCCCCCCAGTTCGTTCCTCCCCCCCCGAAAGTCTGTTTTAATTGTCGCATTTCCACAGTGCTTGTCAAAGGCAGTTCTGATTAATCTCCTTTATCAGTGTGTCCTTTGCTATTCCCTATCACTCCTCCCTGAGAGAGACTTCACCCTGATTCATAAGGGAAAGGGTATGGCGTATTCTCTTAGCTACTTCCTGCTGAAAAGGAACGCTGTAGGTTTCAGGGTGAAGATCTTCTCTCATTACTCTAAAGGGCCCCTTTAGTAATAGGAAACACATAGACTATTATGGAGATTGATTTTGGAATTTAGATGCACTGTTATCAGTTGTGCTTAGTGGTACATGTTCATATCCTTGGAGATGTATCATGGAACTGTTGCAGCCTAGAAGGCACAAATTTAACAAGTTAAAAGTACATGAGTCAAAAATTAAAAAGCAATAATATTCCAAGTAGAGGTTCTAATAGTGGCACAAATCAAGTTACAGAGGGAAGGGAGCTCTCAAAACAAAAGGCCCATTGACTAGCACTTTGTCCACTATAGTATAAAGGTTAGGAACTACAAGATGTAGAGGCCCAACCATGTCATTTATTGTTCTCAAGTCCTGGAGCAATTTCCATCTACCACTGGGTTGTTTTACAGCTCAGAAGTCTGCATGCAAGGCAGAAGTGAAGCAAGGAACTGATTATGAGGTTTTCCATCAATTCCTACAACTAAGATATAGTGAGAAGAGTTGGGACCTCAGAAGGCCTCAAGGACCAAATAGTAGGCTCTTGTATCCAGGAGAAAATGAATATACTTATCAGTAATATATCGTCGACGAATCCTCTCTTGTTTCCAGCTGGGAGCTGGAACCTGTCAGTCCTGTCAGCCATGAGGACCCAACGTGGGCCACCCCTGGCCAAGTGTCCCTCAGATCCACACCTAAAGCAAGTGAGTGGGAGCTTCCTCTCCACTCCCCCGCCCATCTGTGGCTCTCGTCTGTGACACCGTCCACTGAAGAGGCCCAGCTTTCCACAGTGGAAGGAACTCTGACCTCGTTTATTACCTTTGGGTGGCACTGTCCGTGATAAGACCTCAGGAGGGATATTGTCATTAAAAATGAAATCGAGAGGTACATTTCAAAGAGCTCCGGGGGGGTACGGGGAGGAGGAAGGTAATAGTGCAACAATGAATGAATATTTTTAACATCCTAAAATGGACTGGGGAAAAGGGAAGGGAGGGAAAGTGAAGGGGTAAAAATGTGCACTGAATGAGTGAAAATATATCTTTTCTGTAAACTTTCATTAAAATTGCAATTAAAATAAAAAAATTTCTTTAAGAAAAAAGAAATCAATAAAAGAACCTTCCATAGAACCAGAGGGCATAGTCAGGGATGTAAGAGAAGACTCATGAGAGTGTGATGTTATGAAAAGCAAAGCAGTAAAGCATTTCTGCTTTGAACAAGGGAGCTCTGGTGACCTAGAGGTAAGAAGCTGCACTGTCAATCCAAAGGCTTATGATTTGGATCTCTCTGTTACTCCACAGGAGAAAGATGGGCAATCCCTTTATGTGCAATTTACTGCTTCTGAAATCCTGCTGGAGGGTCAGCTCTGAATCAGTTCTATCTCGAAGGCACATAACGACAATGTTTTCTGGATGTTTGTTGTTATTTGAAAAAGAATAATCAGAAGAAGAAGAGCTAAAAAGATAAGGAAGAGATATAAAACGACTATAAAAGGAAAGATAGTAACAATTCACATTAGTAATATTTTTTTTTCTATTTCAGCCAAGACTGTTAGGTGTTTTATGCATGTTATCCCAACCAGAATTCCAAACAATTTAAGAGACAAGAACTTTTACATAAACTTCTATGATAATATGAAAGAAATCTCAACCAATTTGCTGCTCTAGCTCATGAAACATTTTATAATATTGCCTCTAATTTTATGTGGTTGACACTTTTGAATAGCACTTAGAATTATGATAGATTTTACGATATTGTGTCCACTTTACAGATGAGGAGACTATGGTATAGAGGGATTATATTAGATTAGATGATTTCCCTTGTAGTCATCATAAGAATACCAAGGAAGCATTATATTCATCAGACCCATGCTCTCTACCAGTCAAGCCTAAATCAACACACTACAAATTAGTAAAAGGCACAGTGCTTGATATTTAAGTAAAGCTTTTAGAAGCCTTTAAGCAAAGAAATTCTAGAATTGCCATTGGTTTCCAGGATTGTGTTCATTAACATATGCTCAAAATCCAAGCTCATTGTCATTGAGTCTGAGCACTCCTTGGGGTTTTGGAGGCTGCAAGTCACATGAGGCGTGATCACCTATTACTTTTTCAGAGTTCATTCAAATTGTGGATTCAAATTGCTGGAGAAAGCAGCCTTTAGGATCTAGGCTATCTCCTTTGGGAGATGGCAGTGCAACTCCCTACGGACCATGCCCTCACAGTTTCTTAATTATGACTTATTACAAGTGTATTGTTATTATTCTTTGATGCCATGCAATTCGCTACAACTTATACTACAACTTACTACAACCTGATTGATGACCAGTAGCTCTGAACCTTGCCCAATTCTGCATCATGCTTTTTATTTCTCCTCTACATGAGTTCATTACAGTCATTGTGTTAATCCATCCCTTTGAAGAGCTTCCTCTTTTATCCTGGAATTCTATCTTTTAAACTTGTGGATAAACATAATCTGCAAATGGAAAATTAATTATTCTTCAAATATCTTTCTTACTCTAATTTATCTCTTAGCGCTATGAATTTCTTAAATATAGAATTGTGCAGTTTACCTTTCTTTTTGGTTCCTCTTAGATTTTATACTGTAAATAGAGGATTTCAGTTTCCCAGCAATTCAGTATCAGCTCAAGCTTCCTGAGAGGTGAATAAAAGTGACCTATTTATTAAATCTATTTAAAAAATTTTATATATGTAAGACTAATGAGCATTAAAACACCTAAAATTCACCTCTTCCTTCTTTTTAACCCAGGTATTAAAATAACATTGGTTAGCTCAGTCAATGAGCTGTTTAGAGGAAAGAAATTATGCCATTGATGCTGAAAATAGTTCAACAAGGAAGATATCTGAAACATCTGTAAACTATGGTACTCTTAAGGAGTACCATTGCTAACACAGGGGCCATGCCTCTCTAGTGGTTCAAATCCACCAATAGTTTTGCAGTATAAAGGTGGAGAAATTAATCTGGTATAAATTTACAGCCACAGAAACTCAACAGACTCAGCAGAGTTCCCACTGAATAGGAATGAGTTTTGAGTTTTTAACCATGTTAGAATAAAATACCTATTATAAATTGAATGCAGGTTCTAGAACAAGTGTTGGGATTCTAATCTCATTCCAGTGGGTGTAATTCTGTTTGGAAATAATGAATGGGTTTTTTTGTTGTTGTTGTTGTTATATTAATCAGGCCATTTAAATACAAAGCATATCCTAAACTTTAACCACTTCTGAATTATAAAAGTTAGTATTGCTGTGGAATAAAATGCACTCAATAGCTGGCTATCCAGTGGATTAGCAAAGCTGTAAATCTCATAGGAGGCTATTGCCAATTGTTCTTCAGAATATCCACTTGCGAATTAGAACTGACACAAAGGTGTGGTATTTGGATTAACAGTTTAACTTCCTACACCAGCAGTAAAACAGAAACAGAGTTAATACCTTCAGGGATATCATTGCTGATGTCAGAGGGATCAAGGGAGAAACTAAAGAATACCAGAAAAAAATGTCTATTTATGCTTTTTTGACTATGCAAAGACATTTGATTGTGTGGATCATAACAAGTTATGGCTAACATTGAGAAGAATGAGAGTCCCAGAAGACTTAATTGTACTGATGCAATGCCAATACTCAGACCAAGAGGTGAAGGAAAACAGATGCTTTGTTAGGATCTCCAAGAACCAAGGCAATAGGTGAGAAGGGAAGGGAATAGCCCTAAACTCATAATTGCCTTTACAAAGAGAGAGGAGAAAGAAAAAAAAAACCTGACAGTGGATGTCAGAGAAAGTCTAAACCTTACTCAACAGCATTGAGAATCCAAAACAAAAAGAAAAGATGCTAAAGTAGGAGAGCTAAACAGAAGATTTTAAAGGGCAGCTCGAGAAAGCAAAGCAGAGTATTATAATGGAATGTGCACAGATCTGGAATTGGAGAATAAAAAGGGAAGAACTCATTCTGCATTCTCAAGCAAAGAGAACTGAAAAGCAAATTTAAATCTTGAGTTGTAATATTGAAAGATCCTCTCTGTGGGCAATGTACTGAATGATCCTGGAAGCATAAAAAGAAGATAGAGGAAATACACAGAGTAACTGTTCCAAAAAGAATTGACTGCCACTGAAAAATTTCAGGAAGTACAATAGGAGCAGGAGCCAAAGATAATGAAGGAGGAAGTTGAAGCTGCACTGAAGTTATCGGCAAAAAAATAAGGCCCCAGGAATCGATGGGATATCAACTGACTTGTTTCAACTAATAGATGTGGTCCTGAATGTGCTCACAAGTTTATGCCAGGAAATACAGAAGACAGCTGTCTGGCTAAATGACTGGAAGAGATCTATATTTTTTCCCATCTACAAGAAAGGTGATCCAACAGAATGTGAAAATTAACAGTATCATGAATATCACACATAAGCAAAATACTGCTGAGCATGATTTAAAAATGGCTAAGGGTATACAGATAGGGAACTGCCTGAAGTTCTAGCAGGATTTGGAAGATGTCATGGCATCTTCAGGAATATCATTACTGGTGTCAGACGGATCCAGGGTAAAACTAAAGAATACCAGGAGAATGCCTTATTTATGTGTTTTTTGACTATGCAAAGGGATTTGACTGTGTAGATCAAAACAAGTTAAGGCTAACATTGAGAACAGCAAGAATCCTAGAGTATTAATTGTGCCAATGCAAAGCCTATATCTTAAGTGTTATCTGTTGTGCAAACAGAGCAAGGGAACATTAAATATATGGTTTAAAATGTGCATCCGGGTTATATTATCTCCATACCTATTCAATCTGTGTACTGAGCAACTTATTTGAGAAGCTGGAATCTATGAAGAAGAATGTAGGATCAATATCAGGGGAAGACTCAACAATGACTTGCGTTATGCAGATAGCACAAGCTTGCTTATTGAACATGAGGATATGAAACACTTGCTGCAGAATATAAAATAAAATGCACCTTTCAATATGGATTGCCTCTCAATATCAAGAAAACAACAATTTTCACTACTGAACTGATAAGCAACATCATGATACATGGAGAAAAGATTGAAGTTGTCAACCATTTCATCTTATTTGGATCCACAATCTGTACTCTTGACCAGTAGTAGGAAATCAGGAGACATATTTTACTGGGGAAGTCTGCAATGAAGTCAGTTTGAGGACTAAAGTGCATCTAATTCAGGCCATAGTCTTTCTGATCACTTGCTATGTATTTGAGAGTAGGAAAATAAATAAAGATGACAGGATTGATGTCTCTGAGCTATGATGTTAGAGAACATTACTCAATATCCAACGGAGTGTCAAAAGAACAAACAAATATGTCTTCTTGGAGAAAGTGCAGCCAGAGTGCTCCTTGGAGGCAAAGACGTTGAAGGTTTGTCTCATATAATTCAGACATATTGATAAGAGAGGCTATTTCTTGGAAAGAGACATCATGCTTGGAAAGGTGGAGGGTCAGTGAATTAAGGAAGACAAGTGGATTGACCAAGTGACTGTCACAATGGACTCTAGTGTGTCAAAAAGTGTGCGGATGGCATAGGACAGGCCAGGGTTCAGATTTGTTGTTCATAGGATTGCTATGGATTGCACTCGACTCAGCTCCACCTAGCAATAAGCTCATAATTATTGATTATGGAACCAAGTAAAATGAACACACTGAAATTGACAATTTTAATCTATTTTCTCCTTCTGTCATGATGCTGTCTAGTCGGCAAAATTTTAATTTTCTTGATGCTGAAGTGCAATTCATAGTGAATACTGTAGTCTTTCTTTGGTCTTTTTCATTAGTGCTTCATGTTTGCTTTCTACCAGCAATACTGTGTTATCTGCTTAACGCACATTGTTGATAAGTCTTCTTCAAATACCACATTCTTCTTCATACAGACAAGTTTCTCAAATTATTTGCTGTCATATAGATTGACTAGGTATGAAGAAAGCATGTAATCCTTGTCACACACACCGTTTTCTGATTTTAAATCATACAGTATTCTCTTGTTCTGTTTGGACAACTGTGTCTTGGTCTATATACAAGTTTCACTTGAGCACAACTAAGTGTTCTGGGATCTCTATTCCATTGAAGCTGTCAATAATTTCATTTTACCTTGATCCACAATCAACAGTTATGCCAGTAGCAGTAAGTAAATAAAAATATGTGATGCATTGGGGGAAACTGCTATTAAGGGCCTCTTCTAAACACGGAAGAGAAAAGGTAAAGAATAAAGTACATCTGACCCAAGCTAACATCTTTTCAATTGTTTCCTTTTCATCTGAAAGTTGGTCAATGAATAAGGATGGCTTAAGAAGAATGGATGCCTTTGAATTGTGATGTTGGGGAAACTATTGACTATCCCATGGGCTTCCAAAAGAACGTTTCTGTCTTGGAAGAAATGAACCCAGTTTGCTTCTTTGAGACAAAGTTTGTGAAACTTTGATTCATATAGTTTGAGCATTTACCAGAAGTGCCAGTCCACAAGAGAGGACTACCATCAGTGAGAAAGGTTAACACAGTGACTGTAACAATAACCTTGAGCATGGGTGCTGGAGGTTATGAAGATGGTGTGGGATAAAGAAATATTTCATATTATTATTCATAGGTCTCTATGAGTTGTAGTTAATGGCATCTGGCAACAACAATGAAAACTTCACTGAATTTTTAGCCTTACAGAACACTGAGAAAATATATTTCTATTGTTTGAAGCCATACTTTTGGTGTGGCCTATTGGTAAAAAGCTGTGCTACTAACCCAAAAGTAAACAGCTCAAAAGTCAATAATTTAAGCAAAATATAGTTTGTTGTTGTTTACTGTAGAGTTGGAATCGACCCATAGCTGACTCTCCAGTTGGTTTTCAGAGGCAGTTAATCACCCATCCTTCTCCCGCAGAGCAGCTGGTGGCCTCGAACCACATACTTTCAGGATTGCATTGCAACTTCTTGCCAATAGGCCCCCAGAGCTCAGAATTAATATTATTTTTAATTTCAGCACTGAAGAATTATGTATATAATATACTTGTTAGGGTTTTTCTTAGAAAACAGAGAAAGGATATCTTTCAGCATCACAAATAAGTGGGATAAAGTTTTAATTAGATGTCATGACTATCAGTTTAATTAGGTTTTAAAAGAGGGAGTCATGTCATCTCGCCCATTGGAAGCAGACATCAGGTCATGCCAGGGAACATGGTCATGACTGAACCTTTGATTGTGTATGTTTTTTCTAACAAAGGAAAATTCTAACTGCCTGATCTTAAGAGACCAAAGAAACTCCATCTTAAGAGAAGAAAGCAGAAATAACTAATTTTTATTTAATAATATTTTCAGAAACATATAAATATAAAAGGTCTTGGTTGAAAAACTTTCTGAATAATTTCTGACCCTTATACTTGTGAATTTTTCAGTTCATAATTTTGAAAAGAAATTAATAAATTCAGGCCCCAAAAGTGAAAGCAAATATCATTTGCTCAATGGTAAAGGTCCCTAAAATGCTATGATACTCAAACTAAGCTTTATACAGCATAGTTTCTCTTAATGTGATGAACAAAATTTCCTCTTGAGATGGGAGAAAAATAGAACCTTTTCTTTTTGAAAGGCAAAAATTGGTCTTAACATTTATTGATATGTTAAACTAATTAACATTAGTGTTTAAAAACAAGTATCCTTATCATCTAAATACAAATTAAGGCAAGTCTATTTTTAATACTTTCTAGGGGAAAAAAGTAGATAATATTGGACTTACCCAACATTTCATTTCTCTTAACAATAGGATTGCTTTCAATGTTATTTCAATACCATAGAAGATTGTACCTACATTGAGAAAGACTTCTCTTTATTTTAAACTATCAGTCACAGATTGGTTTAGGATTAAGGGCTTACTATTTTCAATTTTCAGACTGAAATGTGTTATTGTCTTAAGTTGGTTCACTTCCCTTCAGTTCATAAATATTGATTCAGCCTCACTTATGGCCTATGGACTTTTCTCAGGACAATGACACAGAGTAATGGTCTTTAGATTATTCCCTTCCCCTGTTTCTATTACTCAATGGCTTCCTATTACACTTAAGGTATGATACAATTCATTACTTGAGATCTATAAGACTTGAGTCTCATGATATTGACTGCCTTTTCCCAACCACAACTCACCCTAAATCTTATTGAAATTTATCTATATAGACTGCCAAGAAAACAAGTAGCTCTCTCTTGGAGAGGGTGAAACCAATTTTCTCCTTGCAGGCTAGGATTTTGAAGCTCCATCTCACATACTTTGGGTATGTGGCCAGAAGAGACCAGTCCTTGGAGAAGGACATCAGGCTTGAAAGGTAGAGGGACAGAGCAGGAGAGGAAGACCCCAGATGAGATGGATTGACACAGTAACTGGGGTCCTGGGGGATAAGTGTGCCGAGTCAGTGAGACTGGCTCAGACAGGGCAGGCTTCAGAGCTGAAAATAAGGTCACTACGAGTTGCAGGTGACCTGGTGACACAACACAACAACAACAAATGTATCTGTATCTCTAGTTTGTTAGCTCATTGGTTCATTTTTAAGTATAATGTACACTCAGAGACGACTCTTTTTTTAAAGCACTCAAAGTAACTTAAATGTTGCTCCTATGAATCTGTCATCAGTAGATTTTATATTGCTATGATGCTGAGTAAGTTTCAGCAGTTTCCAAGCTAAGACTGATTAGGAGGAAAGGCATGGTGATCTACTTCTGAAGAAGCAATGACAGTCCTATAGAACACAACAGTTTCATTCACACCATAGCACGGGGATTACACAGGTTTCAGCGGTTTTTTATTCTGTTGTATATGAAACTTCCACAAAGAGTCACAGATTTGATGGCACTTAAAAACAATGTATATCACTCTTTCCTCTTTTCATAGTGCTTCTAAAAATATTGTGCTCCTTTGGTTTTGGTCTCACCTGTCACCTCTGTGAGTGGAAAAGCCCTATTTGCCATATGCACAAATGTATTTCTGGTCCTAGAATAGGAATCATGTACTCATCCACATCTCAATAATAGGTTTGAACAAATGAATAAAAATAACTATGCTTTATGATTCTTCTCCCTCACCATTTTCTTTCTCTGAAAACCTGCTAGAGGGTCATCTGCTAAACAAAAGACTAGAAATTCAATTCCACACTAAAAGTTTAAATAACACCAAAAATCTGGTTGTGTTTTATTTTTGTACAAGTGGATAGACCAATTTATAGTTTGTTGCAGTTTTCCCAACTAAATGATGAGCTCTTAAAATAAAGTTGAACCTAATATAATAAAATAAAAAAAGAAAACATGTAGGAGTGTTCATGGTGTCTGTTCCTTGGAATCCTTGGCTAATGTTGTTAGTCTTTCATGGCACTAAATTCACAAATGTAAGAAAAATTAAAAATAAATTTCTTCTTCCTTATTTTAAGTTTGCAACAGTACCACTATCTTTGAGTGTTCCCCAAAGAGGGTACATGGGGTCAGTTTGCACATAACTAGCAAGGTTGAAACACTATTTCAGTTTTGTTGCAATCTTCCCTTTATGGGAAGGCTAACATTCCAATATTATTAAAAATGCAAACCAATAAGACATAAAATGGCTTGCTTATTGCTAACATTTATGCAAAACCACTTAAAATGTTAAAAATATTAATCTCCTTCCCTATCTAGCAATTAATGAAGCACAGATGATGACAATTGTGTTTTTTTTTTCTTCTACTGGAAAATCACCAGCAATCCACATACTCTTCTACTTAATTAACACATATATATATATATCCTTCAAAGTCACAGGAAACAGTGTAATTGCTTTTGTATATTCAACTAGTCTCCAATGTAGAACATATTGCTAAATTAAATGCAAGTAATATGACGCTTAAAAAAATCAGGATTATAGATATTAGTGACCCTTGTATACAATGAGGTGATATAGAGGTCAGAGGCAGAAACGAAAAAGAATTTCTGAACCTGCCTTTAATTCCCTGTTGAAATACTGTGTACAATTTTAAGGACATTTGTTAAGTAGAATGGTGTTCTATAAAACAGAACTTCTTACTTAGCTACAACATGGTTGACAAAGTAGACATCCTGAATCGATTTGGAATCAAAGATTGTTGTTACATGTGTGCATTTGTGTATGAATGCAGAAGATACCCAAAGATTTCAGAAAGAAGAAGAAAATCAGCATAGCAGAAGGGAGATGTTGTTGTTGTTGTTATGTGCCATCAAGTCGCTTGTGACTCATAGCGATCCTATGTACAACAGCCCTAAACCTCGCTTTATCCCTTGCCAATCATATGTCTCCTGACACACCTATGCCTATTAGCCCAGTGACAGAATCAATCTATCTCATCGAGGGTTTTCCTCTCCTGCTCTGTCGTTCCACCCTCCCAAGCTTGACATATCTTTTAAGGACTGATCCCACCTTGCAACATGTCTAAAGTATATCAGATGGAGCTTCAGAATCCAGCCTGGCTTCACTCTCTCCAGGATGAACTTGATTGTTCTCCTAGCAGTCCATGGTATATTCAATTCTCTTCTCCAGCACCACAGCCCAAAGGCATCAATTATCCTTCTATCATGCCTAGTCATTGTCCAGCTCTCTGATGCATAGCAAGTACTGGCAAAGACCGTGGCCTGTATCAGGTGTACCTTAGTCTCCAGACTGACATTGATGCTCTTCAGTACCTTGGAGAGGTCTCTTACAGCAGACTTTCCCAATGCAAGTTGTTGTTTAATTTCTTGGCTGCTTGTACCAAGAGTGTTGATAGTAGAGCCAAGCAAACTGAAGCTGTCAACAGTCTCAATCTCTTCATCATCTATCATTATGTTTCAATCCATATTGAGGGCTGCAATCTTTGACTCTCTGCAGCAAGCATTTAAGATCCTCCTCAGTTTCAGCAAGCATGGTTATATTATCTGCACAACACAGATTGTTGATGAGTCTACCTCCAATCCTGATTCCACACTTCTCGTAAAGCCCAGCCTCCTGGATAACCTGTTCCACATATAGATTGAAAAGATATGAAGATAAGACACATCCTTGATGCACACCTTTCCCAATTTTGAACCATGCAGTATTTCCTTGCTCTGTTCTGACAACTGCATCTTGGTCCAAGTATAAGTTTTGCGTAAGTACAAGAAGTGAGTTAGAAAACAAAATTTAAATTTATTGCTATTTACTTTTGTCCAATTGTTTAAGAAGAGGAAAGAAAAAGTGTGAAGAAGGAGAGAGGCAGAGTTAAAAATAAGTATACACTATCATTGTTCTTAGATAAGGTCAAATTGATTCTAACTAAGAATAACTCTATGTACAGCAGAATAAAACATTGCCTGGCCATGTACCATTCTCACCAATGTCGATATGTTTGAGCCCCTCACTGCAACCACTGATTTAATATATTTTACTGAAGGACTTCCTCTTCTTTTACTCTTTTAAGAGTCAGTTCCTTCTCCAGGGACAATTCTCTTCCTGGCAGCATGTGAGGTTAAGTCTCATACTTACATCTAAAGAGTGTATGCACTTATACACACACATACACATGGTTAGAAGTTTTATATCTTATTGGTTTGCATTCTAAATAATATTATAATGTTAGCTTTCTATAAAGAGAAAATTACAACAAAACTGAAATACAGATATTTCAACAGCAACAATATCATAAAGATAGATATTGTTGTTATGTACTATCAAGGCATAACTGACCCATACTGACCCTACCATGGGTTTTCAGAGACAGTAAATTGCATGGAAGGAAATTGATTATCTTCCTCCTGTGGAACTGCTCATGGATTTGAACCACATACCTTGTGTGTTAGCATTGCATTGTCTTACCTCTTGCTCACAAGAGGGGAAGACCCTGGATGAGATGGATTGACACAGTAACTGTGGCAATAGGTTTAGATGTGTCAGGGATGGTAAGGTTGGCTCAGTATAGAGCAAAGTTCAGAGCCACTGTTGATGGGGTCACTGTGAGTCAAAGTCCACTCTACAGCACATAACAATGACAAGTCACCAGAGTTCCCTCAGATAGATGATAGAGATAGAGATAGAGATAGAGATAGAGATATAGAGATAGAGATACAGACAGACGAAAAGAAGGGAGCTCTGGTTTATAAGGAGTTGTGCTCTAAACCCAAAGGTGATACCTCTCTACTGGTTTGAATCCATCAGCAGCTTTGAGGGACAAAGGTTATCATATCTTCCTACATGATTTATATCCTAAAATCTTGCAAAGGAAAGTATTACAACAAAATGTGTAAAAAGCTGGAATCAGAGAATAAAAAAGGAAGAACACACTTTGCATTTCTCAAGTGGAAAGAACTGAAAAGCAAACTCAAGCCTCAAGTTGTAATACTGACAGATGTCCTAGGCAAAATCTTCAATGACTCAGGATGCATCAAAAGAAAATGGAATAATACACAGAATGACTATAACAAAAAGAATAGTTCAACAATGAACTATTTCCCGAAGTACCATAGGAATAAGAGCCAATAATTACAAAGGAAGAAGTCCAAGCTGAGTTAAAGACAAAAAATAAAGCTTCACAAATAGATGGAATACTGATTGACATGTTTCAGTGCAACAGTGGACGTGCTCACCAGTGTATGCCAGTAATCTGGGGGACAGCTTCAGGACTGAGAAAGACTCATATTTGCTTCCATTTCCAGGAAGGATGATCCAATACAATGTGAAAATTAGCAAACAACTCATTAATATCACAAGTGAGCAAAGTATTGCTGATGATCATCCAAA
>NW_006399753.1:29758549-29777759 GCF_000299155.1 Elephantulus edwardii | reverse complement strand
CGAGAAAACAAAGCAGAGTATTATAATGGAATGTGCACAGATCTGGAATTGGAGAATAAAAAGGGAAGAACTCATTCTGCATTCTCAAGCAAAGAGAACTGAAAAGCAAATTTAAGTCTTGAGTTGTAATATTGAAAGATCCTCTCTGTGGGCAATGTACTGAATGATCCTGGAAGCATAAAAAGAAGATAGAGGAAATACACAGAGTAACTGTTCCAAAAAGAATTGACTGCCACTGAAAAATTTCAGGAAGTACAATAGGAGCAGGAGCCAAAGATAATGAAGGAGGAAGTTGAAGCTGCACTGAAGTTATCGGCAAAAAAATAAGGCCCCAGGAATCGATGGGATATCAACTGACTTGTTTCAACTAATAGATGTGGTCCTGAATGTGCTCACAAGTTTATGCCAGGAAATACAGAAGACAGCTGTCTGGCTAAATGACTGGAAGAGATCTATATTTTTTCCCATCTACAAGAAAGGTGATCCAACAGAATGTGAAAATTAACAGTATCATGAATATCACACATAAGCAAAATACTGCTGAGCATGATTTAAAAATGGCTAAGGGTAAACAGATAGGGAACTGCCTGAAGTTCAAGCAGGATTTGGAAGATGTCATGGCATCTTCAGGAATATCATTACTGGTGTCAGACGGATCCAGGGTAAAACTAAAGAATACCAGGAGAATGCCTTATTTATGTGTTTTTTGACTATGCAAAGGGATTTGACTGTGTAGATCAAAACAAGTTAAGGCTAACATTGAGAACAGCAAGAATCCTAGAGTATTAATTGTGCCAATGCAAAGCCTATATCTTAAGTGTTATCTGTTGTGCAAACAGAGCAAGGGAACATTAAATATATGGTTTAAAATGTGCATCCGGGTTATATTATCTCCATACCTATTCAATCTGTGTACTGAGCAACTTATTTGAGAAGCTGGAATCTATGAAGAAGAATGTAGGATCAATATCAGGGGAAGACTCAACAATGACTTGCGTTATGCAGATAGCACAAGCTTGCTTATTGAACATGAGGATATGAAACACTTGCTGCAGAATATAAAATAAAATGCACCTTTCAATATGGATTGCCTCTCAATATCAAGAAAACAACAATTTTCACTACTGAACTGATAAGCAACATCATGATACATGGAGAAAAGATTGAAGTTGTCAACCATTTCATCTTATTTGGATCCACAATCTGTACTCTTGACCAGTAGTAGGAAATCAGGAGACATATTTTACTGGGGAAGTCTGCAATGAAGTCAGTTTGAGGACTAAAGTGCATCTAATTCAGGCCATAGTCTTTCTGATCACTTGCTATGTATTTGAGAGTAGGAAAATAAATAAAGATGACAGGATTGATGTCTCTGAGCTATGATGTTAGAGAACATTACTCAATATCCAACGGAGTGTCAAAAGAACAAACAAATATGTCTTCTTGGAGAAAGTGCAGCCAGAGTGCTCCTTGGAGGCAAAGACGTTGAAGGTTTGTCTCATATAATTCAGACATATTGATAAGAGAGGCTATTTCTTGGAAAGAGACATCATGCTTGGAAAGGTGGAGGGTCAGTGAATTAAGGAAGACAAGTGGATTGACCAAGTGACTGTCACAATGGACTCTAGTGTGTCAAAAAGTGTGCGGATGGCATAGGACAGGCCAGGGTTCAGATTTGTTGTTCATAGGATTGCTATGGATTGCACTCGACTCAGCTCCACCTAGCAATAAGCTCATAATTATTGATTATGGAACCAAGTAAAATGAACACACTGAAATTGACAATTTTAATCTATTTTCTCCTTCTGTCATGATGCTGTCTAGTCGGCAAAATTTTAATTTTCTTGATGCTGAAGTGCAATTCATAGTGAATACTGTAGTCTTTCTTTGGTCTTTTTCATTAGTGCTTCATGTTTGCTTTCTACCAGCAATACTGTGTTATCTGCTTAACGCACATTGTTGATAAGTCTTCTTCAAATACCACATTCTTCTTCATACAGACAAGTTTCTCAAATTATTTGCTGTCATATAGATTGACTAGGTATGAAGAAAGCATGTAATCCTTGTCACACACACCGTTTTCTGATTTTAAATCATACAGTATTCTCTTGTTCTGTTTGGACAACTGTGTCTTGGTCTATATACAAGTTTCACTTGAGCACAACTAAGTGTTCTGGGATCTCTATTCCATTGAAGCTGTCAATAATTTCATTTTACCTTGATCCACAATCAACAGTTATGCCAGTAGCAGTAAGTAAATAAAAATATGTGATGCATTGGGGGAAACTGCTATTAAGGGCCTCTTCTAAACACGGAAGAGAAAAGGTAAAGAATAAAGTACATCTGACCCAAGCTAACATCTTTTCAATTGTTTCCTTTTCATCTGAAAGTTGGTCAATGAATAAGGATGGCTTAAGAAGAATGGATGCCTTTGAATTGTGATGTTGGGGAAACTATTGACTATCCCATGGGCTTCCAAAAGAACGTTTCTGTCTTGGAAGAAATGAACCCAGTTTGCTTCTTTGAGACAAAGTTTGTGAAACTTTGATTCATATAGTTTGAGCATTTACCAGAAGTGCCAGTCCACAAGAGAGGACTACCATCAGTGAGAAAGGTTAACACAGTGACTGTAACAATAACCTTGAGCATGGGTGCTGGAGGTTATGAAGATGGTGTGGGATAAAGAAATATTTCATATTATTATTCATAGGTCTCTATGAGTTGTAGTTAATGGCATCTGGCAACAACAATGAAAACTTCACTGAATTTTTAGCCTTACAGAACACTGAGAAAATATATTTCTATTGTTTGAAGCCATACTTTTGGTGTGGCCTATTGGTAAAAAGCTGTGCTACTAACCCAAAAGTAAACAGCTCAAAAGTCAATAATTTAAGCAAAATATAGTTTGTTGTTGTTTACTGTAGAGTTGGAATCGACCCATAGCTGACTCTCCAGTTGGTTTTCAGAGGCAGTTAATCACCCATCCTTCTCCCGCAGAGCAGCTGGTGGCCTCGAACCACATACTTTCAGGATTGCATTGCAACTTCTTGCCAATAGGCCCCCAGAGCTCAGAATTAATATTATTTTTAATTTCAGCACTGAAGAATTATGTATATAATATACTTGTTAGGGTTTTTCTTAGAAAACAGAGAAAGGATATCTTTCAGCATCACAAATAAGTGGGATAAAGTTTTAATTAGATGTCATGACTATCAGTTTAATTAGGTTTTAAAAGAGGGAGTCATGTCATCTCGCCCATTGGAAGCAGACATCAGGTCATGCCAGGGAACATGGTCATGACTGAACCTTTGATTGTGTATGTTTTTTCTAACAAAGGAAAATTCTAACTGCCTGATCTTAAGAGACCAAAGAAACTCCATCTTAAGAGAAGAAAGCAGAAATAACTAATTTTTATTTAATAATATTTTCAGAAACATATAAATATAAAAGGTCTTGGTTGAAAAACTTTCTGAATAATTTCTGACCCTTATACTTGTGAATTTTTCAGTTCATAATTTTGAAAAGAAATTAATAAATTCAGGCCCCAAAAGTGAAAGCAAATATCATTTGCTCAATGGTAAAGGTCCCTAAAATGCTATGATACTCAAACTAAGCTTTATACAGCATAGTTTCTCTTAATGTGATGAACAAAATTTCCTCTTGAGATGGGAGAAAAATAGAACCTTTTCTTTTTGAAAGGCAAAAATTGGTCTTAACATTTATTGATATGTTAAACTAATTAACATTAGTGTTTAAAAACAAGTATCCTTATCATCTAAATACAAATTAAGGCAAGTCTATTTTTAATACTTTCTAGGGGAAAAAAGTAGATAATATTGGACTTACCCAACATTTCATTTCTCTTAACAATAGGATTGCTTTCAATGTTATTTCAATACCATAGAAGATTGTACCTACATTGAGAAAGACTTCTCTTTATTTTAAACTATCAGTCACAGATTGGTTTAGGATTAAGGGCTTACTATTTTCAATTTTCAGACTGAAATGTGTTATTGTCTTAAGTTGGTTCACTTCCCTTCAGTTCATAAATATTGATTCAGCCTCACTTATGGCCTATGGACTTTTCTCAGGACAATGACACAGAGTAATGGTCTTTAGATTATTCCCTTCCCCTGTTTCTATTACTCAATGGCTTCCTATTACACTTAAGGTATGATACAATTCATTACTTGAGATCTATAAGACTTGAGTCTCATGATATTGACTGCCTTTTCCCAACCACAACTCACCCTAAATCTTATTGAAATTTATCTATATAGACTGCCAAGAAAACAAGTAGCTCTCTCTTGGAGAGGGTGAAACCAATTTTCTCCTTGCAGGCTAGGATTTTGAAGCTCCATCTCACATACTTTGGGTATGTGGCCAGAAGAGACCAGTCCTTGGAGAAGGACATCAGGCTTGAAAGGTAGAGGGACAGAGCAGGAGAGGAAGACCCCAGATGAGATGGATTGACACAGTAACTGGGGTCCTGGGGGATAAGTGTGCCGAGTCAGTGAGACTGGCTCAGACAGGGCAGGCTTCAGAGCTGAAAATAAGGTCACTACGAGTTGCAGGTGACCTGGTGACACAACACAACAACAACAAATGTATCTGTATCTCTAGTTTGTTAGCTCATTGGTTCATTTTTAAGTATAATGTACACTCAGAGACGACTCTTTTTTTAAAGCACTCAAAGTAACTTAAATGTTGCTCCTATGAATCTGTCATCAGTAGATTTTATATTGCTATGATGCTGAGTAAGTTTCAGCAGTTTCCAAGCTAAGACTGATTAGGAGGAAAGGCATGGTGATCTACTTCTGAAGAAGCAATGACAGTCCTATAGAACACAACAGTTTCATTCACACCATAGCACGGGGATTACACAGGTTTCAGCGGTTTTTTATTCTGTTGTATATGAAACTTCCACAAAGAGTCACAGATTTGATGGCACTTAAAAACAATGTATATCACTCTTTCCTCTTTTCATAGTGCTTCTAAAAATATTGTGCTCCTTTGGTTTTGGTCTCACCTGTCACCTCTGTGAGTGGAAAAGCCCTATTTGCCATATGCACAAATGTATTTCTGGTCCTAGAATAGGAATCATGTACTCATCCACATCTCAATAATAGGTTTGAACAAATGAATAAAAATAACTATGCTTTATGATTCTTCTCCCTCACCATTTTCTTTCTCTGAAAACCTGCTAGAGGGTCATCTGCTAAACAAAAGACTAGAAATTCAATTCCACACTAAAAGTTTAAATAACACCAAAAATCTGGTTGTGTTTTATTTTTGTACAAGTGGATAGACCAATTTATAGTTTGTTGCAGTTTTCCCAACTAAATGATGAGCTCTTAAAATAAAGTTGAACCTAATATAATAAAATAAAAAAAGAAAACATGTAGGAGTGTTCATGGTGTCTGTTCCTTGGAATCCTTGGCTAATGTTGTTAGTCTTTCATGGCACTAAATTCACAAATGTAAGAAAAATTAAAAATAAATTTCTTCTTCCTTATTTTAAGTTTGCAACAGTACCACTATCTTTGAGTGTTCCCCAAAGAGGGTACATGGGGTCAGTTTGCACATAACTAGCAAGGTTGAAACACTATTTCAGTTTTGTTGCAATCTTCCCTTTATGGGAAGGCTAACATTCCAATATTATTAAAAATGCAAACCAATAAGACATAAAATGGCTTGCTTATTGCTAACATTTATGCAAAACCACTTAAAATGTTAAAAATATTAATCTCCTTCCCTATCTAGCAATTAATGAAGCACAGATGATGACAATTGTGTTTTTTTTTTCTTCTACTGGAAAA
Organism: Elephantulus edwardii; assembly: GCF_000299155.1. NCBI lineage: Eukaryota > Metazoa > Chordata > Mammalia > Macroscelidea > Macroscelididae > Elephantulus > Elephantulus edwardii. The sequence goes on along the minus strand of NW_006399753.1, from coordinate 29,771,941 downwards.
TCACCAGCAATCCACATACTCTTCTACTTAATTAACACATATATATATATATCCTTCAAAGTCACAGGAAACAGTGTAATTGCTTTTGTATATTCAACTAGTCTCCAATGTAGAACATATTGCTAAATTAAATGCAAGTAATATGACGCTTAAAAAAATCAGGATTATAGATATTAGTGACCCTTGTATACAATGAGGTGATATAGAGGTCAGAGGCAGAAACGAAAAAGAATTTCTGAACCTGCCTTTAATTCCCTGTTGAAATACTGTGTACAATTTTAAGGACATTTGTTAAGTAGAATGGTGTTCTATAAAACAGAACTTCTTACTTAGCTACAACATGGTTGACAAAGTAGACATCCTGAATCGATTTGGAATCAAAGATTGTTGTTACATGTGTGCATTTGTGTATGAATGCAGAAGATACCCAAAGATTTCAGAAAGAAGAAGAAAATCAGCATAGCAGAAGGGAGATGTTGTTGTTGTTGTTATGTGCCATCAAGTCGCTTGTGACTCATAGCGATCCTATGTACAACAGCCCTAAACCTCGCTTTATCCCTTGCCAATCATATGTCTCCTGACACACCTATGCCTATTAGCCCAGTGACAGAATCAATCTATCTCATCGAGGGTTTTCCTCTCCTGCTCTGTCGTTCCACCCTCCCAAGCTTGACATATCTTTTAAGGACTGATCCCACCTTGCAACATGTCTAAAGTATATCAGATGGAGCTTCAGAATCCAGCCTGGCTTCACTCTCTCCAGGATGAACTTGATTGTTCTCCTAGCAGTCCATGGTATATTCAATTCTCTTCTCCAGCACCACAGCCCAAAGGCATCAATTATCCTTCTATCATGCCTAGTCATTGTCCAGCTCTCTGATGCATAGCAAGTACTGGCAAAGACCGTGGCCTGTATCAGGTGTACCTTAGTCTCCAGACTGACATTGATGCTCTTCAGTACCTTGGAGAGGTCTCTTACAGCAGACTTTCCCAATGCAAGTTGTTGTTTAATTTCTTGGCTGCTTGTACCAAGAGTGTTGATAGTAGAGCCAAGCAAACTGAAGCTGTCAACAGTCTCAATCTCTTCATCATCTATCATTATGTTTCAATCCATATTGAGGGCTGCAATCTTTGACTCTCTGCAGCAAGCATTTAAGATCCTCCTCAGTTTCAGCAAGCATGGTTATATTATCTGCACAACACAGATTGTTGATGAGTCTACCTCCAATCCTGATTCCACACTTCTCGTAAAGCCCAGCCTCCTGGATAACCTGTTCCACATATAGATTGAAAAGATATGAAGATAAGACACATCCTTGATGCACACCTTTCCCAATTTTGAACCATGCAGTATTTCCTTGCTCTGTTCTGACAACTGCATCTTGGTCCAAGTATAAGTTTTGCGTAAGTACAAGAAGTGAGTTAGAAAACAAAATTTAAATTTATTGCTATTTACTTTTGTCCAATTGTTTAAGAAGAGGAAAGAAAAAGTGTGAAGAAGGAGAGAGGCAGAGTTAAAAATAAGTATACACTATCATTGTTCTTAGATAAGGTCAAATTGATTCTAACTAAGAATAACTCTATGTACAGCAGAATAAAACATTGCCTGGCCATGTACCATTCTCACCAATGTCGATATGTTTGAGCCCCTCACTGCAACCACTGATTTAATATATTTTACTGAAGGACTTCCTCTTCTTTTACTCTTTTAAGAGTCAGTTCCTTCTCCAGGGACAATTCTCTTCCTGGCAGCATGTGAGGTTAAGTCTCATACTTACATCTAAAGAGTGTATGCACTTATACACACACATACACATGGTTAGAAGTTTTATATCTTATTGGTTTGCATTCTAAATAATATTATAATGTTAGCTTTCTATAAAGAGAAAATTACAACAAAACTGAAATACAGATATTTCAACAGCAACAATATCATAAAGATAGATATTGTTGTTATGTACTATCAAGGCATAACTGACCCATACTGACCCTACCATGGGTTTTCAGAGACAGTAAATTGCATGGAAGGAAATTGATTATCTTCCTCCTGTGGAACTGCTCATGGATTTGAACCACATACCTTGTGTGTTAGCATTGCATTGTCTTACCTCTTGCTCACAAGAGGGGAAGACCCTGGATGAGATGGATTGACACAGTAACTGTGGCAATAGGTTTAGATGTGTCAGGGATGGTAAGGTTGGCTCAGTATAGAGCAAAGTTCAGAGCCACTGTTGATGGGGTCACTGTGAGTCAAAGTCCACTCTACAGCACATAACAATGACAAGTCACCAGAGTTCCCTCAGATAGATGATAGAGATAGAGATAGAGATAGAGATAGAGATATAGAGATAGAGATACAGACAGACGAAAAGAAGGGAGCTCTGGTTTATAAGGAGTTGTGCTCTAAACCCAAAGGTGATACCTCTCTACTGGTTTGAATCCATCAGCAGCTTTGAGGGACAAAGGTTATCATATCTTCCTACATGATTTATATCCTAAAATCTTGCAAAGGAAAGTATTACAACAAAATGTGTAAAAAGCTGGAATCAGAGAATAAAAAAGGAAGAACACACTTTGCATTTCTCAAGTGGAAAGAACTGAAAAGCAAACTCAAGCCTCAAGTTGTAATACTGACAGATGTCCTAGGCAAAATCTTCAATGACTCAGGATGCATCAAAAGAAAATGGAATAATACACAGAATGACTATAACAAAAAGAATAGTTCAACAATGAACTATTTCCCGAAGTACCATAGGAATAAGAGCCAATAATTACAAAGGAAGAAGTCCAAGCTGAGTTAAAGACAAAAAATAAAGCTTCACAAATAGATGGAATACTGATTGACATGTTTCAGTGCAACAGTGGACGTGCTCACCAGTGTATGCCAGTAATCTGGGGGACAGCTTCAGGACTGAGAAAGACTCATATTTGCTTCCATTTCCAGGAAGGATGATCCAATACAATGTGAAAATTAGCAAACAACTCATTAATATCACAAGTGAGCAAAGTATTGCTGATGATCATCCAAATTTGGCTGGAACAATGAATTCACAGAGCACTGCCAGAACCCAATTCTACCTGGGTTTAGAAGAGGCCAAGGCATGAGGGATATAATTGCAGATGTGGACTAGATCTTGGCTGGAAGCAGAGAGTACCAGGAGTATATCTATCTGCATAAAGGCATTTGACTGTGCAGATTACAACAAACTATGACAAACATTGAGATGAATGGCAATCCCAGAACACTTAATTGTACTCGTACAAAATCTGTACTTAGTTCAAGAAGCTGTTGTCCAAATGGACCAAGGGAATACTGCATGGCTGGAAATAAAAAAGGTGTGTGTCAAGGATGTATCCTTTCTCCATACCTATTCAATCTGAATGCTGGGCAGATAGATAATTTATGAAGTCGAACTCTATGAAGAAGAATGTGGCATAAACATCAAAGGTAAACTTATCAACAGTTTGCGTTATGCATTATGCAGATGATAGAACCTTGGTTGTTGAGAGTGAGGAAGACATTAAATACTTGTTACAGAGGATCAGAGACTAAAGCCTTCAATATGGATTGCATGTTAACATCAATTGTTTAAAGGTCTTTACCACATAGGCAGTATCATGATAGATGGAGAAAGGATTGAAACTCAATGATTTCGTCTTACTTAGATCCACTATGAACACCTTTGGTACCAGCATTCAGGAAAGAGGAAACATATGGATTTGGACACAGTCCGCTGTCTGAGACCTCTCCAAAACAAGTGAGGAGCAATAATAACAGTGTCTCAAGGGCAGTGAAGCTTCATCTCTCTTTTTTTTTTGACATATTATTAGGAGTAGCTATTCCTTGGGAAGGAATATCATAAAAGGTCAAAGATAAATGTAAGAAAAAGATCTTCAATGAAGCGATTGACATAGTAACTGCAACAGTGGGCTCAAATGTATTAGAAATGATGAAGATGGCACAGGACAGGACAAAGAGGGTTCAGATCTGTTGTTCATGACTCGACAGCACTTAACAACAATAAAACTCTTTCTAGTTGGTCAGCACTGAATCAGCTCTGATTCAAGATATTAGGGTTGTTTTTTTTTTTAGTATATATAAAGAAACAGAGAAAGAAAAAGAAACAGAATGAGAGCATTTTCTCACGTTAGACCAGTGTGGATAAATTATTTTAGGAAAAATTCAAAGTGACTTACAAGTAAAGATCAAAAGAACTAGTGAGAAAATAATTCAAAATTGAAAGAGGTTCACCCTGATCACAGAATTCAGATTAAAAGGACAATTGAGAACTCTTAGTGGTGTAGCAAGATAAGTGATAAGCTTCTAACTGAAAGGTTGACAGCTCGGGCCTATCAACTACTCCAAACGACAAAGATGATTCAGTCTCCCCTCATTAATATTTACAGCCTCAGAAGGACTGAAAAACAGAATGCCCCATGATTTAGAATTTACTCCGTGGCATTTTGTTTTGTTTTGTTTTTTAAGAGAAGAAAGAATAGTTGCATCATCTTTCTCTTATAGAAACATTTACAAAGAACAGAAACACAAAACTATGCTAAGTTTTACCTATCTATGACCCAATCACATGGAAGTTTAGAAAATTAAATGTTGTTATATTCACTATATTGTTGTTTTGTGTGCCATTGAGTCCGAACTGATTCAGCTGACCATCCAGTGAATTTTCAGAGGCAGTAAATTGCACTGGAGAAGATTGTCCATCTTTCTTCCACGTAACAGCTGATGGATTTGAACCACGTGCCTTTGGGATTGCAGTGCAGCTTCTTTCCACTAGACAACCAGAACTCTCTTTTCATTATAAGAACAATGTAATCTAATGTACTTGTGATTGAAGAATGAAGAGCTTGAATTTTTTTTTTAATGAAAGAGGAAAGTATTCCTAAGTCTTAGTTTCTTCACAAATAAGTCGGAATAATAATATTCACTTGATCACGCACTTAAAAATCCTTAAAACTCTACTTATAGTAATGCTTTCCACAAATTTGGAGCTAGAAGACTTTTAAGGTAAAATCAGTTAGGATTTAGGGCAATTGACTTGATCTCACTTTTCACTATTGAGGAAGTCTTTGAATGACAGTGCATTACTTTTCACCTATTCATATGGACATGCATAGAATTTTTGTTTAATGTCTTCTTAGTTAATAATTAAAATACCCCTTACTTCCCATCAGAGAGAACAATTCAAGATATACTTCCTATTTTAATGTATCTAGCCAATCCTTTTCATCAACATGAGTGACTTGTACAGAGCTGGTGAATAAAAATTTACAGATTTTATAATTTTGCTGTCCAAATTAGACCACATAACATTGAAGAGCACTTTAAAGAATGTGACTTTTCTTTTTTTCCTCCTCTCTCAAAGGAATTTTGGCAAAAGTTCACATTTTCATCTAGAGAAACTTACCAGTTTTGTTTTTCTTTTTACTTTAATACAGTAAGTGAACAGGCAATATTTGTATTAAACACAAAGTATTTCATACAACTCTTGCTAGAAGCAAATGTGCTGGGCACCTGACTTCCCCATAATGGAATAATTGGGAAAAAACATGACTTTCTTGCCATTTGAAGTCAAATAACAATACATTTTTCTCCATTTCTCTTGCCTTTGACAGAAGCATATTTTCTTAAATAAGATGGAGCTTTACTTTCCTCAGAAATTATATCTTATTATAAATTCCTAAAAGTATTCCATAAAGTAAAATAGTGTTGTTGCTGCTTTTGATTTTATAGCATTGTATATTGGAGCATATCATAACAGGAGAAAGGTAATACTTTAATGAGTTGTCCTAAGTGAATAAAATTTATTGTATTTATAAAGATTTCATTTTAGCTAATGAATTCTGGACTATCAAAATTCACCTCATTCAATTAAAAGATATTACAAATAGGTGAGAGGACTCCAAAGAAATCATCAGATTTGGTAAATTTAAGTGTTTATTTTTATGCATTTCTAGAGTAAGATAGAGGCATTTGTTGCCATTTGAGTGTAGGGTTAATGTATGAAAAGGCCATTAAACTCTATCATTTAAAAATGATAACTGCCTCATGGGTCTACATAATGTTTCAAAGCTATTTTTAAGCCATTTAAGCTTTTCAATTTCTACTAAACATCCACCTAGAGATTTTCTATTGAATTTAGTGCAATATTTTAAATGATCAGCAGTTGATTTTAAATAAATTTTAGAATAAAAGTAATTTCTAAAGACATAACTCACATAATTTCCCTCAATGCATCATTGGCTCTAAATAGAAGCTTTAAAGTTTAAATTATTTAAAAATTCTCTAGAGCCCTAAGACAGCTACACTTTGTATACATTTTAGAAGTTAATTGAGGCTAAAATGACAAAGTAAGTGTGGTTATACCTTTTCTATTTCTGCTTGCCAAAAATAATTTGAAATAGCAAGTATTTTATAAAATGTCAAAATTACAAGCAAAGCACCAGGACATATCAAATAAGAATTATATTTATTTTTTACAAACGAATGTTTTTGTACTGCTAAGGATGTTATTGACTATGTCTGTATGAACTAGGACATCCTGGAGGAACATAGAAGTTTGTAGTTGAGAAGTTGGAAGTTTACCTAGAGGGAGCAGAGGACAACTGGGAGTGACTGGTAGAAATCTGAAGTAGAACACAAAGAAGACTTTCATGTGTGACAGTCTGAAGTCTGAAGGAAGGGTGGTGGTTCTCTTGTGATATCATGGACGTCATGTGATAGAGAGTTTTATGATTTTTCTGACATTAGGCAAGCAAAAACAATTGAAAACTAAGTTAGGTTCATATTTGAAGCTCACAAGTTCATTCGTATTGATGTGTTCATGATCTGATTGTAGTAAAGTCTTAGCTTTGTGGGGAATGTGGATAGGAGACCTAAGAAAGAAGCATCAACCCTCTATTCTCTGAGTTAATATATATTTTCAAATTTATTTTTTTTTTTAAACTGAGGTGGAGTATCTCAGAAATTGTCCAATCCCTGTGCTTAAATGAATAATATGAACTAGGCCTTCTGAAACAAGTTTAGCAAAAGTCTCTCTTTTTTTTTTCTCTTGTCCCGCTGGAGAAGGATACAGCACTATCACTGCGATTCAGCTTTGCTTGTCTGGAGCTGTGCAAATTGTGAAGGAAAGAGTACTTTGAGAGAGCCTTCCCTGCTCCCTTTGGTCTCTGTGATCTGCACTCACTTGAGGTTCCAAGGTTCAGAATTTGATGACTTGGCAGGGAAAGATAAATCCCTGTTTAAAGGCTGGTAAAGATTATATTCTTGTTGAGGGAATAATAAACTAAAAAATAAAAAAAATGAAGCCATTTTTTAAAAGCCTTGATTATGGCAGACTTTTAAATATATACATTCACTTTGAATTAAAAGAATCCAGAGAAATGAGAATAATTTCTACTTTCCCTCACCAGACTTTGAAGTGGAGAAAATGGAACTAAAAGCAAATAGCATAACCTGTTTTAATCAAAAGGAGTCTAGCAAGAAACAATCAATTAAAGAACAGTCTGATTCTCTGCGACATCAATGTATGAAAATCTGTTAGACGCCAGATTGTGTCTCAAGACACATATGATGAACTGAACAAAATGACCTGCTAATAGCTTTTACGGGTAATAAATGCATCATGTTATTGGTAATTCTGCAGATGGTAAATCAAGCTAATATAGAAGCTGAAACAAGCTACTTGTTAAATATAGTTCAAAATGATCTTCTCTGTTATTCAAAAATTGTTTTTCACAGAAAAGAAAGATGATTACTCCTTATATTTCAAATCATCTTAAAAGAATAAACATTCCTATTTTGCTTTTGAAGCATTTTAATTTTTCAATCCTTTGGAGAGAGCATGCTTCATCTAAATCTAAGAAATACTACGTTTATTTAGATTATGAACAAGAACTGAAATGTAAAACCTGTGCTGAAATTGAAGTGTGACTCTACTGCATGCAATGCACATTAGAGGATATTTCCAATTATGGTTTGCAACACTAACCTAGTAAATTTGAACATTTTCACACAATAGTTGCAAATGATGGAGAAATGGGTATGCCATTCATATCATTGTTACTCTTGATAATCTGAATTGATTAAAGAATATTTTGGCCTCAATTTTAGTGCTGTGAAATCCAAAGTAGAGAGCAGCACAATTCTAGGGAGAACAAAAGGGAGGAAAATAAAAGACAAGAGAGCGATTCAAGACAACACTCCTATACAAATATCAGTAGAGAGCTCAAGTCCTTGTTTTCACTTAAGAGTGCAGTATTTCTCTGTTGCTGAACTAAGGTAGCAGGGAGCTTTCAGACTGAGCTACACTGAGAAGAAGGACTACACATTCACTTCTGAATTAACTGGACTTTGCAAACACGATGAACAACAAAGAAACACTGTTAGAGATAATACTACAGGTAAAGCCCTTAGAATGTCTATGGACAAATCTTGAATGATCTAGGAAGTATTAGAGAGATAGAGTGAGAGTTGCCTGAAAGGGAAGTCTGCTAAAACATACGCCATCTCTTGAGGTGAAATGAAGCCGTTTTTTTCTCCCCAAAAAACACCTCAAATTCTGCCAGCCTTTCCAAGAACCATCCCCTGAGCTTCCCTCAGACCCTCTGGACTCCACCTAGCTGCAGGGCCTCAGTCTTGTGACCCTTAAGTCAAGTGGAGGCTAACATCGACATTCAGGACACAGGCAAGACAAGTGCTTGCATCTGAGACCTCGTTCTGCATTGACAGCCATACACTGTAACTTGATGGCTTTAGCCACCAGCAGCTACCAAAATACTCACCTGGAGCAAAATGTTTAGAGATAAAGTCCTTCCTACATAGGGGTGAAGAGAGTCTGAGAATCTGGCTGCACCATTCCACAGACCAAGGAGGACCACAAACATCAGGAGAGAGTGCTTTAACTAGAGAACAACAAACTGCTCACACCAGAGAACATAGCTGCAGGACCAGAGAGAAAGGAACAGAAATAACTCACCCCCCTACTCCCACCTAATTTTGCCACAGCACCAGAAAGGAAGAACTAAAGGCAGTGTGAGTTGTCTTTCCCTTGATGAGAGAAATTCAGGCAAGTTAGCTGCCCTTCCCTCCTTTGGGGTATGGGGCTCCTGAGTCAATGTTATCAAATGAAGGGCCTGCTCAAATAGAGTAAAAACCTTACAAAGGACAAGGATGGTCACTGTATAATGCTTAAAGTGTCAATAGAATAAAAGAACATAACCATAATAAATACCTATGCACCAAATGATAGAACTGCAAAATATACAAAGCAAACATTAACAGAATTGAAAAAAGAAATAGACAACACCACTTTAGAAGTAGAAGACTTCAAGATATCAATCTCAAGAAAAGATAGAACTACCAGAAAGAAACTCAACAAAGATGCTGAATAAGTAAATCACACAATAAGCCAACTCTCCCTTTTCTCCAAAGTGCATGGAACATTCTCCAGAGTAGATAATATTTTAGGTCACAAGCAAGCATCAGTAAATTAAAAAACAAACATATGAATCAGAAATCATACAAAGGGTCTTTTCAGAACACAACGATGCAAAGTTAGAAATTAGTATCAAGAAGATAAAAGAGAAAAAAAGTGTGTATTTGGAAGCTGAACAACACCATGCTTGAACATGAGTGGGTAATAGAAGAAATAAAAAATTAAATAAAAATGTTTTTTTAAAAAAAAGTTTCTTCAAACAAATGACAATGAAAACAATATTTGCCAAAACCTCTGGGGAAACAGCCAAAGCAGTAATTAGAGGTCAATTTGTAGCAATAAGAAAATATATCAAAAAGGGAGGAAAATAATAATTGATTCTTTAACTCATTAGCTCCAACAGTTTGAAAAAGAATAGCAAGAAAACTCTACCCCCCTCTTAAAAAAATATAAAAAATAGGGCAGAAAGAAATGAAATAGAAAACAGAGAAATAATTTGAAATCATCAACAAGACCAGGAGTTGGTTCTTTGAAAAGGTCAACAAAATTAACAAACAATTATCAAAACTAATAAAGGAAAAGAAAGAAAAGACACCTAATCCAAATAAGAGATGAAAGGGGCAATATTGTAACAGATGATGCTTATGGACAGACTCAATATGATGAAAATGACAATTCTACCAAAGGCAATTTACAAGTTCAATGCAATCACAATACTCATACCAACTGCATTCTTCAATGAGATGGAAAAAGCAATTTCCAATTTCATCTGGAATGGAAAGAGATCCAAATAAGCAAAGCACTCCTGAAAAAGAGAAATAAGGTAGGAAGCATCTCACTCCCTGATCTCAAATTCTACTACATAGCTGTGGTGGTCAAGACAACCTGTGAGAGTCATGTAAGACAATGGAATAGAATTGAGAACCTAGAAATAAACTCATATATTTATGGTCAACTGACCTTGACAAGGAGACAAAATCAGTTAAGGGGGAAAAGAAAGCCTTTTAAACAAACGGTATTAGAAAAATTGGAAAACTATCTATAGAAAACTCCAGCAAGACCTACACCTCACATCACACACAAAAACTAGCTCAAAGTGAATCAAGGACTTAGGAGGAACTCTAGAAGCCCTAATCTACAATATGACAGTCTTCCAAGCATCTTGATAAACCTGCCACCAGGAGAGAATAAAATAGATGTACAGGACTTTTTAAGAATCAAATCCCTATGCACATAAAAAAATTTCTCCAACAGGGTAGAAAGGAAAGCCACAGTCTGGGAAAAAAATTGTTAATGAGATATCTAATAAGGGACTCATATCTAAAATTTATAGAATACTCCAGCACCTCAACAAGAAAAAGGTAAACAATCCAATTGCAGATGGGCGAGGATATAAATAGACACTTCACCAAAGAAGACATTCAGATGGAAAACAAACACATAAATAAATGTTCAAAATCCCTCACGTTCAGAGAGATTAAAAGAAAAACAACTATGAGTTATCATCTCACCCCAGTAACAATAACAAAGTTCAGCAGAGCAGCAAACAAATGCTGTTGAGGTTGTAGAGAGATTGTAATTCTTATTCACTGCTGGTGGGAGTGTAAAATGGTGCAAACACTATGGAAGGCAGTATGGCATTTTTCTCAAAATACTGGAAATAGAAATACCACCTGATCCTGAAATTCCACTAATGGGAATATACCCTAAAGAAAACAGAGCTGTCACCCAAACAGATACATGTACACCATGTTTAGTACTGCATTATTCACAATAGCAAAGAGATGGAAGCAACCCAAGTGCCCATCAATGAATGAATGAGTAGTAAAACTATGGTATATTTACACAATAGAATACTATGCAGCATTGAAAAATAAGGAACGAATAAAATATTACACATCTTAGATGACACTCAAGGACATTATGCTGAGTCAAAGATATCAAATATCACAAATATTTGACAAATATCACAAATAAAACCACTGTTATAAAACAGACCCTGCATGAGAGTTGACAGGAAACTAAGAAAAAAATGAATAAATAATAAATGCTGAATTGGAACAGATGAAAGAAAGAACTATTTAAAAGGAATATATGATTAGGCATTATGCATACTACAATAGCCCAGAATAAGAGGTATATGTTACAAAGACAACTGGGGGAAGGGAGGTAATTATGCAATAATAAAAAATATTTTTTTTTAAAGAAGTGAACTGGGGAAGGGAAAATGAGGGAGGGAGATAAAATGAGTGAATGAAATTCTAACTTTTCTGTAAACTTCCATTAAAGTCACAAAATAACGAAATTTTATTAAAATAAATTGATGAAATACACAGTCACTGTATCAAGAAAAATTAGTCAATACCAAAATATTTCAGGAAGTAGCATATGATAAAAAAACCAATAGTAACAAGAGAAGTCCAAGCTTCATTGGAGGCATTGACAAAAAATAAAAGTTTTGAAGTCTGCAGTCAGTCATCTCTCCAAAGTATTAAAGATCAATGATTTCAGCTTAAACACTAAGGTGCACCTGATTCAAGTCATGGTATTCCCACCACTTGCTATGTATCTGAGAGCTGGAATGATGGCAGAAGAAAGGTTTATGCCTTCAAGTTGTTGTGTTGGAGAAGAGTGCTGAGTTCCCACAGACTGCCAAAAGAACATACACTGTATCTTAGAGAAAGTGCAGCCATATGCTCCTTAGAGGCAAAAATGGTGAAGCTTAGTCTCATATACTTTGGGCATGTTCTTCTTGGAAAAGAACATAATGCTTGGAAAGGTAGAGTGTCAGTTAAAGAGAAGTAGACCCTCAACTAGATGGATTGACACAGTGGCTGCAGCAAGGGAATCAAGTATATCAGAGAAGATAAGAACGGCACAGGTTATGACAGGATTCTGATTTGTTCTTCACTGGGTAAGTATGCATTATACTTACTCAATGGCATTTAACAACAAAACAACAGAGTTAAGTCCATAGATAATTGTGCTTATAATTCAAAGTTACACTTTTCTGTGAATGGCCTTACAGGAGAAAGACCAGAAATCTCGTCCCAGACATTATACAACTTCAAAACCCCAATGTAGGATCAGTTATTAATTTGTCCCTGACACAATGGCAATAAGAGAGAGATGTCTGTTGTTCTGCTATATATGTCTCTCTGTATGCATAAATACATTTACATTATATTACATTATATATTATATTCCTAATCCTCACTTAACAACTGATTCATTATCTGGTATTTTGTGTTTACATTAGACAAAAGGTTTTATCTATTTGACATATCAACAACTTATTTCTGGCAATAAAAAACATCGAAGTGTGAGATAAGAATATCACTTGCTGTGATGGTAAATGTGTGTTATCTTGACTGGGACATGTTTCTTAGTAATTTGTAATGATATAATTTAGATCTTAGGAATGAAGAATTTGTTAATTATGTAACGATGTAGTCATAATCCATTTTGTAATCTGAAGTGGCCCTGTTTTATTTTGTATAACACCATCTTTTACATTTTGATCTGTTATGGACGAACCATGTGATAAGTGAAGAGTAGGCTGTCGTAGTACATGACATTGCATTATAATGACATGTTATGTAATATTAAATCACTAGCTACTAATTCTATCATAGCTCTAGAAAATCTTAAAAGCTCTTTTGGAGTAGAAGAAATATTTGTTTTTTCCTTTATGTGGATTATTTGTGTCGAGGTAAATTGCATTTCTATTCTTAGAATCACATATGCACAGTCTTTAAAAATTGCAAATATTTTTGTTCTAGATTGGCCCGTATCTTAGACTAACTGGGGAAAAAGAATGGCTTCATTTTCCATTTTTGAATGATAATAATAAAACTCTAGCTATTTATAAGTCTGATATTACTTTGAGGACAATGAAGACAATTATATCTTTCAGTAGTGAAAATATAATAAAATACCT
>NW_006399753.1:29752777-29756503 GCF_000299155.1 Elephantulus edwardii | reverse complement strand
CTCTTTGGGGTATATTCCCAGTAGTGGAATTGTTGGGTCAAATGGTATCTCTATTTGAAACTTTCTGAGAAAGCGCCATACCGCCTTCCACAGTGGTTGCACCATTTTGCACTCCCACCAACAGTGAATAAGGGTTCCAATTTCTCCACAAGCTTGCCAGCATTTGTTGCTTGCTGTTCTGTTAAATATTGCTATTTTGACTGGGGTGAGATGATATCTCAGAGTTGTTTTAATAATTCCTTATTAAAGGAACCAGTATTAACACCCATTAATTCATAGCTGAATCAGGAATTTGTGACAAGACTAATGTTGGGCAATTTGGGAAGTTGTAAGCAACCATTCTTTTAATGTCCATGAATTCTTGAATTCTTTCTAAAAAGACTCTTAATATCTTCATAATTTTCGTGTAAGATCCTTGATTTTTACATAGAACCATTTATTGCCATTCCCTATCTCTACCTATCTTCCCAAGTATTCAATTGACTCAAGGAGCATAATAGAGGTATGAAAGAAAAATGAGCTTTTTCTAGGATATTTTCAGGTTAAATTAACAGAAAAATAGCACTTTAAATTGGGCTAAGCAATATGAGTATTTTTTTATTTCACATACCGAATTATCCAAAGGTAGGGTTACTTGACTAGTAAGCTCCCTGCTATCAACTTAGAATCCACTTCTTAACTTTGATGTCTTCAATAGCTATCTGAATCTGTCCTTTTTTACTAATTCCCTTCACTTTTAAAGATGGTAACCACAGTTCTTTATATAACTTGGGAGATACCGTGATAAACAAAAATTCAGCTAGGTAAGATCAATGCTTTTGAATAGTGGTGTTGGATAAAAGTACTAAGTGTCCTATTGACTGTCAAAATAGCAAATAAGCACATATGTCTTAGAGAAAGTACAGCCAGATTGCTCCTTAGAGGCAAGGATGGTGAAGCTTCTTCTCACATACTTTGGGCATATTGTTAGAAGATGTGTTTCCTTTGAAAAAGACATCATGCTTAGAAAGATGGAAGGTCAGTAAAAGAGAGGAAGACCCTCAGCTAGATGGATTGATGTAATGGCTACAGCAATGAGATCAAGAATATCAGAGTTGATAAGAATGACACAGGATAGGACAGGGTTCAGATCTATTTTTCATAGTTGCTATTAGTTGTACTTGACTCAATGACATTCAACAGCAACAGTATATTTTGGTTGAAAAGTAAGTTACAGAAGTGAGTTTAAAGACAAGCTTGCAACAATGAATGAATGGAATCCCAAAATCTCTGTAGATGTTCATTGAAATGAAAAATAAACAACCTAAATTTAAAAAAAAAAATAAAAAAAAAGACAAGCTTGAAGGGTGGCTAATGGCCATACTCTCAGGTGTTTTAATAGTATCTATCTGTCCAGTAATCTAGTAGTTTTTATGATTTTGAATTTTATTCGATATTTTCCTCCCACTGTATCCACGACCATCTCTTGTGATCTCTCTCAGACTGGTCAACAGTTGTGGATGGGCATTACCTAATTCTTCTGTTATCAGAGTCATGGATGTGCACGTGTTCCACTAGTTATTTGGACTGTTGTTTACCATGTGTGTTTTATTTTTTTTTCACTCTAGACCAAAAGAAATAAATACCTTGGTCTGGATATCTACGGTTCAGCATTCAAAATATCTTTCCTAGTCAATCCTTAACTGTTTATTTTGTGCTAAAGTTTTATTGTATTAGGGAGAGGGAATGAATTAGAATGGGATACAGGCCTCATCCAATCTGAGGCTTATATAAATTCATGGGACCTCAGTGCTAGTTCTCTCTTTTGGGAAGTCTCCCTTCAACTGAATTTATAATAGTCACCAATTTCTGCAAAACAGGCCTGCATACAGACATCTCTCTGATGCGTCCAAGTCTCTGAGTCACACAGGAATTAAAGGAACTACTGAACTGAGCAAAGGAGGGGCTCTTGATGTAAGAAATCACAAAATTATACACAATAACAAACATTGGGACAATATTAACTTGACACTTCTTATAAATGATCTGCTACTAGTTTTAACACAATGAATTATGACTACACTTGGCTAAGGTAGTTGTTTATGTTGTTGATGATTGTTAGAGAGCTGAGCACGACTCATAGTGACCCTATGAATAACAGACCTGAAGCCTTTCTATAACTATTGTCATTTCTCAAAGTTCATAGAGTTTCCAGAGGCATGTTGTTTAGGAAGTGGATGCCACTCCTGCTTCCAAACCTGTCTTAAACTGGGAGCTTCACCAAACACTGACCACCATGGATAACTGGCATTTGACACCTCAGTGCCGCAAATTGACAGAAGAGTACTGTAACACTTAGAAGAATGTTTCTCAAAAATATATTAACAATTGACTTTTTTAAAGAAAATTTTTATTTTATACTGGTTTACTTACAAAGTTTGTATACATTGCTTTTCATACCAGATTTTTCCCATTTCTTTTACCCAGTCTTCCACCCATCAAATTGTGTGACCTTCTGATTATCCCCTTACCCCTCTGCTCCTACCCTTCCCCCCTTAGATCCTCATACATGTTTTACTAGTTATATTTCTGTTTTTACAGTAATGGTCTTATACAATATTTGTCCTTAAGGGACTGAGTTAGCTCACTTAGAATAATGCTCTCCAGTCCCTCCCAAGTTAGGTAGTGATTTTCAAAATCACTGTCCCTGCGTGCTGCATAGTACTTCATCATGTGAATGTACCATAATTTCTCAATCTATTTGATTGTGGTTGGACATTTTGGCTGTTTCCATGTTGTTGCGATGGTGCGCATCTGTTTAGTCATGATATAGACAGTCATGTCTTTGACAGATTATTTTACCAAATATCCATAGTTTCCTTCAACTTCAGTCACATAAATCTGGTCTTGATCTTAACAAAGATTGGCTTGTACATTGTAGGGCTGCCAACTAGAAACCAAAGATTTCGTGAAGTTAATATCTTGTTTATGTCATTTTATGATTATGTAACAAGCTTTTTGCTTCTTTTTTATTATTATTATTAATTTTAATGAAAGTTTATAGAAACTTTTGGCTTCCATTTATTCATTGTTGCACTTTTCTCCCTCCCCACTCCTCCCCCGATTTGCTCTTCTATTTGAAAAGTGAAAGAAAAATTCTTTCATTGTTATACAATCCCTCCAACACAAATGCTCCAAGATTACAATCATTACTTACTAAAGTATGTTCTAAAACATTCTTTGTGTACTATGCTGTCCCTTTCTCAGGTCTACCTAGAATCCATAGTTTTTCTTCTTTTTGTATACTTTTTATTCTATTTAAATTTCTAGTTCAGTGACATGGAAAGGAATATCCTCTGATAGCTAATGAAATAGTATAGTTCACAGTAGAGTTTGATTCAGCTTCCAGCTCACTTACCAGTATTACATATATTGTTCCAATTCTAAGTTCTATTTCTCTTATACTTAATGATGAAAATTGACTATAAATTCAAACTTCACAATTCTATTACAATTTTCAGTGACTATATTAAGAAGCAGATAGCCAGACATTTTTTTCCTAGTCTGTCTTAGTCAGAACACTATATGGAAGCCTATATACAATGAGTAATTCCATTAGCCTTTAAAATACTGTTGGCATAGCTCCCAACATCATAGCAATATAAAAGCAACCACAGCATTACAAACTAACATATACATGGCAAAATCGTATGTTGTTGTTGTTGTTATGTGCCGTCGAGTCGCCTG
>NW_006399753.1:29742785-29750577 GCF_000299155.1 Elephantulus edwardii | reverse complement strand
CGACTTTTGTATTCCAGTCACTTGAAGTATAATATTGTCAGTGACAGGATAATATCTATACGCATACAAGGAAATGCAAAATCGTATAGGTTGTAGTATTTTATTAGTGACATCTCCACAAAACATTGTTTAATGAGCATCAAAGTTCATCTTGAGACATAACAATCACTTTATATTTTTAAATAGGATTTCATTATTCAATGTCTACAAAATTTCTTTATGGTGGCCTCATTTGTAAGGTACATTCACATGATTAGTCCAAGGGCTGCACTCCATGGTGGTTGTTGTTAGATGTTGTTGAACCAAGTATGACTCATAGAAACTCAATGAAAAACAGATCTGAATCTTGTCCTATCCTGGGTCATCCTCACAACCTCTAGCACACTCGAGCCCATTGCTGCTGACATTGTGTCAATCCGTCTGGTTAAGGGTAATCTTCTCCTCCACTGTCCCTCCACTTCTCCAAGCATGATGTCCCTCCATGAATAACCTCTCCTAGGAACATGCCCTAAATGTGTGTGAGCCTTATATTATTAGTAAATAATTTATTACTGAGGTAAAAGGAACTCTAGAACATCTTCCCACATTCATAAGCCTTAGTTATGAGTTATTAGCAATAAACAATGATTATTTTCATTTTTATAAAGGATATGAAAAACTTTCCAACTTTTCTGTCTTCCTTCTAACATTTTAAGATTTAACTGTCACTGACTGATGTGAAGGTAACCTATTTACACTGAATCAAACTTGTTGACATTTAAGTGTTAAAAAAAAGCAACACTATCTAAGCAGTAAAAAGAATATAGGAATGACATTCACAAATATTTCCAGCTGTCAACAAGTCAGGTTTCTTACTAACTGAGAGCCCTTGAAGTATTGTGTTCTTTGGATAGAGTGATAAATACTGTTACTGCAGGATTTTTTTGTCTTTAGATCCATATATTTGTCTGTACTAATTAGAAAAATGTCAGTCTCTTCACTCATACCACCTGAAATGTGCTTGATTCTCCTTGTAAACACTAAATTAATATAATGTTTCATGAAATTGTCAGACAAATGGAATAGACGATCATTACACAAAGACCAAGGACACCCATGTCCCATAAGAAAGAATCTAATTAAAAATCTATTTTTAGTTATCAGGTAATTAGTCAAATAAATGATAAAATATTAATATCTGTATTAAATAAGTATAAAAGCAGAGGATCCTCCCTCTTTTCATCTTCTTAGAGAAAACATAACCTCTTATTTAAGCATTAAATGAAGAAACTGTCAGCAATGTCTCTGTAGGACAGCTAACCTTGTGCATGACCTCTCTGCTGAGACAGGTAGAGTTCCTCTTTCAGTACCTCTGTGTTCCTTTTCTGTTGCTACTGTTTGTTGTGTGCTGTGGAGTTGGAGCTAACCCATTACTGACCCTCTGTGTATTTTCAGAAGCAGTAAATTGTATGAAAGGAGATTGGTTGTCCTTTTCCTATAGAACAGCTGGTCGAATTTGAACCATGTGCCTTTGGGATTGTAGCACAGCTTCTTACCACTAGAACAAAGGCAGAAGAAGCAGGAGAGTGAATATTATGCCCTGTCTCTTTATAAGTAAATACTAAGAAAGAACATCTTACCCATCTCATCAGATGCTGCGAAGAGAGTCAAACAATTGCTCCATAGAAAATAAAAGGTCTAAAATGTTGTTATGAAATGTTTAATAACATGATCTAGTGGTTAAAAAGTTGCACTGCAATTCCAAAGGCATGAGCTTTGAGTCCACCAGCTGATACATAGGAGAAAGATGGGAAATCTTTTCTTGTGCAATTTATTGTCTGAAAGCCCGCTGGAGGGTCCACCATGGGTGAGCACTGACTTGATGGTACTCCACAATAACAACAGTCTGACTCACTGCTGATCTTGATGTGACTACTTACTAATTGAGTAACTTCTTGTGCCCTAGTATTCTCACATATGCATAGGGTTATAATAAAATCTACTCTTACAGTTGTGAGAATAAATATGTTGCTATGTAAAGTAATATGTACAATTATATGGTTTGTATAAAGCAAGATATTGAAGTTTTACTTTCTATTCCCGATCATCCTTCTTTCTAGTCTCATTCTCCTGATTGTCTTAAATAATTGTGAAAGGTGAGATGACAACTAAATTTTTAAAAGTCATTAATTACTTAAGTCTTGTGAGAGTTCATTTTCAAACCAAAACTGAAACTCATTGTCTTCATGTAGAAACAGACTCAAAACTGAGCCTATATATTTTTTTGAGGCTGTATATTGCACCAGATATTGCCCATCTTTTCTTCCACAGAGCTGCTGGTGGATTTGAACTGCCAGAAAGGCACTGCCTTTGGGTTACCAGTACTACTCCCTACAACACCATTGCTTCCCTGTGACATTACAATTGACATGAAATGTCAATTTTATGTAGAATTTGGCATTTTTAATATGTAGAAGAAATTAACATCGTATGATTGTAGGAATTCTTCACAGTATAAATATATTCCATTTTTCTTTTTCTTTTATTATTGTTAGTACTGAATATATATATATATATAGATATATATATATATATATATAGAGAGAGAGAGAGAGAGAGAGAGAGAGAGAAAGAGAGAGAGAGAGACATAGCACTTATAATGTATTAGTTATCTATTGCTGGATAAGAATTCATCTCCCAAATTAGAATCTTAAAATAATAACTTTTTTAATCTTGCAATTTTTGTGGCTCATGAATCAGGGTATGGTTGAGTTGTACGCTTCTGCTTTATGCTTTTGAAAAAAATATTGTAGTTTGTCAGATGAGTATATGGTCTTATCTGAAGATATATCCAAGGAGAGATTTACTTCCTTGTTCACCTAATAGCTAACAGTTATGTCTCAAGGTAATTCTGCAGGACATTCCATGCTTGAAGTGCCCAAGGCTTTCCCATGACATTATTTGTAGATTTTCTTGCCATATAAAGAACATTGTTTCTTGAGAAACAATTTTTTTGAGAAACAATTTTTAAAGGCAATAAAAAAATCTTAGAAAATTTTAAAATAATTACTAAAAATTAAGTAAAGGTTTACAGATGTGTGTGAACACATACACACATATATATAGAAAGAATATTGTTTCTTGCTTTATCAACTATGTATTTTCTCTTGCTTCCAGAAAATCACATCAGTAATTTGTATGTCTGTCCTTGTTGTTAAAGGAGAGAGTACTTATATGACAAAAAGCAAAGAAATTACTTCGAATATTTGCTGTTTGTGATCTTCAGGCCATTCATGACCAGATCAGGGATGTAGTCCCTTTCACTAGTGCATATCTATTCATCTTGTCTCTCTACCTAAGTGTCAACTTATAGATTAATATTTATTACTAGTAATATGGGTTGCACATTTAATAACCTATAATAGTCTATAACTCCTATGTATCTCTCCATCCCTTTCCTTTAGTGATTTTAAGGTAATCACCTTTCATTTTTATATCCCTACCTCTTAATGTATCTATTGTGTAAGTACTATTTTCCTTTTCCCTTCTCATTCTCTCCCACATCTAGTAAAGTTCAGAGAATATTTCATTCTCTCTGTAAGCTTTTTCCTTAGCTTTTTTTATAAGTGTGAACTCAATATTTGTCCTTGGGTTTCTGACATACTTCACTGAACATAATGTCCTCCAGTTCATCCATGCTATGTGGTGTTTCATGTATTTTGTTATTATTCTCGCATAGGATTGCATTATGTGCATGGACTATAGTTTGTTTATCCATTCATATACTGATGAGCATTTAGATTTTTTGCATCTCTTGGCTATTAAAAATAACACTGCTTAGATACAGGTGTTTATGTATCAGTTTATGCCATTAAATTAAGTCTTTTGGATATAAATTTGACACTGATGGGTCAAATAATATTTCTACTTCCAATTTTTAAAGGAGGTGCTGTACCATCACTCATAGTAGTGACGTTATTTTACAATCTAACCAGCAGTGAATGAGAACTCCAATTTCTCCTCTACTTGTTCAGTATTTGTTGTTTTCTGTCTTATGGAACCTTGCTATTATTGCTGGGGTAAAATTATTGTCTCACTGTTTTAATTTGCATCACTCCAAAGGATAATTAGGGAATCTGGTGGATAGAGTGGTATGGTGCTAAACCCAAGGCACTCTCTTTCTCTCTGATAGTTCAAATTCACCAGTGGCTCCTTGGGAGGAAAAGGGACAATCTTCTTCCATGAAATTTATGGTTTCCAAAAATGCTCGAGGACTAGATTCTTGCATTTTACCGTTCCGTACTTCTGCCTCTAACACATGGGAAGCTTGGGATTTCTTAAATGAAAGATAAAGAAATGTGGAACAGCTGTGTTTTCTGGAGGAAAATAGTCATTCTGTTTCAGACTCTTGGGCCAAGAGAGGAACAGCAATGCATAGGTCCTTCACAGAACTTCACTACCCTAAGCCTTTACATGGTTACAGCAGTCTAACATCTACTAGGAAAAGAGTCACAAAATGTTAAGTAAGCAGCAGGCTGCATCAATCATGGGGGGAAAAAAAAACCAACCCAAACCCAAAACAACCCCACAACCCAAATAATCCTACTCCTAAAAAAGCAGACTGAATGAATACTCCAGATACAGAGAAATTGAAGAAATATTTTTATATGGAATAATGTGAACAGCTACAGAAGTAGGTGCAAAAGAAACAACAGAAGCCTTTAAGAGAATAAATACCCCATAGACAAAGATCTAGAAGAAATATATTGATGAGGAGCAACTTGAACAACTAAGGATGAAAATGCAAAAGATGGAAGAAAAAATTGAAAGTTAGATAAAACACTATAAAAACTTTAAAAATCATCTGCTAACAGAGTACTGGAAATAACAGAAAAACATGAAGATGCAATCCAGAATATTAAGACCAAATTTGCAAAAGTGCCCAACACACTGAAGTAACAAAAAGTAGAACAGAAGAGATGGAACCAATTCAGTGAGCTGGAAGACAAGAGTATCAATGGAAACACACTAGAAGAAAAATTAGAGATGAGGCATATAGAATATGAAGAAAATATTAAGAATCATGTGGGATGACATCAGAAGGAACAACACAAATATGACTGGAATTCCCAAACATGAGAGGAACAGGGGAGTCACTGAAAAAATTGTGGAAGAAGTACTAGAAGAAAACTTCCGAGGTATTATGAAGAATGTGGAAATCCACATTCAAGAAGCACAGCAAACACCAAATAGACTTGACTCAAAGAGAAAAACATCATGACATATCATAGTCAAATTCTTTAAATTAAAAGATAAGGATACAATACTAAAAGCAACACGAGAAAAACAAAGACTCACCTATAAAGGGGAAACAATTGTATTATGTTCTGATTTCTCAGCAGAAACCATGCAAGGCAGAAGACAGTAGGATGACATACACAGAAAGCTGAAAAGAAGCAATTGCCAGTAAAGGACCATGTACCCAGCAAAGCTCTAAATCAAATATGAAGGAAATATTAGATCCTTTGTGGAGAAGGAGGAATTTAAGGATTTGGTGAAAACAAAATCAAAACAAAAAGACATTTTAAGGAAAGTCCCTCAAACAGAGACACCAAAGGAAAGTGGATGGACCACCGTAACCAGAAACAACAGAAAAAGAAACAGAAAAATGGCAATGGTGAAACCTGGTCTGAAAATAATCACATTTAATGTGAATGTACTAAATGCACCAATTAAGAGAAAAAGAGTAGAAGAATAAATTTTAAAAAAAGAACCACAAAACAAAACAACTCCAACCAACCAAACAAAAAAATACCAACTAAAAAAAAAAACCCACAACACAAAACCCATCAATATGCTGCCTATGAGAAATGTATCTAAAAAATGGAAAGACAGACTCAAAGTCAAAGACTAGGGGGAAAAAAAGACAAGCAAATGTCATCCACACAAAAGCAAGAGTGGCACTATGAATCTCTGATAAAATAGACTTCAGACTGAAAATCACCATAAAGGATAAGAGAGAGCATTACATACTGATTAAAGACTCAATTGATCAAGAAGACATGACCATGGTCTTTTATGCACCAAATGATACACTTGTAAAAATACGTAAAAGAATGGTTAACAAATTGAAGATGGAAATACACAGGGCCACAATAGTGGTAGGAGATTTTGACACACTGCTATCTCCAAAGGATAGGTCAACTCAAACTTAATCAAGATGCAGAAGATCTATACTACTCAGTCAGTCAACTTGACCTTGTGGGTGTATTCAGTGTAATGCACTCAACTAAAACTCAATTTACTTTTTTCTCAAGTGCACATGGTACATTTCTCAGAATTGATTATAGATTAGGACACAAAGCAAGCCTCAACAAATTAAAAAATATTAAAATAATACAAAGTTTCTCCTCAGACCACAGTGCCATAAAACTAGAAATTAACCACATGAGGACAAAGCTTACAAAACCACCCATGTGGAAGCTAAAAAACTCTCTGCTAGAATATGATTGGGTTATAAAATAAATAAACAATGAAATAAAATAAAATCCTTTAAACAAATGAAAATGAAAATACAACATACCAAAAACCTCTGGGATGTAGCTAAGGCAGTTTTCAGGGGCCATTCATACCAATAGGCAGACATAGAACAAAGGGGAAAAGATGAAAAAACCCAATTATCTAACTCAATACCTTCATCAATAGAAAGAGAAAAACAGTCTATTAATATACACTGTAAAGAAAGTAAATTATAAGGACAAGAGCTGATATCAATGTGAGAAAACAGAAAAGTAATTGAAACCCTCAATAATACATGGACCTGTTTTTTTGAAAGGGTCAATAAAATTGACAAATTATTGGCAAACTTAACAAAAGGAAAAAGTGAAGATACAGATAACTCGATTAAGAAATGAGGGTTGACATCACAACAGAGCCAGATGAAACTAAATCGATATTATAGGAATACTATGAAAATCTTTACTGTGATAAATTTGAAAGCCTAGAGGAAATTGAAAAATTCATCAATACCCATATCCTACCTAGACTGACCTAGACAGATACAGAACATTTGAACAGACACACCCATTGCAGAAGAAGAAATTGAACAGACCATAAAAAGAAGAAGTCCTGGACCAGAGGGTTTCTGGCTGAATTCTTCCAACATTCACATGAGATCTATCACCAAATCTACTTGAAGTATTTAAAAAAAAAATGAAAAAAGAGGGAACACTTCTAGAATCATTCTATGAAGCAAATAAAACACTAATATCAAAAGCAGGCAAAGATGTTACCAAGAAAGAAAACAACAGACTATTATCTCTCTTGCATATATACATAAAAATCATTAACAAAATACTTGCCAATAGAATTCAACAGTATATAGAAAATATAATTCATCATGACCAAGTGGGATTCATAAGGGTTATGTAAGGATGGTACAATATAAGAAAAACAATTAATCAATGTGATTCATCACATTAACAAAGCAAAGAAAAAACCACATGATCCAAGTAATTGCTGCAGAAAAGGCATTTAACAAAATCCAACACTCCTTCCTGAGTAAAACACACAGAAAATTAGAATAGAAACGAATTTTCTCAACACAGTGAAAACTATGTATGCAAAACCAAGAGCCAATCTCTTTCTCTGTGGAGAAAGACTAAAAGCATTTTCCTTGAGAACAGGGACAAGAGAATATTGTCCACTGTCACCTTTCATATTTGATATTGTATTGGAAATCCTTGCTATGGCAATATCACAAGTTGTTGTTATATGTCACCTCAAGTCATCTGTGACTCATAGTGACCCCATG
>NW_006399753.1:29739884-29740580 GCF_000299155.1 Elephantulus edwardii | reverse complement strand
TGATCCAAACAGTCAAATGCCTTTGTATAGTCAATGGGACACAGATAGGCATTCCTCTGGTAGTGGTCCTCAAAATTTCTTGGCACAACATGGTAAGCATGTCCAGACCAGCATCTGTTTTCATGTTTTGTTTTGTTTTTAAGATCAATTTACAAAAGGTAATGACATTCCTCTATAGTAACAAATAAAGCTCAAAAGAAGGTAACCATGAAAGCAAAGCCTTTTACAATAGCCAACCATAAATTAAGATGCTTAGGAATAAACTTAATTAAAGACACAGAAGACCTTTACAAAAAAAATAAACAAAAAAACAAAACAACAAAAAAGACCCCTATAAAACACTTCTGTGAGACACAATAAAAGACCTTAAAAAAAAATGGAAAAATGTTCCCTGTTCACAAATAGGAAGAATTCATACAGTAAAAATGCTATTACAAAAAGCAATCCACATGTTTAATTCAATCCCAGTACAGAAAAAAAATTCATTTTTCAAAGAGATAAAAAAGGCAATTAGCAAGTTTATTAGGAGGTGAATGAGACCTCAAATAAGTCTTTTCTGAAAAATAAGCTCTTCTGAAAAAAACATGAATGAAGTGATCTCCCTGATCTGAAAACTTACTACACAGCTATAATAACCAAAACAGCATGGTACTGATACAATGACAGGCACATAGATCAATGGAATAGAAACAAGAA
>NW_006399753.1:29730999-29739479 GCF_000299155.1 Elephantulus edwardii | reverse complement strand
AAACCAAACAAAACACCCAAAATACGGAAACAAAAAAGAGTGGAGAAAAGAAACCCCTATTGACTGGGAAAAACATTTGGCAATAAAATCTCAGACCAAGGATCTAATAACAAAATATTACAGAATCCTATAGGTCCTCCACTATAAAAACCCTGATAACCCAGTTACAAAATGGGTAAAAGACATGAAAAGAGTTTTTCTTTTGCCTTTAAAGAAGAGTGAACTGGGGAAGGGGTGGGGTGGATGGGGAGAAAAGTGCAACAATGAATGAATGGAAATCCACAATCTCTGTAAATGTTCATTGGAGTTAATAATAAAAAATAGAAGAGAAAAAAAAGACATTTCACAGAGGAAAATATTCAGAAGACCAACAGACACATGAAGAAATACTCAAAATCACTGGCGATAAGAGAGATGTAAATTGAAACCACAATGAGATACTACCTCATCTCATTTGTAGTAGCAAAATTTAACAGACAGCAAGTAATAATTACAGTATTAAGTAATATTAATAATAATAAGAAGAAAGAGATACAGGAACTCTTATACACTGCTGTTGGGATTATAAAATGGTACAACCAATCTGCAAGGCAGTTTGGCACTTCCTCAAAAAGTTCAGCATAGAAATTCTATATGATTCAGCTATTCCACTGCTTGGAAAATACCCTGAAAACATGAGAACTGAGTTACAAATGGAGTCTTATACACCAGTACTTATAGTAATGTTATTCACCATTGCAAGAACATGGAAACAGCCCAAATGTCCAATCACAGCAGAAAGGATGAGAAATTATGGTATATTCACAGGATGGGCTACCACACAGCATGCAGGAGTAATGATTTTGTAAATTACTACCTAACTTTAGGGGGACTGGAAAGCATTATGCTAAGAGAACCAACTCAGTCCCATGAGGACAAATATTGCATAAGACCATTATTATAGAACATATGAGTGTCCAAGGGGGAAGGGGGAGCAGAAAGGTAAGGAGGGACAGAGGTGGGGTGGGGTAGTGGGATGGTTCATCATAGAGTCGCACAATTTGATGGGTAGAGGGATGGGTGGTTAAAGGGAATAGGAAAGATCTGGTGTGAAAACAATATATATGAACTTTATAAGTAAGAACAAATAGGTCTTGGAAAAAGTTTAGCCAGAGTGTTCCTTAGAGGCAATGAGGGTGAAGCTTCATCATTCATACTTTGAACATGTAGCTATACCTTGGAAAGGGAGGTCATGCTTGGAAAGTTGGAGCGTCAAAGAAGTAGAGAACCCCCAACAAGATGGATTGACAAGGTGACTTCAGCAATGGGCTTAAGTGTATCAGAGGTGATGAGGATGGCTTAGGATAGATCAGGGTTCAGGCCTGCTGTTCATAGGGTCATTTGAGTCAGGTTCAACCTTATGGCACCTAATACCTACAACAACATTGAGAAAAATAGGAATCCCAGAAAACTTAATTATGCTCATGTGAAAGCTATACTTAGATCAAGAGGCTGCTGTGCAAACAGAATAAGGGAACACGAGAAAAATGGGCAATCTCCTCCTATGTGCCTTTGAAAACCCACCAGAGGGTCAGCTAAAAGTCAATTATGACTCTATGGTACTCAACAAGAACACATAGTTTAAAATTAACAAAAGGTGTACATCAGGATTTTATCCTTTCTCCATACCTATTTAATCTGTGTACTGAGGAAATTATTTGAGAAGCTAAACTCCATGAGAACTGTGACATCAGGATTAGAGAAAGACTCATCAATAACCTTCAATAGGCAGATGACACTACTTCGCTTGCTGCAAGTGAGGAGGACTTGACGTGTTTGCTGCAGAAGATCAAAGAACACAGCATTCAATATGGATTACATCTGGACAGCAGAAAAACAAAAATTCTCACTACTGAACCGATAGGCAATATCTTGACAGATGGAGAAAAGATTTAAACTGTCAATGACTTCATTTTACTTGGATCCACCATCAATACACTAAGTACCAACTATCAAGAGATCAGGAGATAAATTTCACTGGAAAAGTCTGTAGCCAGGGACCTCTCCAAACTTCTGAGAAGCAATGATGTTAGCTTGAGGACTAAGGTACGCCTGAGTCAGACCATAATCTTTGCAATCACTTGCTGTGAATCTGAGAGGTGGATAATGAATATAGAAAACAAACGAATTGGCAGCTTTGAGCTGTGGTGCTGGAGGAGTGCTGAAGGACTGAAGGTCTGCCAAAGGAACAGTTACATCTCAGTGAGGGTGTAGCTACAGTGCTCCTTAAAGGCAAAGATGGTAAAGCTTTGTTTCATATACTTTGGGCATATTGTTAGGAGAAGCTATTCCTTGAAGAATGACATTATGCTAGGAAAGGTGGAGGGATGGCAAAAGAGAGGAAGACCCTCATCTATATAGATTGACACAGTGACTCCAGAAATGGATGGATTCAAGTATGTGAGCCATTGTAAAAATGGCCCAGAATAAAGCAAGGTTCAGCTTTACTGTTCCTAGGATCACTATGAGTTGTACTTAACTCAACAGCACCTAACAACAACTCAGTTTTACTCCATTGGACTATATGTCTTTCATTATTTTAGTACCAAGCTGTTTTGGTTAGCAGAGCGACCTGCTACAGACTTTGACTCGCAGGCCTCAGTTAAACAGTTGACTTCCATGGCGTGTGTTGTTGTCAGGTGCTCTGCTCTTCCAGATCTGCAATAAAGTGGATATTGGGGAAAAAAAATTAAAAGTTGGACCATAACTAAGGGTGACAGAAGAATCAATGTCTTTGAGGTGTGGTGTTGGGGAAGAGTACTGAATATCTGATAGACTGTCAAAAGAACAAAAAAATGACATGGAGAAAGTGTAACCGGAGTGCTGCTTGGAATCAAGGATGATGAAACTTTGTTTCACATCATATTTTGGGCATGTTGTTAAGAGGCATTGGTCTTGGAAAAACATATTCTACTTGGAAAGGTAGAAGTTCAGCAAAAGAAAGGAGGACCCTCAATGAGATTAATTGACACAGTGAATTAATGGGCTTGAGCGTATCAGAGATGATAAGGATGGCACAGGATAGGAAAGAGACAGATCTGTTGTTAATAAAGTTGTACAAGTCATAATCAACTTGATAGCACCTAAAACAACCTTAAGAGAGAAACCACTTTGTTGTTTAAAATATGTAGGCATGAATTTAATACCTTTTAATTAAATTAATTAAATACTTCATGGTTTAAAATCAGCAAAGATGTGAATTAAGGTTGTGTCATTTCTCCAAAACTATTGAATCTGTATGCTGAGCGCGTCATTTGAGAAGCTTGGCTCTTCAAAGAAAAAGTGGCAGCATCAGGATCAGAGGAAGACTCATCAACAACTTGCACTATGAAAATGACACAATTTTGCTTGCTGAAACTTTTGCTTGCCAGAAATTTTTGCTGCAAAAGATCAAAGACTTTTGCTGGCTTGTATTTCAACATCAGGAAGACAAAAATCCTCAGCACCAGACAAATAAGAAACATCATGACAGGTGAAGGAAAGATAGACATTGTCCACGAGTTCATCTTACTTGGATCCACAATCAACACCTTTGGTACTAGCAGTCAGAGACATCAAGAGAACTTTGCATTAGGAGAGTTTTCTGTGGAGCAATGATGTATATTGGAAGACTAAGATGTGCTTGATTCAGCATAGTCTTTTCAATAATTTGCTATACACCAGAAAGCTGGACAGTGAACAAGGATGACACAAGAAAAATTGATTCCTTTGTGTTGTGGTGTTGCAGAAAAGTACTGAGTTCTCCACAGACTTGCAAAACAACAAACAAATAACGTCTTGAGATAAACATAGCCAGAATGTCCCTTGGAGGCAAGAATGGCAAAGCTTCATCTCACATGCTTTGGCCTTGTTGCTAGGAGAGTATATTCCTTGGAAAGGACATTAATGCTTGGAAAAGGGCAGGTTCCGAGAAAGAGAGGAAGACACTTAATGGGATGGATTGACACAGTGACTATGGCAATGGGTGCTAGCATGCCAGAGATAGTAAGGATGGCACTGGTTAGGATAGGGTTTGTATCTGTTGTTCATAGGGTCCCTATGAGTCATCCTTGACTATCATCTAACAATAACTTCATCAAATAGACCTCTTTAAACTTATTAGGAATCCCTGGTCGCTTAATGGGTAAGGAATTGCTGCCCAACCAAAGACAGGTGGTTAGAATCCAGCAATGGCTGCGAGAGAAGGATGAGCAATTTCCTCCTCTGTGATTGACAGATTCTGAAAACCCACCTGAGACTCTGCTACAACTGTGCCCCAGATTGATGGCACATAACAACCACCACCTCAAAGGACTCACATAAAATACCTACGCTGCTTGGGTTTATTAGGAGGGGGAAAAGTGACAGTTCATATCAGAAACGTTAATGATAAAATTCTTCAGCCAAGAGAGTTTCTTCTCAAGTATTCTCACAGGCATGCTTCCCCTTGACTTTTAACCTGATGACTCTGGACCCTGTTTCATGACTTTGAAGTACCACAAAGTGGTACTTTGTTGAAGTTCCTTTGTTGTTGTTGTTTTTATGAGCTATTGAGTTGCCTGCAACTCGTTGTTGTTGTTGTTGTTGTTGTTAAGTGCCGTAGCGTCACAGGCGACTCATAGTGACCTTATGAAGAAGAGTCCTCGATGCTTGGGTGCCTTTCGTCCTCTCTCCAGGTTCATAGGATTTCCAGAGGCAAGCTATTATGGAAGTGGATGCCACTCCTCCTTCCAATTGCAACTCACAGCGACCCTTTTTACAACAACCCTAAAACCTGCTCTATCCTTTGCCAATCTTAATGTCTCCACATGCCTATCCCCATTACCCCAGTGACTGAATCCATCTCATTGAGGGTCTTCCTCTCCTGCACTGTCCCTTCACCCTCCCAAGCATAAAGTCCCTCTCCACGGACTGATTCCACCTTGAAACATTTCCAAAGTATGTCAGACGAAACTTCAGAATCCTTGCCTCCAATGAGCAGCTTGGCTTCACCCTCTCCAGGATGAACTTGTTTGTTCTCCTAGCATTTCATGGTATATTCAATACCCTTCTCCAGCACCACAGCTCAAAGGCATCAACTCTCCTTCTATCATCCCTAGTCATTGTCCAGCTCTCTGATGTATAGCAAGTAATTGCAAAGACCAGGGCCTGTATCAAGTGTGCCTTATTCTCCAGACTGGCATCATTGTTCTTCAGTGCTTTGGAGAGATTTCTGACAGCAGACTTTCCTGATGCAATTTGTCTTTCAATTTCCTAGCTGCTGATACTAAGAGTGTTGATTGTACAGCCAAGCAAACTGAAGCTGTTAACAATCTCAATCTCTTCACCATCTATCATGATGTTGCCAATCAGCCCAGTGGTAAGAAACTTTGTTTTCTTGATGTTGAACTTCAATCCACATTGAAGGCTGCAATCCTTGACCTTCTGCAGCAAGCGCTTCAGTTTCAGCAAGCAGTGTTGTGTCATCTGCATAATACAGATTGTTGATATCTCCAAACCTGATGTCACACTTTTCCTCATAGAGCCCAGCCTCCTGGATGAACTGTTATGTATATAGACTGAAAAAAATATGGAGATAGGATACATCCTTGATGCACACTCTTCCCAATTTTGAACCATGCAGTGTTTCCTTGCTCTGTTCTGGTGACTGCCTCCTGGTCCAAATATAGGCTTCGCATAAGCTCAATCAAGTGTTTTGGGATTCCCATTCTTCTCAGAGTCAGTCACAGTTTGTTGTGATCCACACAGTCAAAAGTCTTTGTATAGTCAGTGAAACACAGATAGACATTCCTGAAACACAGGTAGACATTCCTCTGGTACTCTCTGCTTTCAGCCCAGATCCATCTGACATAGTATCTTTAATTCTATAATATCATCTTTAAATCTGCCAATTATGTTCTCCCTCACCAACCCCTTCCCTACGCCCCAATCCTCTTGTATGTCTAGGCTAACATTCTGGGCTCTGGCTCGCTGAAGCAGGAGTTCTAGATCACCTCTGACTCACACCAGCCTCTGGTTCTTCACCAACTTCTCCTGCTGCTCCTACAGCTGATGTGAGGCCATGTCTTGGTCTCACACAGCACTCTGTCTTGTTCTTTCTTCATTGTAGTGAGATTTCTACATTTTTGCCTTTGGATCTGCTTAAGCCTGGAAGAAGGGCAAAGTCAACCAACCCCCATGTTAATAGTTTACACACCTTATGTGCATGGTTCCATACAAAAGGTATCATTTATTTCTTTATATAAAGTAAATCAATGCCTGCAGTGGGGCCATAAACACCTCACTTTTACATAGTCCTTCTCAACTATGTGATGAAAGTTAAAGCTAATGGCTAAAAAGTCACATTAAATAATCCACCACATCGTTTTTGTTGTTTGCCATTGTTGTTGTTTACCATAGAGTCAGAGCTGACCTGATGCTCAGGTCAGAGACAGTTAATCACAGGGAAGGAGACTGCCCGTTCTTCTTCCAAGGAGTAGCTGGTGGCCCTGAACTGTGTGCCTTTGGGATTGTACTGCAGCTTCTTGCCATTAGGCCACCAGGGCTCCCTAATCCACCATAGCACAAAATTAATGTTTTCAAAGTAACATCCTTATTTGGAGTATTATAGACTATTTATAGGGAGGAAAAGAAATTAAAATTGTTTTAAACCATCCATATACAAAGCAGAACAAAAAGGAAAATCACAGCTAATATATTATTTACTAAAAATATAGTCCTATCATATGAGATAGAAATTAAAAATGCATGAGACTTATCCATATCACCAAGAAAGTTGCTGCAAACTTCCAACCTTTAATCCTATTTTTATAGCAAAATAAAATCAGAAATTCTTAGTCTCTAAAATAATATCCATAATTACATTGCATAAAAGGAGGATTTTTCTGGAAATGTAAGCCAATAAAAACTTATTGCGATATTTTTCTGATTATCTATAACTACTATTTTATTTATAAGGCCCTATAGGGTGGGTTCATAAATCTACCTTCTTAAAATAATAAGAATGACCTGACTTTAACCTCCCTTGTTGACATTAAAGTTAATTCAAATCAGCTAAAAATATTTTTTAAATTCAAAAGAAAAAGATAATAGCAAAGGGCAGGCTAATGTATTAAATTACCAAAAGGAAAAAAAATTTTTTTTTGGAGCTCACGTTCACACTAACCTTTTGAAATCTGGAGCATAGGTGATGGCATTAGCTCTTTGCCAGAAAATATTGTGTTGGTTATCTTTTCTCTTGCTTGGACGTCTTACTTTGACAATCACCACGTTGTATGCATAGAGAGTAACCATTCCTATGATGTCAAGGAAATACTGACAAAGTCTGAATTTAACAGTAACAATAAAAAAGCTTAGTTTTATCACCTTTCATTCCATTCAATTGTTTAGAATTTTCTTTTTAATTTAACAAATTCTTTCTCTATTCATTGGTCCCCTAGCCCATTGTAAACATCAGTATCAATCTTCTTAATCTATATTTCCTGGAACCTAGTAAATATTTCTGGAAATTCCACCTCGTTTTTTATTTCCTACTTAAAGGAATTCTGTGGAGTTACCCTGCCAACCCCTAGGCAGGCAGGTAGAATCCACACATTGCTTTGGGATGTAAGATGAGTAATTTCCTCCTGTGTGTGTATAGCTTCTGAAAGCCCACTGTAGGGTGTTGGTTTCAACTTGACAACAGACAACAATAACACTTACGGCCATACGAACAGTGAGAATAAATATGATGACTTACTAAAACCAGCCCAGACAGAAAAGAGGAAAACTTCAAATCCCAGTAACTACTTGGCTTTCATATTAGGAGCCATTACCATGAATTAATTGTATAAATATGTGTAAGTCTATTTTCCACTTCTTAACATACAAAGGTAAATATTAATGAATTAGTTATTAATAAGTCAATTCCAACTCATGTACATGTACATCCAAGTATAATGCTGCTCCGTAGAGTTTCCCATGCATTGTTTTGTGAATTATAAAATCCTCTTTTTCTTCACCTGCAGGAATCCAAATCTCCAACATTTTGGTAGCAAGGAAGAGTATTAACTATTTTCACTACCAGAGCTGTAAAGAAAATTTCTAGCACAAACTAAATCAATATAGAGAAGAAGTGCTATCAGGGAGAAATGGACATCCCTAAAGTTATTTCCTCATGAAGTAGGCAACAAACAGACCTCAGACACTGGAATGGTATATCTGATAGAAACAGAGCTTTGCCTTTGGATATTCTATGACTACTTTTTCTGAGTGATAACTTAGTTGTTGCAGGTATGGCTGGAATCCCATCCTAATATTCAAGTATCCTAAGAGAAAAGAAAAGGCTTTCCCCTGCTACCATTAACTCGATAACTCTGAGAAGGATATAGTGATAACATAGCTAAGAATAACAAAATTCAAGCACTTTTCTAAAAAGTTTACACTCAACAGCCCACTTACTCTTTACAAAAAAATCCAAGGAA
>NW_006399753.1:29719951-29725689 GCF_000299155.1 Elephantulus edwardii | reverse complement strand
GGACAGGGTTCAGATCTGTTGTTCACAGGGACGCTATGAGTTGTACTCAACTTGATGATACCTAACAAACGCCAACAACAATACCCACTATGATGAAGCCAAAATGTCTCCAAAATTTCATGGCAAGTATTATAAACAAAATGTGATCCCAGTTCTTTCCATTCTTTTACCCAGGTTTTGTTATTTTATTTGGGTTTTTGAGGAGGGGGGAGCAAAATCAGAATTCTAGAATGCTTAACTCTGCTTCTGATAAGCCTGTAAAAAGAAAAAAGGTAGCTTTGAACGAAGAGCTACTACATAGTTTAAAATTTTTTTTAAAAAAGATGTGCATCAAGTTGGTATCTTTTTATCATATTTATTCAACTAATATGGTGACCAAATAATCTCAAAAGCTAGACTTTATGAACAAGAAATGCACTAGTATGGAAGGAAGACTTATTAACACCCTACAATATGCAGCTTCTTGCATGTTGAAAGCAAAAAAAAACCTTGCTACTGAAGATTACAAAATCCAGTCTTTAATATGGATTACACCTTCTCATATGGAAAAAGAAATCCTCATAACTGAACTGATGACTGAAATCATGACAAAGGGAGAAAAGATTTAACTTGTCTATGATTTGATTTTCTCTAAATCCAAAATCAATGCCAGTGGAAGTAGCAGTTATAAAAATCTAACACTTTATTGGGCAAATAAGTTGCAAAAGACTTCTTTAACTTGTGTTAAAGCAAGCATCTCACCTTGAACTAAGGTACCCATATCTATAGCTATGACATGAAAATAATTTCATATGTCTGCAAAATTTAGATAATTAATAAAAAAACTAAAGAAGCTTTGATGAGTGTAAATGATTTTAGCCAAAAAAATGATCATTAAACATATCATGGACTTTTGGAAGAATAAAAAAAATATATCTTGGATGAAGTACAGCCAGAATGGTCTTCAGAACAAGACTGTTGAGATAATGTGAGAGATCAAAGATTAGGATGCGGCCTCATTCTTGAATTCATCAAAAGTGTTAGCATCTTTATGAATAAATCTTTGGAACTACTTTTGTTCAACAAACCACTTCTGAATATTTAAAATGCAATTAGTGACTTAGTTTCTGATACATATTTCCGGGAAACCAACTGGATCTAATAAGCTGTGCCTAAAAACATTTTCTTTTGAATTTATAAATAATGATGATCCCTATAATGTAGGCTGAAGACTTATTGTTAATGGGTTTGTAAATGAGTTAATACATGCAACATGCTTAAAATAGTGCCTGTAACACAGAATGACAAACATAAGTGTTTGCTAGTATTATTAGTCTCCTTTTAATCTCTTATAGGGAAAAAGAAATACAAGTTGTAAACAGACTCGAGTGGGTTTACTCTGAGCTCTTCCCATGTTAATGGATCTATTTTCACATTGTTTCAACAGCCACTTGTCATTAAGATAGTTAAGTGTTGCAAGAAGTTTTAATATTGATGTGTGAAAAATCACCAGAAGTAGTACAATATTCTCAATTAATTCGCTCAGCATACAATTGACAAATATAATGCTCATTATTTTCAACTTTATACAATAAATTAATGGAAATCACAGTCAACAAACAACAACAATAAAATAACCAATGGCATAAAACGCTAAGATTTCATTACTCAACTCCTAGCTGGAAGGTTGGTAATGATCTTGTATAACATCTGTGTGATTGTCTTTTTTAGATATTCCTGGTTTATCTTAAATTAATTTCTTTTTTTCTGTTTTGTTTTATATTGATTTGCTTCCAAAGTTCATATACATTCTGTTTTACACTATTCTTTATTCACGTTGTGTTTCATGCAATCATTCCCATGCACTATGCTTTATAAAATTAATCACCATTGGACCTTGATCCGCATTAACTTGTCTTTTCATGTCCCCATCAGATCTTTCCCATTTCCTTCACTCACTCCACCCACCATATTGGAACTTCTTAATGAATATTATTTATTATTTAATTCTATTGGTACTGGTTTTTCCTGTTTATTGTCATTTTAATAGAATAAATTATACCTCTCTTTGCCTAAAATACATGTTAGTTTGCTGAAGCAATCATTCCCAGAATTGTGCGACTTTTATTTTATGTCCTGATGTAGTTATCTCCCATTTTTGGTATGCTAGAAATCTTAACTCTCACACATTAATGTTCTCTGCCATAAGTTGGAACTGATTCATAGCTGACCCTCCAGTGGGTTTTCACAGACTATAAATGGCATGGAAAGAGATTGTCTGTCTTTATCCTGAAGAGCAGCTGGTGGATTTGATTGCCTATCTTTGGGTTGGCAGTGTAACTCTTTACCACTGGGCAACCTGAGCTCATATGTTAAAGAGACCAGATTGATATGAGATGAGTCTTGAATCACAGCCTTCTAAGAAAGTATAATTCAAGTCATTCCCTCCTTACCCTTACTCATCTCTTACTTAAGTTACATTTTTCCTATCACAAGAGATAAAATGAAATTAATTTAGCAGGACAAAGAGAAATCTCACTACTAAAAAAGGAGTGCTGGGAATTAAACATGTTTTGGACTCATGGTTCTTGTGCTTAAAATCTTCTAGGCTCAGGGTAAGATAATGTAAAAAAATCATATAGATATCCGAAGAACCAAGAGAAGACCTTTCTCTTCAAGAAAAGATCTAGCAGAGGGAAGAATCCTTCTTCTCATGTCAGTATGCTAAATTCTGATTGTTTGCCTCCTAAGATGTGAGAAAACCAATCTGGTATTTGCTGTCTTGCTCATGGTTTATTGATTAAGCAAAGGCATTTACAGATCAAAGTAAATTATGGCTAACATTGAGAAGAATAGAAAGCCTTTGACACTCAATTGTAATCATAAGAAACCTATATATAAATGAAGAAGTAATTGTTCTAGGAGAACAAAGGAACAGTGCATGGCTTAGAATCAGGAAGGGTGTGTATCAGATTTGCATTCTTTCTCCAGATCTACTCAATGTATATGGGGAACAAATAGTTCAAGAAGTCAGACTCTATTAAGGACAATTTGGCCTCAGGACAGCAGAGAGGCTTATTAAAACTCTACATTATGTGGATGACACAACTTTGCTTGCTGAAAAGTAAGAAGACTTGAAGCACTAAGATGGTTGTTATTAGCAGCATCAAGTCAAAGATGAATCACAGTGACCCTATGAACAATAGATCTGAACTCTGTCCTCTTCTGTTTTATTCTTATCATCCTTGCCGCTCTTGAGCCCATTGCAACAGAAACTGTGTCAATCCATCTCATTGAAGGTCATCCTCTTTTTCTCTGACCTTCCACCATTACGAGAATGATATTACTGTCAAAAGAATAGCCAGCCACTGCTAACAACACACTCAAAGTATGTAAGACAAAGCTTCATCTTTGCTTCCAAGGAGCACTTTGGCTGCAACTTCTTCAATATATATTTGTTCTTTTGGCAGTCCATGGAAAGTTCAGTGCTCTTCTTCAACATCACAACTCAAAGCATCAGTTTTTCTGTCATCCTTATTCATTGTCCAGCTCTCAGATGCATAACAGATGATTAGAAAGACTATGACTTGAAACAGAGGCACCTTAGTCTTCAAACTGACATCACTGCTGTTTAGGACTTTGAAGAGGTCCTTGACAGATTTTCCCCAAAGCTTATATGTCTCCAGATATAACTCCTGATGCCAAGAGTGTTAATTGTGGATTCAAGCAAGTTAAAGTCATTGACTAACTTAATCTTTTCCCCATCTATCATGATATTGATTATTGGCTCAATGGTGAGAATTTTTTTGTCCTTAATATTGAGATACAATCCATATTGGATGCTTTAGTACTTGATCCTCTGCAGCAAGCAACTCAGGTCTTCTTTGCTTTCAGCAAACTAGGCTGTGTCTTCTACATAAAAAAGGTTGTTAATAAGCATTTCTCAAATCCTTATGCTACGCTATTCTTCATAAAGTCCAACTTCTGCAATGAATTTCTCAGCATACAGATTGACTAAGTATGGAGAAAGGATACAGCTCTGATGCACATCTTTTTCAATTTTAAGTCTTGTTCACCTGCTCTGCTTAGGCAGCTGCTTCTTGGTCTAATTATAGGTCATATATGCACAATTAAGTGTTCCTTCTCAATGTTATCCATAGTTTGTTATTATCCTCACAGTAGAATCTTTTACACAGTCAATAAAAACAAATTGATATTTTTATAGTGTTATCTGCTTTCAGTCAAGATCCATTTGACATTCACAATGATATCTCTGGTGCCATGGATTCTTCTAAATCTAGTCTAAAACTTCTAGCAGTTTTTGGTCAATGTACGGTTCTGTTTTTGGATGATGTGCAGCAATATTTTGCTTGCACAGGATATTAATTATATTGTTCAATATTTCCACATTCTGTTGGATCATCTTTCTTAGGAATGAGAACAAATATGGATGGATCTCTTCTAGACAGCTGACAAGGCACCCCTTTTCCAAATTTCCTGGAACAGACTAGTGAGCACACCCAGGGCTGTACTTGTTAGTTGGAACATGTCAGCTGGCATCCCATCTATTCCTGGGGCCTTATTTTCTGCCAATGTCTTCAATATATCTTCAACTTCTTCCCTTATCACCAGTGGCTCTTTTTCAGATGCTTCTTCCTGAAATTCTCAATGTTGACCAATTCTTTTTGTACAATGACTCCATATATTATTCTTTCCATCTTCTTTTTATAGTTCCTGGATCATTCAAGATTTGTATTATACTTCTTCAGTATTGCAACTCGAGGCTTGAATTTGTTTTGAACATTCAATATAAGCTACCACTCAACACAAAGGAAAAACAAAAACTAAAACCAAAGAAACCCCTTACCACTAGACCAATCGATTTGATTCCTATGCATACCATCAGGTGAAGTCCATGTTTATAGACTGTGTTTATGTTTCTTATAAAAGGTATTTGCAATGAATCAATCACTGAATGTGCAAAACTCTAGCATTCTATCTCCAGCCTCATTTCTCTCACCGAGCCCATGTTTTCCAGCTACTGATCCTTCTTCCCTGTTCCCAACTTTGCATTCCAGTCACCCATTATTATCAATGCATCTTGATTGCATGTTTGATCAATTTCTGACTGCAAAAGTTGGTAAAAATCTTCCATTTCCTCCTCTTTGGCTCTAGTTGTTGGTGCACATATTTGAATGATAGTGGTATCCACTGGACTTCCTTCTTGAATTTGGATATTATCCTGTCACTCACCACATTGTATTTCATAATAGATCTAGAAATTACTTTTTTAATTATGAAACCAACCCCATTTTTTCCTCACCTTTTCATCCTCAGCATATTAAATCATATGATCATCTGATTCAAAAATATCCCATGCCAAGCCATCTCATTTCACCAAAACCTAGTATAGCAATATTTATGCGTTATATTTCTTTCTTAGCAATGTCCAATTTTCTTACATTCATGCTTCTCACATTCCACGTTCCAATCATTAGTGTCTGCTTACAGCTGTTCCTTCTTCTCTATATTTCCATTTCTAAGATCTCAGTCTCAGTTGCCATGTCTGCTAATCCAAGCGATAGTCTAAGTGTGCTCCACTGTTCATAGGGTTTTTGAGATAGTTAACAGTTTTAGTTTACTTGGCTCCACAGTCAACACTCTTGGTAACAGCAACCAGGAAATCAAAAGATGAATTGCATTGGGAAAATCAGCTGTGAGGGACCTCTCAAGAGTATGATGAGCAATGACGTCAGGCT
>NW_006399753.1:29717277-29719486 GCF_000299155.1 Elephantulus edwardii | reverse complement strand
AACAACAACAACAACAACAAAAACAACAACAACTAGACCAACAGGCAAAATTATGACAGATTGGAAAAATGATTGAAATTGTTCACAATTTCATTTTACTTGGCTCCACAATAAATACTAACTGGAGCAGAAATTAAAAAAAAAGACAAAAGGCATATTTCTTTAAGAATATCTGCTGTCAAGGACCTCTGCAATGAGCTAAAAGCAATGATAATAGTATAAACATTGTGCAACTGATGCAAGCCTTAGTATTTTCAATTTCTCCCTATGCATCTAAAAAATGGGACAATTTATAAAGAAAACATAAAAGAATAGATGATTTTGAATTGTGATGTGAAAGAAGACTGATTATCTCGTGGACTGGAAAAAGAAACAAACATATCTGTTTTGGAGGAAGTGTAACCAGGGTTCTCCTTAGAGATAAGGGTGGTGAAACTTACCTGCGTGGACAAATTGTCAGGATGGGCTAATCCTTGGTAAAAAGATATCATGCTAGGACAGAGAAGAACATACTCAACCAGATGGATTGGCACAGTAACGAGAGTACTTGGCTTGGGTATTTTGAAGATCATGAAAATGGTACAGATTAGGGAAAGTTTCAGATCTGTTTATCCTAGGGTTGTGATGAATCAGAGTATACTAGTGGACACTTAACAATAACAATAATCTGTAAGAAAACTGGAAAAATATTATAGCTGACTTTCTGGCAGGGTTTCAGAGGTTGTAAACTGCACATGAGATTTTTTCCATCTTTTTTTTGGTAATGCAGCTGATGGATTTGAACCAGAGAGATGCTACCTTTAGACAGTAGGCAACTCCCTGTGGACCATGTCACCAGAGCCCCATCCTAGACCAAATGAAATCAGAATGTCTGGGAAAAGGCAACATGCCTTAGCACTTTTTAAAAGTTTTTTTTTCAATAATTTCAATTTTGAGTTGGAGTAAAAGTATAAGTAATTATGTTTTCAAAATAAATGAAATATTCTAATACAATAAAGTTGATAACCATGCAAATATAAGGTCGATTACTTTCATCAAGGACAACATGCAAAAAAAACCCCCAAACCCCAAAACCTCTTACTTTCCACTTGGGCATGTGTGCCCAAAAAGCATTGTTCCTTGAAGTGAAAAGGAATCTAAAAAGTATAGTAAAATGACTTAGTTCTGGTTCTAATGAAACCTACAATGAAGTAATGATAAATATATCAGCAGATACAAAGAGGCACGTTCTGGAACAAATTGCTCTCCCCCTTTACTGTTCTCTCTTTCTCTCTCCCTCCCTTCCTCCTCCCTTTCCTTCTCCCTCCCTCTCCCTTTCCCTCTCCTTCCTTCTCTTCTTCCTGTCTCTCTCTCCCTCTCCTTCTCCTTCTCTCTCTCCCTCTTTCCTCCTCTCCCTCTCTCTTTCTCTCCCCTCCCCCTATTTTTTGCTATTGCAATAAAGGGGGGGAACTGGACTGTTTTGTTTTTATTACTATTAAGCAGTTAACTTTCACATTACTACTGACAGTTGGATGTGCAACTTTCCAGGGACAGAATGAAATTCAATTTAAAATTGTTGTGTACCATCAAGTCAAAACTAACTCATAGCTGATCATCCAGTGGGTTTTTAGCAGCAGTTAATTGCATTGGAGGAGATTGTACATCCTTCTCTCCTGGAGCAGCTGGTGAATTTGAACTGTGTGCCTTCAGTATTGCAGTGCAGCTCCGTCACTACTTTTGGCATATTGCTAGAAAAGGCTATTCCTTGGAGAGGGACATCATGCTTGGAAAGGTAGAAGGTCAGCAAAAGAGAAGAAGGTTCTCAACCACATGGATTGACACAGTGATTGCAGCAATGAACTCACTCAGAGATGGTGAAGATGGCACACAATAGGACAAGGTATTGTCCAGGATCTGTTGTTCATCAGGTCCCTGTGGGTTATACTTGTCTCGATGGCACCTAACAACAACAAGAAATCCTTTTTATATGTCTGATGCAAACTTTTACGTATGTGTTATTTGAATGCATACCTCAAAAGATCATGGCATTGTTTTGGACATAAATAAATAATTTATGCCTATTATTTATTTCCTTCTTTAAAAAGCACACACACAAAAATCACCCAAGCTAAGTAGCTAAGAGAATATGCCATCCCCTTTTCCTTATGAATCAGGGTGAAGTCTCTCTCAGGGAGGAGTGATAGGGAATGGCAAAGGACACACTGACAAA
>NW_006399753.1:29715156-29715872 GCF_000299155.1 Elephantulus edwardii | reverse complement strand
ACAACACAGATTCAAACATATTCTTTGCAAACACTTTTGTTAAGATATAAACAGGACAAAGACAAGAGTGACAAATCATTCTGGAATAAGGGAAGCCATTAGCATGGTGCTAGAGACATACCGCTGAACCATGGCTATGGCTTTCATGTAAAAGATTCAGTGCACTGTGGCAGATGAAGCTTCTGAAATGGACAAAGGTTGTGATTGGAGTAAACACGCAATTTCAAATGGAAAGTCTTGTAGAATTGATTTTGGTGTTTGTTCCTAGCACCTGGCTAAGTAATAGTCAGAGCTGTGACTCATGAGAATCAATTAAGGAGATGCCCAGGCAAGCTTACTGGTTCTCTCTGCAAGACCCAGGATTAAACTACCTCTAGCCAAATCTACCTGGTAGTAGTAATCCACTTTCAATTGCACTTTTCATGAGGAAAAAGTCACAAGTCTGCTTTACTGGTCGGAAAAGACTTCAAACGGCATCTAATCTATGTTATGGATCCAGAGAGTTAGGGCTTTGCTACAAACCTCCGGCTTCTCACAAAGCAAAAGAATGATTACTATTTTAAGCTTCGAGATACTTCAGACAGCTTACTTGTCAGCTAGTAGTGTAATGCTTAACTCCTTGTATCACCAGGGCCCTTAAGAAGATAAAAGAACCCTTGAATTTCTCTAACACCTTTCATAATGCTGTAAATTTAAGACTTGTTGTTGTTGTTGTT
>NW_006399753.1:29701556-29713946 GCF_000299155.1 Elephantulus edwardii | reverse complement strand
AGTGGTGAGAATCTTTGTTTTCTTGATGCTGAGCTTCAATCCATATTGAAGGCTGCAGTCCTTGACCTTCTGTAGCAAGCGCTTCAGGTCCTCCTCAGTTTCAGGCAAATCATTAGCTTTTTTTAAAAAAAATAATATATTCAGAGCATTAGAATTCAGAAAAACTGATCTTTCATTGAAAATTAACAGAAATCAGATTATGTGGAAGGGCAGTCATGGATTTCCATTTCCTATTTTGAAAATTAGAGATAAAAATCTACTAGGTTAAATAATTTGTGAAAGATCTGGAGATTTGTTTTCAATTTTTAAAAATATTTTTTCTCTCTCAAGTTCTGAAAGTATGAACTGGGACTTAGTCCAATAATTCCTCCATTATTTCAGGAAAAGGGCTAACTACCTCCAAACCACGAGGGGAAATGAAATATTTGCTCCCCTTTCTCTATGCTGAGGACAGAATTATTCTTTACTCTGCTTCTGGCCAACATCACTGAGGCATGTCCTCAAACTCTATTGTTCAATTGAATTTGCATTTATTTATATGTTTGATCATTACTCTTCTTACCCATCCTTCTTGTATCCAGAATGATTTCACATGAAATTATGGGAGAAGATGGAGTGAGAGTTATGGGTGTGAGTGGCTGGAGGAGGATGGGCTTTGGAATCAAGTTGTCCTAATTCTGAAGCATAGTTAGGGAATGGTCTGCAACTTGTTTGTTATCTCATTTTCTCAATTTTCCTTTGAGTGTTTCAATTTTTCAGATAGTAAAATGGAATTAATTATGATCTCAATGCTTATCTCAAAGGAAGTAAGAATTGTAGTGATTATAATATATCGTCTTCTGTTCCATCATATTAAAAAAAGATGAAGTCCTTCCCCACCACTCCCGATATTGCTTCCAAAAGGCATTGCCTCAAAATTTTACTTCAATTCACCACTAATCAAGTCTTAGCCACCTAGCAGAATTTATTCTTTCAAATAGAATATATTCTTAAGAGTAAACTCTGCCGTGATTAGAAGTAATTTATGCTTTAATTAAAAAATTTTATCAAAATGCATACATTAATTTACTAGTCTTGAGTGAAGGGAGTTCTTGTGGCCTAGTTGGCAAGAAGCTGTACTACAATTCCAAAACCATGTTGTTCAAATCCACCAGCTGCTCTGCAGAGAAGATGGGCAATCTCCTCTTGAGCAGTTAGCTGGCTCTGAAAACTCACCAAAGATCAGCTATGGGTTGAATTTGACTTGATAGTATGCAACAATAGCAGTCTGAACTTAAGAGTAGAGGTATTGACAAACTTTTCAAGAGATATCGTATAAAACTCGTTAAGAAACAGTGATTTCTGAAGTTTATAAGGTTAATGAAAGTAGTCTGATGATTTAGTAATTTTCTTCAGCTTCTCTATCTGTAAAATGGATACTACACCACTGCTAAGACATGAAAGTTGTAAGGATAAAAATATATTCATGTATAAAGCACCTGTATTCTTTCTACATATTTGTATAATTTGAATTCTGAGCAAATAGTTTGTGAATGTGGGTTCTATGTAGAGGGACATGGCATTACGATAGGAGGAAG
Organism: Elephantulus edwardii; assembly: GCF_000299155.1. Classification (NCBI taxonomy): domain Eukaryota; kingdom Metazoa; phylum Chordata; class Mammalia; order Macroscelidea; family Macroscelididae; genus Elephantulus; species Elephantulus edwardii. Next base: position 29,712,369 of record NW_006399753.1, on the reverse strand, counting down.
ACTTCTCAACAACCTGTATTATATAGCTGATACAACCTTAACTGCCAAACAGCAAGACGACTTGAAACACTTGCTGCAGAAGATCAAGGACTACATCCTTTGGTATGGATTACATCTTAATATGAAGAAACAAAAGTCCAAACCACTGGGCCAAAAGGCAATATGATAATAGATGGAGAAAAGACTGAAATTGTCAATTATTTCTTCTTACTTGGATCAACACTCAACACCTTTGGTAGTAGCAGCCAGGAGATCAGGAGATATATTACATTGGGCATGACTGCTGTCAAGTGCCTCTCCAAAATACTGATGAACAATGTCAGTTTGGAAACTAAGATATGCCTGATTCAGGCCATGGTCTTTTTAATAACTTGCTATGTATGCATCTTAGAGCTGGACAATGAATAAGGATGACAGAAAAAGAATAGATGACTTTGAGTTGTGGCATTTGCAAAGAATACTGAATATTGCCTACAGAACAAATAGATATATCCTGGAAAAAGTGCTTCTTGGAGGCAAAGATGTCAAAGCTTCATCTCTCATACTTTGAACATGTTTTTAAGAGTGGCTATTTCTTGGAGAAGGACATCATACTTGGAAAGTGGGAGGGTCGGTGAAACAGAAGACCCCAAGTGACATAGATTGACACAGTGACTGGGACAATGAGCTCAAGTGTGTTAGAGATGATAACATTGGCATTTGATAGGACAGGGTTCATGTCTGTTGTTTCTATAGTTGCTGAGTCATAGTTAACTCGACAACACCTAACAACAACTTAAAGCACTTAAAACAGCCTTAAATGGGTAAGTTTTGGGTGAAAGATAAAGATCAGAAACACTTGGTGTGTGTGTAAATAAAGTAGTTTGAAAGCATAGCTTTAATTCCATCTTAAAGTCTAAACTTGAGTCTGGAATTCATGTGGATTTTTAAATGCTGCCTTTCCAAATATCATTCTCTTTTAACCTTGGCGCTGACTTTGGGCAGATACCCTAAAGATGACATTCCTTTTTCTCTGAGGCCTGACAGTTGCTGGATATCTTAATCTATTCCCAGAGTCTCTCAATACAGTTAAACAGATATAAAATTCTATAGTTTGTACCTGAATAATTTTTGTATATAAGCTTTAAAGCTAGACTTTGACAATGGACGTACTAGAAACAAACAAGATTTAAGAAGTGTTACCAATTAGTTATTGAAAAATCTGTTCTGTTGTCATCCTGAATACTTTTAGAAAATGGCTAGTATGGCCTTTAACAAATCATGCAATCCCATTTACATGCTTTGTATCTATCCCTGCAAAATTCTTACTTCTACATATAAAGACTTACAGTTCACATCTTACTTCCCCCTAAAGAGGAAATGGCACTCATGCTGAAGTTCCTCTTTAAACTCATGCATCCTCATGCAGCCATTTTCCTAGCTGGTCTCTACCACTTTCTTCTTCATCCTCCATACTTCAGTTTCACAGCATCCAGGAAATCAAAAGATAAATTGCATTGAGAAAATCTCCTGCAAGGGACCTCTCCAGAGTACCAATCTGGAGACTAAAGTGCACCTGATCCAGGCCATGGTCTCTGCAAGTACTTGCTATGCATAAGAAAGCTGGACAATGACTAAGATTAGAGATGGAGAATTGATGCCTTCGAGCTATGGTTTTGGAGAAGAGTATTGACTATAAAAGACTGCTAAAAGAACAAACAGGATTGTTCTAGAGAGGGTAAAACCACATACTTCTCAGAGGCAAGGATTTTCATCTGACATACTTTGGTAATGTTGTAAGGAAGAACCATCCTTGGAAAGGGACATCATGTTTAGGAGGTGAAGGGGCAGCACAAGGAGGAAACCTTGATGAGATGGATTGACTCAGTGGCTGGGTAATGGTGGTAGGTGTGTGACAGACAATAAGGTTAGCTCAGCATAGAGCAGGGTTCAGTGTTGTTGTACATAGAGTTTCTATTGATCACAGTGACTCAGTGGCATTAACAACAACAAGATATCCATTTTTTTAGATTTTAATGACAGTTTATAGAGAACCTGGATCTCCATTCATTTATTATTGCATATGTCCCTCCTGCCTATCTTACAACCCCAGTTTGCTTTTCTCTTTAAAAAAAAATCATTGTTGTTCGATCCCCCCAACATCTCAGTCCACTTTACTATGCAGCTCTTGATCTAGACTGTTGTCATGCAAATAATACCTAATCATATATTCCTTTTAAGCCGTTCTATTCCTCATCTGTTTTAGTGCAGTGTACATTATTTATCCCCTCTTTTCTTTGTATTCTTCCTACTCCCACATTAGTCTTGTTTTAAAACAGTGGCATTATGCACTATTTGTCCTTTTGTGACTGAGATATTTCACTCAGTATAATGTCCTCCAGGATCACCCATTTTGTATATTTCATGAGTTCCTTGTTTTCAGTGCTGCATAGTATTCCATTGTGTAAATATACCACAGCTTCTCTATCCATTTGTTTGTTGGTGGACATTCTGGTTGTTTCCAACTCTTTGCTATTATGAACAATGCAGCAATAAACATGGATGTGCATATATCTGTTTGGGTGGCAGTTCTGATTTCTTTAGGATATATTCATAGTATTGAAATTGCTGTGTTAAATGGTTTTTTATTTCCAACTTTTTGAGAAAGCACCATACTGCCTTCCAGAATGGTTGTACTTTTTTACATTCCCACCAACAGTGAATAAGGGTCCCAGTTTCTCCGCAACCTCACCAGCATTTGTTGTTTGCTACTCTGTTGAATTTTGCTATTGTTACTGGGGTGAGATGATACAACTATAACAGATCCCATCTTTAATTCTGTTGATAGTTATTCAATCAGTTATAAATGGGCTTTTAGTTTCTGCTGTAACAGTACTAGAATGTACCTCTTTTCCCAGTCCAATGGAGCTATCATTTCCATCTTTTGAACATAGGTGTTTGTACAGTTCAGATCAATACATTTCTTTTACTTTTATTTGAGCAAACTGTATGATGTTCTTTTGTAACAGTTTTGCTATTTTTAAAAATAATTTAAAAGAAACAAATTTAGAATGAGAAAAATATTTATTTATTTATTTATTTTTAGTAAACCACAGACTGGTTAAATGGTTGTGTGTCTGTGTGGCTATGTGGTTGCATATTCTCACCACTTTTCTATAAAAAATAAATTTCAAAAAGAGGTAAAAATTAAGTATCTTTTAGTATATGTGGAATAAAGCTTTATTGGCTTCTGTATCCGTTACCTTTGCTAGGTGGATGGGTGTGTTAGCCTATTCACAAAGGGACTTACTAGTCTCACCATTAACCAACAGCAGAAGTAAGTATAGGAACTTCAGCACCAGCAAAGAAGAAAGAGAATACAACACATCCTTTGGATCCATAGATTCTTGAGTAAGTCATACTAGGGCCTATAGGAGCAGGAGGCACAATGGCCACAGCAGACAGTCAGTAAAGCAGTAAGAATGATGTTGGGATGAGTAGAAAGAGTTGCAGGATCCTGGGGGTAAGTCTGATTTCTTAGGCGTCGGTTTTTGTTGTTGATGCTGTTGATGGGGACAGTTTTCCTTTGTGAAGTTGATGAAGGTCAGATATGTCCTACCCTACACAGTTCTTACTCTTTTTTACATATATTTGTACTAGACAATTGGGAAACAAAATATCAAAAGCACTTATTCAATTTACAAGGGCTCAAACTGTATTAACTATAGTGAAATAAATCTAGAAAGAGATGAGATAGACTTCTATAAATAAAACTAAAAAATATATGGAGAAAGATTTAAAAATATTAAATAAATGAGATAAAAGCCACATTTATGAATCAAAAGTAAAATATTGTTAAGAATGCAGTGAATTTACATTTACTCAATCAAAAACATAGAATTAAGCTGATTGTGAAATTTATAGGGAAAAACTTGTAAAGTGTCAATTTTTTCTTAAAGGAGAAGTTTGAAGGACTAACACTAGCCAATTTCAAGAATTATTATAAAGCTGTAATTATCAACATAATGTATGATTAGTTAAAGGAATGGCATATGGCTCAGTAAATTTTCAAAAAATAACATATATACGTATATATGGAACCATTAGAGTAATTCAATATCAACAGTGAAAACTAGGCCAGGTGATTATTGAGGAACAGACTATCAACTGCTCATATGCAAGTTCAAATTAAAACTAAAGGAGGATAAAGCATATCCACAGGAAGAAAAATTTGACCTTGAGTCTATCTCCCATGAATCTAAAATCCAACTCCAGAATAGGTTTGAGGCCTTGAACATTAATGAACGAAGGCCAAATAAGCTGTGGGAAGATATCAAGAATATCATTCATGAAGGATGCAAAAAGTCATTACAAAGAAGGAAGAAGAATGAAAGACCAAAATGGATGTCAGAAGACACTTTGAATATTGCACTAGAGTGCCGAGAAGCCAATGCAAAGGGAAGAAATCAAGAAGTTAAAAAGCTGAATAGAAGATTTCAAAGCACTGCTCGGGAAGACAAGGCAAACTATTACAATGAAATGTACAAGGAGCTGAAGTTAGAAAATCAAATGGGCTGAACATGCTCAGCATTTCTTAAACTGAAAGAACTAAAGAATAAATTCAAGGTACAGGTTACAATCCTTATGGATGCTATAGGAAGAATATTGAATGCTTCAGGAAGCATTAAAAGAAGATGGAAGGAGTATACACAGTCATTGTACCAAAAAGAATTGGCTGACACAGAAGAATTTCAGGAAACAACATATGATCAAGAGGCAATGGTGATGAAGGTGGAAGTACAGGTTGCTCTGAAGGACTTAGCAAAAATAAGGCCCCAGAAATTGATGGAATACCAATTGACATACTTCAGCAAACAGATGCTGCCTTGCATGTGCTTGCAAAGTTGTGCCAAGAAATCTGGAGGGCAACTACTTGGCCAACTGACAGGAAGAGCTCCATATTTATTCCCATTCCAAAAAAAAGGTGACCCAAGAGTATGGAAATTATTGAACACTGTCATTAATACCACAAATACTAGCAGAGCCATGCTAAAGATTATCCAGAATTTGAGAATTACATTGACAGAGAACTACCAGAAATACAAGCTGGGTTTAGAAGAGGTCACGGCACTAGGGACATTATTGCTAAAGTCAGATGGATCTTGACAGAAAGCAGAGAGTACCAAAAGAATGTCTATCTGTGTTTTATTGACCATACAAAGGCATTTGATGTTGTGGATCACAATAAATTTTGGTGAACCTTGAAGAAAATGGGAATCTTAGAACACTTCATCATGCTTATATGAAATCTATACTTGAACCAAGAAGCAGTCCTCAGAATAGAGCAAGGAAACACTGCATGGTTCAAAATCAGGAAAAGAGTGTGTCAGATATGCATCCTGTCCCTGTAACTTTTCAATCTGTATGCAGAACAGATCATTTGCGAAGCAGGGCTTCATGAGAAGGAGTGCGGCATCAAGATTAGAGGAAGACTCAACAACCCATTATGCAGATGACACAACCTTGCTTGCTGAAACTGAAGAAGATCTGAAGTGCTTAATGAAGAAGGTCAAGGACTGTAGTCTTCAATATGGATTGAAGCTCAACGTCAAGAAGCAAAGATTCTCCCCACTGGCCAATTGGCAGCACCATAGATGGGGAAAAGATTGAAATTATTAGCAATTACAGCTTGCTTGGCTTCACAAACAACACTCTTTGCACCAAGAGTCAGGAAATTAAAAGATTAATTACATTGGGAAAATCTGCTGTCATGGACCTCTCCAGAGTGCAGAAGAGCAATGATGTCAGTCTAGTTACAATGGTACACCTAATCCAGGCCATGGTCTTCTCAATTATTTGTTATGCTTCAGAGAGTTGGACAATGACTAAGGTTGACAGAAGAAGAATAGATGCCTTCAAGCTGTGGTGCTGGAGAAGAGTCTTGAACATAGAAAACAAATAGGTTTGTCTTAGAGAGGGTGAAAGCAAGTCTCTTCTTGGAGGCTAAGCTGTTAAAAGCTTTTGGGCACCTGTGGCCAGGAAAGACCTGTCCTTGGAGAAAGATATCATGGTCAGAGGGTTGTATGGACAGTGCAGGAGAGGAAGACTCCATTAATACAGTGACTGAGGAGATACAGGTTGGTGTGTCAGAATTAGTGACACTCGCTCAGCACAGAGAAGGGTTCAGAGCTGCTGTACCATAGGGTCTGTGTACATCACAGTCGACTCAAGCACCCATAAAAACAATAACATACTATGACAGGTTTGGAAGCAGGAGTGGCATCCACATCCTAAACAACATGCCTCTGGAAACTATGAACTTTGACAAATGTTGATAGTTATAGAGGGACATCTGGCCTTTTGTTTACGGTCGTTATGAGTCATGCTTGAATCGAAGGCAATCAACAACAACATATACAATCATTGATTATCAATGAATCAGTGATTTTACCTGGACAAGGGGTGTGTGTGTGTGTGTGTGTGTGTGTGTATGTGAGTGAGAGAGAGAGAGAGAGAGAGAAGAATCAATCCTGACCTCATGCTGTACATACAAAGTTAATTTGAAATTGAATACAGACCAATAAAGAAAATGTAAAAGTGTATAATGGTCTAGAAGAAGATATAAAAGAAAGATTTTGTGACCTTGAGTTAGGCACGGATTTCTTAAGACACAAAAGAATAAAATCACTAAATCTTATTTTGTCAGTATTACAAAATTTTTCTTTGTCAATCTTACAAATTCAATTTCCTATATGCTTTAAAAAGAAAACAGAAAAGTAAGCCAAGCCTGAGAGAAAGTATTTATATCCAAATATTACTGAAAGGACTTATATCCAAAATATATATAGCATAGTTTTAAAGATAAGCAATCTAAAAAAAAACTGCACAAAATTTTAATCCAACATTTGGTCACAGAAGATGTGTAAGTAACAGTTTTTTTAAGTTTCTAAGGAATTATTCATTAGACAATACAAATTAACACTTCAGTGAATTCGTGCTTTCAAAAATTTCTAAAATAGAAATCATTGATTTTGCAAAATATTGATGAGAATGTGAAGAAATAAAAATTTTACATACACTTTTGGTGGGACTGTGAAATGGAGAAACCATTTAGTAACAACAATTTAGTAAACTGGGACAATGTATATTATACAATCCACATGATCAAGACATTTTACTCCTAGACGTTTACTTGCTTAAAGAATTGAAAACATGAGTCTATACAAAACTTGCATGCAAATGTTTATAGCAAATTTTTGTGATAACCCAAATGTTGAGCAACTAATGAATACGTGGCATAGCAGTACAATGGAACACTCAACACAAATAAACAGACTACTGATGTATGCAACACAATGAATCTCAAATTCATTATGTTGAGTGCAGGAAGCTAAACACAAAAGATCCTTTATGTGAATGTTTATAAAATGTAAATTTAGAGGAAAAGAAAGCAAATTAGTAGAGGAGTAGTTGTCTTAGAAGGGATGTGGAGAGAAATTGCAAAGGGAACATAAAAATATCTTTGCGGTGTTACGGAAACTTTCAATATTTTAACTATAGTTTCAAGAATATATACAAATGTCAAACTCATCAATTTGAGCACTGAAGAGTTTTTCACTAATTACAGTCCAACAATGCTGCCAAGACTTAAAAAGAAGAAATCCTGACATTTATTTTAAATCATCATTTATATATATAAATTCTTTTATGTTCTACTTGCAACTTGTATTATAATGTATTTGTTAAAAATGGGAGCAGCTTGATATATCTTTCTCCATTCTTTCTTTCTAAGTTGATTTGACCTTACCAGTTGAATTACACCTCCTTATTGAAACCTGATAGCTATCTATAATCTTGACCACATTTGCTGTGGTGCACACATTCTGGAACAGCTATTGCCTGAGCCAATTCAGTACATTTGTTGCATATTGTCTTAAATTTTTAATTATTTTCATTTCCTTGGCTAAGTTTTCCTTTCTTGAGCGTGGAAAAATGCCATAGAATTATTTGAATACAGCTCAGTATCTAGCCTAATATTCAACAAAAAGTATATGAAAATTTCACCGGAGCATCAAGAAGCCAAAGTAAAAGAGCTGAACAGAAGACTCAAAGGGCAACTCAGGAAGACAAAGCAACAATTATAACAAAAAGTGTCAAGACTTAGAATTGGAGAATGAAAAGGGAAGAACTCACTCAGCATTTCTCAAACTGAAGAAAGTGAAAAACAAATTGTAGCCTCGAGCTGCAATACTCGGGAATGCTATGTGCAGAATCTTGAATGACCCAGGAAACATAAAAAACAGATGGAAGACAGAATTACTGTACCAAAAGGAATTTGCTGACATTGAAGTATTTCAGAAAGTATCATGTGATCAATAGCCAGTAATAATTGAAGAAGAAATTAAAACTGCAAATATGGATTAACAAAAAAATAAAGCCCTAGGAATCGATAAGATAATGATTAATATGTTTAAATGACAGATGCATCCCTGGACATGCTCACCAGTCTAAGTCAGAATATTTGGAGGACAGTTGCCTGGCTAATAGACCTTCTGGAAGAAATCCATCTTTGTTCCCGTTCCCAAAAAAGGTGATCCAACAGAATGTGGAAATTATAAAACAATATTAATATTGCATGTAAGCAAAATACTGCTGAAGATCATTAAAAAATGGATAGGACAGTATATAGACATGGAACTGCCAGATGTTCAAGTTGGGTTTAGAAGAGGCCATGGGACAGGGATATAATTTTTTATGTCTGATGGATTCTGGCTTAAAGCAAAGAATACTAGAAAATGTCTACTTTTATCTTTCCGACCATGCAAAGACATTTGACTGTGTGGATCATAAGAAATTATTACTAACATCAAGAATGGGGATTCCAGCACATTCAATTGTGAAACGTATACCTGGACAAGGCTATTGTGTAACAGCACAACTATACTAAAAGAGCAATGTAGTACCAACAGAGCAACTGTACTAACAGTGCAACTGTACTAACAGAGCAGAGGAACACTGCATGCTTTAAAATTAATTAGGTGCTGAAAGCTAAACAATGACTAAGGATGAATGAAGAAGAAATTATGCCTTTGACCTGTAGTTTTGGAGAAAAGTGCTGAAGAACACATGGATTTCCAAAAGAACAAACAGATAACGTCTTGGAGAAGGTACAGCTGTAGTGTTCTTTGGAGACAATGATGAAAATTCATCTCACATACTTTGGGCAAGTTGCTGGAATTTAATCCTTGGAGTGGGTCATTATTGTTAGAAAGGTGGAAGTTGGTGAAAGAGAGAAAGTCTCTCAACCAGATGAGTTGGCATGGCAACTGTAGCAATGGGCTTGAGTGTGTTGGATGCTGTGAAGTTGGCATGGGATAGGACAGTGTTCAGATCGAGAGTTGTTCATAAGGTTGTATGCAACTTGATGACACATAACAAAAACCACCTTTGAACTGGCAATGCAAAAGTGACTATTCAAAAACAGTCATAACAATCATAGGTAATGGCACTCAAGATAGAATTATTAATGGAAATCCAAAGTCTCTGTAAATTTTTACTGACATTAATAATAATTTTTTTAAAAAAGAATTATTGACTTTTATTTGGGACACCCATGTTTAATTCCTGGCAATACATCTCATGTACAGTGACCACTTATCTGTCATTAGAAACGTGTGTGTTCATGGTAGTGAACATGTTTTAATGGAATTTCCAGGCTAAGACTAATGTCAGATTAAGCCAAATGAGGAAAGAAGACGTAGTAACTCATTTCCATTAAACTAATGAAAATGCTATGGATAAAAGACTGTTCCACGGAGAGCATGGAGATGTCGCAGGACCTGACAGAGTTTTGTTCTGATATGCCATGAGTCAAGAGCTGACTTGATAACAGCTAATAGCACATGAATTTTTAAAACAAAACCTTAGGGTAATACATGGTTGGGTTTAGTTCAAACCCTAAGCTTATCACTTAGAGGTGAAATGACCTAATCTTTGAACTTTAATCACCTCATTAGCAAAACAGAAATAGTACTACTTCCTTCATAAGATTATTATGAAGATAAAAGAATTATTTGCTAAAGCCTTTAAAAGACTACCTTTCTTTTTTAATTTTTATTTTACTTTATTATTTTTTTGTGTGCATGTACCGTCAAATCATATTTGACTGGTATAGGAGGAAATTGTCCATCCTTCTCCAACAGAGTCTCTGGTGGGTTCAAACAGTGCGCTTCTGAGATTGCAATGTAGCTTCTTGCCACTAGGCCACCAGAGCTCACTAAGACTGTTATTTGTTGTTGTTATGTGGCATCTAGTCGCTTGCGACTCATAGTGACCTTATGTATAAGAGCTCTAAATGCTGTTCTATCCTGTGCCAACCTAGCCATCTCAAACACACTTATTCCCACTGCTCCAGTCACAGAATCAATCCATCTCATCGAAGGTCTTCCTCTCCTTCGCCGCCCCTCCTTGCAACATGCCCAAAGTATATCAGATGAAACTTCAGAATCCTTGACTCCAAGGAGCATTCCAGCTTCACCTTCTCCAGGAAAAATCTGTTGTTCTCCTAGCAGTCCATATATTCAACTCTTGTCTCCAGCACCACAGCTCAAAGGCATCAATTATCTTTCTATCAACCCTATTCACTGTCCAACCCTGGATCAGGTGCACCTTAGTCTCCAGTCTGACGTCATGGCTCTTCAGTACTCTTGAGAGGTCCCTCCCAGCTGACTTTCCCAATGCAATTCTTCTCTTGATTTCCTGGCTGCTGTTACAAAGAGTGTTGACTGTGGAGCCAAGTAAACTAAAACCGATAACTATCTCAATCTCTTCACCA
>NW_006399753.1:29678559-29699901 GCF_000299155.1 Elephantulus edwardii | reverse complement strand
GCATGCTATTAGGTGAGATCTATGTGTATAGCCTGCATTTATGTTTCTTATAGAAGGTATTTGCAATGAATAAATCATTGAATGTGCAGAAATCTATCCTTGTATCTCCAGCCTCATTTCTCTCACTGAGCCCGTACTTTCCAGCTATTGATCCTTCTTCCCTGTTCCCAACTTTTGCGTTCCAGTCGCCCATTATTATCAATGCATCTTGATTGCATGTTTGATCAACTTCTGACTGCAAGTGTTGGTAGAAATCTTCTATTTCCTCCTCTTTGACTCTAGTTGTTGGTGCATATATTTGAATTATAGTGGTATTCACTGGATTTCCTTGTATGCGTATGGATATTATCCTGTTGCTCACCACATTGTATTTCAGGATGGATCTAGAAATTACTTTTTTAATTATGAAACCAACCCCATTTTTCCTCACCTTTTCACCCCCAGCATATTTAATCACATGATCATCTGATTCAAAATGTCCCATGCCAAGCCATATCATTTTGCCAATACCTAGTATGTCAATATTTATGCATTCCATTTCTTTCTTAACAATGTCCAATTTTTGTACATTCATGCTTCTCACATTCCAAGTTCCAATCACGAGTATCTGCTTACAGCTGTTCCTTCTTCTCTGTATTTCTGTTTCTAAGATATTTTATGGGTTCCCCCCACCTTTTTTTATTTAATAGTCAGACTGCCAAGAATACAAACACATCTGTCTTGGAAAGAGTGAAATCAAGTTTCACCTTGGAGGCTCACATACTTTGGGCACATGGCCAGGAGAGACTAGTCTTTGGAGAAGGACATCATCCTCAGAAGGGTGAGGGACAGAACAAGAGAGGAAGACTCCGGATGAGATGGGTTGATACAGTAACTAGGGCAATGGGGGTTGATGTGTCAGTATTAGTGAGACTGGCTCAGGACAGGGCAGGATTCAGAACTCCTGTATATAGGGTTGCTATGGGTTGCAGACAACTCAACGGCACTTAACAACAACAGACCTACCAAACCAAACAAACCTGTTGAGTTGATAGGTCAATTTGACTCTAAATTAAAACAACCCTGCAGAACATAGCAGAAGAATTTCCAAGTCTATTTTCTCTATGCAAGGAGACCTCATGGCACTGTGGAGGAATTGTTGGTACGTGTGGAGTTTGCCTTTAAATATGGCTTTTCTGGTGTAGATGACTAACTATGTGAGGGGGTGGTACTGTGCAAATGAGGCATGTTGGATTATACACAGAGGGATTGGCTATCTATCACCCCACAAGGGGAGTGACCAGTCTCACTCAACAGTCTCCCAGAGGGTTGGCTAGTCTTGTCAATAAATTGAACAACTTTTACTGCAGAGATAAGAAATTTTGCCCCTATCAGAAGAGATTATTGGCCTAGCCAGAGAAGAGAGATATCCCCCAACCCATTTAAGAGAACAGCAGCAGGGATGGCTGAATTGAGGAATTGGATGTGAGATGGTACTTTGGGTGGTGGTTGTGGAGACTGTACTGGCAGGACTGAACCCTTGTTGGACAATTATGGGAGAAGCCAATATTGGCAAGACTGAGATCTGGGGGACAATTAGGGCCGTGAGGCTTAAGGTTGAGGTTCCTGTGTTACTTTTTTTTGGAGCTGCCTTGACTACATCTTGTTATTAATCTAAATTATAACCTTTTAACTCCCCCAATATGGTTCTGTAAGGTCTGAAAGCTATTACATCTGAATTTGGACCCAGCGAAGCAGTAAGATTAGTATGGAGATAAATAGGCATGGGAGCATGGGGGACATGTCTGACCTCATGGCAATTGGCTTTGTGTTACTGATGCATTGGACAGAGATAGTGTCTTCCTGTGAAGTTGGTAAAGGTCAGATATGGTGTCCCTCACATGTCCCTTGCTCTTTTTACAGTATACTAATTGAAATGCCAAAGAGATTAAGTTTATCAGTTATCCATAAAAGAAAGATGAGGTAACCTGCCCTTGGAAACTTAAGAGACCATTCTACTATATCTGGCAAATTTACTCTAAGTTAGATAAACTCAATCACACTGGTTTTGAATCTTTATGGAAGCATACTGCTCTTTCTCCTGTGGAGCATTTGGTGGATTTAAAAATTCATTAGGTTTTTGTTTTTGTTTTTGTTTATTTGTTTTTATTAGAAGCTAACTGCCTAATCACTGCATCTCTGTTGTTGTTGCTATTTAGTACTACTGAATCAGGTTTGATTCATGTTGTTGTAGGTGTATTGTCAAGTTGGAACTACTTCATAGCTGATCTACTGCTAGATTTTCAAAGGCTCTAAATTGCATAGAATGAAATTGCCCATCCTTTTTCCTTGGACAACTGGTGGGTTTGAACTGTTTGCCTTTGGGTTGGAAGTACAGCTTCTGACCCATTAGGCCCACAAGAGAGTTCTCTCTGACTCATAGCAGAATGATACACTGCCCAATCTTATCCAATCCAATTCCTTAAGGCCACTGTTGCAGCCATCAAGCAAAAGTACATCTTGATGAAGATTTTTCTTGATATACTGATCTTCTACTTTCTACTTTATCAAGCATATTTTTCTCCAGGAACTGGCCCATCTTTAAAACATGCCCAAAGTGTATGAGATGAAGTTTCACCATTCTTATGTATAAGGGATGTTACTAGTTGCAGTTTGTTCAAGACTTTGTCAATGTGCTTAAAATGTGCATGGCATTTTCTAGGAGAGGTAATCAAATAATTGACTGAATGGGTGGGCTTTTTGGAATAATCTTCAACTTCACAAGGTAAAAATAAAATGTGTGGATAGAGGTAAGAAAAGACTTCAAAATTCTTTGAGCACACCTAACCTCAAATGTAATCAGAGTTTGTGTAATAAACTGGTACATTAAGCTGATAATTCAAAATGGGTTTTCTAGCCATCAATTTTGACATTTGCCACATTACCATGTTATATTGTTGTTTTGTTGTGTGCCCTTGAATTGGAACTGATTGATAGCTAACCCTTTAGCAGCTTTTTAGAGGTAGTAAATTGCATGAGAATAGATTGCTCACTTTCATCCCATAGTGCAGCTAGAGGATTTGAATTCTGTGCCTTCAGAATTGCAGCACAAGCTTCTTAGCACTAGGCCACTAGAGCTTCCTGGCTGTGTAACTCTGCTAATTATTTTAATGAGGAGATAGCACCTTTTGAGTCAGAACATGCAAACAAGATGTGTAGTCTTCTCATGATGGTATTGGTCAAACCTGCAATTCATCCAGGCTTAAATTAAGCAGGTTTAGAGGCAAAATAGGAAAATTTGCTGCCAGAAAAAAAAAAGTATTTCATCGTGATGTCAATCTCAGATGATGTCTGAAGTTAATGTAAGGACATGTATTAAAAACGATACCTTAAGAATAGGGTGGAGATGTATGGAATACAGTCTGGAAGCTGGAGACATTAAGCCTTTAAAACTTATTGAACTATCCCTACTACTCACATCTGATGAGATGTACTTTGACTGTTATTCTTTTTCCTAGATTTCCTCTGAAGGGTCATTGTGCAAGAGTGATTGTTTATTGGGTAAGATGAAATAATCAGACATTTAGAGGATTACCAGATACTGGCTCTGAATTGACATTATTCCAGCAGATCCAAAATGTGGCTTTGGCATATCAGGGAGGGTGAGAGCATGTGGAGGTTAAGTTGCTGACTGAATTTTAGCCCAAGACTGTCTCTTGGTAGGTCCAATGTGTTCCCAAACACATCCTTCACTGATTTCATCAGGTTCAAAATACATAATTGACATAAACATATTCAGCAAGTGGCTCGAAATCCCTTAGATCTCTGAAGTATGGAATAAGGGTTATCATGATAGGAAAAGCCAAGTGGAATGCACTAAAACTGGCTCACCTAGGAAAATTGTAAACAAAAAGCAATACCAGAATCTGAGAGAAGTTGCAGAGATTAATGCCACCATTAAGGGCCATGATAGATAAAGAAGTGCTAATTCTCACTCCATTCTCATTTAACAGACTTATTTGGCCTATGCATTAAAAAATGGCTCTTGGGAAATGGCAATAGATAACTGTAAACTTAACAGGATAATGACACCAATTGCAGCTACTGTTACAGCTGTGGTTTCATTGTCTGTGCAAATTAATACATTTAATACAATTAATACATTTCTTGGTACCTGGCACGTAGCTACTGATCAGGCCAATATTTCCTCCTCCATTTTTATTTCAGAGGAAATAAGAAACATTTGCTTTCAGACGGCAAGGACAGCAATGTACCTTCATCTCTCTACTTCAAGGATCTATCAACTCTTCACCACTATGTCATAATTTGGCCCATAGGGACCTTGATAACCTTCCCTTCGATAAGTTGTCACACTTGTCTATTACAATGATGACATGAAGCTAACTGGACCTAGTAAATAGGTAGTATTAGTGACTGATAGACATACTGGTAAGATATTTGAATTCTTAGGAGAAGGAAATAAGCTAAAAAAAAGTCAGGCACCTTCCACCTCAGTGAAATTTCAAGAGGTGCAGTAAGTGGGACATGCTAAGATATTATATCTAAAGTGTGAGATAAGATATTGCATCTATCCTCTCCCAAAACAAAAACGGAGACACAATGCCTTGTAGACCTTTTGTATTTTAGAGACAACACATCCCTCATTTAGATGGGTGTATACCAACTGACTCAAAAGCTGCTAGTCTACTTCTGAATGGAGCCCAGACCTAGGGGAGGCTTTGAAAATGGATCAGTTTGCTGTGTAACCTGTTTAGCACTTTGCCTATATAATCCAGCAGAACAAAGACTGCTTGAAAACAAAGTGGTAGATAGACATTGGTTGGAATCTTTGGCTGACCCCATTGGTGAATCACAGCATAGACTTAGAATTTTTTAACAAAGCCCTATCATAGGCCTGTAACTATTGTCCTTTTTAAGAAATAAGTTTGGTCTTAGTATAGACTGAATGTCTAACCATGGTCCATGAGTTCATTATGTGGCTAGAGCTGTCAATCATAACATAAGTATTGCTGATTCATAAAATCATAAAGTTAAACATGAATAGCAGCATTCCATCATTAAATGGAAGTGGGATGTACAGGGTTGAGCTTGAGCAGGCTGGGAAAGTACAAGTAAGTTGCATGAGCAAGTGATCCAAAAACGCTCATAGTTTTCACGCCTCTTACATTACTTTCTACCTCCCAGTGGCACTTGTGTTTTTATAATCAATTCCTTATAATCAGTATACTGAAGAAGAGAAATAATGTTCATGGTTTACAGACAGTTATGCATAATATGCAGCCATCTAAGCTATGGACTATATCTCAACCTTAAAAAAGCAAATATTCTCACCACAGGACTAATAGTCAACATTCTGATAGATGAAGAAAAATGATTAAAGCTATCATTGATTTCATCTTCTTTGATTCAACATTCAACACCCTTGGTACCAGCAGTTAGGAAATCAGGAGACATATTGCATTGGGCAAGTCCTCTGTCAGGGACCTGCCAGAGTGCTGAATAGTAATGATGTAAGTTTGAATACTAAGGTGCATCTAATTTAGGCCATGATCTTCTCAATCACCTGCTATTCATCAGAAGGCGGGACAACAAATAAGGATGATGGAAAAAGAATTGATAGCTTTGAGTTGTGGTGTTGGAGAAGAGTACTGAATATCCTATGACCTTCCAAGTGAACAAACAGAGATGTCTTGGAGAAAGTGCAGCCAGAGTGTTCCTTGGAGGCAAAGATAGTGAAGCATTATCTTTCATACTTTGGCCATGTAGCTAGGTGAGGCTATTCACTGGGGAAGAACAACATGCTTGGAAAGATATGGGATCAGCTAAGGAGAGGAAGATCCTCAATAAGATGGATTGATATGGTGACTACAGCAATGGACTTAAGTGCTTCAGAGATGATGAGGATGGCACAGGAAAGGGCAGGGCTCAGATTGGCTCTTCATAGGGTGGCTGTGTGTTGTACTTGACTTAACAGCACCTACCAACAACAAAAAAACCTAAGAAGTAGACAGCAGCAGGCAACACTACTGTCTCTTTTTGGGATCTCTAGTGGAAATTTGGAAAGACAGGGTATTAGTGGGCAGAGTTCAATGATGATTAATTTTCTAAACATAATGAAGGGAATGATTGTATGAAACAATGTGAATGAAGGATAGTGTGAAACACAAGGCATATGAACTTTAAGCAAACCAATATAAAAGAAAAATTAAAAAATAAAAAAACCCAAATTATTTTTAAAAAAGATAGTCATGAAGGGAAATCATCCCAATAGAAAGAGCTTTGAGCAGTGTAATTGGCTGTTTATTTTGGTTGGAAAGGGAAATGGCCAGCTCTATGCTTAAGTACAGGTTTATGGTCTATAACCAATGGTTTGGATGGATGGTCAGGAAATTTCAAGGGATGTGATTGGAACATTGGTGACAAGGAGATATGGAGAAGAGAGATGTGGATAGACCTCTTTGAATGGGTCAAAGAAGTGAATATAAGTGTGTCTCAGTGTGAGTACTCACCAAAAGGTGACCTTAGCAGAGAAGGATTTAAACAATTAAATGGAAGGGTGACATGTTTAAAGGGAACCACTTAATCTTTCCTTCCAGCCACCCTGGCCATTGCCAAGTTGGCTCCTGAACAAAGTAGTCATGGTGACAGGGATGGACATTATGAATGGACTCAGCAACGTGTTTGTGAGCAACACTCACCAACGCCAACTTTATTTTAGCCATTGTTAAGTGGCTAATTTGTCAGCAGCACTAAGGTCTCAATGTGGAACTATTGCTTGGTATCAGGTTGATAACATTGGATTGCTTCCATCATTTAGAGGGTAGCATTTTAACCTTACTAGAGTAGGATTTGCCTTTTGTGTATGCAAAGTTTCTGCTGAGACTACTATCTGTAGGCTTACAGAATGCCTTATCAATTGCAATTGTATCCCAAACAGCATCAACTTGGATCAAGGGACTCTGTTTACTATAAATGAATTGTGATACTGTTCTTATGCTCTTAAGATCAGATTCATTAGCCTTATCTTGTTTTCTTCCATCATGAAGCAACTGGCTTGGAATGGCTAGTTTTAAAGACATGGTAATGGTGCCACTTAAGTGAGAGTACCTTGGACCTTTGGGGCAGTGTTCTCCAGAAGACTGGAAATGTTCTAAACAAGGGTCCAGAATATAAAGAGCTGTTTGTTTAATAGCCAGGATTCCTAGCCCTAGCAATATAAATGTTAGTAACACACCCACTATTGTCTATAGTGACCCACTCCCAGCATTTTTACTTCCTATCTCTGCAACTCTATGTTCTATGGGTATTGAAGTTTTAGTTACAGAAGGTGGACTATTATTACCACCTGTAAACACAAGACTGATTACACTGAACTGGAAGTTAGGAATACCACTTGGCCACTTTGAGGTGCACATGCTTCCATGACAACAGCAAAAGGGAGTTTCTATGTTGTCTGGTGTGATATATCCTTCTTACCAAGGGGACATAGGATTGAGCTACATAGTGGAAATATAGAAGAGTGTAATTGGAAGACAGGAACCTATTTAGGTTGTCTTTTAGTGTTATCACATTCCATGACTGAAGTCAATGGAAAGCTACAGTAATTCAATTCTGATATGACTATTAAAGGTATGTACTCTTCAGGAATATACATTAACATCACTCTGTGACAAAGAAACACAACCAGTTGAAGACAAAGGCTATGACTGGTGGAAGAAGGTAGTTCTAAATACCAGCTATGATCATGTGATCAGTGCCAGAAATGTGGGTTTTAATTGTTTTACATATTCCTTCCTTCCTTGTATGTAACATATTTTTGTTTTCCATTTAAAATATTTAAAAAAGGGCTTCTAAAGGGAGCTCTGGTGGCCTAGTGGCAAGAAGCTGCACTGCAACCCCAGAGGTGTGTGGTTCGAATTCACCAGATTCTCTATTGGAGAAGGAGGGACAATCTCCTCCAGTATCAGTCAGATCAAATCTGACAGTACACACACTAAATTTTATTTTTTTAAAAGGGCTTCTAAACTTCTGGTTTTATGTGTTTTAATTATGTCATGCTAGGGCTAGTATTATTTTAGACTTGTTTTTGTTTAGGTATTATGTATGGTTTAAAGATATATATACAGTTACCACACTGACAAGGGGTGGACTACTATGGTTAGTATCGGGTGTCAGTATGTTCATGATCCTTATGACAAAGTAATTATTTTATGTGTTGTAAATTCTTTCTGGTGTTAACTAGCAAGAATACAAGCAGATCAATATAGACATGATTAGCCTTATCTGATTAAGGGTAGGTCTCATTTGTAATATGGCTTACAAAGAATTTGTGTTTGGATGATCTGGGGAAAACCAGAGAACTTCTGTCAGATCTCTATTTGCTAATATGACTTATGATCACTAGACTTAACCCAAATAGCCTGCCATATTTGCTCAGGTTGAACTCATCAGCATCCAAAGTCAGCTGTCTGTAACTCTGCTTCCCAACAGCAATCTTGAGACATGTCAGTCTCTGAATCTGGTAACCTCTGAAATCGGGAGCCCGAGTCCCTGCCTTATTTCTGTCTTGAGGTCTGACCTAAAAACCTGGGATTGCCTCTATATTGGTATGAGTCATTTCTATATGAACTATGTCATTTTGGGATTGTATCACAGCTTCTTTTCTTTTTTAGTATTTTCTATTTCTTAAAGGAATTATTCATTTACTTTTATATAATAATTTCTGAACATTGTTTCACTATTTTTTCACAATTATGGTGTTTATTACGGAAGTCAGAAGGCTTGACCATTCAGGTTGACAACAGGATACAATCACTCAATCAGAACAGCTACTGAAATGTGATCATTAGCACCTCAGCCTTCAATCTGTGGCTTTAGGCTAGCGTTACAAAGCATTTTAGCCCTGAAAATTCTGGTTTCTCCTCGCTTCCCACACCCACACTCCCAGTTCTCAAAAACACAAGGCTCTTAACTCTAGTTCCATGGAGAACAGTCCCAAGGTCAGCACTGTCTCAGGTATCTGGTTCTCTGCTGCTGCTGCTGCTGCTGCTGCTGCAGCTCCTGTGAGTCCTGGTCTGAGTGGTTCAGGAATTGTAGTCCCAAATTACTCTGCATTCTATGCTCATGGTGAGATTCTCAATTTTTGCTTCTGAATCCCCTCAATTTATTATCAAGACTAGCCAATCCTCTTGTAAAAAGACCAACACAACAGATCCTATTTGCATGACCAACAATGAAAGAATTTTTTTAAAGTAAAAAGCAACCTTGGGGGAGGGAGCATGGCAGGCAGGAAAATGTGCAACAATGAATGAATGGAAATCCAAGTTCTTGGTTAACTTTTGTTAAAATCTCAGTTAAAAAATTTTAAAGAGTTTTAAAAAAAATGTAAAATATACTTTGCCACGTGGAATGTATCACAGCTTCTTACCATCACCAGAGGACTATTCCTCTACCTTTTTCTATCTATCTATCTATCTATCTATCTATCTATCTATCTATCTATCTATCTATCATCTATTATCTATCTGCCTATTATCTATCTATCTATCTATCTATCTATCTATCTATCTATCATCTATATCTATGCTTCATTTGTTTTGTTTCACTAGAGAATTTAGTCTAAAACAGAGGAGATGATTGGAAAGGCTAGGTTTGCACACTTTGTTTCATGGTGCCAACCTAAAGATTGACAGATCAAACTTTCCCAGCAGGACTGTAGAAGAAAACGCGCACTCAGTTTTTAAAATTAGAAGCCAGAAAACCCTATGGCGTAGCTTTACTCTGCACCCCCTGAGGTCACTGTGAGCCAGAATAGACTTAACAAGTCCTAATAACAACATCATTGCTGAACATGGGGTAATGTAGCTGAACAGTTTCTTTGGGAGAAACAGCAACTAGGGGTTGGAAATATCAAGAAGATTAAGGATAGGCAATTTTAGCATGGTTGTAAGCCTTATTTGAGACTGAAAACTTTCAGTGAAGAGTTGATGGAAAAATCCTAGCCAATAGATTCCAAAAGCACATAAAAAATAATTCATCATAACCAAGTGGGATTCATAACATGTAGCCAAGCGTTGTTCAACATAAGAAAAACAATCAATACCATTCACTACATTAACAAAGCAAAGAACAAGAACCACATAATCCTAGCAATTGCTGCAGAGAAGGCATTTGACAAAAATCCAACACCTCTTTCTGATTAAGACATTCAACAAAATAGGAATAGAAGGGAATTTCTTCAACATAGTGAAAAGTATATCTGCAAAACTCACAGCCAATATAATTCTCAATGGAGAAAGACTAAAAGCATTTTCCTTGTGAAACTGGGACCAGACAAGGATGCCCATTGTCACCACTCCTTTTCAATATTATATTAAAAGTGCTTACAATTCAAGATAAGGAAATAAAAGGTAGCCAAATCGGCAAAGATATGGTTAAAATATTGTTATGCAGATGATATGATACTGTACACAGAAAACCCCAAGGACTCAACAAGAGCAAGTGAACCAATTTAGTAAGGTGGCAAGACATAAGATCAACATTCACAAGTCAGTGGAATTCCTCTATAGTAACAAAGAGAACTCAGAGAAGGAAACCAAGGAAGCAATACAATTTACAATAGCCAACCACTAATCAAGATACTTGGGAGTGAACCTAACTGTTGTTGTTGAGTGCCATCGAGTTGAGCACAACTCTTAGTGACCCTATGAACAATAGGTTTGAAGCCTTTCTATAACTATGGTCATTTATCAAAGTTCATAGTGTTTACAGAGGCATGTTGTTTAGGAAGTAGATGCCACTCCTACTCCAAAACCTGTCTTAATCTATTTAAGACAGAACCTAACTAGAAACACAAACAATCTGTACAAAGAAAACTATAGAACATTGCTGCAAAATACAGTACAAGACTTACAAGTGATCAAAATGCAGAATCAATAGATTTCCTAAAAGCAGTGAGTCTGACTGAATTCCATGACACAGTATTCAAAAGAACAATGATGGAGTATTTTCAACAGGTGAAAGGAAATCAATACTCTTG
Organism: Elephantulus edwardii; assembly: GCF_000299155.1. Taxonomy (NCBI): domain Eukaryota; kingdom Metazoa; phylum Chordata; class Mammalia; order Macroscelidea; family Macroscelididae; genus Elephantulus; species Elephantulus edwardii. The sequence goes on along the minus strand of NW_006399753.1, from coordinate 29,688,863 downwards.
ACAAAAGCAGTCACGGAATAAAAAGATTAATTGCATTGGGAAAATCTTCTGTCAGGACTTCTTCAGAGTGCTAAAGAGCAATGGTATCAGCCTGGAGATTAAGGTGCTCATGATCCAGGTCATGGTCTTTGCAGTTATTTACTGTGCATCAGGGTGCTGGCACTGAATACAAATGACAGGAAAATGACCAATACCTTTTGAGTTGTGGTGATGGAAAAGAATACCGAACACACCATGGACTGCTAAGAGAACAAACAACTCTGTCCTACAGAGTGAAAAACCAAATTTTGGAGGCAAGGATTTTGAAGCTCCATTTCATATATTTTGGGCGTGTTGCCAGAAGGGACTAGTCCTTGGAGAAGGACATCATGCTTGGTATACTGAAGGGACAGCTCAAGAAAGGAAGTCCCTGGATGAGATGGATTGACACAGTAACTGGAGTAACGGTGGTAGGTGTGTCAGAGACTGGATCAGGATAGAGCAGGGTTCAGAGATACTGCACGTAGGGTCACTATGAGTCACAGACAACTTGACACCACATAACAAAAATAACAACAAGCAAAACCAAAGAGGAACTTCTGTGGGCATTGATTGTGGATCCAAATAAAATGAAATCTTTGACAACTTCGATCTTTCCTCTTTTTATCATCATGTAGAATATTGGTCAAATCATTCTTAAAATCTCTAGTCTTTAGAGTTTTGTATGTAAACTTTCAGTAAGATTGTGTCATCTGCATATAACAGATTGTTAACACATGTTTCTCCAACTCTAGTGCTGTGTTCTTGTTTATATGCCCAGCTCTAGGTGATCATATAAGGGTCTTATTTTAGAAAATTTAATGATAAAACTTTCATAATAAGAAACAAATGTTGATTAATAGGCAGCCCTAGAAGCTTTAAAAAGCACGTTTAGAATTAAACTGGTGCAGGAGGCAGCAGAGAAGGAGTGATAATGAAATGAAAACATAATCTAGAAAAATAACCTCAAAACAGTAAAGGCAGGATGAGAGTGCTGCTGTTGCCGTCTACACTTCCCTGAAAGCCCAGTGTTTGCGTCCTCCACTGTTAGTGCACAGTGCACTCCTAGGCAATGAGTAGGTTGAGGGCCACAGGCTATGGATTCTGACATGGTAACATGAAAAAAAAATCCATTTCAATCCTCCAAGGATGATACACTGGAACTGAAGGTCACTGAATGCTATCAGTTCTCAGAGACTCTGGAGATTTGACAGGAGGTTTTCCAAAAATTACCACACCTCAAACTCTGAACATTTTGGTGGAAAATAAATATTATATTTTATCCTTCTGCTCATTTTTACCTAAATCGATGGATGAATGAGGCAGGCATATTCAAATAACGATCATAGAAAAAATGACTTTGTTTATGGCTCCAAAAATGTTTACAAATATGTTAGAAGCTTCAAAAAGATTAATTCCTATAAGTATACTTTTATCTTTCTGGAAAACTATTCAGATATTATGCCAATGATCCGTGTTACTTTTATCACATGCAGAAGTGTTTTGTAAACATTCATAATAAATAGTAATAATAGCAAAGTAAGACACATAACTTTCATATTTGTGTTTCAGAAGATCCTATCCCTTCTTACTTGTCACGTGGCCAAGTTTAAACTATTTCATTCCTAGGACTCTAAATGTTACCTCTCATAAATGGGGAGATAATCATGATTTCCTAATGCTAATAAAGGAAGCAATTTGAATCCACCAGCTGGTGTGAGGGAGAAAGATGGGCAGTCTCTTCTAGTGGGATTAACTGCCTCTGAAACTCACTTGAGGGTTAGCTATGAGTCACTGCCAACTCAGTGGTACTCAACAACAACAAGGAGACTACATTAAGAGAATTGCATGTATAGATGATTTTTAGACTCTGAAGATTTTTTTTTTAAAGACGAAAAAGTTACCCTAAAGAGATAGAGATGAATTGCAAACACTAGAGAAGAGAACGTGTATTTAACTTATGGAACATGTTGAGGAAGGAGCTCTGGTAGTGCAGCAGCATAGCACTTGGCTATGAAACATAAAGTTAACGGTTCAAACCCAGTCAGCTCTGGTAACTAATTTAACTTTGGAAACTCTTAGGGAAGTTTTACTTTGTCCTACAGAGTCACTATTTGTCTAATGGACTTGGTTTGTTTGTTTGTTTTTACACATCATGGAGAAGACAAATTTAAACAGGATAGTAAGAAATATGGGGGAATCACGAGGTAATGGGTAGGCTTTGAATGAGTGAGACAGCTGAAGACAGTGAGGTAGGATGATCATATCACAAGACTTTAAGTTTTGTTTCATAAATTCAGAGTGACAATCATACAGGAAGGTCAGAGGCAAAATACACAATGGGCACTAGTGTACTGGGATATGCAGATTCTTTTATTATAGATTCATTTATATTATGTTGTTGTTGTTATGTGCCGTCGAGTTGCTTGCGACTCATAGCGACCCTATGTACAACAGCCCTAAACCCTGCTCTATCCTGTGCCAATCTCATTGCCTCTGACACACCCATCCCGAGTGCCCCAGTCACTGAATCAATCCATCTCATAGAGGGTCTTCCCCTCCTGTGCTGTCCCTCCACTCTACCCAGCATGATGTCCCTCTCTAAAGATCTGTCTCTCCTTACAACATGTCCAAAGTATGTCAGACGAAGCCCCAGAATCCTTGCCTCCAAGGAGTAGCCTGGACTAACCCTCTCTAGGATGAATTTGTTTGTTTTCTTGGCAGTCCATGGTACATTCAATACTTAGATTCATTATAATCAGAAAGCATGCTGATGTTTTCAATTGACCACTACTGTTCAACACTGAGAAGCTACAGCCAAAGGCAGAAATGATGAAATAAAGAAAGCTGAACATAATTAAAAGGATAACTGAATATAATTTTAAAATTAAAAGTAAAATTTTGTGAAGAGATATAAAACCCCCTGGATTATAAAACACAAAAAGAAGAATATGATTGATATTTCTGAAGTTGAAAAAACTTGAGAAAAATATAATCCCAAACTCAAATTGTAATACTAAGGATTCTATGGATAAAATATTGTATGGTGCAGAAAACATGAAAAAAAATGTAAAAAATAAGAGTGTCAATGTACCCAAAGGAATTTGTCAATAATTGGTCCATTTCTAGAATTAGCATATGATCAAGAACTAATAGTATTGAAGGAAGAAGTCCAAATATGCATTGAAGAAATTTGCAAATAGTTTTTTCTAATTTTCCAGGAATTGACAGAGTATCAATTAAATATCAGTTAATAGAATCTAAAAATCATCTTAAGAATAGATTTGAAGCATTGAACATCACTGAGTGAAGATCAGATAAGTTGTGGGATGGCATCTAGGATATCATTCATAAGTGAGTAAAAAGTCATTACAAATACAGAAGAGAAAGAAGAAAACCCAAAATAAAGGTAAAAAAAAAGTCTTAAAATTGCACGAGATCACTGAGAAGTTAAACAAAGGAAAGAAATACTGAAGTAAAAGTTGAACAGAAGAAGATTTCAAAGGTAAGCTGGAGAAGACAAAGCAAAGTACTATCAGGCAATGTGCCAAGAGCTAGAAATGGCAAGTGAAAAGGAAATAATTTGCTTGGCACTTCTCAAGTTGAATGGACAGAAAAAGAAATCCAAGCCTCAAGTTGTAAAACTGAGAAATGCTATGGGCAAAATCTTGAATTATCCATGAAGTGTGAAAGGAGACAGAGGAACTACACAGAATCACTGTACCCAAAAGCATTGTCTGACACAGAAATATTTCAGGACGTGCCATATAATCAAAAGCCAATGTCAATGAAGGAAGATGTTCCAGCTTCACTGAAGGCATTGGCAAAAAATAAGACCCCAGAAATTTATAGGATACCAATTGACATGTTTTGACTAACTGATGCAACCCTAGATGCAATCACCAGCCTATGCCAGGAAATTTGGAGGACAGTTATGTGGCCAACTGACTGGAAGAGATTCGTATTTGTTCCCATCCCCAAGACAGGTTTCTTAACAGAATGTGGAGATTACTGAACAATATCATTAACATTACATGCAAGAAAAACATTGCTGAAGATCATTTTTAAAAATGGTTAGAACAGTACATAGAGACCTGACAAGTTCAAGCTATGTTTAAAAGAAGCTGTGGCATCAGGGAAATCATTGCTTATGTCAGATGGATTCTGGATAAAAGTAGAGAATGCTGGAAGAATGTCTATCTGCTTTATTGACTATGCAAAAGTATTTTACTCTGTGCATCGTAACAAATCATAACTAATATTGAAAAGAATGGGAATTCCAGAATATTTAATTGTTCTCAGGTGAAACTTACTCCTAAACCAAAAGGCTTGGTAAACAGAACAAGGGGGAAAGTACATGGTTTAATATTAAAAAAGGTGTGCTTCAGGATTGTGTTCCATACCAATTCAGTATGTGTGTGCTATAAATTGTTTGAGAGGCTGAACTTTAGGAAGAAGAATGTGGAATCAGAATCTGAGGGAGACTTATCAACAATCCATTATGAAGATGGAACAACCTTGCTTGGTGAACGTGAGAAAGACTTGAAGCACTTGCTGCAGAAGATCAAAGACTAGAGCCTTTAATATGGTCAATGTGAATGAAGCGACATTTTCTGTGAACTTTTTAAAAGATGTCACCTCACTCTTCCAATGCAACTCACTGCCATCGAGTTGGAACGGACTTATAACTGACCATCCAGCAGATTTTCCAAGGATATAAATCATACAGGGGGAGATGGTTCACCTTTCTCCAGGTGATCCTCTAGTGAATTCGAACCACTGTTAGGTTGGAAGCACAACTTCTTGATAATTAAGCTATCAGAGTCCTCCTCTAGGGTGGCCACATTATAGTGAGATGTGCATGATCACTCAACCTGCATGTGGAAAGTTGGGATTCAGACCCAGATTTGTCTGATTGCTACAAAGCTCAGTCTTTCCCTATTATAACTTTCAGTTGTTGTTGTGATTGCTATGTGCCATCGAGTTGCTTGCAACTCATAGTGACCCAGTGCAAAAGAACCAGCCCTAAACCCTGCTCCATTCTGTGCCAGCCTCACTGTATCTGACATACTTACTTCCATTACTCCAATCACTGAATCGATCCATTTCATCGAGGGTCTTCCTCTCTTGAGCTGTCCCTCCTTCCTCCCAAACATGATGTTCCTCTTGAAGGACTAGTTCCTCCTTTCAACATGCCCAAAGTATGTCAGATGTAGCTTCAGAATCCTTGCCTCCAAGGAGCAGCCCAGTTTCACCCTCTCCAGGACAAACTTGTTTGTTCTAGCAATCCATGGTATATTCAACAATCTTCTCTAGTACTACAGCTCAAATGCATCATTTCTCTTTCTATCATCCCTAGTGACCGTCCAGCTCTCCAATGCATAGCACACAATTGTGAAGACTATGGCCTGGATCAGGCATACCTTAGTCTCCAGCCTGACATTGTTGCTCTTCAGTAGTACCCTGGAGAGGTCCCTGACAGCTGACTTTCCCAATGCAATTCGTCTCTTGATTTCCTGGCTCCTGATAATAAGAATGTTTACTGTGGAGCCAAGCAAACATCCTTATTTATGTCACTCCATGAAGTACAATAATGTTGTTGTTGTTGGAAGCATGTGTGGCATCCACCTTCTAAATAACATGCCTTTGGAAACTCAATGAACTTTAATAAATGTGGATAGTTATAGAGGGGCTTCAGGCATTTTGTTCATAAGGTCACTGTGAGTTGTGCTTGACTCAAAGACAATCTACAACAGTAGTTAAAGGGAATGCTGGTCTGCAATCCCAAAATTCACACCCATCAGCTGCTCCATGGGAGAAAGATGAATAATCTCCTCCTGTGTGATTAACTGCCTTTGAAAAACTGCCAGAGGCTCAGCTATGGGGTCAGTTGCAACTGGAAGTTACACAACAGGAAGTAGTTAAAGTAATTGTTAACCACAAGCTTGCCAATTTAAAGCTTTTGGTTAGCAGCTGCTCTTTCGGATAAAGAAGTAATCTACTTGTGTAAACATTTTCAGCTTTAGAAACCTATGCATGTTGTCTACTCTGTTTCACACAACTGTAATGAGTATGAATTGATTCCATAGCATTAAATTGGCTTAAAATCTGTGAGTACTGAAGAGCAATTATGTCAGTCTGGAGACTAAGGTGCACCTGATACAGTCTTTGCAATTACTTGCTATGTATTAGAGATCTGGACAATGACTAGGGATGATAGAAGGATAATTAATGCTTTTGAGCTGTGGTTTTGGAGAAGAGTATTGAATATAGTATGGACTGCTAAGAGAACCAACAAGTTTGTCCTGGAGAGGGCTAAAGCAGGCTGCTCCTTGAAGGCAAGGACTCTGAAACTTCGTCTGATGTACTTTGGACATGTTGCAAGGAAGGACCAGTCATTGGAGAGGACATCATGCTTGGGAAGGTGGAGGGGCAGCACAAGAGAGGAAGACTTTCAATGAGATGAATTGATTCAGTGACTGGGGTAGAGGGTAGGTGTGTTAGAGCCAATAAGATTGGTATAGGATAGAGCAGGGTTTAGGGCTGTCGTACATAGGGTCGGCATGAGTCACGGGTGACTTGATGGTACATAAAAGCAAAAACAGCAGTAGCATACAGTAGGAAATTCTGGTAGCTGATTATTCATTTTGATTTGATTAATATTCAGTTGTGGCTGGAAGACTCTTGCTTAAACCAATCAAGACCCAGTGGGTGGGCCTTTGTGATTAAAGTCAGTTACGCCCTCAGACCTGTGGCCCTTGGGCCTGGTGCAAAGACTGAGTTGCTATTAGAGATGCAAACTATTGTTTTGGGGGAGAAAATTGTTCAAATTTGTACATTGCTTACCTTTCAGTTTGCGGTACTGAGATAATTTGTGGGTTGCTGTGATACTGAAAGCTATGCCACTGGTGTGTCAAATGCCACAAGGGTTACCCATGGTGGACAGGTTTTAGTAGAACTCCCAGGTTAAGACAGAATAAGCAGAAGGATTGGCCACCCACTTCTTGAAAAGCAGTCCTCTGAAAACCCTGTGAACCTGGTGACTGCTGCAATGAATGCTAATGTGTCAGGAAGGGTGAAGATGGCACAGGAAAGGGCGGGGTTCAGATCCACCATTCATAATGATGCTATGAGTCAATCTCAAATCGACAGCACCTAACAATGACAATATAAAAGAGTTGCTCTGCCAACCCAGCTCACCAGCTGCTTCACAGGAGATGAATAATCTTCTACTATGCCATTTATTGCCTCTGAAAGCCCACTGGAGGGTCATCCATGAGCTGTTTTCCACTGGAGGGGTTTCAACTAGAGGATATATAATAACAGTAATAACAGCCAAAGCATATGTTACAAGACTGATACAAAACAGCAACATGTCACTGTATTTCTTACATAAAGTATGTTTCTGTACTTATACAAATGAGTGACTTAATTAAGGATCTTGAGGTAGGGAGATTATGCTACATTATCCATATGGACCCAATAGACTTATAACAGTCTTTCTAAGACATAGATAGCAGAGGAGTTGTGACGATGGAAGCAGAAGTCAGACTCATATATTCATGAACCAAGGAATTAGGATCACCTTGAAGCTAAAATGTGTCCTGCTAGTGCAGGTATTAAACACTCAGCAGCAAACAGAAAGGTTGGTGACTTGAATTCATCTAGTGAATCTTTGAGAAGTCATTGCAGTCTGTTTCCACTAAGGTTCAAACATATGTCATTGGTGTGGACTTGCTTCCAATGAATATAGACTATAGAGGAAACCCATAACTCTATTTGAAAGCACATTGTCACAATATTCTCCCATAGACCAACTGGTGGATTTGAACTAGTGGCTTTTAGGTTGGCAGATTAATGCTTTTACCAATCAATCACCAGGGCTACCTCACAAAAATATTGATAGCCTGAGAATTTCTGTTCTCTTACGTGAGATCAATACACTTTTCAGTTGACACGACGGCATCCAAAAACTCAGAAGCTAGAAAGACAGTTCATTTAGAGTCTTTGAAAGGAATGTAGTTCTGTAGACCCAACTAAGAATTCTGTCTTTTAAAAATTAATGTGTTAAGTTTTTGTAAGACACCATGTTAAAACACCAATAGGAAACTAGTACATCACAAAAGCACGATCTGATATTTGATAATGTCAGAAGCGTGATAAAATTTTCAAATGAACATGAAATCATGTTAAACTTAGAAATTAAACTTTCATGTCTGTTCAGTTTTCCACAGAATGAACTACAAATACTTCATCAAGAGAAAACAGAAACTGCTCATGTGTTATTTGGGTAGGTGATAAACTCCACTCTATTTACCTTGATAATGATAGCTACATATCATCTGGATGCTTTCATTAAATGCTTATAACCATCTTTATAATGTTCATTTGACTGAGATTATTTTCTGAACACTATAGATCTCTGAATAAGCTGTGATGCCATCATAAAAAGTGTTTCTCTTGAAACAACTTACTGTTTTATGTCTTATGCTAGCTCAGTTTAACTTGTTTGAAAGTAGAAGTAAGAAAACTTTTGGGTGAATGTTAGCATTTTACTATATAGCGTCATACATTTTCTGCCACAAATAATACTTTTACCCCTGTAGAAATTATATTGATCTTTCAAAAGAAATCCACCCTTTTAACTTGGTTAAGCTTTGTGCAGTGGATTTTGGAATTGTTTTTATGGATATGGTTACTACTGAATTGTTTCTAAGGACCTAGAATTGATCTGGGTGTTGAAAAGAGCATAAGTGTGCTATGCATAATCCACTAAAGGCACTCACTTTTCTATGAAAATGGAAAGAATACAAAAGCCTATAAATATAATGGATATTGATTTTTGCAGGATCACACAAGAAGGAAAAAGATTATATTTTGAAGGGATCCATTCCCCAAACATTGTTGACTCTGTAGTCAAAGACACTGATTTACAACTAAAAAATCAGCATAAAATATTGTTTCTGATGCAAAGATTATCATTGACCTCAAATAAATTTATAAAATTTGTCATTAGGAACTTTACAGAAATTGTTCCTTTGTCTCACATGAAAGAAAATGGTCAGCAGGATTTGCTAGATTATTCAACTTCTGCCATTACATCATTTACCAAGGAGATCACCCTTGGGTAATTAACACTGGGAAGATTCCACAAACCTCTCTGTAAGGATAGTGGTCAGAAACATGAGATTTATTTGTACACAAATTCTATCTCCCTTCCTCATTACCTGTGGAACTTTAAACAACCAAAGTTATTCTTTCTCAATTTCAATTCCCTGTTTTAAACAAGCAGGCTAACAGCTTGTTTAGGTTTCAGGATTCCCTCTTGATTGCTTCCATCTGAAAGTTGGACAATGGGCAGAGTTGAGAGAAAGAGAATTAATGCCTTTGAATTATGGTGTTGGCAAAGATTACTGAATATCCCTGGGGCAGTCAAAATAACAAATAACTATGTCTTGAAGGAAATGCAACCAAGGAGGTCCTTAGAAGCAAGGATGGTGGAGCTTTGTCACACATCCTTGGGCATGTTGTTAGGAGGAATCAGTCCTAAGAAAAAGACATCTTAATGGAAAAGTAGAGGGTCAGAGAAATAGAGGAGGACCTTTACCAAGATGTAGTGACAGAGTGACTTTAACAATGGACACAAACATATCAAAGACTGTGAATATCGTGCACAATGGAGAAAGGATAAGATCTGTTGTTCATAAGGTCACTAGGAGTCATAGTCAACACAATGGCAGTTAACAAGAACAAGATAGTTTATAATTTTAACCCTTATATCTGAGATTGCAATCCCATTTGAGAATATATTTTCTCAATTAAAAACACAATGTTTATATAAGGTGTGGTTTTTTTCCATAAAAAAAAAACCCACAAAAACAGACTCAGACTTCCATGTTCTTATTCTTTGATAAAATAAATTTGTTTGTTAAGCCACCCATTTCTGCTTTGTGATTGCCCATTTCCCCCCCATGGAACAGCTGGTAGACTTGGACCACTGCCTTCAGGTTGCCAGCTAAATTCATTGCCATAGAGTCAGAAGAGAGTCATAGCGGACCTTCTACAGGGTTTCTGGGGCTATAAATTGTGTGAGAGGAGACTGACCTTCTTTTTCCCTAGAAGCCCTTGGTAGATTTGAACTGCCAGTCAGAGCATGGCCTTCAGGCTAGCAGTATACCTCCCAGTGTTATATACATAAATAAAACTATATATATATCTCACTGTGTATATACATCTCACTATATGTAATGATATATAGTGTTATATATATAGTGTTTTATAAATAT
>NW_006399753.1:29671446-29677954 GCF_000299155.1 Elephantulus edwardii | reverse complement strand
ATTCTGACTCGACAGTACACAACAACAGCAACAACAACAACAAATCATGTGGGATGAAATTGTCCATCTTTTTCCTGTGGAACAGCTGATAGATTCAAACCTCATGTCTTTGAGATTGCAGCTCGGCTTCTTACCACTATGTGACCAGACTCATAGTGGTCCATTTGAACCCTATCCTATCCTAAACTATCTGAATAATTTCTGACAGACTTGAGCCCATTGCATAAGTCACTATGTCAATCCATCTGGTTGAATATGTTCTTCTCTTTTTCCAGCTACCCATCTTTCTAATCATGGTGTCCCCCTCAAAGAATAGCCCTTTTTAGTAACATGCCCAAAGAATGTGAGATGATGCTTTGGTATCTTCTCCTCCGAGGAGCACTCTGAGCAGTCCAATCTCAAAAACATATCTGTTTGTTCTTTTGGCAATCCATGGAATATTCAGTACTCTTCTCTGTCACTACAGCTCTAAGGCAATTTATCTGTCATCCTTATTCATTGTCCAACTCTCATATGCATAGCAAGTGATTAAAAAGACCATGGCCTGAATCAGGTACACCAGTCTTCAAGTCGTTATCATTGTTTTGTAAGAATTTGGAGAGGTCCCTGACTGTAGAATTTCCCAATGCAATATGTCTCCTGATCTCTTGACTGCTCATATCAACAGTGTGGATTGTAAATCCAAATACGATGAAGTTGTTGACAATTTCAATCTTTTCTTCATTTATCATGATGTTTCTTATTGGTCCAGTGGTGAGAATTTTCATTATCTTGATGGTGAGATTTAACCCATATTGAAAACCAAATGTTTGATCTTCTGTAGCGAGCCCTTCAAGTCCTCCTCACTTTCAGCATGCAAAGTTGTGTCATCTGTATAAAGTAGGTTGTTGATGAGTCTTCCTCTGGTCCCGATGTGCGCACTCTCTCTCTCTCTCCATATGTATCCATCCAGTATTCAGTACACATATTTGTGGTTGTTTTCTTTATCCAGATTTAGCTGAAAATGTCCATGTTAATCAAAAGCACAGTCTGGCTATCATGTGGTATATGTTTATTATTGCAGTAGGATTCAGTCTTTGAAGGATTTTGTGGAACTAGATTAAGGTAGCTATTAATCTAATTGAAGTCATGAGGCCCTTTTCATCATATAATACTTACTTCCTCTTTTGAACTCATTGAAACTACAAGGTGAAAGACACTGTAATTCTTGTGAGGCCACCAAATGATAAAGTAAAAATACCTGTTAATTCTGCACCTACTTGAAAAATACATAACTCATAAGAGCTCTAATAATGAATTACTCTAGTGTGTTTACACATTATATTAACAAGTGCAGGAAAGAATGTTATAAAAGTGTCTCAGAGAACTAATGTTAATTTTTATTTTCTTGCTACATGTCTTAATTGTCAAATTTTGCTATAACGGAAATCTCCAAATGAGTGGCTTTAACCAAAAGAATTTTATTTTCTCATCACTTATGAAATGAGAAATCTTATTCAAGATGCCATCTCTACAGGGAAGTTTCTTCCTTCTGTGAGTTTTGGAGGAAACTCTTTTGTCTTTATTGAATGCCTGCCATCTCTTTCTCTATCTCAGACACTTTTCAATCACTTTATAATCTAGAGATTCACTCAAGACACATTTACTTATCCCTCATTAATATAACAAAAATAATTCCTACTTAAATGGGAGGATAACTACAGGCCTAAAGGTTAAGATTTACAGGCTGTATTTTTTAGAATATACAATTCAATTTGTAATGATATACTCCCCCCCCCCCCAAGAAACATGTATTTGTATATGAGAAGAAATGAGGTGTAATGAATTATGGGATATTGTTATTTGCAACTAACTTTCTGCCTGGAGTCAATTTGACTTCTGACCAGTTGCCATTTTCCAAATGTTCTAGTTGTATGAAGAAATTTTCTGATGCAATTTATTTCCTTAAGGAGGCTAAAAGTAAAAAATAGCAATTTGAAAATAAATATGCATGTTTTAGGGCATTTCAATGATAAAATCCCAAATGAGGGTTAACTGTCCTGGAGAATAAACTTCTATTATAGTATATATTAATCACAGAGCTTTAGGAAAGCCTCACAGGACCAATGGAGTTAGTCAGCACCATAAAAGTATAGATTTGAGCATCTTGGAATCAATGTGAGATTATCTCTCAGGAAAACAGATCTACTTTAAATAATAGAAGCTATCTTCTCTCTGAAGAATAATTGTTAGAACTCCTGGAAACAGGGAGGATTCCCTTTAGGAGTTTCATGCATTGTCAGTTAAGGCTGAGATAATCAGAACTATTTTGAAGAGTCCTGGAAGGAGAAACTGGGGAGACTTAGTGGAACAATTGTTGAGCCCCAGTGTCAAAATGATGATCAGTTGCTAACTGAAAGGTGATCAGGTTGAACCCACCAAAAGTTCCACAGGAGAGGGAAGCCACAGTCTATTCCTGATTACAGCCTTGGAAATGTTACAAGATAGTTTTACTCTCTCCTGTAAGATGTCTGTGAGACAGAAATGCTTTGACTGAAGGTCACCCAACAATAAAAGAACAAATTCTTCTACTCACAGAGAAGTGTGATGGAAGCAAATATAGCTCTTTATTAAAAATCTAACTTGAGATATGTGTGCTGGGTATGCATAAGAACCATTTTAAAAGTTTGTCATATAGTAAGGCTGAAGAATACCATTTGCCATCTGGATCTAACCTCTAGGCCCAAGCCTACAAGGGTCCAAAACCTTCCTATGATCTACCCAAGGAGATATGGCTAAGTTTCCAAGTTAAAAATGATAGCTTATTACTTAGCCATCAGTAATATTTGCCCAAACTTGTTCTATCTTACCACTAGTTCTCCTCACTAATCTCCAAGAAAAGTCACTGTACTCTAGAATACACTTGTTATAACAGGAGTCACTGTACTCTAGCATCTTTGGGTTCCATGAAATCGAAAAGATCTTTAGAAAACCTTTAGGCAGAAATTGATTCAGAATGATGCTATTCTTGGCTAGTCAGTAGATAGCTTGAGTAAATTATCTGAAAACCAGCATTTTGTGCTGTATACTATTTAAGATTTTAGAGGATGTTCAAGTACAAAAGAGTAGGTCTTAATGACTTATGGTGTAAGAAAGAAGAAAGACTAGAAAAAAATTTTAAATCACAAATAACAGAAAGAAGAAGAACTCTATGATAAAATAGAATGTTTTCTAGAATCCCAAAGAGTGAAACACAATAGGTATTCAATAACCTTTTATCTAAGATAAACTGGAGGTCCTCAGTTTTGAGCCCCTTCCATAACCCTGTATTTTTCAACTCAACTCAGTTCAATTCAACTCAGGTCAGTTGAACTCAAGTTAACTCATTAAATAGTTACTAAGGAGCTATATTAGTGTAATCCTAAGAGAGTTGTACCGCTAATCCTAAGGTGACACTTCTATGGTAGTTCTTTAACATGAGCAGTCTCCTCCCATGACATTTTAAATCTCCTGAAATGCTATAGAGGGGTCACTTAGTAGTCAGTTCCAACTCAACCTTAAAGAGTTAAGTTGAATGATTTATAATCTGAAGAATTTCTTCGTGTGTCTGTTGGTCACTCAAATATCTTTTTTAAGTGAAATGTCTGTTGACATCAGCAAATTTTAAAACTGAATTGTTTGCCATAGAAGTGTTGATACTGTCTATGTATTTTAGTGATCAATCATGTTGGATATTAAATTGCCAATATTTTTTACCCGTCTGCTCAATTCTCTTAGAAAAGTCTTTTAATGTGCATAAATATTTAATTTTGAAGTTTGCAGTTATCAGCTTATTTTCAGATATGATTTTTATTTAGATTTGAGAGTGTTTATGCCATATAGAGGGCTCCTAAGTTTGTTCTTATTTTTCCTTTGATTATCATTGTGGTTTTAGTTGTTACACTTACATCTTTGATCGATTTTTAGACACAGTATAAAATGGATCTAGTTTAATTTTTTATGCAAATAGATATCCATTTTTGTTAGAACTATTTGTTAAAGATACTCCCTTTACTCGATTTAGTAGAATTTGTCCCATTTTCAGCATCAAGAAGACATAACACTGGTCCCTATCTATGTATCAAATGATAGACCTGCACAATACATAAAACAATGGTTGAAAGATTTGGAGAAAGAAATAGATAGTGCCACAATAGTAATAGGAGACTTTAACACACTAATCTCAACAAAGGACATGCAAATTTGAAAGAAACTCAACAAAGATGCAAAAAACTAAACTATACAATTAGCTGACTCAACCTCATAGACACATTCTGGGTATTTCACTCAATTAAAACTCAGTTTCCTTTCTCCTCAAGTGGGCATTGTACATTTTCCAGAATTGCTCATATATTAGGACATAAATAAGCCTCAAAAATTCAAGAACATTGAAATAATTCAAAGTATCTTTTCAGACTACAATCCATAAAACTAGAATTTGATGATAAATGGATACAAGATTTAAAAAAAATCACCCACATAGACGCTAAACAACATCCTGTCTGAGAACTATTGGATTATAAAAGAAATAAATATTGAAATAAAAACTTCTTCAAAACAAACAAAAATAAAAATATATCAAAACCTAAGGTGGTTCTTGAAGGCGGAGTGACATCCACTTCCATAATAGCTTGCCTCCAGAAACCCTATGAACCTGGAGAGAGGATGAAAGGCACCTAAGTGTAGAGGACTCTCCTTCATAGGGTCACTATGAGTCACCTGCAACTCGACTGGCACTTAATAACAACAACAACAACAAGGTAGTTCTCAGGAGGCAGTTCATAGCAGTAAACAAACACATAAAAAGAAGGAGGAAAAACTAATGACTTAGTACTTCCATCAAACAGAAACATAACAACAATCTAATCCCATGGGGGGTGAGGGGTGGTGGGGAATTATAAGAACAGGGCTGAAATCAAAGAGATAGAGAAGAGACAAATAAGTGAAACTGTCAACAAGACCACAGCTGGTTCTTTGGAAGGGTCAATAAAATGGACAAAGTATTGGTAAACTACACAAAAGAAAACAAAGAAAATACTGAAATAGAAAAAGAAATTAAAGAGGTGACATGATAGAAACAGCTGAGATTAAGTCTATAATAATGAAATATTATGGAAAACTATACTCAGGTAAATATGAAAATCTATAATAAATGGACATACTCCAAGAAACCCACAACCTTTACAGAGTGTCACAGATGTAAAATACTCAAGAAGAAATTGAGAAGGTTATCAAAAGACTCCTCCTTTAAAAAAGCCCTGGCCCAGATGGCATCTAGGGTGAATGCTACCAAGCACTCAGCGGAATTATCACCAATACTACTTTAAAATTATTTTAAGAAATATAAAAAGAAGAAACACTCCTGGAGTCATTCTATAAAGCAAACATAACCCTAATACTAAAACTAGACACATTACCAAAACAGCAACAACAAAAAAAATCCTTCTTTCATGAAAATAGATGCAAAAATCCCTAAATCAGTTCTGGCCAACAGAATCTGACAGTAAATATTTATAAAGTCATCATGACAAAGTGAAATCCATAATAAGAAAAAATAATCAATATAATTCATCACATTGACAAAGCAAAGAATGAGAGAGAACAACATGATCACTTTAGTTGATCCAGAAAAGGCATTTGACAAAATCCACCACTCTTTCCCGATTAAAATACACAACAAAATGGGAATAGAATTTCCCCAATATAATGAAATATATATGCAAAACCAAATGCTAACACTGTTTGCAATGGAGAAAAATAGAAGACATTCCTCTTGTGAACAGGGACCAGACAAGAATGACCATGATTATAACTCCTTCCAATATTATTGGAAGTACTTGCTAGGAAAACATGATAAGAGAAGGAAATAAGAGGTACTAAAATTGGCAAAGAGGTGGTAAACTTATCACCATATTTTTGTTATAGCTGAGTCTCCTATAACTAACAACAACGTTAGACAGATCTTGGCTGAAAGCAGGGAGTACCAGTAGAATGTCTATCTGTGTTTAATTGAATATGCAAAGGCATTTGATTGTGTGGACCACAAAAAACTGGGTAACTCTGAGAAGAAGGGGAATCCCAGAACACTTGATCGTGCTTTTGTGAAACCTGTACTTGGACTGGGAGGCAGGTGTCAGAATAGAGCAAAGAAACGCTGCATAGTTCAAAATTGGGAAGGGTGTACACCATGTTTGTGTCCTATCTCCATATCTTTACAATCTATATGCAGAACAGATTATAACGGGAGGCTGGGCTCTATGAGGAGAAATGTGGCATTAGGATTGGAGGAAGACTCATCAGCAATTTGCGTTATGCAGATGATACATCCCTGCTTGCTGAAACTGAGGAGGACCTGAAGCACTTGATAAAGATCAAGGAGTGCAGCCTTACATATGGATTGAAGCTCAATATCAATAAAATAAAGATTCTTGCTGATTTGCCGCATCATGATAGATGATGAAGAGACTGACATTGTTAACAGCTTTAGTTT
>NW_006399753.1:29669179-29670581 GCF_000299155.1 Elephantulus edwardii | reverse complement strand
AGCAGCTGGTGGATTCAAACCATGTGGATTGCAGCACAGCTTCTTGCCACTAGGCCACTAGAACTCCTTAGGAGATTCTGTGGCACCAGGTATATCATTGCTAATGCCAGATGAATTCTGGCTGAAAACAAAGAATACAAAAAAAAGAATGTCTATTGGTGATTTCTTTACTATGCTATTTGTTTCCACATTTGACTGCACGGATAACAACAAATTATACTTAACAATGGGGAGAATGAGAAGCTCAGAACACTTAATTGTGCTCATGCAAAACTATACCTATACCAAGAGGTTGTTTAGCTAACAGAGCAAGGGAAAAGTACATGGTCAAAATTAAGAAAGTTGTGCATCAAGGTTATATCTTTCTCCTTACCTGTTCTATCTGTAAGCTGGCAAATTATTTAACAAGCTGGACTCTATGAAGAAGAATGTGGCATCAAGATTGGAGGCAAACTTGTCAGGAGGCAAACTTGTCAATAATTTTCACTAAGCATATGACTAAAGCTAGCTTGCTGAAAGTAAATAAGATTGAAGTGTTTGATGCATAAGATTGCAACTTTGTATCTCAATGTCAAGAAAACAAACATTCACACCACCAGAGCAGCAGACTACATCATGATAGATGGAGAAACTAATGAAACTGGTAACAATTTCATTTTATCTTGGTCCACATCAGGGCACTTGTTACCAGAAATCAGAATAATAGATGTATTATACTGACAAAGTCTGCAATCAGGAACTTCTCTAAATTATTGACCAAAATTATGTCAGTTTAAGGTCTAAGGTGCACCTGATTCAGGCCATGGCATTTTAATTACTTGCTATGCATCTGAAATTTGGACAATGAATAAAGATGACTGAAGAGTTGATGCTTTTAACAGTAGTGTTGGATAAAAGTACTGAATGGCCCATGGACTGCCAAAACATGCAATTATGTCTTGCAGAAGGTGTATACAGAGTACTTCTTAGAGGCAAAGATGATAAACCTTTATCTTTTATACTTTGGATATGTTGCTAGGAGAGGCTATTCCCTGGAGAGGGACATCATGCTTAGGAAGGTGGAGGGATGAGGAAAGACAGGAAGATTGTCAGTTAGGTGTGTTGGCATGGTGACTGCAGTAATGGACTCCAGTGTGTCTGATATTGTGAGGATGGCACAGGATTGGACAAGGTTCAGATCAATTGTTCATAGGATCACTATGACTTGTACTTGTTTCAACAACATCTAAAAACAAAAGATACAAGAGTTCTTTATAAGAACACCACAACAAGATAAAGTTAAACAACCCAATTGAAAAATGGGCACAGGATATGAACAGACACTTCACCAAAGAAGACATTCAGATGGCCAACAGGCACATGAAGAAATGTTCAAAATCCCTAGCTCTAAGAGAGATGCAAA
>NW_006399753.1:29660452-29667954 GCF_000299155.1 Elephantulus edwardii | reverse complement strand
GGAATTCCACATTCAAGAAGCATAGAGAACACCAAATAGACTAGACCCAAAAAGAAAAGCATCAAGATGTATAATAGTCAAATTCTCCAAATTAAAAGATAAGGATAGAATTTTAAAAGCAGCACAAGAAAAACAGAGTTAAGTATAAAGGGGAAGCAGTTAGATTAAGTTCTGATTTCTCAGCAGAAATCATGTGAGCTAGAAAGCAATGGGATGTCATATATAGAAAGATGAAAGATAACAATTGCCAGCCAAAGATCCTATATCCAGCAAAGTTCTCCATCAAATATATAGGGGAAATTAAAAATCTTTGCAGAAAAGAAAGATTTTCAGGAATTGGTGAAAACAAGATCAAAACTACAAGAGATTTTAAGTGAAATCCTGTACACGTGATGCCAAAGGAAATTGCATGGGCCATAGCAACCAGAAACAACAGAAAAAGAACATGGCAAAATTGCCAAAATAAAACCTGGCCTAACAATAATCACACTTAATGTGAATGGACTAAATGCACCAACATAGAGAAAAAGAGTAATAGAATGGATAAAAAACAAAAGCCTATCAATATGTTGCCTATAAGAGAGCCATCTAAAAAAGGAAGAGAAAGGCAAATTCAAAATCAAAGGTTGGAAAAAAAATATACCAAGCAATGGCAACCTCAAAAAAATAGGAGTGGCAATACTAATCTCTGATAAATAGATTTCACAATCAAAACCATCATCAAAGATAAGGAAGGGCATTGCATACTAATTAAAGGCATAATAGATCAAGAAGACATAATGTTGGTCAACATTTATGCACCAAATGATAGACCTGTAAAATATATAAAACAATGGTTAACAGAACTAAAGAGAGAAACAGCACTACAATAGTGGTAGGCAATTTTAAAACACCTCTCTCACCAAAGGATAAGTCAACTCAAAAGAGACTCAACAAAGATGCAACAAAATCTAAACTATATAAACAGCCAACTTGACCTTGTGGATGTATTCAGAGTACTGCATCCAACTAAAACTTAGTT
The DNA here is from genome assembly GCF_000299155.1 of Elephantulus edwardii. Classification (NCBI taxonomy): domain Eukaryota; kingdom Metazoa; phylum Chordata; class Mammalia; order Macroscelidea; family Macroscelididae; genus Elephantulus; species Elephantulus edwardii. Next base: position 29,666,933 of record NW_006399753.1, on the reverse strand, counting down.
AACTTTCTTCTCAAGTACAAATGGTACATTCTCCAGAATCTAGCATATATTAGGACACAAATATAGCCTCATTAAATTAAAAAACATTGAAATAATAAAAAGTATTTTCTCAAACCACAATGCCAAAAAACAAGAAATTAACTACAGGAGAGTAAAGCTTACAAAACCAATTATGTGTAAACCAAATACGATCTACAAGAATATGATTGGATTCTAAAAGAAATAAAGAATGAATTTTTTTAAAAAGTTCCTTGAAACAAATGATAATGAAAATACAACTTACCAAAACATCCGGACATGGCTAAGGCTGTCCTCAGGGAGCAGTTCATAGCAATAGGCACACACAAAAGAAAAAAGAAGGAGAAGAAGAATCAATGATCTAACTCAACACCTTCAGCAAATAAAAAAAGATCAACAGACTAATCCTACAAACTCTAGAAGAAAAGAAATTATAAGAACAAGATATGAAACCAATGATATACAAAACAGAAAAACAGCTGAAACCATCAATAAGAGCAGGAACTGGTTTTTTTGAAAGGGTCAATAAAATTGATAAACCACAGGGAAATTTAACAAAAGGGGGGGAAAAAGACAATACACAGATAACTCTATAAAGAAATGACAGAGGTGACATCACAAAAGAACCAGAGGAAATGAGATCAATAATATCAGAATATTATGAAAAGCTATACTTTGATAAATTTGAAAACCTAGAGGAAATGAACAAATTCCTTTAAACATATCCCCTACACAAATTTACAAGGACAGATATAGAACACTTGAACAGACCCATCACAAGAGAAGAAATTGAAAAGGTCATAAAAAGACTTCCTCATGAGAAAATCCTGGACCAGATGGCTTCTTCACAGCTTAATTCTACTAAACATTCAGAAGGATTTGGTACCAATTCTACTCAAATTATTTCAAAAAATTGAAAAAGAAGGAACACTTCCAGAGTCATCCTATGAATCAAGCATAACCCTAATAAAAAAACCAGGCAAAGATATTACCAAGAAAGAAAACTACAGACCAATATTTCTCATGAATATAGATGCAAAAAAAAAATCCTTAACAATATCCTAGCCAATAGAATACAAAAGCAAATAAAAAAAAAACTCACCATGATCAAGTGGGATTCATAACAGGTATGCAAGGATGGTTAGCATAAGAAAAACAATCGAAGTTACTCACTATATTAACAAAGTAAATAACAAGAACCATATGATCTTAGCAATTGATGCTGAAGAGGCATTTGACAAAATAGCAAAATTGGAATAGAAAGAAATTTCCTCAGCATAGTGAAAAGTATATATGCAAAACAAAGTGCCAACATTATTCTCAATGGAGAAAGACTAAAAGCATTTTCCTTGTGAACAGGGACCAGACAAGGATGCTCACTATCACCACTTCTATTCAATATTGTATTGAAAGTGCTTGCAAGGGAAATACAACTAAAGAAGGAAATAAAAGGCATCCAGATTGGCAGAGAGATGATTAAACTGTTGCAATATGCAGATGATATGATAGTGTACACAGAAAACTCCAAAGATTCAACAAAAGCACTATTGGAGTTAGGAAGCCAGATTAGTAGAGTGGCAGGATAAAAGATCAATACCCAAAAATCAATAGGATTCCTCTACAGTAATAAAGTAAAGTCAGAGAAGGAAATAAAGAAAGCAATACCATTTATAATAGCCAATGACAAATAAAGGTAGTTGGGAGTGAACCTAACTAACTAGAGATACAAAAGACCTACACACACCCACACACACCCACACACCCAAAAAAACCCCAAATAAACAACAAAACCAAAAACAAACAAACATAAAAAACCCAAAACACCAACCCTACTACAGAGCATTTCTGCAAGACAAATAAAAGACCTAAAGAAATGAAAAAATGTGCCCTGTTCATGGATAGGAAGACTCAAAATCGTGAAAATGCCAATCATACCAAAAGCAATATACAAGTTCATGCAATCCAAACACAGATACTAAATTCATTTTTCAAAGAAATTGACAGGAAAATTATAAAATTTATTTGGAGAGTCAAGAGACCCCAAGTAAGCAAAAAAGTTCTGAGAAACAAAAATGAGGTGTGAAGCATAGAACTCCCTGACATCAAAACCTACTACACAGCAATAGTAACCAAAACAACATGGTACTGGTACCTTGACAGGTACATAGACCAATGGAACAGAATTCAGAGCCCAGAAATAGATCCAGGTATCTACGGTCAACTGATATTTGACAAGGAAATCAAAGCTATCAAATGGGGAAATGACAACCTCTTTAATAAATGGTGCTGGCAAAACTGGACTTCCACCTGCAGAAAGTTGAAAAAGGATTCACATTTCACACAATGCACAAAAATCAACTCAAGGTGGATCAGAGACCTGGGAGTAAAGCCTCAAACAATAAAGTTATAGGAGACAAACTGGGATCAAGCTTAGAAGCAGTAGTCCAAGGCATAAAGAGACTGCCAATACAGCCAGAAATGCATAATCTGAAGAGGATAAAATTGATGAACAGGAATTTCTGAAGATTAAATCTATGTGTGCATCAAAAACTTTTCCCAACATGGTAAAAAGAAACCCTACTGACTGGGAACAAACATTTGGTAATACCATCTCAGACAAGAGTCTCATAACAAAATTTTACAGAATACTCCTGAGCCTCCACAAGAAAAAATCTGACAATACAGTTACAAAATGGACAAAAAACATGGAAAGAATTTTCAGTTGAAGATATTCGAATGGCAAACAGATACATGAAGAAATGCTCCAAATCACTGGCAATAACAGAGGTGCAGATCAACCAACTACAATGAGGTACCATCTCAATCCAGTAACAGTGGGGAAGTTTAACAGGGCAGCAAATAATAAATGTTGGAGAGGATGGGGTGAGAAAGGAACTCTTATACATTGTTGGTGGGATTGTCAAATGGTACAACCTTTCTAAGGCAGTTTTGTACTTCCTTAAAAAGCTGAAATAGAAATTTCATATGACCCAGCTATTTCACTGTTTGAAATAAACCCTGAGAAAATGAGAATTGAGGCACAAACTGAGATTTGTACACTAATGTTCAGCCCATCAGTCCAACCACAAAGGAATGGATTGAGAAATTATGGTACATTCACACAGTGGAATACTACGCAGCATGCAGGAGCAATGATTTTGTAAATCACTACCCATCTTGGGAGGGAATGGAGAGCATTATGCAGAGTGAACTAACTCAGTCTCATAAGGACAAATATTGTATAAAACCATTATTGTAGAATGAATATAAGGATCCAAGTGGGGTAGGGGAGAGTGGAAACAGAGGGATAAGGATGTGCAGCGGGGTGGGGGTGGGGGCATCATGGAGTTGTACAATTTGATCGTTCAAGGGATGAGGAAAATTGGAAAAATCTGTTCTCGAAAACAATGTATTAGAATTTTGTAAATAAATTAGTATATAAAAAAGTCACCAGATAAACCTTGGAGTTAAAGGTTTGCATGCCAGATAATGAAATGAAACGCTGACTTGTAACTACTCTGAAAAAAAGATTGCTGGACTAGTTTGAGGAAACTAGATGTTTTTTTGTGCTACCGAACTGAACCTAAACTTTCACTTGTTGACTCAGAAGCTCTCTGGACTAATTGAGGAATTATGTCTTGCTGTTATTCTGGATTGGGACTGCTAGACTAAACCTGAACTTGCATTGGGTTATATTTTTTTTCCTCACCCTCTTTTCCTCCACAATTTATTTCCCTAATAAACTCACTACTGGGAGTAATACCTGTAAATCAGTTTGCAATGAACACCGGACCCAATGATTCATTTAAACATGTGCAGAAGCATATGGAATGGCTTTTTTGACCATATAGCTATTTGTTTAGTACTATGGATATTCTTGAGAGGGACAATTACCCTTTTTTTATAAAGTGAGTAGAAGTAGATCAGCCACTCCCATGTTGCAACTACTCCTTTTACAGACAAATATCACACGAGACTTGATGTGACCAAACTTAAAAGCCCTGCTGTTTTTATGTTCCATTGAGTCACTTGTGACTCATAGGGATCTCATGCACAATAACTCTGAACCCTGTCCTATCCTTACCAATCTCACTGCCTCTGCCACACAATCTTTCTCTTCCAGGATCCTCTCTTGCCCTGTCCCTTTATTCTTCCATGCATTATATTCTTCAAGGACTAGTCCCTCTTGGCCACAAGTCCAATGTATGTGAGATGAAGCTTGGACCTTCAAAATCCTTGCCTTCAAGGAGCAACTTGGTTTTACCCTCTCTGGGACCGACCTGTTTGTTCTCTTGGCTGTACATGATATGTTCAATACTCTTCTCCAGCATCACAACTCAAAGAAATCAATCATCTTCTGTCATTTTTAGTCATTATCAAGTTCTCTGATGCAAAGCAAGCAATTACAAAAACCATGGCCTGGATCAAGCACACCTTTATCTTTAGGCTGACATTGCTGCTCTTTAGCACTTTGGAGAGGTTTTTACAGAACATTTTCCTAATGCAATTTGTCTTTTGATTTCCTGACTTCTAGAGCCAAGAGTGTTAATTGTGGAGTCAAATAAACTGAAATTGTTAACAACCTTAATCTCTTTCCCATCTATCAAGGTGCTCCCAATTGGCCATGAGGTGAGAATCTTTGTCTTCTTGCTGTTGAGTTTCAATCCATATTAAAGACCACAGTCCTTGACCTTCTGCAATAAACACTTGACGTCCTTGTCAGTTTCAGCATGTATTATTTGTATAACAAAAGTTGTTGATGAGTGTTCCTCTAATCCTGACTGCATATTCCAGGCTCCTGAACAATCTGTTTTGTACATAGATTGAAAAGATGTGGAGACAGGACATAGCCCTGACACATTCTTTTCCTAATCTTGAACCATGCAGTGTTTCCTTGTCCTGTTTTGACAACTGCTTCTTGATCCAGGTATAGGTTTTTCATGAGCAGAATCAGATGTTCTGAGACTCAAATTCTTATTTTTAGCCACAATTTCTTGTGGTCCACACAGACAAATGCTTTTACATAGTCAATGAGACACAGATAACTTTCTGTGGTACTCTCTGCTTTCAGCCAAGATCTATCTGGCATTTGCTTTGATGTCCCTAGTGCCACAGCCTCTTCTAAATCCAGCTTGTATTTCTGGTAGTTCTCTGTTGATGTACTGGACCAGTCATTTTAATATATAGCCATTAATTCACAACCAGGAAAGGATAATATAGACAAATGGGGCGTTCTAAAAATTAAGTTCTTGAGTACATTAAAAAATTTTTCAAATGAATGAATAGAAAATATACAGACTAGGGGAAAAACATTTGGCACTGTCACCTCAGACAAGGAATTTTACAGAATATTATAGGGCATCCATAATAAAAAGACTTATAATCCAATTACAAAATCGATGAAAGATGGAAAGACTTTTCACAAAGAAAGGCATGAGCATGGCCAACAAACACATGAAGAAAAGCTCAAAATTATTTACAATGAAAAAGATGTAAATAAAATCACAGTGATATACCAATCTGTAAATAGTGAGGATGTGGAGAGATTGAAACTTTCATGCACTGTTGGTGGGACTGTAAAATGGCACAACCTTCTCTGGAACGTAGTTTGGTGTTTCCTCAAAGCTGTACATAGAAATCTCATATAACCCAACTATTTCACTGCTATAAATACATTCCAAGGAAAATAGAACTGAGACATCAATGGAGTTATATACACCTATGTTCATAACAGGATTATTCAAAATAGCAAGGAAGTGGGAACAGCCCAAACATTCATGAAGAAATGAATGGATTCAGAAATTGTGGTACGCTCACACACTGGAATACTATGCACTACTAAGGAACTATGATTTACTAAAATTCTATGTAACAAGGGAGAGACTAGATAGCATTATGCTGAATAAATTTGGTCTCATAAGGACTAATACTGCATAAGAGCATTATTGTAAAAATATAAGGATAACTAGTGCATAAATATAAATGCATAAATATAAATGTTCAAAAAGGGAAGGGGAAATGAGGAAGGAAACTGAAAATAGGTAAGGATGGAAACTACTAGGATAATAGAGATTGCTGGGAAGATGGAGAGGGTGAAAGAATAGGAAAGATTCAATGGGGTATAATAATAGGTGTAGATCTATACTAAATAATTTTATAAAATAGCTATATAAATGATTGTATGAATATAATATAAATGAAAGAAATAGAATATAAAACACAAAGTACATGAATAAAACAAAATAAATATGAATTATTGTATGAAAATTATCCAAAAACATTTGGAACAATATGTCAACAGAGAACTGCCAGATGTGCAGGCTGGATTTAGAATAGGTCATGGTACTAGGGATATTATAGCTAATGTTAGATGGATTTTGGCAGGAAGCAGAGAGTATCAGAGGAATGTCTATCTGTGCTTCATTGACTATGCAAAGGCTTTTGACTGTGGATCACAACAAGC
>NW_006399753.1:29646118-29660297 GCF_000299155.1 Elephantulus edwardii | reverse complement strand
AGAACAGATCATCCGAGACGCTGGGCTGTAAAAGGAGGAATGTGGCATCAGAATTGGTGGAAGAATCAACAACTCTGCTTGCTGAAACAGGAAAACGTGAAGTGCTTACTGCAGAATGTCAAGGACTGCAGTCTCCTATACGGATTGAAGCTCAACATCAAGAAAACAAAGATCCTCACCACTGGGCCAATTGGCAGCATCAGTATGAATGGTGAAGAGATCGAAATAGTTAACAGCTTTAGTTTTCTTGGCCCCACAATCAACACTCTTGGTAACAACAGCCAGGAAATCAAGAGACAAATTGCATTGGGAAAGTTGGCTGTGAGGGACCTCTCAAGAGTACTTCAGCAATGACATCAGGTTGGAGACTAAGGAGTGCCTGATCCGGCTCTTGTCTTCACAATTATGTGCAACGCATCAGAGAGTTGGACAGTGAACACGGATTATAGAAAGAGAATTGATGTCTTTGAGCTGTGATGCTGGAGAAGAGTATTGAATATACCATGGACTGCTAGGAGAACAAACAGATTTGTCCTGGAGACAGTGAAGCCGGAATGCTCCTTGGAGTCAAGAATTCTGAAGCTTCTTCTGACATACTTTGGACATGTTGCAAGGAGGGACTGGTCCTTGGAGAGGGACATCATGTTTGGCAGAGTGGAGGGGCGGCGAAGGAGAGGAAGACCTTTGATGAGATGGATCAATTCTATGACTGGAGTGGTAGGAATGAGTGTGTTTGAGACGGCGAGGTTGGCACAGGATAGAACAGCATTTAGAGCTCTTGTACCTAGGGTCGCTATGAGTCGCAAGCGACTCGATGGCACATAACAACAACAACAACAATGAAAACCAAAATTAAAAAGCAACCAAACAAAAAAATACCAATATTGGGTATATATTTATCAGAGATCAATATTGTCACTCTTACTTTTTTGTGGTTGTCATTTGCTTGATATGTATTTCCTATGCTTTGAATTTTAGTCTATATTTTTCCTCATTTCTTTAATGTGTCTCTTGTAGGCAACATACTGATTGGCTTTTTTTTAAAAAAAAAATCCATTCTGTTAGTCTTTTTCTTTTGATTGATCCATTTAATTGGTTCCCATTAAGTGTGATAATTCCCAGGCCAGGTTTGATGACAGTATCATGATGAATGGAGAGGAGATTGACACTGTCAATAGCTTCATCTTGCTTGGATCCACAATTAACTTCCTGGGTACCAGCAGTCAGGAAATAAGAAGATACATTGCACTGAGAAAATCTGAAGTTAGTGACCTTTCCAAATTATTGAGGAGTAATGATATCAGTTTGAGAACTAAGGTGCATCTGATTCAGGCCACAGTCTTTCTGATCACTTGATATGCATCCAAGAACTGGGGCAATGAATAAGAATGACAGAAAAAGAATTGACATCTCTGAGCTATGGTGTTGGAGAAAAGCATGAAATATATCATGGACAGTCAAGAGTACAAACAGCTATGTCTTGAATAGGGTGCAACCAGAGTGTTTTTGGAGTCAAGAATGATGGGACTTCCCCTCTCATACTTTTGGGATGTTGCTAGGAGGGGCTATTGCTTGGAAAGGGACATCATGCTGGGAAGGGTGGAGGTTTGGCGAAGGAGAGGAAGAGACACCACCCGCCACACACACACACACACCCCACCACCCCCCATCCCCCTCCCACCCCACCAACCAGAAAGTTTGAGGAGGTGAGTTCTGCAATGGGCTCTTGTGTGTCAGGAAGTGTAAGGATGGTGCAGGATAGAACAGGGTTCAGATCTTTTATTCATAGGGTCATTTCGAGTTGTGCTTGACTCCACAGCACCTAACAACAACAACAAGAACAATGGTCTATAGACTTTCCTTTGATGTCTCTGTTAGGAAGATTTCCTTTAGAATTTCTTGTAGAGTTGGTCTTGTTTTCACAAATGCCATAAGATCCTGTTTTCCTGCAAATGACTTAATTTCTCCATTGTATTTAATGAACAGCTTTGCTAGGTACAGGATTCTGAGCTGGCAGTTGATGTCTTTCAATTTTCTATATATGTCATCACATTGTTTTCTTGTTTCCATAGTTTCTGCTGAGAAATCAGAACTTGATCTAATTGTTTCTCTTTTGTAGGTGACTTTGTTTTCCCTTTCTGCTTTTAGTATTCTTTATTTATCCTTGGTTTTAGTGGATTTGACTATGTTATGTCTTGAATGTTTTTCTTTAGGGGTCTAATCCGTTTGAGGTTCACTAAATTGCTTGAATGTGGATTTTCTCATTTTTTATAATACCCAGAAAGTTTTACCTGTTCTTTTTTGAAGAAGTTTTCTAGTTCTTCATTTTGGTCACTTGCTTGAATAATTTTGCATCAATTTTTTGCTTGACTTGTAATTACTTGTTTTCTCTGATGCACTTTTAGAGTTGTACTTACTTGTTATGTTTTCTGTCTATTTCATAAGTGGGAATGTGTTCCTGATGATGGAGGCAGAACCCAGTTTATGAGCTGTGTATATGTGACCTCTGACAGTGGAAGCAATAGTTCAAGTTTGTGTTTGATGAGAGCATTATCTGTCAGTCACATGGGCAGTGCAGGATTTGACTTGATCTGATTGTGCAGTGAGTGACTACTATATATGTGGGGTAGAACAATCTTCCTAGATTTTTGCATCTAATTATCCAGTTCATGCTCAAAACAAATTGAGGGGTCTGGATCCTGAAGTCTAATGTCTTCAGTCATCCTATACCTTTTCCTCAGTATGCACTCCCAACTCAAATGACTAGAATTCTCTCTTCACTCTGTGGAAAGTTGGACCACTAGAGTACTCACCTCAGTAATTTGAAAAAGGCCCTGACAGTAGGTTTGCCCAATGAGATAAAACTCCTGATGTCCTGACTTCTAGTACCAAGAGTGCTGATTGTAGATCCGAGTAAGATGAAACGATATACAATTTCAGTCTTTTCTCTATCTGTATGTTGTTGCTCATTGACCTAGTGTTGAGTATTTTTATCTTCTTGATGTTGAGATGCAATCCATATTGAAGGTTGTAGGCTTTGACCTTTTGCTGCAAATGTTTCAAGTCCTCCTTACTTTCAAAAAGCAAGGTTTTGCCATTTGCATACCACAAGCTATTGATTTGTCTCCCTTTGATCCTGATGTCACTTTCTTATTCATAAGATTCCACCTTCTCAAATGATCTTCCCAGCATACGGATGGAATAAAGATACAAAGATGATTCACATTTTTTCTGATTTTAAAATATGCAGAGTTCCCTTGTTCTGTTCAGAAAACAGTTTCCTTGTCCAGGTAGAATATTGTTTTGCTTTGTTTTTTCTTATGCACATAATTAAGTATTCTGGGAATTCTCATTCTTCTAGAGTGTTAACTTCGTTTGCTAACATATCTGGTTATGATCCCCACAATTACCTTTGTGTAGTCACAGATACTATTCTGGTACTCTGCTTTCAGCCAGAATCCATGTGACATATTACTGCATAATATGATGATCTTAGAATTTAATTGTAGTTATTAAATATCTTATCTTTTAGTGAAGAATAAGATTTTTTTTCTGAAGAGTTTTGGTTTATCTTGTTTGTTACATTTTCACTAAAGATTAACTTTGCAATTCTGAGGACAATAATGTTTAACAGTTGGAAATTGAATAAGGAAGACTGAGGAAGAATCAATGCCTTTGAATTGGGGTATTAGTGAGAATTTTTTTTCTTTTACTACCCTAGGGATATTGTAGCTGATGTTAGATGGATCTTAGCTGAAAGCAGGGAATACCAGAAGAATGTATATCTCTGTTTCATTGATTATACAGGAATCCCAGAACATTTAATCGTTCTAATGCGAAACCCATACTTGGACCAAGAGGCAGTTGTCAGAACAGAGCAGGGTAACACTGCATGGTTCAAAATTGTGAAAGGTGTACGTCAGGGATGTGTCCTATCTCCATACCTTTTCAACCTGTATGCAGAGCAGATTATCTGAGAGGCTGGCCTCTATGAGGAGAAGTGTGGCGTCAGGATTGGTGGAAGATCTATTAACAATCTGCGTTATGCAGATGAAACAACCCTGCTTGCTGAAACTGAGGAGGACCTCAAGCACTTACTGCAGAGGGTCAAGGACTGCAGCCTTCCAACAGATTCATCCTGGAGAGGGTTAAACCAGGGTAGTCCTTGGAGGTAAAAATTCTGGGGCTTTGTCTGACATATTTTGGACATGTTTTAAGGAGGGACAGGTCCTTGGAGAAGGACATCATGCTTGGAAGGGTGGAGGGACAGCGCAGGAAGGGAAGACCCTCTATGAAGTGGATTGATTCAGTGACTGGGGTAATCGGGATGGGTGTGTCAGAGGCAGTTTGATTGGCACAGGATAGAGCAGGGTTTAGGGCTGTTGTACATAGGGTCGCTATGAGTTGTAAGCGACTCGACGGCACATAACAACAACAGCAGCAACATCCTTCATTCATATTGTACTCCATACAATCATTCTCATTCATTATTTACTACAAAATCATTCATCATTAAACCATGTCAATCATTTCCCAGTCTTTCCAGATCCCTGCTGGATCTTTCCCATTTCCCTTACCCTCATCTCCAAACTGTGTGATCCTATGATTTCCCCTAGTGCCCAGCCTTCACACTTTATTCCTACTCTTCCTCTCTTAGATTTTCATACATGATTTTCTAGTTATCCCTCTTTTCTTACAATACTTATACTATGCAGTATTTATCATTATATAACTGAATTAGTTCACTTCGCATAATACCTTCCACTCTCTCTCAAGTTATATAGGAATTTTCTAAATCATTGCTCCTGAGTGTAGCATAATATTCCAATCAGTGAATGTACCACAATTTTTTAAACCATTCGATTGTGGTTGGAAGTTTGGGCTGTTTGATGGTGACTAATACTGCTATGAACATTGGTGTGCAAATCTACATTTGTCTCAGTTCTAATTTTCTAAGGGTATATTCCTAGGAGTGGCATAGCTAGGTCATATGGAATTTCTAGGTACAACTTTTTCAGAAAATGCTAAACTGCCTTCAAGAAAGGTTGTATCATTTTACAATCCCACCAACAATATGTAAGAGTTTCTATCTCTCCACATTCTCTCCAACATTTATTGCTTGCTGTCCTGTTAAACTTTGCTACTGCCACTGGGATGAGATGGTATCTCATTGTGATTTTGATTTGCTTCTCTCTTATTGCCAATGATTTTGAAAATTTCTTCATGTGTCTGTTGGCCATCCAAATGCAATCCTCTAAAATTTTTTTCCATGTCTCTTTCCTATTTTGTAATTGGGTTATCAGTCTTTTTCTTGTGGAAGCACTGTAGGATTCTGTTAACTTTTGTAAACTGGACTGCTACATGCAGAAAGTTGAAGCAGGATCCACACCTCTCACCATACTAAAATATCAACTCAAGATAGATCAGAGGTCTAGGCTTAAAGCCCAAAACCATAAACATCGTAAGAGACAAATTTGGATCAAGCTTAATAGATCTCACCTATGATATAAAGAGGCTGTAAAATATAGCCATAAATACATAACCAGAAGAAGATAAAATTTAGGAATGAGACATTTTAAAGATTAAATCTCTGTGTGTATCAAAAACTTTTTTCCAGTAGAGTGAAAAGAAAACCTACTGACTTAGAAAAAATATTTGGCAATAACATCTCGGACTAGTGAGGAATATTGAATACAGCATGAACTTCCAAAAGAACATACAGACCTTTTTAGAGGAAGTGAATCCCGAGTTCTCTTTAGAGGCAAGGATAGTGAAACTTCATCTCACATACTTTGGGCATGCTGTAAAGAGGAGCCACATCTTTTAAAAAAAGATGTCATGCTAGGAAAGGTAGTTGTGATGAGGTGCCAATGAGGTGATTTAACTCATTTTGACCCTATGTACAATAGATCTGAAGCTTTGCTTGATCTGAGTCATGGTATTTTTGATTATTTCCTATACATTTGAAAGTCACACAAGGAATAAGAATGATAGAAAAGGATAATTAGGATAATTATAGAATTGGAGGAAAAGTACTGAATCTCTCTTATACTGCCAAAAGAACGAACAGCTCTGTCTTGGAGGAAGGGCAACCAGGGTCCTCTTAGAGGTAAATACGGTGAAAGTTCATCTCACATACTTTGAAGGTATTGTCAGGAAGAGTCAGTCCCCAGAACAAGACATTATATTGGTAAAAGAAAAGGGTCAGTTAAAGAAAGTAAGACTCTTAATGAGATGGATTGACATGGTGAGTACAGTGGGTGCTAGCATGGCAGAGATCACAGATATGGCACAGGATGGGACAAGGCTCTAATCTGTTGTCATATGGCACTTAATAACAAAAAGAACTAATCTTTGTAAGATTGAGACTTTCTGGGGAAATGTTTAGCTCTTCTTGTGTTGTTTTTATTAACGGTAGTAGAAGTTCAGAGCCCAAGAGAAGTTCTAGTACTCAATAAAGTATGTTCTGAGAGTTAACTGGTTTTGAACAAAGGAGGAGGCAAAGAGGACGGCAAATTATAGAAAGGGGGAATAAAGTCTGTCACAGAGGGGAAGCATCCGTATTACAAATTAAGAGAGCAAACATTTGACTTGCCTGTCGAACTTCTCAGTTGGTTTTCTATGTTCAGATCAATAGCTTTTCTTGTCTCTCCACAAACACAGCTTCATCTGTATCATCACTGGGATGTTCACGCTGCTTCCTACTATTTGTCATCTTTAAACCTATTAAAGACAGCCAGGCTGACAAATCTGCTTAATTGTTTTGCTCTCTTTTTCTGGAAATACAAATGATTTTTGTACTTCGTGTGTTACTATCTAGAAGCATAAAGATATCTTAAAATTACCAAGGAAGCTTAGAGGAAGTGTAAAATATGTATTGACAGGGCACAGGAAAATTGGATTGCTGAACTGAATTTCATGTTTGGCTTGTGGTTTCAAAACAGAGCTTCCTGAAATCCTTAATCTTCTATTCGTTGATATGATACCTAGAATTTTTCATCTGATAATAGATAAAAGTTTTTATTCTTTGCTTCTTTTTGTAACCAATTTATTAAGACTTTACTTACTGACTTAGTTCTCTGGTTGCTATTTTCATTGTCTGAAGCAGCAAGCTTTCTGAAAAACAAATGCTTGTAGTACTCTACTTGATTCTGTGCTTTTCTGTATAAGTTCTAGGATCTTCTATTAAACAATGCCCCTGGTTTTTATAGCCACATGTACAGCCACCCAGTTTGAACAATACAATGTTATTTCTCATGTAAAGGACCAATCAAAGCACAGAGCAGGGAGAATAAAACTACGGATTGATTACAGATCAGCCTACAGAAATTACAGAGGATTTGAAAAAAGAAAGCAGTAAGGTAACCCTTCTTTTTTACTTCTACACTAAGACACCACACACACACACACTACACACATGCATATCTCTCCAAAATGTGTTTTTGCTTTCATTACTACAGTTTAAAGGAAATGCTGTGTCAGTGTTTTGATGCATCCAGGGACTGAATGTAAACAACATGGTACAACTCTAGAAGCTGCCATCATAAAATATTTTAAGAGGCAGAATAGAGTAAAATAAAATAAAAATGTCTTTTTATGTGATATCTCAGAGTAATTCAGGATTTATAGTACCTTAACCTTTAGAATCCAAAATATTAAGCTATGTTTCTTAGAGATAATAACTCGGTTGTCCCTCACTTATGTGTCTTAGATAAAAGACTACTGCCACAGAATCCATGAATGCTCAAATACCCTTGCGGGCCTTTAGTAGTAAATCTTATGGAATAGCTTATGGCCAATGTAATGGCCCACAGTAGCCTGCGAATATCATGAATTCTAATAATACTTACATCAGTAGAAACATGAAGTAATGTCTCCATTGTAATTAAATGATGTATTTAGAGCAGTGGACTAAATGGTCCCCTAGTGTGTTGGTGATATATTCTAATAGTCTTCTCTTTACAGCCCCACACAGTAATATTCATGCTTTATTCTGGAGGGCTTTGCTTCTGACTGAACATTTGAATTGCAACATTAAGTGGTAAAGTGGATTACAGTGAGACCCCATGAATATGGATCCTGATCAAGAAACTAAGTGCTTAAAAAAATAAAATGTTACTATTTAAATAGAGTGATTACAAAAACATTTTTATATGGAGGAATGTAGGCAGAGTTTCCCCACCCCCTCTTCTTTCTCCACATTGCAGAAGCCGAACATATTTGCCACAATTAAAAATTTAGTAGGGTGAAATATCAGAACTTAAATCACTGTAATTTCTACTGTGCTTATTGAATTTAATTTGGGCTGTTTGAGGTACAAATTAGTTTTGATAATAATTACATTATTCCATTTGAAAACATGTTCAGTTCAGAGAATATAGCCAACTATAGGTTTTACATGTAGGAAGAATATATCTGTTACCAGTGCTGGAAGGAAATTATCTTGCAGTTGATTAGTTAAAAGTGTCACATTTTGAATTTCCATTCTTTATTTTCCCCAGGAATCAGTCACTAAAGCAGTAGCTGGAGGCATTAAGAGCCTAGGGCACAGCTGAGGGCGTTTCAGTCTATCTAATCTAGTGGCGAAGAAGAAGTGAAAGAATAGTCTATCGTATTTAGTAATTGAATTAGGCACTGTGTCTGTATATAGCATATAATTATAAAGGCAAAAACTCCCACTTCATGCATTTATTTGATAATATTAAATGTAAGTGTGATACAACCTATTCTTCATTAAAGCTTTTGTTTCTTAGTGTGTTACAGCACATTTTCTGTGAACAAGGATAAATTTCCACTACCTTTTATAATTTACATGCATATTTATTCAATGAATGTCATTTTCTAATGAGAAAGCACTAACTACATGTACAGCTGCCTTTTCTACTTGACTGAGTTAACATTGATGTGTGAGTTTGCATAGTGTGTGGTGTGTGTGCGTGTATGTGTTATGTAGTTAAATGTGTATTTAAATATTTAGGACATTATGGCTTTAAATTTACTGAGTACTTGAAAAAGCACCATGAGTGTCACTGACATATATATAAGATGGTATTTGTTGCTCAGTTGTTTTACATTTAAAGATAATTTGACATGCTTTATTTACTAAATTTTCAGTGTATAGTAAATTGGTACCTGTGCCACAAATACAGGAGCTGGTAATTTGTGGTTTGTGGTAAATTTACATAATGGTTTTTTGTATTACTTTTAAAAGTGCATTTTCGTTTTGGTATCTAAGTTTTGCCAATACATGGAGAATGGTTCACTTAATTTTGTGGTAAACTTACCGCTCTAGAAGAAAAGAAAATAAAATGCACAGGAACATGGAGACATTGGTCAAATGCAGCACTCTAGCTAAATGAAGAGCTCTTTATTTGACCAGTTTAGACATGGCTTTGGTTGGCAAGCTAATTCTTTGAGCACCACCCTTGAAAATCATGCTAATGAGCCTCTTCACTTCATCAAGTAGGATTGTGGACCTTTTTGTCTGCATCATTAAGGCCCCAAATTGCCCCATTAGCAAGGCCTCAAATTGCCCCTCAGGGTCAATATTTAATGCAGGTGAGCTTAGGTTAACTACCCTCAGAACCCTCTGGACAACAAACAAAGTGGAGTACCTGTTACAGGAAATTCATGTCCTCCTCCAACTTTCCTTTGTAAAACACCAATTTTAATTTCTTGGCATTACATTTTAAATTTTTTTGGGGGGGAGGGGTAGAGATCACAGTTTGTTAATCTTATGTTTGTCCTGAAAGAATGAGTTGTGAAATGGAAGACTCTCCCTTTTGTATGCCATGAGCTTTAATTTGTAAATCCATATAATGGGGATAATTTTACTTTTTTCCAGAGACAATAACAAGGACAGAATGAATATTTAGCGATTCAAAGAAATGTTCTTGTGTAAGATTTTATCCACTTAATGGCTGTCTTTCTCCATTCTGAAGTTAACACACACAAAAAAAAGTCTAAGGAGAATCAGTGATGCTCAAAATAATTTACATAGTGAGTACAATTAAAATTAGAATATAATTAAGTGTGATTTACCACTGAGGATTTATGGGACTTGTGTGGTGTGGTTTTTATTATTTTTTTAATTTTATTTCCATTTTAGGTGTTTTAGAAGTAGACTGTTGCATGAATTTTTTTTAAAAAGTCATTAAAAATTTAAGTTGAGGAGGAAAGGCAAAATGATTACTCCCGTATCTCTATTGTCCATTTGGCTTTCAGAAAACTGGTTAATACTCAGTTGCTGCTAGTTATCTCTAGAGACTCTCAGTGTTTGGGGGCGGAGGGGGGGGGGCAATAGCGATTATCTCCCAGAGCATGCTCAGCAGAATCCTCTGGTGATGCCGGGACACAAAACCTTTCATATGTAGCAACTGAGAGATGAGAGTCATGGTTACAATTTTCAGCAAGTATGTGAAACAGAAGCCTTGAGACTATATTCCACATCTAAGTAGAGATAACGTTTCTGTCTCCTGTGTTAAGGTTAATTTCCATGCATTTAGGGCTCCTGAAATCTCATCACCTCTGTGGCCAGTACCTGCAAAGTCAGTTTTGCTACTGAATGGGGCCCCAATTAAGAAGTGCTTGCTGGTGTCCTTCCAGCAATATCTTGTGAGTTTGAACAATTTTAGTGAAATAAATGTAACAAGGAAAAATGAATTCTCTTTAGCTTCTATTCAGCCAAAATTAGCCTCCGTGGATTCTGGCTCACAAAAGCACCACGGGCCTCTGGCTGTGCTCTGTAGCTGTGAAATAGAATCAAGATTCCATTAGGCATCCCAAGCTGCCTCCTTCTCCAGGGCAGACAATAAAAATGACAACAGGGGATTGTCCCTCAGCTAGTCTAACAAGGGGGTGGGTTCTTTACTAAATGACTAGATGTCTGCTTAGCCGAGGGAAAAATTTAAAGGGGCTATGGGCCAAATTTCGTTCAATTCTTTGACTTAGATGTTTGTTTCTAAGGTCATCTACAGAGAGACCTTGAATTCTACCTCTGTTGGCACTTAGAAGCCATACTGTATCTTCCCCTCCTCTTTAAAGAATTTGTATGTTGAGACAGAAATAAGAGGCCTTGCATAATCCAGAGAGTGGCAGTATTATTCTGATAAGAGTATCAGAAGCTTTAGCAATTGTACAAAGATTATGGAGATTATATATATATAAAATTATTTCCGTTTTAGCCAACATCTCCTAATCTACACAAACTCTGGAGACAAAATTTATGCTTTCAAAATTGATCTTTTTTTAAAAAGAAAAAAACAAAAAAACCAACACACCAAAACAACAACAAATCACCCAAGTTGATAAATTGATGCAAAGGTAATTTTTTTTACTAGTTTTAATGAACATTTACAGAGATTTTGGATTTCCATTCATTGTTGCACTTTTTCTCTAGCTACCCCCCAACCCCAGCCCAGTTTGCTCTTCTCTTTGTAAAGCAAATGATAAACTTCGTTGGTATACAATCCCCCCCCCCCCCCCCGCATTCTGCCCCAATGCACTCCACTATGCAACTTTAATTCTGGATTCCTATGATAATCCTAAAACCCTATCATAGATCACTTTGAAATTGTTCTTTCCCTCATCTGTTTCAATTCAGTATACATAATCTAACCAGTTTTTCTCAGTCTTACCCCAACCCTGATGTCAATCCCATATTATTATATAAACATAAAAAGCATGGAACGTTTTGTTGTTAGCTTACTAATATTCTTGTGTGCCTTGGCAGTCCTCACAGAGCTAGATCTTGACCAGTCTTCTTTCTGTTGAAGATAAAATCTTCAGCTTGTCATACTAGTTGTTGTGTACAGTAGAGTTGGAACCGATCCATAGCAGACCCTCCAGAGGGTTTTCTGAGGCAGTTTAATCGCAAAGGAAAAGACTGCCCATTATTCTCCCACAGAACACCTGGTAGTCTCAAACCATGAGCCTTCAGGATTGCAGTGCAGGTTTTTTTGCCACTAGGCTAGAGGAGTACCCTATTAGTTCTAATCCTGCAAAACATCTTCTTGACATGAACTCTCAATTGATTCCTAGTATTGCTTGTTTGACATCTCCTCCACACCCAACATCGAAAGTGCAGAAGTTCAACATAATTTTCTTCTACTGTTCCAGGGTAAATGTAATATAACTTATTCAGACCTCACATAAATTTGATTTAATATTCTTTCTCTTTCAAACTGACCTAGTAAATACGTTTTGTTTTTCTCTTGACAGATTCCATATTATAAACTTTAATATAGCTTGTTAATAAGTATTAGAAAGTTAGACTAATCAACCAATCATAGTAATTATACAGAATGATATAGGGTTATAAATATATATGTCATGGTCATTTTTTCTTTGCTACAATCAAAGTAACTGTCTGGAAGCAATATCATATAATCTGTGGTGTCATTGCTAATGGGAGTGACAAGTAAATCACAGTATTTTCAGTATTGAATTGCTAATAGTTAGAGGTTGTGATATTCTATATATAAAGTCTTTAATAAATAATTATTTATGTGCTCACTTACCGGACATTGGTGAACTAAGGCATTTTTTTCAGCATAAGCGGCTTTCTATTCAAGAATTCTTTCTGTAAAGTCAACCATTGGTATTACAGTGTTATAAAATTGAATAAAAGATCTTTTTTAATATTTAACAGCATTTAAAAAGAAACTAAATGGCAATGAAAGTATTAAAATTTGAATGACAATTTACAATATATCATAATAAATTCTCAGGTTAAAAAATACAGTAAGAAGATTACCTTGATTTGAACAATGAATATGTGATTTGAGCCTAATGAATTAATAGTTAGAAAACTAAAGTTCCAAATTTGTCTTTACCATTTTTAACTTGTTCTATGACCTCAGGAAATATTCTTAAAACCTTTGAGACTCAATATTCTTCAAAATTTGTCAATTAATCGTTATACAGATTAGCATCTTATTATCAACCATTATACTAAATAAAGTTGTTATTGTTGTAAACTAATCAAATTTCTAAACCATTAACATCTGAACTTTCATAAGTGAAGTAAAGAGTAGGGTAAATGGCAATTTTAAAATATCATTATGTCAATATTGTTGTTAAGTGCCATCAAGTCTGAAATAATTCATAGCTAAACCTCCAGCAGGTTTTCAGAAGCTGTAAATCTCAGGAGAGGGGATTACCTATCTTTCTCCTACAGAGCAGAGACTGGATTTGAACCATGTACCTTTGAGTTGGCAGAACATTTCTTTACCCAATAGGCCACCAAATCAACTTCTGGTATTTGGTATATAAGGGTCGTTATTGTTATTATTACTTACAGCTAGAAAAATCTACTCAAAGGCTGAAACATGAAAATAAAATATTTTTGTAATATAAACAGTTTTTAAATTTGTTACATTAGTAATTTTCACAACAAAATAGCTTTGTGATATGTTGTTGTTGTTGTCATTGTAGATTGCCTTTTTTTGTTGAGCACGACTCATAGTAACCCTATGGAAAAAAAGGCCTGAAGCCCCACTACAACTATGGACATTTATGAAAGTTTGTAGAGTTTCCAGAAGCAAGTTGTTTAGGAAGTGTATGCCACTCCTGCTTGTGATATAGGATAACAAATAATGTAGTACCTTCTAGTGATATAGGATGATTTATACAACAAAACCTTTGTTTTTGTTTTCCAATGAAGAAACCAAGAATAACTAACTGAATAAGTGAAGTATCTTAGACAATTCTTGAACAAAAGGCAGTTCTATTTTGTCCTCCAGGGTTGCTATATATAAAAATTCAACTTGATGGTAGTGGGTTAGATTGGGTTTATTCATCTTTGATTTGAATATTATGATATGCTATACTGAAATCACAAACTAAAATATAAAATATAAATTATACATAAAAAGTTTTCCCTCTGTTATTTATGTTCTTGTTGAGAATGTATACCACAAAACATACATCAATTCAACAGCTTCTGCAGGTACAATTTATTACATTCTACTGTTTATACAACCATTTTTTCTGTCTTTTTGAGTTGTTCCTTTCCCATTAACATAAACTCACTGTGCTCCCAGGTATCTATTTAATCTTTTTAGTTGCTTGTGTCAATAGAAACAAAACATTCTTAAAAGAGTGTAATATTCAAGGCAGACATTTTTTACTAATTAAGTCAGACTATTGTTTTAAGCTGTCACTGGATATTTTTGCTTTA